>NW_027362112.1:962500-1562500 GCF_039654945.1 Dendrobates tinctorius
AATTACTTTTCTTATGGGAAAACCAGACCCGAATAATGTCCTTCATGAAGTCCATGGACACCCGGCTTTCCGCCCTTCAAACCACCGACCCTGGGAATGCTCCTCTTGTTAGGAGGTCTTCAGCAGGAGCTCGCGCGATGCCCAGTCCCACATCCTGAGTTACATGGCGTCCGTCGATGATCGACTGCAGTCCCTGCGGCCGCCTCGATCCAACTCCGGGACCCAGCATCTCACCCGCCACCTTGCCTGGGGAAGCCCCCCAGGTATAGCGGGGACCCTAAGCTATGCCGGGGTTTGTTAAACCAGTGCAGACTGCACTTCGAGCTTCTACCTCAGCAATACCCCTCCGATTGAGCCAAGGTGGCATTTATAGTGTCCCATCTTGAGGGGGAGGCTTTGACCTGGGTGAATCCTTTGTGGGAGAGGGATGACCCTGTAGTTTCGAGTATTCAACATTTTCTGGACACGTTCCGCAAGGTATTTGACGAGCCCGGACGGTTGACTTCTACTACTGAGGCTCTTTTTAACCTCCGTCAGGGTTCCCTTACCGTAGGACAGTACGCCATCTGCTTCCGGACCCTGTCCTCAGAGCTAGGCTGGAATAACGAGGCTCTGGCTGGAGCCTTCTGGAGGGGGCTCTCAGGCAAAATAAAAGATGAGCTTCCCTGTTGGGACACCCCTACCACCCTGGAGGATCTCATATCCCTGGCCACCCGTATAGATTTACGGTTCATGGAACGCTCTCGTGAATCTGCGAGAGAGAAAAGACCCTTTAGGCTATATCAAGCCCCCATTCCACGTTCCTCCGCACTCTCTGCTAGTACTGCTCCCGAGCCCATGCAGATAGATAGATTAAGATTGTCTGAGGAACGGCGCAGGGAGAGAATGAGGCAAGTCCTGTGTCTAAATTGTGGCGGAGCCAACCATTTTCTGAGTACCTGTCCGGAGAGACCGGGATATGCCTCCACCTAGGCCAGGTAAGAGAGGCCTTCCTAGGTGACCCCAATTCCTCTCAGCCCCTCACCATCTCGGCTCTAATTATTCTAGGTCGGGAGCGTAGATCTGTGGAGGCGTATGTGGACTCGGGTGCGGCTGGTAATTTCATTCGACTCGAAGAAGTGGACAAGTTCCAGATTCCGGTGGTCACACTAGAAAACCTGCGTGCAATCGCCTCTGTGGACGGCAGACCGCTACCGGAGCTCATCACCATGGTTACTGCCGAAGTGGAGCTACAAGTTGGAGCACTTCACCTGGAGAAAATAGCTTTTTACGTCTTGCCCAATTTGTCCCACGCCGTTCTCCTTGGACTACCTTGGCTCAGAGTGCACGAGCCAGTTCTTGACTGGCGCTCAGGGGAGATTCTGCGCTGGGGCCACTCCTGCCATGAACGCTGTCTGCTGTCAATTGTCCGTCCTCGTCCGCTGCCAGGACCAGCCAATCTTCCGGGACTTCCCGCACCTTATCACGTGTATGTCGATGTTTTCAGTAAGAAGGAGGCAGATTCCATGCCGCCACATCGCCTCTATGACTGCCCAAACGATTTGATTCCGGGGGTCACCCCTTCTCGAGGGAGAACATATCCACTGTCCCCAGCTGAGACCTCGGCCATGTCAGAGTACATTCGGGAGAACTTGGCCAAGGGTTTTACTCGGAAGTCATCTTCCCCTGCAGGCGCAGGTTTTTTCTTTGTCCAGAAGAAAGACGGATCCCTTCGGCCATGTATTGACTATCGAGGCCTGAACAATACCACCGTTAAAAATCGGTATCCTCTTCCGCTAATTCCGGATCTCTTTGACCGTCTGAGGGGAGCTCGGGTCTTTACCAAATTGGACCTACGGGGAGCCTATAATTTGATCCGAATCCACGCTGGAGACGAGTGGAAGACTGCTTTCAATACTCGGGATGGCCATTATGAATATTTGGTCATGCCGTTTGGACTCTGCAATGCTTCGGCGGTGTTCCAAGAATTTATTAACGAGGTCTTTCGGGATTTGTTGTACTCCTGTGTCATGGTGTATTTAGATGATATCTTCATCTTTTCATCCGATTTGTCCTCCCATCGAAAGAGTGTTCGCCTGGTTCTGCAACGCCTTTGAGAGAATCGACTCTACGCAAAATTGGATAAATGCCTGTTTGAGCAAACTTTGTTGCCCTTCTTGGGATATATAATTACGGATTCCGGGTTGAAGATGGATCCCGAGAAGCTCTCTGCTGTACTCAAATGGCCTTGTCCAGTCTGAGTAAAAGCCATCCAGCGCTTTCTAGGCTTCGCAAATTATTACATTCAGTTTGTTCCTCACTTCTCCTCAGTGACCAAGCCCATCTCGGCCCTGACCCGAAAAGGAACTAAACCAAACCTCTGGCCTCCTGAGGCCGAAGACGCCTTTCTTACCCTGAAACGCTTTGTGTCAGCACCGATCTTACATCGCCCGGTAGCCAGTAGGCCCTTCGTCGTAGAGGTGGATGCCTCCTCCACCGGTGCTGGGGCGGTTCTTTCCCAGCGAGCATCGTCTGGACATCTGGCCCCCTGCGGGTTGTTTTCCAGATCTTTTTCCCCTGCTGAGTGCAACTATTCAATCGGAGATCGAGAGTTGCTGGCCTTTAAGATGGCGCTGGAGGAATGGCGGTATCTGCTGGGAGGGGCGGTTCACCCCTTTACTATCTTCACTGATCACAAGAACCTAGCCTATCTCTAGTCTGCCCAAAGACTCAACTCCAGGCAAGCCAGGTGGTCTTTGTATTTCTCTCAAGCTCCATTTTCGACCTGGGAATAGGAACACCAAGGCGGATGCACGCTCCAGGTCGTTGCAGTCGCCTGAGATGGAGGAGGTCCCATCGTATATCATCGAACCTTCCAAAGTAATCACCGTGGCGCCAGTGAGCCTCTCCACTCCTCCGTCGGGCAAAACCTTCGTTCCACAAAGCAAAATCCTGGAGGTGCTACGCTGGGGGCATTCCTCATTCCTCCAAGATTGCAGGACATGTCGGGACCAAGAAGACCCTCATGCTTCTCTCTCGCTACTACTGGTGGCCCTCTCTTCGCCAGGATGTGACAGATTACGTAGCTTCCTGTATGACCTGTGCTCAGAACAAGGTACCAAGGAGCCTGCCTTCCGGTCTTCTTCACCCGTTGCCTCTTCCAAAAGCTCCTTGGCAGCAAATCGCCAAGGATTTTGTAACGGACCTGCCTCTCTCTTCTGGGTGTACTATTATCCTAGTGGTAGTAGACCGCTTCTCCAAAATAGCCCATTTCATCCCATTGCCCGGTTTGCCTTTGGCTCCTGAGTTGGCCGAGATCTTCATCCATCAGATCTTCAAACTGCATGGCCTGCCGCAACGGATTGTGTCTGATCGAGGAGTCCAGTTTACCTCCTGATTCTGGAAAGTTCTCAGTCGGCTTATGGGTAGTCTCTGGATTTCTCCCCCGCCTATCATCCTCAGACCAATGGGCAAGTGGAACGGATTAATCAAGTTCTGACGTCCTATCTGCGTCACTTTTCCAACGCCCATCAAGACAACTGAGTTTCATTTCTTCCTTGGGCCGAATTCGCCAATAACAACCATCGTAGTGAGTCCATCTCCAAGTGAACGTTTTTGTGGTCTCAGGCCAGAACCCTGGTGTTCCACTGCCATTTCCACGTCTTCGGGGGTCCCCGCAGTGGATGCTCTCGCCTTAGAATTTTCGCAAGTCTGGAAGGAGACCAGGGAGGTTCTCGTGAACTCCAGTGCCCGGATTAAAAAACATGCGGACAAGAGACGGAGGGATCTTCCACCATACCATCCTGGTGACAAAGTCTGGCTTTCAACCAAGCATATCCGCCTGAAAGTCCCTTCTTACAAGTTGAGTCCCCGGTAAATCGGGCCCTTTGAAGTACTTGGACGCATCAACGATGTGGCTTATAAATTGAGGTTGCCGGCTTCACTCCGGGTCCCTAACACCTTCCATGTCTCGCTCCTTAAACCTATGATTCTTAATCGGTTTCGCCCGGCTCCAATTCCTTCCCCTCAGCCAATTGGGGACAATAACGTCTTTGAAGTAAAAGATATTCTGGCCATGAAAAAAGTCAGGGGAAGAACATTCTTCCTTATTGATTGGAAAGGATTTGGTCCCGAGGAGAGGTCCTGGGAGAATATTAACAACCCACGCATTATGAAAAAGTTTTTGGCCAATCTCAGAAGGGGGAGATGTAAGGAGGGGGGTACTGTGACATCGGCAGTCAGGCCCGCCGCCGTCCCACCTGCAGCGGGACCTGCCGCAGCCTCCTATTACCCGGCCCCGTCCTGCTGCGCTGTTCCCGGCTCTCGCGTGCGTCCACCTTCTCCCTGTCAGCTGCGGTGCCGTGCAGGCACCTTAGGCCGCGGGCGCGCGCCCTGCGGCTTCCTTAACCCGGCGGTGGGCGTCTCCTGTGGGCTGGCCCAGCCAATCACCTCCTGGCAGGGCATATATCAGGCGTCTCCAATAATGGGAGGACGCCTGGTTATCTCGTGCTATTTCCTGCGCTAACCTGACCCTATAGAGTGCTTATGTCCATTCTTCCTGTCCTGTGGTTCCTCCTGTCCCTGCCTCGGGCGTCTCAGCCTTAAGTTTCTATTATCCGTTCTCCTGCCTGGTATCCGTTCCGCCTTGTCTCTGTTTCCCCTGTTTGAGTCTCTCCTGATCTCTTTCCTGTGTCCGCCTCCCAGTGTCTGTCCGATCTCTGCCCTGCCTCTCCTGCTAGCTGGATTTCTCTTTTGGTTCCTGGTACTAATCAGTAGCTTTAACCGTTCCTTCGAGCCGCCCCTCTTGGTTCCAGCTGTCGCGGTGTCTGACTCCCGCGAGCCTGCCCCTAACGGTCCCTGTATAGGGGTCGGTACCACCTGGCGCGCTCGCTCTCGGGGGCCTCAGCTCCGCGACCCAGAGGGTCCACTCTCGGATGCTGCCAATCCCCGAAGCGTCAAAAGACAGACCACAAACTAAGAAGATGCCTGTGGATATGAGAGCTTACCTCCATCCACAAGTGTAAAGGAGCAGTACCGTGACCCATCCAGCTGACTGCTGTCCGACCTGTGCCCTCCCTGTATCTGCACCTCTGGCTGTAATCTCTGGATATTACTCTGTATATATCTGTATTAGCCAGCTGACTGCTATCCCATCCTGTGCCCTCCCTGTATCTACTCCTCTGGCTGTAATCTCTGGATATTACTCTGTATATATCTGTATTATCCAGCTGACTGCTGTCCCATCCTGTGCCCTCCCTGTATCTGCACCTCTGGCTGTAATCTCTGTATATTACTCTGTGTATATATATGTATTATCCAGCTGACTGCTGCCCCATCCTGTGCCATCCCTGTATCTGCACCTCTGGCTGTAATCTCTGTATATTACTCTGTATATATCTGTATTATCCAGCTGACTGCTGTCCCATCCTGTGCCCTCCCTGTATCTGCACCTCTGGCTGTAATCTCTCTATATTACTCTGTATGTATCTATATTATCCAGCTGACTGCTGCCCCATCCTGTGTCCTCCCTGTATCTGCACCTCTGGCTGTAATCTCTGTATATTACTCTGTATATATCTGTATTATCCAGCTGACTGCTGTCCCATCCTGTGCCCCCCCTGTATCTGCACCTCTGGCTGTAATCTCTGGATATTACTCTGTATATATCTGTATTATCCAGCTGACTCCTGTCCCATCCTGTGCCCTCCCTGTATCTGCACCTCTGGCTGTAATCTCTGTATATTACTCTGTATATATCTGTATTATCCAGCTGACTGCTGCCCCATCCTGTGCCCTCCCTGTATCTGCACCTCTGGCTGTAATCTCTGTATATTACTCTGTGTATATCTGTATTATCCAGCTGACTCCTGTCCCATCCTGTGCCCTCCCTGTATCTGCACCTCTGGCTGTAATCTCTGTATATTACTCTGTATATATCTGTATTATCCAGCTGACTCCTGTCCCATCCTGTGCCCTCCCTGTATCTGCACCTCTGGCTGTAATCTCTGTATATTACTCTGTATATATCTGTATTATCCAGCTGACTCCTGTCCCATCCTGTGCCCTCCCTGTATCTGCACCTCTGGCTGTAATCTCTGTATATTACTCTGTATATATCTGTATTATCCAGCTGACTGCTGTCCCATCCTGTGCCCTCCCTGTATCTGCACCTCTGGCTGTAATCTCTGGATATTACTCTGTATATATCTGTATCATCCAGCTGACTGCTGTCCCATCCTGTGCCCTCCCTGTATCTGCACCTCTGGCTGTAATCTCTGTATATTACTCTGTATATATCTGTATTATCCAGCTGACTGCTGTCCCATCCTGTGCCCTCCCTGTATCTGCACCTCTGGCTGTAATCTCTGGATATTTCTCTGTATATATCTGTATTATCCAGCTGACTGCTGCCCCATCCTGTGTCCTCCCTGTATCTGCACCTCTGGATGTAATCTCTGTATATTACTCTGCATATATCTGTATTATCCAGCTGACTGCTGCCCCATCCTGTGTCCTCCCTGTATCTGCACCTCTGGCTGTAATCTCTGTATATTACTCTGTATATATCTGTATTATCCAGCTGACTGCTGCCCCATCCTGTGCCCTCCCTGTATCTGCACCTCTGGCTGTAATCTCTGTATATTACTCTGTATATATATCTGTATTATCCAGCTGACTGCTGCCCCATCCTGTGCCCTCCCTGTATCTGCACCTCTGGCTGTAATCTCTGTATATTACTCTATATATCTGTATTATCCAGCTGACTGCTGTCCTATCCTGTGCCCTCCCTGTATCTGCACCTCTGGCTGTAATCTCTGTATATTACTCTGTATATATCTGTATTATCCAGCTGACTTCTTCCCCATCCTGTGCCCTCTCTGTATCTGCACCTCTGGCTGTAATCTCTGGATATTGTTCTGTATATATCTGTATTATCCAGCTGATTGCTGTCCCATTCTGTGCCCTCCCTGTATCTGCACCTCTGGCTGTAATCTCTGTATATTACTCTGTATATATCTGTATTATCCAGGTGACTGCTGCCCCATCCTGTGCCCTCCCTGTATCTGCACCTCTGGCTGTAATCTCTGGATATTACTCTGTATATATCTGTATTATCCAGCTGACTGCTGCCCCATCCTGTGCCCTCCCTGTATCTGCACCTCTGGCTGTAATCTCTGGATATTACTCTGTATATATATCTGTATTATCCAGCTGACTGCTGTCACATTCTGTGCCCTCCCTGTATCTGCACCTGCTGATGTAATCTCTGGATATTACTCTGTATATATCTGTATTATCCATCTGACTGCTGCCCCATCCTGTGCCCTCCCTGTATCTGCACCTCTGGCTGTAATCTCTGGATATTACTCTGTATATATATCTGTATTATCCAGCTGACTGCTGCCCCATCCTGTGCCCTCCCTGTATCTGCACCTCTGGCTGTAATCTCTGGATATTACTCTGTATATATATCTGTATTATCCAGCTGACTGCTGCCCCATCCTGTGCCCTCCCTGTATCTGCACCTCTGGCTGTAATCTCTGTATATTACTCTGTATATATCTGTATTATCCAGCTGACTGTTGTCACATTCTGTGCCCTCCCTGTATCTGCACCTGTGGATGTAATCTCTGGATATTACTCTGTATATATCTGTATTATCCAGCTGACTGCTGTCTCATCCTGTGCCCTCCCTGTATCTGCACCTCTGGCTGTAATCTCTGGATATTACTCTGTATATATATCTGTATTATCCAGCTGACTGCTGCCCCATCCTGTGTCCTCCCTGTATCTGCACCTCTGGCTGTAATCTCTGTATATTACTCTGTATATATCTGTATTATCCAGCTGACTGCTATCCCATCCTGTGCCCTCCCTATATCTGCACCTCTGGCTGTAATCTCTGGATATTACTCTGTATATATCTGTATTATCCAGCTGACTGCTGTCCCATCCTGTGCCCTCCCTGTATCTGCACCTCTGGCTGTAATCTCTTGATATTACTCTGTATATATCTGTATTATCCAGCTGACTGCTGTCCCATCCTGTGTCCTCCCTGTATCTGCACCTCTGGCTGTAATCTCTGGATGTTACTCTGTATATATCTGTATTATCAAGCTGACTGCTGTCCCATCCTGTGCCCTCCCTGTATCTGCACCTCTGGCTGTAATCTCTGTATATTACTCAGTATATATCTGTATTATCCAGCTGACTGCTGTCCCATCCTGTGCCCTCCCTGTATCTGCCCCTCTGGCTGTAATCTCTGTATATTACTCTGTATATATCTGTATTATCCAGCTGACTGCTGTCCCATCCTGTGCCCTCCCTGTATCTGCACCTCTGGCTGTAATCTCTGGATATTACTCTGTATATATCTGCATTATCCAGCTGACTGCTGTCCCATCCTGTGCCCTCCCTGTATCTGCACCTCTGGCTGTAATCTCTGTATATTACTCTGTATATATCTGTATTATCCAGCTGACTGCTGCCCCATCCTGTGCCTTCCCTGTATCTGCACCTCTGGCTGTAATCTCTGTATATTACTCTATATATATTTGCATTATCCAGCTGACTGCTGCTCCATCCTGTGCCCTCCTTGTATCTGCACCTCTGGCTGCAATCTCTGTATATTAGATTAGATTAGATTAGATAAACTTTATTGATCCCGGAGGAAATTACAGTATTACAGCAGCAGAACAAAGATCAAGAACATTACAAGAACAATACACACTTTACAAAATAAGTCTATATGGACAGCAGATGCGGATAGACTGGTACTTGTAACTCACCAATTCCCCCCCATACACTTTGAACTTCATTTAGTCTTGGGATGCTTTACACTTATACATTTGTTAAACATCCCCACAGCTGTCGGAACAAACGATTTTCTATATCTTTCCTTTTTACACATTAGTTGGAGTAGACGCTTGCTGAATGTGCTCTTTTGCTTCGCAAACAGTTCATAGAGCGGGTGTGTATTGTTGCTCATTATAGCCTTGCATTTCTTAGTAATTCTATCCTCTAATACCTCCTCGAAAGTCCTGAGTTGTAGACCCACCGCCGCACTAGCCTTCTTGATAAGTTTATTCAGCTTATTCGCGTCAGCTGTGCGCACACTACTACCCCAGCATATAATTGCATCAAAGATTGCACTCGCCACAATGGATTGGTAGAACATTTCAAGCATTTTGCTACACACATTAAACGACCTTAACTTCCTTAGGAAGTAAAGTCTACTCATCCCTTTCTTGCAAACCTTCTCCATATGGCACCTCCAATCAAGCTTGCTGTCCAGGTGAACCCCCAAATATTTGAAATTCTCCACCATCTCCACATCCTGACCATCAATAGTGATAGGTAAGCAATCCTTCATGCACCTTCCATAACTCAACACCAGCTCCCTGGTTTTCTTTACGTTGAGTTCTAAATGGTTAGCCTGGCACCAGTCAACAAAGTCCAAAACCACCCTTCTGTATTCCTCCTCCCCCCGGTCTCTCTCAATACCTCCGACTATCACTGAGTCATCAGAGTACTTCTGAAGGTGACAAAGGTCTGATTTATACTGAAAATCAGCTGTGTATAACGTAAAAAGGAATGGCGACAGCACCGTTCCCTGAGGGGCTCCAACACTACTCCGCACACTATCCGATACGGCCGCCCCCAACCTCACAAACTGTGGCCTGTCCGACAGATAATCAATGATCCAATTCACTAGTCCCTCATCAACCGCCATTTCAACCAGCTTTTTACGTAATAATAGTGGCTGTAAGGTGTTGAATGCACTGGAGAAATCGAAGAACATGGCACGCACAGTGGTTCTATCATTGTCCAAAAAGGAATGTACTGTTTGTAGTAGATACGCTACAGCATCGTCCACCCCCAGACTCTGCCGATACGCAAACTGAAGGGGGTCCGTAAAAGCAGACACCCTCGGACACAAGTAGGCAAGTACAATTCTCTCCAAGGACTTCATCACATGCGATGTTAAGGCCACCGGTCTATAGTCATTATGGGAGCTCGGGAAGGTAGTCTTGGGAACCGGCACCAGGCAAGAAGTCTTCCATAGAACTGGTACTCTCTGTGATTGTAAGCTCCAGTTAAACAGGTGCTGGAAGACAGTGCACAACTGATTCGCACACACTCTGAGGACACGTGGACAGATACCATCAGGCCCTGCTGCTTTACCCATGACCAGCTTACTAAACTGTTCCCTCACATCATTTTCGGAGATCAAGAAAGACTCCGACTTCCTCCCCCCAGTTGATATTGCTCGTCTCTCCCCGGCCCTCTCCTCTGTTGACATGGCACATTTATTGTTGAATCTGTTGAAAAAAACATTCATTTCATTAGCCATGATCAGCCCCCCACCCCCCTGATCTGACCTTGCCTTAAACCCAGTCAAAAGCTTCATTCCAGCCCACACTTCTCTGGAGTTGTTATGTGACAATTTATTTTCCAATTTAATTCTGAATGCTTCACGGGCAATCCTAATTTTCCCCTTTAAGTCTCTCTGAACAATTTTCATTTCCTCCTTGTCCTTCCTTTCAAAAGCTTTTTTTTTCCTGTTTAGTAGATGTTTCAATTCTTTTGTAATCCAAGGCTTATTGTTTGCAAAACACCGAACCTCATGAATAGGTACAATATTGTCAGTACAAAAGTTGATGTAATCAGTAACTCTCCTGGTAACCTCATTAACATCATCATTAGGTTCCCTGGCACATAACACCTCCCAGTCTGTGCATTCAAAGCAGTCTTGTAAAGTCTTTTCAGCTGCCGGAGACCATTTCCTTATCCGTTTAATTGTCGCTGGTTGTTTGCAGACAACTGGTTGATAAGCTGGAGACAATAGTATGAGATTGTGGTCAGATTTCCCCAGGGGGGGCAATGCAGATGATGAGTAAGCATCCTTAACACTGGCATAGAGGAGATCCAATATATAATTGTCCCTTGTAGAACATTTGACATATTGATAGAATTTAGGTAATGAGATCTTGGCTCTATTAAAATCCCCAGAAATGACAGTTAGAGAGTTAGGGTGTTTCGTCTGAAGCCGGGCAATCACCCCAGACAGTACATCCCCAGCTGCCTCTGGATTTGCAGATGGTGGTATATACGACACCACTGCAATAACAAGAGAGAATTCTCTAGGCAGATAGTAAGGCCTGAGGCCCACTGCTAATAGTTCAATGTTTGGGCAACAATGTCTCTCCTTTACTGTTACATGCCCCTGATTACACCATCTGTTGTTAATGTACAGTATCACTCCTCCACCCTTCTTCTTACCGCACTTCACTCTGTCCCTGTCAGCCCGAACCATTTGAAACCCCGGTACCGATATACTTGAATCCGGGACGTCCTCATGCAACCAGGTTTCTGTAAAGCACATGAGACTGCATTCCCTGAACTCCTTCTGGGTCTTACTCAGAGCCAGCAGTTCATCCGACTTGTTACCAAGCGATCGTACATTACCCATGATGATGGATGGGACTGCAGGTTTAAACCTTCTCCTCCAGGACTTGGTCTTCTTGCCTGCTCTGCAACCTCTGAAAGGTCTCCTCATTTCCCGTGGAACATGTGGTATTGCAACTGCTGGAGAAGACTTTGTCCTGCGCATTTCCAGAAGACGACTCCTTGAATACACTACTCGATTAGCGACAGACCTAGGGACAACCATCCGATCAGTGATTCCATCCATCCCGGGAGACCTCTCCGTGGCATACTGTATACGGTGCTCTCCGCTGAGCACATATGGCTGTATCACTGACACAGGCTGTGGGCAGCAGCATACATCCGTCGGTAGTATTAGCTGAGATGGACCATATTGCGTACCCCAAAGTGGCCATGCCAGCAGGGGACTTGTGGGTGGTAGTGGAGGATCCGGGTAAAAACCATATGCAGTGTGCCCAGCGGCAGTAGAAAGTGTGGGGGTGTGCTGCATTTTCCATCCCACAGCAGACCAGCGTGCAGGAACGTCGCAATCCACGAGATGAAAACGTTGCATAGATCCAAGGTTGAAATTAGAGGTCCAAAAAGACATCAGGAAAGGTATAAAAGACTGTAACAAACAAAATAAAATAAAATAATAGCTGCTGCAATGGGCTGCCACTAGCAAGGCGCCCTATTGTCTCCACAGTCTGGCAGAGAGCAGACAGGCACGTCTGCACACCTCTGAGTCCAGGAGATAGTATATTACTCTATATATATCTGTATTATCCAGCTGACTGCTCTCCCATCCTGTGCCCTCCCTGTATCTGCACCTCTGGCTGTAATCTCTGGATATTACTCTGTATATATCTGTATTATCCAGCTGACTGCTGCCCCATCCTGTGCCCTCCCTGTATCTGCCCCTCTGGCTGTAATCTCTGTATATTACTCTATATATATCTGTATTATCCAGCTGACTGCTGTCCCATCCTGTGCCCTCCCTTTATCTGCACCTCTGGCTGTAATCTCTGGATATTACTCTGTATATATCTGTATTATCCAGCTGACTGCTGTCCCATCCTGTGCCCTCCCTGTATCTGCCCCTCTGGCTGTAATCTCTGTATATTACTCTGTATATATCTGTATTATCCAGCTGACTGCTGTCCCATCCTGTGCCCTCCCTGTATCTGCACCTCTGGCTGTAATCTCTGGATATTACTCTGTATATATCTGTATTATCCAGCTGACTGCTGTCCCATCCTGTGCCCTCCCTGTATCTGCACCTCTGGCTGTAATCTCTGGATATTACTCTGTATATATCTGTATTATCCAGCTGACTGCTGCCCCATCCTGTGCCCTCCATGTATCTGCCCCTCTGGCTGTAATCTCTGGATATTACTCTGTATATATCTGTATTATCCAGCTGACTGCTGCCCCATCCTGTGCCCTCCATGTATCTGCCCCTCTGGCTGTAATCTCTGGATATTACTCTGTATATATCTGTATTATCCAGCTGACTGCTGCCCCATCCTGTGCCCTCCATGTATCTGCCCCTCTGGCTGTAATCTCTGGATATTACTCTGTATATATCTGTATTATCCAGCTGACTGCTGCCCCATCCTGTGCCCTCCCTGTATCTGCCCCTCTGGCTGTAATCTCTGGATATTACTCTGTATATATCTGTATTATCCAGCTGACTGCTGCCCCATCCTGTGCCCTCCATGTATCTGCCCCTCTGGCTGTAATCTCTGTATATTACTCTGTATATATCTGTATTATCCAGCTGACTGCTGCCCCATCCTGTGCCCTCCATGTATCTGCCCCTCTGGCTGTAATCTCTGGATATTACTCTGTATATATCTGTATTATCCAGCTGACTGCTGTCCCATCCTGTGCCCTCCCTGTATCTGCCCCTCTGGCTGTAATCTCTGTATATTACTCTGTATATATCTGTATTATCCAGCTGACTGCTGTCCCATCCTGTGCCCTCCCTGTATCTGCACCTCTGGCTGTAATCTCTGTATATTACTCTGTATATATCTGTATTATCCAGCTGACTGCTGCCCCATCCTGTGCCCTCCATGTATCTGCCCCTCTGGCTGTAATCTCTGTATATTACTCTGTATATATCTGTATTATCCAGCTGACTGCTGCCCCATCCTGTGCCCTCCATGTATCTGCCCCTCTGGCTGTAATCTCTGGATATTACTCTGTATATATCTGTATTATCCAGCTGACTGCTGTCCCATCCTGTGCCCTCCCTGTATCTGCACCTCTGGCTGTAATCTCTGTATATTACTCTGTATATATCTGTATTATCCAGCTGACTGCTGTCCCATCCTGTGCCCTCCCTGTATCTGCACCTCTGGCTGTAATCTCTGTATATTACTCTGTATATATCTGCATTATCCAGCTGACTGCTGTCCCATCCTGTGCCCTCCCTGTATCTGCCCCTCTGGCTGTAATCTCTGTATATTACTCTGTATATATCTGTATTATCCAGCTGACTGCTGTCCCATCCTGTGCCCTCCCTGTATCTGCACCTCTGGCTGTAATCTCTGGATATTACTCTGTATATATCTGTATTATCCAGCTGACTGCTGCCCCATCCTGTGCCCTCCCTGTATCTGCCCCTCTGGCTGTAATCTCTGGATATTACTCTGTATATATCTGTATTATCCAGCTGACTGCTGTCCCATCCTGTGCCCTCCCTGTATCTGCCCCTCTGGCTGTAATCTCTGGATATTACTCTGTATATATCTGTATTATCCATCTGACTGCTGTCCCATCCTGTGCCCTCCCTGTATCTGCACCTCTGGCTGTAATCTCTGGATATTACTCTGTATATATCTGTATTATCCAGCTGACTGCTGCCCCATCCTGTGCCCTCCATGTATCTGCCCCTCTGGCTGTAATCTCTGGATATTACTCTGTATATATCTGTATTATCCAGCTGACTGCTGCCCCATCCTGTGCCCTCCATGTATCTGTCCCTCTGGCTGTAATCTCTGTATATTACTCTGTATATATCTGTATTATCCAGCTGACTGCTGTCCCATCCTGTGCCCTCCCTTTATCTGCACCTCTGGCTGTAATCTCTGGATATTACTCTGTATATATCTGTATTATCCAGCTGACTGCTGCTCCATCCTGTGCCTTCCCTGTATCTGCCCCTCTGGCTGTAATCTCTGGATATTACTCTGTATATATCTGTATTATCCAGCTGACTGCTGTCCCATCCTGTGCCCTCCCTGTATCTGCACCTCTGGCTGTAATCTCTGTATATTACTCTGTATACATCTGTATTATCCAGCTGACTGCTGCCCCATCCTGTGCCCTCCCTGTATCTGCACCTCTGGCTGTAATCTCTGTATATTACTCTGTATATATCTGTATTATCCAGCTGACTGCTGTCCCATCCTGTGCCCTCCCTGTATCTGCACCTCTGGCTGTAATCTCTGTATATTACTCTGTATACATCTGTATTATCCAGCTGACTGCTGCCCCATCCTGTGTCCTCCCTGTATCTGCACCTCTGGCTGTAATCTCTGTATATTACTCTGTAAATATCTGTATTATCCAGGTGACTGCTGTCCCATCCTGTACCCTCCCTGTATCTGCACATCTGGCTGTAATCTCTGTATATTACTCTGTATATATCTGTATTATCCAGCTGACTGCTGTCCCATCCTGTGCCCTCCCTGTATCTGTCCCTCTGGCTGTAATCTCTGTATATTACTCTGTATATATCTGTATTATCCAGCTGACTGCTGCCCCATCCTGTGCTCTCCCTGTATCTGCACCTCTGGCTGTAATCTCTGGATATTACTCTGTATATATCTGTATTATCCAGCTGACTGCTGCTCCATCCTGTGTCCTCCCTGTATCTGCACCTCTGGCTGTAATCTCATAGAATCATAGAATCATAGAATCGTAGAGTTGGAAGGGACCTCCTGGGCCATCTGGTCCAACCCCCTGCTCAAAGCAGGATTCGCTAAATCATCCCAGTCAGATGTCTGTCCAGCCTCTGTTTGAAGGCTTCCATTGAAGGAGAACTCACCACTTCTCGTGGCAGCCTGTTCCACTCATTGATCACTCTAACTGTCAAAAAGTTTTTTCTCATATCTAATCTGTGTCTCCTCCCATTCAGTTTCATCCCATTGCTTCTAGTCTTTCCTTGTGCAAATGAGAATAAAGTTGATCCTTCTACAATGTGACAGCCCTTTAGATATTTGTAGACAGCTATTAAGTCTCCTCTCAGTCTTCTCTTTTGCAAACTAAACATTCCCAAATCCTGCAACCTTTCCTCATAAGACAGGGTTTGCAGACCGGTCACCATTCTGGTCGCTTTTTTCTGAACTTGCTCCAGTTTGTTTATGTCTTTTTTAAAATGTAGTGCCCAAAACTGGACACAATATTCCAGATGAGGTCTGACCAAAGAGGAGTAGAGGGAAATAATGACTTCACGTGATCTAGACTGTATGCTTCTGTTAATACATCCTAGAATTGCATTTGCCTTTTTTGCTGCTGCATCACACTGTTGACTCATATTCAGTCTGTGATCTATTAGTATACCCAAGTCTTTTTCACATGTGCTGTCACTTAGCCCTATTCCTCCCATTCTATATATGCTTTTTTCATTTTTATTGCCCAGATGTAGTACTTTGCATTTCTCCCTGTTAAAAACCATTCTGTTAGTTGCTGCCCACTTCTCCAGTTTATTTAAATCTTTTTGAATCCTCTCTCTCTCTTCTCTAGTATTAGCTATCCCTCCTAGCTTTGTGTCATCAGCAAATTTAATCAGTTTACCCTCAATTCCTTCATCTAAATCGTTGATAAAGATGTTGAACAATACAGGGCCCAGGACAGAGCCCTGTGGTACCCCACTTGAGACATTCTTCCAACTGGATGTGCAGCCATTTACGACCACTCTTTGGGTCCGATCACTAAGCCAGTTATGAATCCACCTAACAGTTGCCTTGTCCATTCCATACTTAGTCATTTTTTCAATAAGGATTGTATGAGAGACTTTGTCAAATGCTTTGCTGAAGTCAAGATATACTATATCTACAGCATTTCCTTGATCCACCCAATCAGTGATACCGTCATAGAAGGAAATTAAGTTAGTCTGACATGACTTATTAGTTACAAACCCATGCTGACTCTGTTTGATCACTTCATTCTTATCCAGGTATTGACATACATGTTGTTTAATAATTTGTTCAAAGATCTTTCCTGGTATAGAAGTCAGACTCACCGGCCTATAGTTGCCTGGGTCCACCTTCTTCCCCTTTTTGAAGATAGGAACAACATTTGCTCTTCTCCAGTCTTCTGGCACTTCTCCTGTTCTCCAAGAATTTTCAAAGATTATGGAGAGGGGTTCAAAAATTTCTTCTGCTATCTCCTTCAGTACTCTGGGGTGTAATTCATCTGGACCTGGAGACTTGAATTCATTTAGGTTAGCTAAGTGTTTCCTCACTATCTTTCTGTTTATAGATATCCTGGATTCTTCTATTCCCTTAATAGGACAGTGAATAACAGTTGGTGTTACATTTCCTTTCTGAGAGAAAACAGATGCAAAATAGGAATTTAAAAGTTCAGCCTTCTCAACATCCTGTCTTACCATTTCATCATTTTCATCCTGTAAAAATCCTATAGCATCTTTTACTTTTCTTTTACTTTTGACATATCCCCAAAATCCTTTATTATTGCTTTTGACATCTCTTGCAAGCCTCAATTCATTTTCAGCTTTAGCTAATCTGATTTGTGCCCTGCAGGTTCTGCAGACAGCATTATATTCTTCTTTAGATATGCCTCCCTCTTTCCATTTTATAAACATTTTTTTCTTCCTTTTTAGCATGTGCTTAAGTTCTGTGTTCACCCATCCTGGTTTCCTTAAATGCTTCCTATTCTTCCCTCTTTTCGGAATTGTTAACAACTGTGCTTTGAGAATTTCATTTTTCAAGATTTCCCATCCTTCCTGGACAATTTTGTCTTTAAGGATATCCAGCCATTGGATCCCTCCAATTATCTTTCTGAATCCCTTAAAATCTGCCTTTCTGAAATCTAACCTTGACGTCTGAGTCTTCACAGGTCTTCCGCCTCTAGTTATCCAAAATTCTAAAATAGCATGGTCGCTACCTCCTAGGGTCCCAGCCACTTTTACCTCCTCAACCATTTCCTCCCTGTTTATAAGGATTAGATCCAAGGTAGCAGTTCCCCTTGTTTTCTCCCCTCTGTTTTCTCCCCTCTGGATATTACTCTGCATATATCTGTATTATCCAGCTGACTGCTGTCCCATCCTGTGCCCTCCCTGTATCTGCACCTCTGGCTGTAATCTCTGTATATTACTCTGTATATAGCTGTATTATCCAGCTGACTGCTGTCCCATCCTGTGCCCTCCCTGTATTTGCACCTCTGGCTGTAATCTCTGGATATTACTCTGTATATATCTGTATTATCCAGCTGACTGCTGCCCCATCCTGTGCCCTCCCTGTATCTGTACCTCTGGCTGTAATCTCTCTATATTACTCTGTATATATCTGTATTATCCAGCTGACTGCTGTCCCATCCTGTGCCCTCCCTGTATCTGTCTCTCTGGCTGTAATCTCTGGATATTACTCTGTATATATCTGTATTATCCAGCTGACTGCTGCCCCATCCTGTGCCCTCCCTGTATCTGCACCTCTGGCTGTAATCTCTCTATATTACTCTGTATATATCTGTATTATCCAGCTGACTGCTGCCCCATCCTGTGCCCTCCCTGTATCTGCACCTCTGGTTGTAATCTCTGTATATTACTCTGTATATATCTGTATTATACAGCTGACTGCTGCCCCATCCTGTGCCCTCCCTGTATCTGCACCTCTGGCTGTAATCTCTGTATATTACTCTGTATATATCTGTATTATCCAGCTGACTGCTGCCCCATCCTGTGCCTTCCCTGTATCTGCACCTCTGTCTGTAATCTCTGGATATTACTCTGTATATATCTGTATTATACAGCTGACTGCTGCCCCATCCTGTGCCCTCCCTGTATCTGCACCTCTGGCTGTAATCTCTGTATATTACTCTGTATATATCTGTATTATCCAGCTGACTGCTGCCCATCCTGTGCCCTCCCTGTATCTGCACCTCTGGCTGTAATCTCTGTATATTACTCTGTATATATCTGTATTATCCAGCTGACTGCTGCCCCATCCTGTGTCCTCCCTGTATCTGCACCTCTGGTTGTAATCTCTGTATATTACTCTGTATATATCTGTATTATACAGCTGACTGCTGCCCCATCCTGTGCCCTCCCTGTATCTGCACCTCTGGCTGTAATCTCTGTATATTACTCTGTATATATCTGTATTATCCAGCTGACTGCTGTCCCATCCTGTGCCCTCGCTGTATTTGCACCTCTGGCTGTAATCTCTGGATATTACTCTGTATATATCTGTATTATCCAGCTGACTGCTGCCCCATCCTGTGCCCTCCCTGTATCTGCACCTCTGGCTGTAATCTCTCTATATTACTCTGTATATATCTGTATTATCCAGCTGACTGCTGTCCCATCCTGTGCCCTCCCTGTATCTGTCTCTCTGGCTGTAATCTCTGGATATTACTCTGTATATATCTGTATTATCCAGCTGACTGCTGCCCCATCCTGTGCCCTCCCTGTATCTGCACCTCTGGCTGTAATCTCTCTATATTACTCTGTATATATCTGTATTATCCAGCTGACTGCTGCCCCATCCTGTGCCCTCCCTGTATCTGCACCTCTGGTTGTAATCTCTGTATATTACTCTGTATATATCTGTATTATACAGCTGACTGCTGCCCCATCCTGTGCCCTCCCTGTATCTGCACCTCTGGCTGTAATCTCTGTATATTACTCTGTATATATCTGTATTATCCATCTGACTGCTGTCCCATCCTGTGCCCTCCCTGTATCTGCACCTCTGGCTGTAATCTCTGGATATTACTCTGTATATATCTGTATTATCCAGCTGACTGCTGCCCCATCCTGTGCCCTCCATGTATCTGCCCCTCTGGCTGTAATCTCTGGATATTACTCTGTATATATCTGTATTATCCAGCTGACTGCTGCCCCATCCTGTGCCCTCCATGTATCTGTCCCTCTGGCTGTAATCTCTGTATATTACTCTGTATATATCTGTATTATCCAGCTGACTGCTGTCCCATCCTGTGCCCTCCCTGTATCTGCACCTCTGGCTGTAATCTCTGGATATTACTCTGTATATATCTGTATTATCCAGCTGACTGCTGCCCCATCCTGTGCCCTCCATGTATCTGCCCCTCTGGCTGTAATCTCTGGATATTACTCTGTATATATCTGTATTATCCAGCTGACTGCTGCCCCATCCTGTGCCCTCCATGTATCTGTCCCTCTGGCTGTAATCTCTGTATATTACTCTGTATATATCTGTATTATCCAGCTGACTGCTGCCCCATCCTGTGCCCTCCCTGTATCTGCACCTCTGGCTGTAATCTCTGGATATTACTCTGTATATATCTGTATTATCCAGCTGACTGCTGCCCCATCCTGTGCCCTCCCTGTATCTGCACCTCTGGCTGTAATCTCTGGATATTACTCTGTATATATCTGTATTATCCAGCTGACTTCTGTCCCATCCTGTGCCCTCCCTGTATCTGCACCTCTGGCTGTAATCTCTGTATATTACTCTGTATATATCTGTATTATCCAGCTGACTTCTGTCCCATCCTGTGCCCTCCCTGTATCTGCACCTCTGGCTGTAATCTCTGTATATTACTCTGTATATATCTGTATTATCCAGCTGACTTCTGTCCCATCCTGTGCCCTCCCTGTATCTGTCCCTCTGGCTGTAATCTCTGTATATTACTCTGTATATATCTGTATTATCCAGCTGACTTCTGTCCCATCCTGTGCCCTCCCTGTATCTGCACCTCTGGCTGTAATCTCTGTATATTACTCTGTATATATCTGTATTATCCAGCTGACTGCTGTCCCATCCTGTGCCCTCCCTGTATCTGCACCTCTGGCTGTAATCTCTGGATATTACTCTGTATATATCTGTATTATCCAGCTGACTGCTGCCCCATCCTGTGCCCTCCCTGTATCTGTCCCTCTGGCTGTAATCTCTGTGTATTACTCTGTATATATCTGTATTATCCAGCTGACTGCTGTCCCATCCTGTGCCCTCCCTGTATCTGTCCCTCTGGCTGTAATCTCTGTGTATTACTCTGTATATATCTGTATTATCCAGCTGACTGCTGTCCCATCCTGTGCCCTCCCTGTATCTGTCCCTCTGGCTGTAATCTCTGGATATTACTCTGTATATAACTGTATTATCCAGCTGACTGCTGTCCCATCCTGTGTCCTCCCTGTATCTGCACCTCTGGCTGTAATCTCTGTATATTACTCTGTATATATCTGTATTATCCAGCTGACTGCTGTCCCATCCTGTGCCCACCCTGTATCTGCACCTCTGGCTGTAATCTCTGTATATTACTCTGTGTATATCTGTATTATCCAGCTGACTGCTGTCCCATCCTGTGCCCTCCCTGTATCTGCACCTCTGGCTGTAATCTCTGTATATTACTCTGTATATATCTGTATTATCCAGCTGACTGCTGTCCCATCCTGTGCCCTCCCTGTATCTGCACCTCTGGCTGTAATCTCTGTATATTACTCTGTATATATATCTGTATTATCCAGCTGACTGCTGCCTCATCCTGTGCCCTCCCTGTATCTGTACCTCTGGCTGTAATCTCTGTATATTACTCTGTATATATCTGTATTATCCAGCTGACTGCTGTCCCATCCTGTGCCCTCCCTGTATCTGTCCCTCTGGCTGTAATCTCTGGATATTACTCCGCATATATCTGTATTATCCAGCTGATTGCGGTCCTATCCTGTGTCCTCCCTGTATCTGCACCTCTGGCTGTAATCTCTGGATATTACTCTGTATATATCTGTATTATCCAGCTGACTGCTGCCCCATCCTGTGCCCGCCCTGTATCTGCACCTCTGGCTGTAATCTCTGGATATTTCTCTGTATATATCTGTATTATCCAGCTGACTGCTGTCCCATCCTGTGCCCTCCCTGTATCTGCCCCTCTGGCTGTAATCTCTGTATATTACTCTGTATATATCTGTATTATCCAGCTGACTGCTGCCCCATCCTGTGCCCTCCCTGTATCTGCACCTCTGGCTGTAATCTCTGTATATTACTCTGTATATATCTGTATTATCCAGCTGACTGCTGCCCCATCCTGTGCCTGCCCTGTATCTGCACCTCTGGCTGTAATCTCTGGATATTACTCTGTATATATCTGTATTATCCAGCTGACTGATGCCCCATCCTGTATCTGCCCCTATGGCTGTAATCTCTGTATATTACTCTGTATATATGTGTATTATCCAGCTGACTACTGCTCCATCCTGTGCCCTCCCTGTATCTGCACCTCTGGATGTAATCTCTGTATATTACTCTGTATATATCTGTATTATCCAGCTGACTGCTGTCCCATCCTGTGTCCTCCCTGTATCTGCACCTCTGGCTGTAATCTCTGGATATTACTCTGTATATATCTATATTATCCAGCTGACTGCTGCCCCACCCTGTGCCCTCCCTGTATCTGCACCTCTGGCTGTAATCTCTGTATATTACTCTGTATATATCTGTATTATCCAGCTGACTGCTGCCCCATCCTGTGTCCTCCCTGTATCTGCACCTCTGGATGTAATCTCTGTATATTACTCTGTATATATCTGTATTATCCAGCTGACTGCTGTCCCATCCTGTGCCCTCCCTGTATCTGCACCTCTGGCTGTAATCTCTGTATATTACTCTGTATATATCTGTATTATCCAGCTGACTGCTGCGCCATCCTGTGTCCTCCCTGTATCTGCACCTCTGGCTGTAATCTCTGTATATTACTCTGTATATATCTGTATTATCCAGCTGACTGCTGCCCCATCCTGTGCCCTCCCTGTATCTGCACCTCTGGATGTAATCTCTGTATAATACTCTGTATATATCTGTATTATCCAGCTGACTGCTGCCCCATCCTGTGCCCTCCCTGTATCTGCCCCTCTGGCTGTAATCTCTGGATATTACTCTGTATATATCTGTATTATCCAGCTGACTGCTGTCCCATCCTGTGCCCTCCCTGTATCTGCACCTCTGGCTGTAATCTCTGGATATTACTCTGTATATATCTGTATTATCCAGCTGACTGATGCCCCATCCTGTGCCCTCCATGTATCTGCCCCTCTGGCTGTAATCTCTGGATATTACTCTGTATATATCTGTATTATCCAGCTGACTGCTGTCCCATCCTGTGTCCTCCCTGTATCTGCACCTCTGGCTGTAATCTCTGTATATTACTCTGTATATATCTGTATTATCCAGCTGACTGCTGTCTCATCCTGTGCCCTCCCTGTATCTGCACCTCTGGCTGTAATCTCTGTATATTACTCTGTATATATCTGTATTATCCAGCTGACTGCTGCTCCATCCTGTGCCCTCCCTGTATCTGCACCTCTGGCTGTAATCTCTATATATTACTCTGTATATATCTGTATTATCCAGCTGACTGCTGTCCCATCCTGTGCCCTCCCTGTATCTGCACCTCTGGCTGTAGTCTCCGTATATTACTCTGTATATATCTCTATTATCCAGCTGACTGCTGTCCCATCCTGTGCCCTCACTGTATCTGTCCCTCTGGCTGTAATCTCTGTATATTACTCTGTATATATCTGTATTATCCAGCTGACTGCTGTCCCATCCTGTGCCCTTCCCTGTATCTGCACCTCTGGCTGTAATCTCTGGATATTACTCTGTATATATCTGTATTATCCAGCTGACTGCTATCCCATCCTGTGCCCTTCCCTGTATCTGCACCTCTGGCTGTAATCTCTGGATATTACTCTGTATATATCTGTATTATCCAGCTGACTGCTGTCCCATCCTGTGCCCTACCTGTATCTGCACCTCTGGCTGTAATCTCTGGATATTACTCTGTATATATCTGTATTATCCAGCTGACTGCTGTCCCATCCTGTGCCCTCCCTGTATCTGTACCTCTGGCTGTAATCTCTGTATATTACTCTGTATATATCTGTATTATCCAGCTGACTGCTGCCCCATCCTGTGCCCTCCCTGTATCTGCCCCTCTGGCTGTAATCTCTGTATATTACTCTGTATATATCTGTATTATCCAGCTGACTGCTGTCCCATCCTGTGCCCCCCTGTATCTGCCCCTCTGGCTGTAATCTCTGTATATTACTCTGTATATATCTGCATTATCCAGCTGACTGCTCTCCCATCCCGTGTCCTCCCTGTATCTGCACCTCTGGCTGTAATCTCTGTATATTACTCTGTATATATCTGTATTATCCAGCTGACTGCTATCCCATCCTGTGCCCTTCCCTGTATCTGCACCTCTGGCTGTAATCTCTGTATATTACTCTGTATATATCTGTATTATCCAGCTGACTGCTGTCCCATCCTGTGCCCTCCCTGTATCTGTACCTCTGGCTGTAATCTCTGGATATTACTCTGTATATATCTGTATTATCCAGCTGACTGCTGCCCCATCCTGTGCCCTCCCTGTATCTGCACCTCTGGCTGTAATCTCTGTGTATTACTCTGTATATATCTGTATTATCCAGCTGACTGCTGCCCCATCCTGTGCCCTCCCTGTATCTGTACCTCTGGCTGTAATCTCTGGATATTACTCTGTATATATCTGTATTATCCAGCTGACTGTTGCTCCATCCTGTGCCCTCCCTGTATCTGCACCTCTGGCTGTAATCTCTGGATATTACTCTGTATATATCTGTATTATCCAGCTGACTGCTGCCCCATCCTGTGCCCTCCCTGTATCTGCACCTCTGGCTGTAATCTCTGTATATTACTCTGTATATATCTGTATTATCCAGCTGACTGCTGTTCCATCCTGTGTCCTCCCTGTATCTGCACCTCTGGCTGTAATCTCTGGATATTACTCTGTATATATCTGTATTATCCAGCTGACTGCTGCTCCATCCTGTGCCCTCCCTGTATCTGCACCTCTGGCTGTAATCTCTGGATATTACTCTGTATATATCTGTATTATCCAGCTGACTGCTGCCCCATCCTGTGCCCTCCCTGTATCTGCACCTCTGACTGTAATCTCTGTATATTACTCTGTATATATCTGTATTATCCAGCTGACTGCTGTCCCATCCTGTGTCCTCCCTGTATCTGCACCTCTGGCTGTAATCTCTGTATATTACTCTGTATATATCTGTATTATCCAGCTGACTGCTGTCCCATCCTGTGCCCTCCCTGTATCTGCACCTCTGGCTGTAATCTCTGTATATTTCTCTGTATATATCTGTATTATCCAGCTGACTGCTGCCTCATCCTGTGCCCTCCCAGTATCTGCACCACTGGATGTAATCTCTGTATATTACTCTGTATATATCTGTATTATCCAGCTAACTGCTGCCCCATCCTGTGCCCTCCCTGTATCTGCACCTCTGGCTGTAATCTCTGGATATTTCTCTGTATATATCTGTATTATCCAGCTGACTGCTGCCCCATCCTGTGCCCTCCCTGTATCTGCACCTCTGGCTGTAATCTCTGTATATTACTCTGTATATATCTGTATTATCCAGCTGACTGCTGTTCCATCCTGTGTCCTCCCTGTATCTGCACCTCTGGCTGTAATCTCTGGATATTACTCTGTATATATCTGTATTATCCAGCTGACTGCTGCTCCATCCTGTGCCCTCCCTGTATCTGCACCTCTGGCTGTAATCTCTGGATATTACTCTGTATATATCTGTATTATCCAGCTGACTGCTGCCCCATCCTGTGCCCTCCCTGTATCTGCACCTCTGACTGTAATCTCTGTATATTACTCTGTATATATCTGTATTATCCAGCTGACTGCTGCCCCATCCTGTGCCCTCCCTGTATCTGCACCTCTGGCTTTAATCTCTGTATATTACTCTGTATATATCTGTATTATCCAGCTGACTGCTGCCCCATCCTGTGCCCTCCCTGTATCTGCACCTCTGGCTGTAATCTCTGTATATTTCTCTGTATATATCTGTATTATCCAGCTGACTGCTGTCCATCCTGTACCCTCCCTGTATCTGCACCTCTGGCTGTAATCTCTGTATATTTCTCTGTATATATCTGTATTATCCAGCTGACTGCTGCCTCATCCTGTGCCCTCCCAGTATCTGCACCACTGGATGTAATCTCTGTATATTACTCTGTATATATCTGTATTATCCAACTGACTGCTGTCCCATCCTGTGCCCTCCCTGTGTCTGCACCTCTGGCTGTAATCTCTGAATATTACTCTGTATATATCTGTATTATCCAGCTGACTGCTGTCTCATCCTGTGCCCTCCCTGTATCTGCACCTCTGGCTGTAATCTCTATATATTACTCTGTATATATCTGTATTATCCAGCTCACTGCTGCCCCATCCTGTGCCCTCCCTGTGTCTGCACCTCTGGCTGTAATCTCTGAATATTACTCTGTATATAACTGTATTATCCAGCTGACTGCTGTCCCACCCTGTGCCCTCCCTATATCTGCACCTCTGGCTGTAATCTCTGTATATTACTCTGTATATATCTGTATTATCCAGCTGACTGCTGCCCCATCCTGTGCCCTCCCTGTATCTGCACCTCTGGCTGTAATCTCTATATATTACTCTGTATATATCTGTATTATCCAGCTGACTGCTGCCCCATTCTGTGCCCTCCCTGTATCTGCACCTCTGGCTGTAATCTCTGGATATTACTCTGTATATATCTGTATTATCCAGCTGACTGCTGCCCCATCCTGTGCCCTCCCTGTGTCTGCACCTCTGGCTGTAATCTCTGTATATTACTCTGTATATATCTGTATTATCCAGCTGACTGCTGCCCCATCCTGTGCCTTCCCTGTATCTGCACCTCTGGCTGTAATCTCTGTATATATCTGTACTATCCAGCTGACTGCTGCCCCATCCTGTGCCTTCCCTGTATCTGCACCTCTGGCTGTAATCTCTGGATATTACTCTGTATATATCTGTATTATCCAGCTGACTGCTGCCCCATCCTGTGCCCTCCCTGTATCTGCACCTCTGGCTGTAATCTCTGGATATTACTCTGTATATATCTGTATTATCCAGCTGACTGCTGCCCCATCCTGTCCCCTCCCTGTATCTGC
This sequence comes from Dendrobates tinctorius, assembly GCF_039654945.1. Classification (NCBI taxonomy): domain Eukaryota; kingdom Metazoa; phylum Chordata; class Amphibia; order Anura; family Dendrobatidae; genus Dendrobates; species Dendrobates tinctorius. Next base: position 989,116 of record NW_027362112.1, read on the forward strand.
ACCTCTGGCTGTAATCTCTGTATATTACTCTGTATATATCTGTATTATCCAGCTGACTGCTGTCCCATCCTGTGCCCTCCCTGTATCTGCACCTCTGGCTGTAATCTCTGTATATTACTCTGTATATATCTGTATTATCCAGCTGACTGCTGTCCCATCCTGTGCCCTCCCTGTATCTGCACCTCTGGCTGTAATCTCTCTATATTACTCTGTATATATCTGTATTATCCAGCTGACTGCTGTCCCATCCTGTGCCCTCCCTGTATCTGCACCTCTGGCTGTAATCTCTGTATATTACTCTGTATATATCTGTATTATCCAGCTGACTGCTGTCCCATCCTGTGTGCTCCCTGTATCTGCACCTCTGGCTGTAATCTCTGTATATTACTCTGTATATATCTGTATTATCCAGCTGACTGCTGCCCCATCCTGTGCCCTCCCTGTATCTACCCCTCTGGCTGTAATCTCTGTATATTACTCTGTATATATCTGTATTATCCAGCTGACTGCTGTCCCATCCTGTGTCCTCCCTGTATCTGCACCTCTGGCTGTAATCTCTGTATATTACTCTGTATATATCTGTATTATCCAGCTGACTGCTGTCCCATCCTGTGCCCTCCCTGTATCTGCACCTCTGGCTGTAATCTCTGTATATTACTCTGTATATATCTGTATTATCCAGCTGACTGCTGTCCCATCCTGTGTCCTCCCTGTATCTGCACCTCTGGCTGTAATCTCTGTATATTACTCTGTATATATCTGTATTATACAGCTGACTGCTGCCCCATCCTGTGCCCTCCCTGTATCTGCACCTCTGGCTGTAATCTCTATATATTACTCTGTATATATCTGTATTATCCAGCTGACTGCTGTCCCATCCTGTGCTCTCCCTGTATCTGCACCTCTGGCTGTAACCTCTGTATATTACTCTGTATATATCTGTATTATCCAGCTGACTGCTGTCCCATCCTGTGCCCTCCCTGTATCTGCACCTCTGGCTGTAATCTCTGTATATTACTCTGTATATATCTGTATTATCCAGCTGACTGCTGCCCCATCCTGTGCCCTCCCTGTATCTGCACCTCTGGCTGTAATCTCTGGATATTACTCTGTATATATCTGTATTATCCAGCTGACTGCTGCCCCATCCTGTGCCCTCCCTGTATCTGCACCTCTGGCTGTAATCTCTGGTTATTACTCTGTATATATCTGTATTATCTACTGCGCCTTTCACCAACTACAAGAGCAATTCATTTTGTTCTGCTCTTTTACCTCGAATCCAGATTTACCGCGTCCTTGAGTCCGGCTATTACTTATACGCTACCTGGGGTTGGTGTCTGACCCGGTATAAGCTTGGTAGTGGATCGGGCTTATATCTATCGAGGAACTGGTGGCAGCATACCGTCCTTCTGTTACTGGGGGATCCTGGCAGTGACGGAGCAGAGGTTTACATATACTGCACTGCCTTATATCTCCTCTCTCATCTCTGTCTATCGCCCTACACGTGCCCTCCGTTCTACAAATGACCTAAGACTAACATCCCCCGGAATCCGAACCTCGCACCTCCGTCTCCATGACTTCTCTCTTGCTGCGCCAGCTCTCTGGAATGCACTTCCCCAGTCGATCAGACTGATACCTAGCCCCGACCTATTCAAGCGCGCTTTGAAAACCCATCTCTTCGAACAAGCCTACCACATCAACTACTCAGCAAACTAACTTTGCTCTGTTCCCTCTTTCCAAATATTATTCTGAATCTGCACCCTACTATTCATCTGTCTTCACACCCTCCATGCACACGATAACTGCACTTGATACTTGACTATTTAAGAATTTTGGATAACTAGAGGAGGAAGACCTGTGAAGACTCAGACGTCAAGGTTAGATTTCAGAAAGGCAGATTTTAAGGAACTCAGAAAGAGAATTGGAGGGATCCAATGGCTGGATATCCTTAAAGACAAAAATGTCCAGGAAGGATGGGAAATCTTGAAAAATCAAATTCTCAAAGCACAATTGTTAACAATTCCGAAAAGAGGGAAGAATAGGAAGCATTTAAGGAAGCCAGGATGGATGAACACAGAACTTAAGCACATGCTAAAAAGGAAGAAAAAAATGTTTATAAAATGGAATGAGGGAGGCATAGCTAAAGAAGAATATAATGCTGTCTGCAGAACCTGCAGGGCACAAATCAGATTATCTAAAGCTGACAATGAATTGAGGCTTGCAAGAGATGTAAAAAGCAATAATAAAGGATTTTGGGGATATGTCAAAAGTAAAAGAAAAGTCAAGGATGCTATAGGATTTTTACATGATGAAAATGATGAAATGGTAAGACAGGATGTTGAGAAGGCCGAACTTTTAAATTCATATTTTGTATCTGTTTTCTCTCAGAAAGGAAATGTAACATCAACTATTCTTCACTGTCCTATTAAGGGAATAGAAGAATCCAGGATTTCTATAAACAGAAAGATAGTGAGGAAACACTTAGCTAACCTAAATGAATTCAAGTCTCCAGGTCCAGATGAATTACACCCCAGAGTACTGAAGGAGATAGCAGAAGAAATTTTTGAACCCCTCTCCATAATCTTTGAAAATTCTTGGAGAACAGGAGAAGTCCCAGAAGACTGGAGAAGAGCAAATGTTGTTCCTATCTTCAAAAAGGGGAAGAAGGTGGACCCAGGCAACTATAGGCCGGTGAGTCTGACTTCTATACCAGGAAAGATCTTTGAACAAATTATTAAACAACATGTATGTCAATACCTGGATAAGAATGAAGTGATTAAACAGAGTCAGCATGGGTTTGTAACTAATAAGTCATGTCAGACTAAATTTCCTTCTATGACGGAATCACTGATTGGATGGATCACGGAAATGCTGTAGATATAGTATATCTTGACTTCAGCAAAGCATTTGACAAAGTATCTCATACAATCCTTATTGAAAAAATGACTAAGTATGGAATGGACAAGGCAACTGTTAGGTGGATTCATAACTGGCTTAGTGATCGGACCCAAAGAGTGGTCGTAAATGGCTGCACATCCAGTTGGAAGAATGTCTCAAGTGGGGTACCACAGGGCTCTGTCCTGGGCCCTGTATTGTTCAACATCTTTATCAACGATTTAGATGAAGGAATTGAGGGTAAACTGATTAAATTTGCTGATGACACAAAGCTAGGAGGGATAGCTAATACTAGAGAAGAGAGAGAGAGGATTCAAAAAGATATAAATAATCTGGAGCAGTGGGCAGCAACTAACAGAATGGTTTTTAACAGGGAGAAATGCAAAGTACTACATCTGGGCAATAAAAATGAAAAAAGAATATACAGAATGGGAGGAATAGGCCTAAGCAACAGCACATGTGAAAAAGACTTGGGTATACTAATAGATCACAGACTGAATATGAGTCAACAGTGTGATGCAGCAGCAAAAAAGGCAAATGCAATTGTAGGATGTATTAACAGAAGCATACAGTCTAGATCACGTGAAGTCATTATTTCCCTCTACTCCTCTTTGGTCAGACCTCATCTGGAATATTGTGTCCAGTTTTGGGCACCACATTTTAAAAAAGACATCAACAAACTGGAGCAAGTTCAGAAAAGAGCAACCAGAATGGTGACCGGTCTGCAAACCCTGTCTTATGAGGAAAGGTTGCAGGATTTGGGATTGTTTAGTTTGCAAAAGAGAAGACTGAGAGGAGACTTAATAGCGGTCTACAAATATCTCAAGGGCTGTCACATTGTAGAAGGATCATCTTTATTCTCATTTGCACAAGGAAAGACTAGAAGCAATGGGATGAAACTGAATGGGAGGAGACAGAGATTAGATATTAGAAAAAACTTTTTGACAGTTAGAGTGATCAATGACTGGAACAGGCTGCCACGAAAAGTGGTGAGTTCTCCTTCAATGGAAGTCTTCACACAGAGGCTGGACAGACATCTGACTGGGATGATTTAGCGAATCCTGCTTTGAGCAGGGGGTTGGACCAGATGGCCCAGGAGGTCCCTTCCAACTCTACGATTCTATGATTATTGCACTTAAACACACGGGCTGATGACCGGATAATGCAGCTATATATGAAAATCCCTATTTATTATATTTGCCAGACCTGAAATAACAAGCACTTTTCACCTACTGTGTTCCCCCCCCTTTTCCTTGTAGATTGTAAGCTTGCGAGCAGGGACCTCACTCCTAATGTCACTGTTTAAATTTTCTTAACTTGTATTGAATTTATTGTCTGTACATGTCCCCGCTTAATTGTAAAGTGCTGCGGAATATGTTGGCGCTATATAAATAAAAATTATTATTATTATTATTCCCGGCCTGGTAATATATATACCGCCCTCACTGCAGAGTGCCCAATAACCAGTACATGACAGGGCAGCCTCTCCTGCGACTTCTTATCCTCGCTGCAGTTCCCTGAGTCACCTGAGGGTAAGGGGGGCGCCAGAGTGCTCCGACTGTGTAAGCTCCATCACAGAATGGTGATAGCCGGAGGGGGTATCCGTAACCACCATCTCTCCTGTTTTCCTTAGAAGGGGAACACAGGGGGTACAGGGGTTTACAGGTGCATATTATATTTATTACCATGTATTTTATGATGGGCTTAAAGTATGTGCACTATATATTATACTATGTATTATGCTTTATATACAAGTACATTAACTCTACACACTCCATCCATATTGGCCCCTCGCTTCTTTCCTCTCCTATGTATAGCACTCACGCTCTTTTCACATTGTTAAATTGCACAGATCCAGGCAGTCCCACTATTCAACTCCAGAGACGCTCTCACAAATCACTTAACCATCTGCTCACTCTTTCTATCCTCCTTCTCCTAGTCGCAGGAGACATTGCTCCCAACCCTGGTCCCCCATGTTATAGAAAGTCAAACCCCCCCACTGCTACACTCAGAAACCCCTCTAATCTTATTAATATTCCCTGCATGCCATCTATCTCTCTTAATTGTGCACTTTGGAATTCTCGCTCAGTGTGTAACAAACTCTCCTTCATCCACGACTTCTTCCTTTCTAATTCTCTTAACCTCCTGGCTCTTACTGAAACCTGGATCCAGCAGTCAGATACTACCGCTGCTGCTGCTCTTTCATATGGGGGGCTACACTTCTCTCATACCCCAAGATCAGACAATAGAGCTGGTGGAGGCGTTGGTCTGCTCCTATCACCAAAATGTACCTTTCAGGTTATCCCTCAAATACCCTCACTAGTCTTCCCTTCTTTTGAGGTCCATGCCGTCAGACTCTACACCCCCTTCTCCATGCAAGTGGCGGTGGTGTATCGTCCTCCCGGCCCCTCCCATCAGTTCCTGGATCATTTTGCCACTTGGCTTCCACATTTTCTCTCCTGTGACATCCCTACCCTCATCATGGGAGATTTCAACATCCCCATTGCTCTTCCCCTCTCCCCATCTGCTACTCACCTTTTATCTCTAACCTCCTCATTTGGCCTTTCGCAGCTTACTAATTCTCCAACGCATGAAGACGGAAACTCCCTCGACTTGGTCTTCTCTCGGCTTTGTGCAGTGGATGATTTTGCAAACTCCCCTCTCCCTGACCACAATCTTCTTTCATTCTCTATACAGAACTGCCAGGCTGCTCAGGTCACCCCCACTGTCCAGACTTATAGAAACATACAGGCCATTAACACCCAGAAACTTCTGAAGAACTTGCAGTCTTCATTGGCCCCTATCTCCTCCCTCTCATGTCCTGATTCTGCATTGAAGCATTACAATGAAACACTTCAAAGTGCCCTGGATGAATTTGCACCCCCTATAAATAGAACACCACAACGCAGACGGCGACAACCCTGGCACACGCGACAAACACGTTTCCTGCTGCGGTGCTCCAGGTGCGCCGAACGTCTGTGGAGAAAATCCAATCTACACGAAGATTTCATCCATTTTAAGTTTATGCTTAGAACATACAACACTGCCCTTCACCTCTCCAAACAAACCTATTTCAACACCCTCATCACCTCACTGTCCAATAACCCGAAACATCTCTTTGACACTTTTCATTCTCTACTCAATCCAAGAGTACAGGCCCCAACCACGGAGCTCCGAGCTGACGATCTGGCCAATTACTTCAAAGAAAAAATTGACCAGATCCGACAGGAAATTATCTCCAGATCCCCTCATACCATGCACTGTCCTCCCTCCCCCACTGCATCTAACTCACTCTCTGATTTTGAACCAGTCACAGAAGAAGTAGTAAGCAGGCTCCTTGCATCTTCTCGCCCAACTACTTGCACCAGTGACCCATTTCCGTCACATCTCCTCCAGTCCCTTTCCCCTGCTGTCACCCCTCACCTAACTAAAATATTTAACCTCTCTCTCTCTTCTGGTATTTTTCCCTCCTCATTTAAGCATGCCATCATACATCCACTACTTAAAAAACCATCCCTCGACCAAAACTGTGCCGCTAACTATAGACCTGTCTCTAATCTTCCCTTCATCTCTAAACTCCTGGAACGCCTGGTCCACTCCCGTCTTATCCGCTATCTCTCAGAAAACTCTGTTCTCGACCCTCTCCAATCCGGTTTCCGCTCTTTACACTCCACTGAAACTGCCCTCACTAAAGTCTCTAATGATCTGCTAACAGCTAAATCAAATGGTCATTACTCCATGCTAATTCTCTTGGATCTCTCTGCAGCATTCGACACTGTGGATCATCAGCTCCTCCTCATTATGCTCCATTCCATTGGCCTCAAGGACACCGTTCTCTCCTGGTTCTCCTCCTATCTCTCTGACCGCTCCTTTACTGTTTCTTTTGCCGGTTCCTCCTCCTCTCACCTTCCCCTTACTGTTGGGGTTCCTCAAGGATCGGTTCTAGGCCCCCTCCTCTTCTCCTTGTACACTGCCCCTATTGGTCAAACAATCAGTAGATTTGGTTTCCAGTACTATCTCTATGCTGATGACACCCAATTATACGCTTCTTCTCCTGACATCACGCCAGCCTTTCTAGAAAACACTGGCGATTGTCTAAACGCTGTGTCTAGTATCATGTCCTCACTATATCTGAAACTGAACCTGTCAAAGACTGAACTCCTGGTGTTTCCTCCTGCTACTAATGTACCTATACCCGACATTGCTATTTCTGTGTGTGGTTCCACTATTACTCCCCAGCAACATGCCCGCTGTCTTGGGGTCATACTTGATTCCGAGCTTTCCTTTGCCCCCCACATTCGATCACTGGCTCGCTCTTGTCATCTGCACCTCAAAAACATTTCTAGAATTCGACCTTTTCTTACTTTTGACTCTGCAAAAACTCTTACTGTTTCCCTTATTCATTCTCGTCTCGACTATTGTAACTCTCTTCTAATCGGTCTCCCTCTTACCAAACTCTCCCCTCTCCAATCTGTCTTGAATGCTGCAGCCAGGATCATATTCCTCGCCAATCCTTACACCGATGCCTCTACCTTGTGCCAGTCATTACACTGGCTACCCATCCACTCCAGAATTCAGTACAAACTTATTACCCTCACCCACAAAGCCCTCCATGGCTCAGCACCACCCTACATCTCCTCCCTTGTTTCAGTATACCACCCTACCCGCGCCCTCCGTTCTGCTGATGACCTGAGGTTAGCATCCTCAATAGTCAGAACCTCCCACTCCCGTCTCCAAGACTTTACACGTGCGGCGCCAATTCTTTGGAATGCACTTCCCATGTCAATACAATTAGTCCCCAATCCCCACAATTTTAAGCGTGCCCTGAAAACACATTTATTCAGACTGGCCTATCGCCTCAACACATTAACCTAATCTATCCCTGTGTGGCAGAGCCAAAAGTTTTACCATAACCAGGTTCCCCGCATCATGTTCCCACATGCTTTATGCATCCATTAGCCCTCTGTGTCTGTACTGTTACACACTTAACATTATGGCTGGTCCATACAATCAGAGCAACTGTTACCACCCACCTTTCGTGTCTCCCTCTTTCCTCATAGACTGTAAGCTTGCGAGCAGGGCCCTCACTCCTCTTGGTATTTGTTATAATCTACTGTATGTGATTATTGTTATGCTGTAATGTCTATTGTCTGTACAAATCCCCTCTGAAATGTAAAGTGCTGCGGAATATGTCGGCGCTATAAAAATAAAATTTATTATTATTATTATTATTATTATTATTATTACTTCATGTGATTTATGTATTAATAACCAGGTTTCACTTACTGTATTCACTTATTAATAGTAGAGGTTATTGGGCACGTTAACATACTCCCGGATTCACTTGATTATGTGTCTGCAGTCTGCTGGGAGGTGCGCATGCGGCACTGTCGTCACACAAGACGGCCCTCTTCTGGCAACAGGTGACACAGTGATTTCTGCCCGACATTAGCTGGGTGGAACACATGCGTGTCACTGCGCCCGGAAGAAGGAGGTCTCTTCATGGTGGTGACGTTGGGGTCGGATGCGCCATCATCTCCTTATGGGCGGTATTGCCAGATTCACCAGGTAGTCACGTGACCGAAGTTTATCAGCAATATGATTGGGCTCTGGGCATTTAAATAGACACCCGACCTCCCCCCTTTTGATACGCCCCCGGAAGAAGAGATTCTGAAACGCGCGTTGGGGTGGTAGACGTGGCATGCCACTGCTCCTCCATTAAGGTAATGAGTTTAGCATGCACTCCTGATTGACCCTTTTACTTGCTAGCTATGCACTGGTGCACATGCGCTTATGCTCTTATATGAGGGGTCTTGTAACCCTATGATAGTGCACTTTGTGGATGCATTCTGTTTAAAGGGAGGGATTATTTAATCATCATTTTTAAGCACTGTGGCACTTTATATTGGTCAATAATATTTTCTATCTACCAGACAAAAATGGAAATATTGATTTGAGTATTCATTCAATACCTTTCAAGCACTGTGGCAATTTTTTGGTCAGTAATAGTTATTGTCTAGTAGAGAACAGGGAAGTATTTATTTAGTACCTTTTGGACAGTTTTGGTGCATTGAGTGCGTTAGTGATAACCTCTGTATAATATGATACATTTGAGCAGTGGCATGTTTTGTCTTCTTTGGACATGAGGCATTTCTTTCTGTTTATGTAAAGTTAACAATAAAATTGTAATTTTTGATATATACACTCTTTTGCTTTCATTGGCTTAGTAGTTTCCAGAAAATATCGGCAGTGTTTACAAAAATACAAAAGATATTACGAAAGGAGACAAAATACAGTATATACAGACAGTTATAAAATAAAAGGGATTAAAATAAGAAACTTACTACATCTCAGTCACAGATATGACGTGTAGAGGAGGGGAGGAGAACCTTCCCAGCGCAAAGGGTCCATCAGCACAGCCTCTTGGCTGGTTCTCCTGGCATCTGACACCTTCCTCATGGAGCGTCTCAGCTTTATGCTTTGGCCCAAAACCAAGGGACTCCTCCCTTGCTCACCTCACTTGGTGGGCTGTGTTAGAGGACGTAGCCTCTTTTGATAGGTTATTAAAACTCCTATCTTTCCATATCTTTGGCTGGGGGGCTCACAGGGTGATGACATAGGCATTACCTTTCCCCCTGTGACGTGACCATTGTTTTGAGACCAAATATGACACGTCTGCATGTTACTTGGGGGCAGAAACTGTTTTCCCGGATTCTGATGGCTTCCCTTGATTGAAAAGCGTTGTTGTGCGTAGCCCTAATTCTACCGATTCTGAATATATATTTTTCCTGCCTCTAGGATTATTGTGAGTTATTAAATTCGACCTGGAATAGACAAAGGAAATCTTGCTTGGTGAAGCCGATTAACTGGTCAGAAGCAATAAGGGCTCATACTCACTTGTGAGAGACTCGCACGATTCTCTGGGACCGGAGTGTGCCTGCATAGAAATACATGTAGCCGCACGCTCTGGTCCGAGTGCCGGCGGCACTGCCGGGTTTTCGTGCGAGTCTCTCACAAGTGAGTATGAGCCCTAAAAGTGACCATGTGCTGAGGGAGAGGGAGCAGGATCTCACAGAAAGGAATGGGGGGTCACAGCCGTGTGCCGGCACCAGAAGCTCAGTGCTACAATGAACAAACCAAATGGGTGTGGGGCAGCAGGAAGTTTTGTATGTGTACCTAGGGCATTAGGAAATAACTCATATTTTCCTGACAGGTGTACAGGGGTATACAGGGATACACATGGATGTACAGGGGTATACAGGTGCATACAGTGGTAAACAGGCGTGTACAAGAGTATACAGGGGTGTACAGAAGTATAGAGGTGTGCACAGGGGTACATATGGGATTTACATGGGTGTAGAGGGGTATTCAGTCGTATATAGGGGTATACAGGGTTGTACAGGGGTATACAGGCATGTACAGTGGTATACAGGGGTACACAGGCATGTACAGGGGTGTATGGGGTACACAGGAGTGTCAGGGGTGTACAGTCGTGTACAGAGGTATAGAGGGGTGTATAAGGGGTATACAGGAATATACAGGGGTGTACAGAGTATACAGGGATATAGAGGCGTGTACAGGGGTATATGGGGGTATAGAGGCGTGTACAGGGGTATGCATTTGTATACAGGGGTGTACAGGAGTATATTGGAATATATAGGAGTGTATGGGAGTATACAGGAGTAATCAAGGCTGTAGAGGGGTATACAGAGGTGTACAGGAGTACACAGGGGTGTACAGGAGTATATAGGGGTGTACATGAGGAGACACAGATTAGATATTAGAAAAAACTTTTTGACAGTTAGAGTGATCAATGAGTGAAACAGGCTGCCACGAGAAGTTGTGAGTTCTCCTTCAATGGAAGTCTTCAAACAGAGGCTGGACAGACATCTGACTGGGATGATTTAGCGAATCCTGCTTTGAGCAGGGGGTTGGACCAGATGGCCCAGGAGGTCCCTTCCAACTCTACGATTCTATGAGTAATCAGGATTGTACAGGGGTATACAGTAGTGTACTGGAGTATACAGGGCTGCACAGGAATGTACAAGAGTATACTGGGGTGTACAAAGGTATACAGGGCTGTACAGGAATGTACCGGAGTATACAAGGGTATACAAACGCCTGAGCCAGGGTCTTGGTGTTAGGGAGAGCAGGTAAAGCAATGAAGTGCGCCATTTTCCTGAACCTATCCACCACAACTAAGATAACAGAGATAACAGTCTCACCAGAGGAGGAAGGAAGATCTGTAATAAAACCCATGGATAAGTGTGTGCATGGCCGGTCAGTGTGGATAATGGTGGAAGAGCCCCAGACGGACAAGTATGGCTGACCTCCGAATGTGCACAGACATTACAGGAAGACACAAAGTCAACTACTGTACATCCCGAAGCAACGACAAGAAAGGAGGTCCAAGATTGCTTTACTACCTGGGTGAGCAGTGAGAGCCGAGGTATGATGTGCCCCTAGTAATAGTACGCCAGTGTCGGACTCGCCGTATTTGGTGCGAGTTCTGGCACTGAGCCCACATCTTTCCCGGCACATGTCAGCTGTTTTGAACCTCTAACAGCTGTGGGTGGAATCGCGATCCACTCGCGGCTATTGACTAGTTAAATGCCGCTGTCAAACTCTAACAGCGGCATTTAACGCACACTTCCGGCAAGCGCGCTAGAAATCCCACTCATAGATGACCCCGTCATGTGATCGTCGATCACCGATGGGTTGGCATGACAACCAGAGGTCTCCAGCAGACCTCTATGGTTGTCACTGCCGGATTGCTATTGTCATGTCCGCCATGTTTGTCATGTCTGCCATGTCTGTTTTGTCTCAAGAACTCCTGGAGCGATGTGCATATCTTGTCTGCTGTCCTGCATGTTCACTAGAGCAGTGTGCACACTCACCTCATGTCTGAGCTGCAGGATGCCTGCGTTTCTGCTCTGCCTTCTGTGATCTTCTCGTCATGTTTAGGATGCCTGCTCATGTGTTCCTGCCTGGATCCTGCACTGTCTGGTTCTGCAATCATCTCGTCTTGTCTGAAACGCTGATCATGTGACGTTTCCTAGGATCCTGCACTGTCTGGTTCGGCAATCACCTTGTCATGTCTGAAACGCTGATCATGTGACCTTTCCTAGGATCCTGCACTGTCTGGTTCGGCAATCACCTCGTCATGTCTAGAACTCTGATCATGTGACCTGTCTAGGTTTCAGCACTGGATCTGCAGTCGTCTCGTCATGTCTGGAACTCTGATCATGTGACTGTGCTGTTATCCTGTGGATCTGAACCCGGAAGTGCTCCCTTGGTCCTGACCTGGAAGAGGAGGTGCTATGCCCTATATCAGGCCGCCCCTTCCTGTGCTCAGGGCCTGAGTATTGTGTTGCTTCCCTGCATGGCTGCTTGGTCTGTGGGGCGCTCCCTCTATTCTGTGCCCTTGCACTCTGCTCTGTCGTGCGTCTCTGCACACGCTCCGTGCTCATACTCCGTCTCTTGTCCCGTGCCTCGTCTTATGTTTGTCCGTTGTGCCATGTTCGTCTTTGTCCTGCTTGGACTTGTAGTCCTTCTGTTATTCTCTGCCTTGCCTGTTTTCACTATGCCTTGTTCCGTACCTTGCCTTGCTCTGCCTTGTTCCTCCCTATGGTCTTTACTTGCTCTGCCTCGCTCTCTCCTATGGTGCTCTGTTGTGCTCCCTGGCACACGCACCCTTCCTCCTCTCTTTTCCATGTCTAGTCCCAAGGTTCTCCCTTGGCCCGGCTCTGGGCTTCGGCCTACGCTCCGCTGCTAGCTCTGTTCTTGCTCTGATCTGCTTCCGTCCCTGGTTCTGTACTCTGTTTAAGCTCTGTCTTGTTTCTCGTCTTGTCTTCCCCTGCTCTGTTTCTTCGTGTACCCTTTGCATATGCCTGGCCTTCCTAGCCTCCTGTTTGTGCCTCAGCCGTGCCCGCCCTAGCCGCGTCCGCCTGCTGGTGCCTCAGCCGTGCTCGTCGGTCAGTGACAGCTGTGTCACCTGCCATGCCTCAGCCGGGTTCGCTGGAGTCTTGCCCGTCTTTCAGTGCCGCAGCCCGATCAGCTAGCCAGTGCCCCAGCCGTGCCCTCTGTGCTCCCTTGCACTTCACGCTGTTTCCGCACTGTGCTCTGCGTGCTCTCTAAAGCACGCGCAGGCCCTCGCCTGCCCATGGCATACCTCCCCGTGCTTCCATAATAGTACGCGCAGGTTTGGCCATGTACCCTCTTGCACGCACAGGTCCTAACCTGGTCCTTGAACCCTGTTCCTGGCGTGCCTCTCTGCACGCGCAGGACTCTGCCTCGCCTGACCCTGGCGTGCCCTTTGCACGCTCAGGACTCTGTCTCGTACCTTGTGCCTTGGCGTGTCTCTACACACGCACTCTGTCTCATGCCTTGGCGTGTCTCTATACATGCACTCTGTCTCATACCTTGTGCCTTGGCGTGTCTCTACACACGCACTCTGTCTCATGCCTTGGCGTGTCTCTACACACGCACTGTCTCATACCTTGTGCCTTGGCGTGTCTCTACACTCGCGCTCTGTCTCATGCCTTGGCGTGTCTCCACACACGCACCCTGTCTCGTCTGTGAACCCTGGCGTGTCCCCTACACGCACCTTGCCTTGCACCTAGCCTTGGTCCTCGGCGTGTTCCCTATCACGCATCATGCCCGGATATCTGTCGTGCCTCCTTGCCTGGAACCTGGTTTGCCTGCCGGATGCCCGGAACCTGCCGATCGCTGCCAGAGATCATGAGCTGGATGACTGCGGCCTGATGTCTGGAGCTGATGTCCGCAGCCTGATGCCTTGATGATGTCGATCGTAGCCAGCAGTCCGGAGTCCGATGCCATCGTGCCGATACCTGTACCTAGGCGTGCCACCTGGCACGTACCATTCTATGGACCTTGGCGTGCCCACGCGCGCACCTTGCACGTTTGCTTGTTTACACTGTATGTTATCCTAATGAAGTTACCTTGCACCTACGTCTTGTCTTGCTTCCTGCTCGTCCTTGTCGTCAGACACTCGTCTAGTGTCCCCTGAGCCGGCCGTCTTGTCCCAGCAGTCGTGGTGACTCACCCCCTTGGTCTTGCCCCTGACACTCCCTGTACAGGGGGTGGATTCTCACAAGGTAAGCTCGCCCTCGGCGGGTGGGTGCCATGACCCAGAGGGTCCACTCAAAAAATGGGCTCAGCAGGAGCTGAGTCCGTCACAGCTATGAGCGCTGCCTGGTGGTTGGTGCTCATAGCAAGTGAGCAATTCTTCTGCATACAGGCAATCTATCATCCAAGCAGCAGAGCTGATTGGGTTATGTCAGCTTGTACTCTCCCATGGAGGCTACTGAAGCATGCCAAAAGTAAAATATATATATATATATATACTGTGTGTGTGTGTGTGTGTATGTGTATATGTATATATACACTCACTGGCCACTTTATTAGGTACACCTGTCCAACTGTGTGTTAAGACTTAATTTCTAATCAGCCAATCACATGGCGGCAACTCAGTGCATTTAGGCATGTAGACATGGTCAAGACAATCTCCTGCAGTTCAAACCGAGCATCAGTATGGGGAAGAAAGGTGATTTGAGTGCCTTTGAACGTGGCATGATTGTTGGTGCCAGAAGGGCTGGTCTGAGAATTTCAGAAACTGCTGATCTACTGGGATTTTCACGCACAACCATCTCTAGGGTTTACAGAGAATGGTCCGAAAAAGAAAAAAAATCCAGTGAGCGGCAGTTCTGTGGCCGGAAATGCCATGTTGATGCCAGAGGTCAGAGGAGAATGGGCAGACTGGTTCGAGCTGATAGAAAGGCAACAGTGACTCAAATTGCCACCCGTTACAACCAAGGTAGGCAGAAGAGCATCTCTGAACGCACAGTGCGTCGAACTTTGAGGCAGATGGGCTACAGCAGCAGAAGACCACACTGGGTACCACTCCTCTCAGCTAAGAACAGGAAACTGAGGCTACAATTTGCACAAGCTCATCGAAATTGGACAGTAGAAGATTGGAAAAACGTTGCCTGGTCTGATGAGTCTCGATTTCTGCTGCGACATTCGGATGGTAGGGTCAGAATTTGGTGTAAACAACATGAAAGCATGGATCCATCCTGCCTTGTATCAACGGTTCAGGCTGGTGGTGGTGGTGTCATGGTGTGGGGAATTTTTTCTGGGCACTCTTTGGGCCCCTTGGTACCAATTGAGCATCGTTGCAATGCCACAGCCTACCTGAGTATTGTTGCTGACCATGTCCATCCCTTTATGACCACAATGTACCCAACATCTGATGGCTACTTTCAGCAGGATAATGCGCCATGTCATAAAGCTCGAATCATCTCAGATTGGTTTCTTGAACATGACAATGAGTTTACTGTACTCAAATGGCCTCCTCAGTCACCAGATCTCAATCCAATAGAGCATCTTTGGGATGTGGTGGAACGGGAGATTCGCATCAGGGATGTGCAGCCGACAAATCTGCGCCAACTGTGTGATGCCATCATGTCAATATGGTCCAAAATCTCTGAGGAATGCTTCCAGCACCTTGTTGAATCTCTGCCACGAAGAATTGAGGCAGTTCTGAAGGCAAAAGGGGGTCCAACCCCTTACTAGCATGGTGACCTAATAAAGTGGCCAGTGAGTGTATATATATATATATATATATATATATATATATATAGAAAGCAAGGCAGAAAAGTCCAGCAAGCGGAAACTTCAGGTGGTATAATAAAATCCAAGAATTTTTATTGCAGATAATTTAAAAAATCCAGAGTTCAGTAACAAGATGCAGACATAATGCTGAACAGACGACGCGTTTCGGAGTTTGAGACCGTGAAGAAGGCGGCTGTTGTTACCGCAGAAACGCGTCGCCTGTTCAGCATTATGTCTGCATCTTGTTACTGAACTCTGGATTTTTTAAATTATCTGCAATAAAAATTCTTGGATTTTATTATACCACCTGAAGTTTCCGCTTGCTGGACTTTTCTGCCTTGATTTCTACATTGTTGGACTTGTTCCCAGTCTTGGTCCGTGCAACACAGAGGAAACAGGTATTTACCATCCAGAGCTCGGAGGTTAGCTGGTCTGTGTGTTGCTTTGCTATATATATATATATATATATATATATATATATATATATATATATACACTCACTGGCCACTTTATTAGGTACACCTGTCCAACTGTGTGTTAAGACTTAATTTCTAATCAGCCAATCACATGGTGGCAACTCAGTGCATTTAGGCATGTAGACATGGTCAAGACAATCTCCTGCAGTTCAAACCGAGCATCAGTATGGGGAAGAAAGGTGACTTGAGTGCCTTTGAACGTGGCATGATTGTTGGTGCCAGAAGGGCTGGTCTGAGTATTTCAGAAACTGCTGATCTACTGGGATTTTCACGCACAACCATCTCTAGGGTTTACAGAGAATGGTCCGAAAAAGAAAAAAAATCCAGTGAGCGGCAGTTCTGTGGCCGGAAATGCCTTGTTGATGCCAGAGGTCAGAGGAGAATGGGCAGACTGGTTCGAGCTGATAGAAAGGCAACAGTGACTCAAATTGCCACCCGTTACAACCAAGGTAGGCAGAAGAGCATCTCTGAACGCACAGTGCGTCGAACTTTGAGGCAGATGGGCTACAGCAGCAGAAGACCACACTGGGTACCACTCCTCTCAGCTAAGAACAGGAAACTGAGGCTACAATTTGCACAAGCTCATCGAAATTGGACAGTAGAAGATTGGAAAAACGTTGCCTGGTCTGATGAGTCTCGATTTCTGCTGCGACATTCGGATGGTAGGGTCAGAATTTGGCGTAAACAACATGAAAGCATGGATCCATCCTGCCTTGTATCAACGGTTCAGGCTGGTGGTGGTGGTGTCATGGTGTGGGGAATTTTTTCTGGGCACTCTTTGGGCCCCTTGGTACCAATTGAGCATTGTTGCAACGCCACAGCCTACCTGAGTATTGTTGCTGACCATGTCCATCCCTTTATGACCACAATGTACCCAACATCTGATGGCTACTTTCAGCAGGATAATGCGCCATGTCATAAAGCTCGAATCATCTCAGATTGGTTTCTTGAACATGACAATGAGTTCACTGTACTCAAATGGCCTCCTCAGTCACCAGATCTCAATCCAATAGAGCATCTTTGGGATGTGGTGGAATGGGAGATTCGCATCAGGGATGTGCAGCCGACAAATCTGCGCCAACTGTGTGATGCCATCATGTCAATATGGTCCAAAATCTCTGAGGAATGCTTCCAGCACCTTGTTGAATCTCTGCCACGAAGAATTGAGGCAGTTCTGAAGGCAAAAGGGGGTCCAACCCCTTACTAGCATGGTGTACCTAATAAAGTGGCCAGTGAGTGTATATATATATATATATATATTCAAATCACCCCCCTTTCTCACCATTCAAAATAAAACAATAAAAAAAATCAAACATAGACATATTTGGAATCGCCGAGTTCAATAAAAAAAAGGATTAACCTGATCGTTAAATGGCATAAAGAGAAAAAGTCAAAACGCATTAAAATGCAATAACGGGCAATCAAAAGATCGTATCTGCACCAAAATGTTATCATTAAAAACATCAGCTCGGCGCGCAAAAAATGAGCCCTCGCCCGACCCGAAATCACAAAAAATGGAGATGCTACGGGTATCGGAAATTGTCGCTTCTTTTTTTTTTTTTTTTTTTAAACAAACTTTGGATTTTTTTGTTCACCAAAAAATTTCACCAATTTTTTCATAAAAGATGACCTAGACATGTCTGGCGTTTACAAGCTTGTAATGACCTGGAGAATCATAATGGCAGGTCAGGTTTAGCATTGAGTGAACATGGTTAAAAAGAAAAAGACACGGAGATTGCACTTTTTTTTTTGCAATTTCACAGCACTTGGAATTCGTTGCCCATTTTCGAGTACATGACCTGGTAAAACCAATCGCTAAAAAGTACAGCTCGTTCTCCAAAAAACAAGCCCTCACATGGCCATTTTGACCAAAAAATAAACAAGTTATGGCTCTGGGAAGAAGGGGAGCAAAAAAATGAAAATGCAAAACCAAAAATACCCCTGGTCATTAAGGGGTTAAAATTTCATCAAGATACACCACTACAAGTCTTCCTCCAAGATGACGAAAAATGTTGTTAATGAAATGTTGGAAAACGGAAGAAGCACTAGTCAAACCAAAGGGCAGGACAAGGTTTTCATAATGCCCTTCAGGAGTGCTAAAGGCTGCCTGCCACTCATCCCCCTTGGTGACCCTAATCAGATTCTTGGATCCCCTGAGGTGCAGTTTAGAGAACCATTTTGCCCCAACAATCTGATTAAATAAGTCGGGAATGAGTGGGAGGGGATACGGATCCAGATAGTAATTCGATTTAACTGACGAAAATCTAAATAGGGACGCAGGCCCCTATCTTTTTTTTTTTTAACAAAGAATAACCCCGCTGCTAGGGCGAAGAGGAGGGTCTAATATGTCCCACAGCCAGAGTCTCAGAGATGTAATACTTCATGGCCGTCCTTTCACGGCCAGACAAATTTTATAATCTGGTTTTGGGTAATTTCGCTCCAGGGAGAAGGTTTACGGGGGCAATCATACATACGGTGGGGAAGCAGTTCCTGGCACCCCCTTTCAGAGAACACATCCACAAAATCAAACAGAAAGAGGGTATGGTTTTAGTGGAAACAGTAGAAATGCTGGCACCTAGGCAATTATTTTAGCAGAAATCTCTCCATTTCACTATTTCTCTGGACGGCCAGTCAATAATCGTAGTACGCACAGTTATCCAGCGAAGGCCTAACACAATAGGAATAGGAAGATCTTCCAAGATGTAACAAGGAGCTCCCTGTGAAGACCCCTATGCGCAGGTTCACACCATGCACTACTTGCATAAAATTCCCCTCACCGAGAGGTGCAGAGTCAATTGTAAATATGGGGATGATCTTCACCGATGTACCACAGGGAAGATCAAGGTCCTGTGAGAACCATATTGGCTCCCGCCCCACTATCCAAGAGGATAGATATTTTCTCATTTTTTGTACCTATAACCACTAACGCGGGTAAGAAAAACTGAGATACACATGTGGAGGAGATGTATACACCCTAGTTGTTATCTACCACACAACCTGGGGTGAGAAGTTTTCCGACGGCTTTTTGTGCTTTAGGTAAAGAAGGACAGACTCCTTTTGACCACAGAAATAACACAACTCCGTTTTGTGGCAAACCGTAAGAGAATCATCCCGAAGGGAAGCAACTCCTAACTGCATCGGTTCTTCAGTGCACTCTGAGAACGTCGGTTGTAGGGAGTTCCATGGGGAGCTTAGTCACTACAGGTTTACCCCTGAGGGGTCTATGCATATGGCCAGAGCCATGGCAGCCTCCAACGACTCAGGATTCTCGCAACGTGCTAGTGTGTCTTTTAGTCTTTCAGACAGGCCCAGACAAAACTGGCTCCTAAGAGCAGGAGCATTCCACCAGGTTCAGTGGCCCATCTACGGGACTTGAAAGGCCTTTCTCCCTGCTTGAGCTTACGTGCTGGCCGGTCTCCCTGCTGGAGCTTACGTGCTGGCCGGTCGCCCTGCTGGAGCTTACGTGCCGGCCGGTCGCCCTGCTGGAGCTTACGTGCCGGCCGGTCGCCCTGCTGGAGCTTACGTGCCGGCCGGTCGCCCTGCTGGAGCTTACGTGCCGGCCGGTCGCCCTGCTGGAGCTTACTTGCCGGCCGGTCGCCCTGCTGGAGCTTACGTGCCGGCCGGTCGCCCTGCTGGAGCTTACGTGCCGGCCGGTCGCCCTGCTGGAGCTTACGTGCCGGCTGGTCGCCCTGCTGGAGCATAAGTATTTGACATTCAGCATGGGAGACGCAGTATGGATCGTCAGACACAAGGCCTAGAGCCTAGCCTTAAAAAAAAAAAACATCAACTGACCGAAGAGACAGTGAGTCTGATAGAAGTGAGAAGGCCCAGGATTGAGCATCTCCTTGAAGGAGAGAAATAACAATCCCACCCCATTGCTCCTCACTCCCAGATGGATGAAGACAAAGCGTAAAACAAAGCTTTCAGGCTTCACGGAACACCACAAATTTATCACGTTCCCCAGAAAACCTATCCGGGACAGCCGCCTTAGGGTCCGGTTCAGTCTGCCTGCCCGTCAGATCAACAGTCTGCTGCTGTGAGATCCTAGATTGTAGGTCTGACAGTTCAAGAGACAAGTCAAGCAATTGTTTGGCAAGGACTGCAATGGTATCTATACCAAGATACAAAATGTGGGACTGGTGAAAATGTCACACTGTAACGGTCTTTGTGAAGGAAGGTGGGCCTCAAACTGTCCCTGGAAATGGGACCCAAACTATCCCTGTCTTGGGATTGCACTTGAAGATAGAGGTCTGAGTCTCCAAGATTACTATACTCCTGTCAACTCCTGATCTGTCCCCTCCCTCCACCTCATGAGGAATGGGACAGAAATGTGAGGTAAACAAGACACAAAGACAAAACATTGATGACAGAAAACCTCTATCATACAAAAGCACAAACCAACAATAGGGAGGAGGTTAGGGACAGGGAGGAATAAACTAAATGGGAACAGGGACTAGGAGATAAACACATAAGTACAACACTACTACTACAACTCCTACTCCTACTACTGAGCTTTAGAATACAGCAGAGGAAGACAAATCTTTCAATGGCAGGGACAAGAAGGTCTGACCAGTTTATGTAGGAAGAAGTAATTACCAGATCAGAAGCAGCTGAAATGGAGCTGCATGTTTCTGACCAGCAAAGGAAGGGTCCTTAACCTCTTCAGCACCAGAAGAAACTAAATCCATTTAATATGGGACACAAATCACTCTATCTTTACAGAAGACCTGCAATTCATTACCAGACGTGATCGTCTAACTCCACCTCATCCAGGGGAACTTGACACTCTAGTGACAGGTATACAGAGGTCTACAAGGTATTCCAGTCACTGGCAAAGTGCTGGAGAAGATAAGTTTCACTGAGGCTATTAGCTTCAGTGATTTGAAACCCTGAAGTTTGCTCCAGCACACTATGTGTTGAGAGTGTTTAAGCGGCCATTTTAAGGGCTAGGTTTTTGTGGACTTATCTCTACTTCAGGGTGTGGTCTGGGGTTTAAATAGTCAGCCTCCAGACATTAGGCGTTCAGTGTCTGTAGAGGCTAACTCCAGAGAAGTGGTTGTGTGTGTGCTAACCTGAACTGTGGGTCTTGCTAACCATGAGCAGGCAGACCTCCACTATCACAAGGACTGTACTTTGTGTTACCACTTTGTTTTGTTTTTCCTGGTTTTGCCCAGAAGGCCGTGTTTACTTTTTGTTCACCATGGTTTCTTTATGCCGAATGTATAATAAACCAGTGAAGGTCTTAAAGAGCCAGTGCTCCCGTGTCTACTTCCATGTACAGCTGAGTGGGCCGATCTACCACAAAGGGTATACATAGGTGTACAGGGGTATACAAGGGTATATAGGATGTACAGGAGTGTAAAGGAGTAAATAGGGTGACCAGAAGTGTAAAGGTGTATACAGGGTTGTGCAAGGTTATTCAGGGTTTAAAGGAGTGTACAGGGGTGTACTGGGGTGTAGACAAGTATAACATGCACAGAAGTTGACACAAATGGATTTGAATGGCTACTAAAGGTAACTTCCTCACCTGTGACCTGTTTTCTTGTAGTGTGTGTGTGCATAAAAGCTAAGTGAGTTTCTGGGATCCAGACAGACTCTTGCATCTTTCATCCAGCCACTGACGTTTCTGGATTGTGAGTCATGGGGAAAGCAAAAGAATTGTCAACGGATCTACGGGAAAAGGTAGTTGAACTGTATAAAACAGGAAAGGGATACAAAAAGATATCCATTGAATTGATAATGCCAGTCAGCAGCATTCAAACCGTGATTAACAAATTGAAAATCAATGGCTCTGTAAAAACAAAATCATGGTCAGGTAGACCAACAAAAATTTAGTCCACAACTCCAGGAAAATAGTTCGGGATGCAAAGAAAAACCCACAAATAACATCAGCTGAAATACTGGAGTCTCTGAAAACTAGCGGTGTGGCTGCTTCCAGATGCACAATAAGGAGGGACTTGAAGAAAAATGGGCTGCATGGTTGAGTCACCAGAAGAAAGCCATTACTGTGCAAATGCCACAATATATTTTGCCTACAATATGCAAAACAGCACAGAGACAAGCCTCAAAACTTCTGGAACAAGGTAATTTGGAGTGATGAGACCAAAATTGAACTTTTTGGCCACAACCATAAACGTTATATTTGGAGAGATGTCAACAAGGCCTATGATGAAAAGAACCCCATTCCTACTGTAAAGCATGGAGGTGGATTGTTGATGTTTTGGGAATATTTGAGCTACAAAGGCACAGGAAACTTGATCAAAGTTGAAGGAAAGATGAATGCAGCACGTTATCAGCAAATACTGGAGGCAAATTTGCAATCATCAGCCTGGAAGCTGCGCCTGTGACGTACTTGGACGTTCCAACATGACAACTGTCATTGGCTACAGCAGAACAAAGTGAAAGTTCTGGAGTGGCCATCCCAGTGTCCTGACCTCAATATCATTGAGCCACTCTGGGGAGATCTTAAGCGCGCAGTTCATGCTAGACAGCCCAGGAATTTACAGGCACTGGAGGCTTATTACCAAGAAGAGTGGGCAGCTTTACCATCTGAGAAAATAAAGAACCTCATCCACAACTACCACAAAAGACTTCAAGCTGTCATTGATGCTAGAGGGGTCAATACCCGGTATTAAGAAATGGGGTATGTGAACTTTTGATCAGGGTCATTTGGATGTTTTTAGTTGTCATTATGATTTAAAAAGAGAAAACACAGTAGATTGACAATAAATGGCTTCTCCCAACCACTAACCATGAATGGAGGAAAAGTTACGGTGTTATCATTCATATTATCTGAAAAAAGACCAGGAAAGCAGGAAAACAGGATATACAGGAGTGTTCAGGAGATATACCGGGGTGTACAGTATATACAGGAGTACACAGGGGTGTACAGGATATACAGGGGTGTATAGGAGATATACAGGTGTGTACAATATATACAGGAGTGTACAGGATATATACAGGAGTGTACAGAGGTGTACTGGGGTGTGCAGGAAATACACAGGGGTGTACAGGAGATATACATGAGTAAATAGAAATGTACAGGGGTGTACAAGGATATACAGGGGTGTCCAAGGTAAATGGGTCAGATACACACCGGGGCAGGATATGGGGTAACGGGTCACATCTCAGGTATACGCTGGGGAGCAGGACAAGGGGTAATGGGTCTCATCTCAGGTACACACCGGGGCAGAATACGGGGTAATAGGTCACATCTCATGTACACACCGGGGCAGAATACGGGGTAATAGGTCACATCTCATGTACACACTGGGGCAGGATACAGGGTAATAGGTCACATCTCAGGTACACACTGGCGGCAGGATACAGGGTAATAGGTCACATCTCAGGTACACACTGGAGGCAGGATACAGGGTAATGGGTCACATCTCAGGTACACACTGGAGGCAGGATACAGGGTAATAGGTCACATCTAAAGTACACACTGGGGCAGGATACAGGGTAATAGGTCACATCTCAGGTACACACTGCCGGCAGGATACTGGGTAATAGGTCACATCTAAAGTACACACTGGGGCAGGATACAGGGTAATAGGTCACATCTCAGGTACACACTGCCGGCAGGATACTGGGTAATAGGTCACATCTAAAGTACACACTGGGGCAGGATACAGGGTAATGGGTCTCATCTCAGGTACACACTGGGGCAGAATACGGGGTAATAGGTCACATCTCAGGTACACACTGGCGGCAGGATATGGGGTAATAGGTCACATCTAAAGTACACACTGGGGCAGGATACAGGGTAATAGGTCACATCTCAGGTACACACTGCCGGCAGGATACTGGGTAATAGGTCACATCTAAAGTACACACTGGGGCAGGATACAGGGTAATAGGTCACATCTCAGGTACACACTGCCGGCAGGATACTGGGTAATAGGTCACATCTAAAGTACACACTGGGGCAGGATACAGGGTAATGGGTCTCATCTCAGGTACACACTGGCGGCAGGATATGGGGTAATAGGTCACATCTCAGGTACACACTGGCGGCAGGATATGGGGTAATAGGTCACATCTCAGGTACACACTGGCGGCAGGATACTGGGTAATAGGTCACATCTAAAGTACACACTGGGGCAGGATACAGGGTAATGGGTCACATCTCAGGTACACACTGGGGCAGGATACAGGGTAATAGGTCACATCTCAGGTACACACTGGCGGCAGGATATGGGGTAATAGGTCACATCTAAAGTACACACTGGGGCAGGATACAGGGTAATAGGTCACATCTCAGGTACACACTGCCGGCAGGATACTGGGTAATAGGTCACATCTAAAGTACACACTGGGGCAGGATACAGGGTAATAGGTCACATCTCAGGTACACACTGCCGGCAGGATACTGGGTAATAGGTCACATCTAAAGTACACACTGGGGCAGGATACAGGGTAATGGGTCTCATCTCAGGTACACACTGGCGGCAGGATATGGGGTAATAGGTCACATCTCAGGTACACACTGCCGGCAGGATATGGGGTAATAGGTCACATCTCAGGTACACACTGGAGGCAGGATACAGGGTAATAGGTCACATCTCAGGTACACACTGGAGGCAGGATACAGGGTAATGGGTCACATCTCAGGTACACACTGGCGGCAGGATACAGGGTAATGGGTCACATCTCAGGTACACACTGGCGGCAGGATACAGGGTAATGGGTCACATCTCAGGTACACACTGGAGGCAGGATACAGGGTAATGGGTCACATCTCAGGTACACACTGGCGGCAGGATACAGGGTAATGGGTCACATCTCAGGTACACACTGGGGCAGGATACAGGGTAATGGGTCTCATCTCAGGTACACACTGGCGGCAGGATATGGGGTAATAGGTCACATCTAAAGTACCCACTGGGGCAGGATACAGGGTAATGGGTCACATCTCAGGTACACACTGGGGCAGGATACAGGGTAATGGGTCTCATCTCAGGTACACACTGGCGGCAGGATATGGGGTAATAGGTCACATCTAAAGTACACACTGGAGGCAGGATACAGGGTAATGGGTCACATCTCAGGTACACACTGGCGGCAGGATACGGGGTAATAGGTCACATCTAAAGTACACACTGGAGGCAGGATACAGGGTAATGGGTCACATCTCAGGTACACACTGGAGGCAGGATACAGGGTAATGGGTCACATCTAAAGTACCCACTGGAGGCAGGATACAGGGTAATGGGTCACATCTCAGGTACACACTGGAGGCAGGATACAGGGTAATGGGTCACATCTCAGGTACACACTGGCGGCAGGATACAGGGTAATGGGTCACATCTCAGGTACACACTGGCGGCAGGATACAGGGTAATGGGTCACATCTCAGGTACACACTGGAGGCAGGATACAGGGTAATGGGTCACATCTCAGGTACACACTGGAGGCAGGATACAGGGTAATGGGTCACATCTAAAGTACACACTGGAGGCAGGATACAGGGTAATGGGTCACATCTAAAGTACCCACTGGAGGCAGGATACAGGGTAATGGGTCACATCTCAGGTACACACTGGAGGCAGGATACAGGGTAATGGGTCACATCTCAGGTACACACTGGAGGCAGGATACAGGGTAATGGGTCACATCTCAGGTACACACTGGAGGCAGGATACAGGGT
This sequence comes from Dendrobates tinctorius, assembly GCF_039654945.1. NCBI lineage: Eukaryota > Metazoa > Chordata > Amphibia > Anura > Dendrobatidae > Dendrobates > Dendrobates tinctorius. Next base: position 1,014,769 of record NW_027362112.1, read on the forward strand.
AATGGGTCACATCTCAGGTACACACTGGCGGCAGGATACAGGGTAATGGGTCACATCTCAGGTACACACTTGCGGCAGGATACAGGGTAATGGGTCACATCTCAGGTACACACTGGAGGCAGGATACAGGGTAATGGGTCACATCTAAAGTACACACTGGAGGCAGGATACAGGGTAATGGGTCACATCTAAAGTACCCACTGGAGGCAGGATACAGGGTAATGGGTCACATCTCAGGTACACACTGGAGGCAGGATACAGGGTAATGGGTCACATCTCAGGTACACACTGGAGGCAGGATACAGGGTAATGGGTCACATCTCAGGTACACACTGGCGGCAGGATACGGGGTAATAGGTCACATCTCAGGTACACACTGGAGGCAGGATACAGGGTAATGGGTCACATCTAAAGTACACACTGGAGGCAGGATACAGGGTAATGGGTCACATCTAAAGTACCCACTGGAGGCAGGATACAGGGTAATGGGTCACATCTCAGGTACACACTGGCGGCAGGATACAGGGTAATGGGTCACATCTCAGGTACACACTGGCGGCAGGATACAGGGTAATGGGTCACATCTCAGGTACACACTGGCGGCAGGATACGGGGTAATAGGTCACATCTCAGGTACACACTGGAGGCAGGATACAGGGTAATGGGTCACATCTCAGGTACACACTGGAGGCAGGATACAGGGTAATGGGTCACATCTCAGGTACACACTGGCGGCAGGATACAGGGTAATGGGTCACATCTCAGGTACACACTGGCGGCAGGATACGGGGTAATAGGTCACATCTAAAGTACCCACTGGGGGCAGGATACAGGGTAATGGGTCACATCTCAGGTACACACTGGCGGCAGGATACGGGGTAATGGGTCACATCTCAGGTACACACTGGAGGCAGGATACAGGGTAATGGGTCACATCTCAGGTACACACTGGCGGCAGGATACAGGGTAATGGGTCACATCTCAGGTACACACTGGCGGCAGGATACGGGGTAATAGGTCACATCTAAAGTACCCACTGGGGGCAGGATACAGGGTAATGGGTCACATCTCAGGTACACACTGGCGGCAGGATACGGGGTAATAGGTCACATCTAAAGTACACACTGGAGGCAGGATACGGGGTAATAGGTCACATCTAAAGTACCCACTGGGGGCAGGATACAGGGTAATGGGTCACATCTCAGGTACACACTGGCGGCAGGATACAGGGTAATGGGTCACATCTCAGGTACACACTGGAGGCAGGATACAGGGTAATGGGTCACATCTCAGGTACACACTGGCGGCAGGATACGGGGTAATAGGTCACATCTAAAGTACACACTGGAGGCAGGATACAGGGTAATAGGTCACATCTCAGGTACACACTGGTGGCAGGATACGGGGTAACAGGTCACATCTCAGGTACACACTGGGGCAGGATACAGGGTAATGGGTCACATCTCAGGTACACACTGGCGGCAGGATACGGGGTAATAGGTCACATCTAAAGTACCCACTGGGGGCAGGATACAGGGTAATGGGTCACATCTCAGGTACACACTGGCGGCAGGATACGGGGTAATAGGTCACATCTAAAGTACACACTGGAGGCAGGATACAGGGTAATAGGTCACATCTCAGGTACACACTGGTGGCAGGATACGGGGTAACAGGTCACATCTCAGGTACACACTGGGGCAGGATACGGGGTAATGGGTCACATCTCAGGTACACACTGGCGGCAGGATACGGGGTAATAGGTCACATCTAAAGTACCCACTGGGGGCAGGATACAGGGTAATGGGTCACATCTCAGGTACATACCGGGTGGCAGGATACGGGGTGATACTCTATGGCACCCTGTAGGCATGAGTTGAGCCACAGCTGCACTCTTGTTTTCGATGTCCCCTCCCAAGGGATCCTTTTGGGCTCAGGTGCCCATAGCGTCTTTTCACAAATCAGTGAATTCGTAAACAAACACCTGGGAGAGTGCGAAAGAGGGCAAGGGGAGCGGGATCAAGGTGAAAACGACCAAGGGGAGAAGGATCAAGGTGCATTCTAATTCTGCTTGGTTAGTTCCCGTTTCCCTCACATATCCCCTCAGAGGAGAGCTGCACAATATGAAGTCTGAGGGAGAGAAGTAGGTGACAGCTGGTGGTACAGGCCAGGGTCCAGAGGACTCCTGGTATCAGTGGTCTGCTTGGCATGGTGCAATGTTGAGAAGAACCCTAGTATTGGTTGTCCAATGAGGGGAGAAGGATTGAGGGGAGCAGAAATGAGGGGTGGCAAGTATGAGAGGTTACTCGAACAAGGTTGCTGTGGGAACAAGAAATAGCATTTACAAGGTGTATTGGGAACGAGGGGTAGCGGGAGCGAGGGGTCGCGGGAAAGAGGGGAATGCGAATGAAGGAAACTGGAACGAGAGGTTGCTGAAATGAGGGGAGTTAAAACGAGAAATAGTGGGATCGAGGAGCAGCGGGTACTAGGAAAAGGTGAATAAGGGGAGCTATATCTAGGGGAGGGGGAATGAAGGGTTGCAGGAACAAGGGGCAGTGGAAATGAGGGGTAGCAAAAACGAGGAGAGCGGGATCGATAGGAGCAGGAAAGAGCCAGATCGAGGGGAACGAGGGGTAGAAGGAACGAAGGGAGCTAGATTGAGGTGATAGGGAATAATGAGGTGAGCGAGGAGGTGAGCGAGCGGGAACGAAAGTAGCGGGAATGAGTGGAGTGGGACTGAGGGGGGCAGGAACGAGGAGAAAGGTGGATCAAGGGGAGCGGGAACGAGAAGAGCTGGAAGGAAGGGAATTGTGAATGAGGGGTGCAAGTGACAAAATAATATACAGGGAGGGATGAGATGTGATAAAGGGCAAGAAAATGAGGGTCCTCTGGGGACAGAAACTCCGCTCACAGGTCCCCTATTATATCTTTGTAGTCCCCCCAATCTGAACACAGGATCATCACATTCATCATCCTGCCAGTCATCTTTGACTCTAATTCTGCATGGTTAGTTCCGACTTCCTTCACATATCTTCTCATAGAGGAGAGCCGCACAATATAAAGTCCGAGGGAGAGAAGTAGGTGACAGCAGGTGGTAGGGGCCAGTGTCCAGAGGACTCCTGGTATCAGTGATCTGCTTGGCATGGTGCAGTGTCGAGAGAAACTCTAGTATTGGTGGTCGAGGTGGAATGGTTCAGAGGACCTCTAGTATTGGTGGTTCAGGTGGCATGGTCTAGAAGACCTCTAAAATTGGTGGTCTAGGTGGCATGGTCTTAGAAGACCTTTAGTATTGGTGGTCCCGTTGACATGGTCTTAGAAGACCTCTAGTATTGGTGGTCCAGTTGGCATGGTCCAGAGGACCTCTAGTATTTGTGGTCTAGGTGGTATGGTCCAGAGGACCTTTAGTATTGGTGGTCCAGGTGGCATGGCCCAGAGGACCTCTAAAATTGGTGGTCCCGGTGAAATGGTGTTAGAAGACCTCCAGTATCGGTGGTCCAGTTGGCATGGTCCAGAGGACCTCAAGTATTTGTGGTCCAGGTGGTATTGTTGAGAGGCTGCACAACCTCTGGCATCAGTGGCCCAGATGGCAAAATCCAATATCTGGAGACAACCTGGAATTGGTGGTGGGAGGAGCCCTGGTACCCCAATTTGGGTGGCATTCAGTAACATAGTGACATAGTTTTGAAGGCTGAAGGAAGACCTTATGTCCATCTAGTTCAGCCTATTGTTAGTGCAGCTGTTCTGCATTGTTGATCCTGGGGAAGGCAAAAAACCCACAGAGTAGAAGCCAATTTTCTCCATAGGGAAAAAAGTTCCTTCCCCTAAGCTGGGTCACCCATCTACCTATAATATTCTGTTATTCGTAACCTTCTATCCTGTTACTCACAAGAAAAGCCTCCATTCCTTTCTTACATTCATTCAGTGAGTTGGCCATCACCACTTCCTCAGGAAGAGAATTCCAGAGCCTCACTGCTCTTACCGTGAAGAAGAACAGTGAACCTGGTACCACCGGGGCACAGTGCAGGACCCCTGCTATCGATGGTGTGGATGTTCCAGGGTCCGAGAACCCCTGGTACCGGTGGTCCGGGATGCACGCTCCGGTCTCCTGAGCATCCCTGGTACCCATGGTCTGGCTGGCATGGTCCAGTGTCGTGACCCCCTGGTATCAGTGGCCCAGTGTGAAGAGACCCCCAATATCTTTCACTCCTAGCTAGAGGAGGACACAGGGCAGGAAAGGGGAGATAAGGGCAATGGGAGAAGGGGCAGCTCCGACAGAGGGTGGTCCGAGCCCTCTCCTCCTGCAGACCGGCGGGGGGCGGGCGGTGTGGGGAGACAGGGGCTCTTACCGTCAGAGTCATAGTGCTTCCAGATATCCAGGAACTGAGAGGCGGTGAGCTCAGCCAGGTGCAGGTACAAAGGCTGCTGCTTGTGAGCCATGACCCCGAGTGTGGGAGCGGAGACCACGGAGAGCAGATCACCGAGAGCAGATCACCGAGAGCAGATCACCGAGAGCAGATCACTGAGAGCAGATCACCGAGAGCAGATCACCGAGAGCAGATCAACGAGAGCAGATCACCGAGAGCAGATCACCGAGAACAGATCAACGAGAGCAGATCACCGAGAGCAGATCACCGAGAACAGATCACCGAGAGCAGATCACCGAGAGTAGATCACCGAGAACAGATCAACGAAAGCAGATCACAGAGAGCAGATCACCGAGCGGAGAGCAGATCACCGAGAGCAGATCACCGAGAGCAGATCACCGAGAGCAGATCACCGAGAACAGATCACCGAGAGCAGATCACCGAGAGCAGATCACCGAGAACAGATCACCGAGCGGAGAGCAGATCACCGAGAACAGATCAACGAGAGCAGATCACAGAGAGCAGATCACCGAGCGGAGAGCAGATCACCGAGAGCAGATCACCGAGAGCAGATCAACGAGAGCAGATCAACGAGAGCAGATCACAGAGAGCAGATCACCGAGCGGAGAGCAGATCACCGAGCGGAGAGCAGATCACCGAGAGCAGATCACCGAGAGCAGATCACCGAGAGCAGATCACCGAGAGCAGATCACCGAGAGCAGATCACAGAGAACAGATCACAGAGAGCAGATCACAGAGAACAGATCACAGAGAGCAGATCACAGAGAGCAGATCACCGAGCGGAGAGCAGATCACCGAGAGCAGATCACCGAGCGGAGAGCAGATCACCGAGAGCAGATCACCGAGAGCAGATCACCAAGAACAGATCACAGAGAACAATCACCGAGCGGAAAGCAGATCACCGAGAGCAGATCACCGAGCGCAGATCACAGAAAACAGATCACGGAGCGGAGAGCACGGAGCGCGGCGCCTTCTTTCCAGTGATCCCCGCTCCGCGCTGCGCTCCGCTTATATACACATCTCCCGGCTGCAGAGCCCGCGGCCTCCTCCAGAGGGCAGCACTGACACAGGAGCGGGGCCGCCGCTCATCACAGGGAGGCGTCAGAACACATCAAGTCTGATCGGACCGGACACCGGCGACCCCGGGTCACCAGCACCGCATCATAGACACAGACAGGAGACTTCTGTCCGTACTGCAGAGACGTGGTACAGTGCAGTATATAGGGTGGAGCAGGGAGTGTACAGTGCAGTATATAGGGTGGAGCAGGGAGTGTACAGTACAGTATATAGGGTGGAGTAGGGAGTGTACAGTGCAGTATATAGGGTGGAGCAGGGAGTGTACAGTACAGTATATAGGGTGGAGCAGGGAGTGTACAGTGCAGTATATAGGGTGGAGCAGGGAGTGTACAGTGCAGTATATAGGGTGGAGCAGGGAGTGTACAGTGCAGTATATAGGGTGGAGCAGGGAGTGTACAGTGCAGTATATAGGGTGGAGCAGGGAGTGTACAGTGCAGTATATAGGGTGGAGCAGGGAGTGTACAGTACAGTATATAGGGTGGAGCAGGGTGTGTACAGTGCAGTATATAGGGTGGAGCAGGGAGTGTACAGTGCAGTATATAGGGTGGAGCAGGGAGTGTACAGTACAGTATATAGGGTGGAGCAGGGAGTGTACAGTGCAGTATATAGGGTGGAGCAAGGAGTGTACAGTACAGTATATAGGGTGGAGCAGGGAGTGCACAGTACAGTATATAGGGTGGAGCAGGGAGTGTACAGTACAGTATATAGGGTGGAGCAGGGAGTATACAGTACAGTATATAGGGTGGAGCAGGGAGTGTACAGTGCAGTATATAGGGTGGAGCAGGGAGTGTACAGTGCAGTATATAGGGTGGAGCAGGGAGTGTACAGTGCAGTATATAGGGTGGAGCAGGGAGTGTACAGTGCAGTATATAGGGTGGAGCAGGGAGTGTACAGTGCAGTATATAGGGTGGAGCAGGGAGTGTACAGTACAGTATATAGGGTGGAGCAGGGAGTGTACAGTGCAGTATATAGGGTGGAGCAGGGAGTGTACAGTGCAGTATATAGGGTGGAGCAGGGAGTGTACAGTGCAGTATATAGGGTGGAGCAGGGAGTGTACAGTGCAGTATATAGGGTGGAGCAGGGAGTGTACAGTACAGTATATAGGGTGGAGCAGGGAGTGTACAGTACAGTATATGGGGTGGAGCAGGGAGTGTACAGTATATAGGGTGGAGCAGGGAGTGTACAGTGCAGTATATAGGGTGGAGCAGGGAGTATACAGTACAGTATATAGGGTGGAGCAGGGAGTGTACAGTACAGTATATAGGGTGGAGCAGGGAGTGTACAGTACAGTATATGGGGTGGAGCAGGGAGTGTACAGTATATAGGGTGGAGCAGGGAGTGTACAGTGCAGTATATAGGGTGGAGCAGGGAGTGTACAGTGCAGTATATAGGGTGGAGCAGGGAGTGTATAGTACAGTATATAGGGTGGAGCAGGGAGTGTACAGTGCAGTATATAGGGTGGAGCAGGGAGTGTACAGTGCAGTATATAGGGTGGAGCAAGGAATATACAGTACAGTATATAGGGTGGAGCAGGGAGTGTACATTATATAGGGTGGAGCAGGGAGTGTACAGTGCAGTATATAGGGTGGAGCAGGGAGTGTACAGTACAGTATATAGGGTGGAGCAGGGAGTGTATAGTGCAGTATATAGGGTGGAGCAGGGAGTGTACAGTGCAGTATATAGGGTGGAGCAGGGAGTGTACAGTACAGTATATAGGGTGGAGCAAGGAATATACAGTACAGTATATAGGGTGGAGCAGGGAGTGTACATTATATAGGGTGGAGCAGGGAGTGTACAGTGCAGTATATAGGGTGGAGCAGGGAGTGTACAGTACAGTATATAGGGTGGAGCAGGGAGTGTATAGTGCAGTATATAGGGTGGAGCAGGGAGTGTACAGTGCAGTATATAGGGTGGAGCAGGGAGTGTACAGTACAGTATATAGGGTGGAGCAAGGAATATACAGTACAGTATATAGGGTGGAGCAGGGAGTGTACATTATATAGGGTGGAGCAGGGAGTGTACAGTGCAGTATATAGGGTGGAGCAGGGAGTGTACAGTGCAGTATATAGGGTGGAGCAGGGAGTGTACAGTATATAGGGTGGAGCAGGGAGTGTACAGTGCAGTATATAGGGTGGAGCAGGGAGTGTACAGTGCAGTATATAGGGTGGAGCAGGGAGTGTATAGTACAGTATATAGGGTGGAGCAGGGAGTGTACAGTGCAGTATATAGGGTGGAGCAGGGAGTGTACAGTGCAGTATATAGGGTGGAGCAAGGAATATACAGTACAGTATATAGGGTGGAGCAGGGAGTGTACATTATATAGGGTGGAGCAGGGAGTGTACAGTGCAGTATATAGGGTGGAGCAGGGAGTGTACAGTACAGTATATAGGGTGGAGCAGGGAGTGTATAGTGCAGTATATAGGGTGGAGCAGGGAGTGTACAGTGCAGTATATAGGGTGGAGCAGGGAGTGTACAGTACAGTATATAGGGTGGAGCAAGGAATATACAGTACAGTATATAGGGTGGAGCAGGGAGTGTACATTATATAGGGTGGAGCAGGGAGTGTACAGTGCAGTATATAGGGTGGAGCAGGGAGTGTACAGTACAGTATATAGGGTGGAGCAGGGAGTGTACAGTGCAGTATATAGGGTGGAGCAGGGAGTGTACAGTACAGTATATACGGTGGAGCAAGGAATATACAGTACAGTATATAGGGTGGAGCAGGGAGTGTACATTATATAGGGTGGAGCAGGGAGTGTACAGTGCAGTATATAGGGTGGAGCAGGGAGTGTACAGTACAGTATATAGGGTGGAGCAGGGAGTGTACAGTGCAGTATATAGGGTGGAGCAGGGAGTGTACAGTACAGTATATAGGGTGGAGCAGGGAGTGTACAGTGCAGTATATAGGGTGGAGCAGGGAGTGTACAGTACAGTATATAGGGTGGAGCAGGGTGTGTACAGTGCAATATATAGGGTGGAGCAGGGAGTGTACAGTATATAGGGTGGAGCAGGGAGTGTACAGTGCAGTATATAGGGTGGAGCAGGGAGTGTACAGTGCAGTATATAGGGTGGAGCAGGGAGTGTACAGTACAGTATATAGGGTGGAGCAAGGAATATACAGTACAGTATATAGGGTGGAGCAGGGAGTGTACATTATATAGGGTGGAGCAGGGAGTGTACAGTGCAGTATATAGGGTGGAGCAGGGAGTGTACAGTACAGTATATAGGGTGGAGCAGGGAGTGTACAGTGCAGTATATAGGGTGGAGCAGGGAGTGTACAGTACAGTATATAGGGTGGAGCAGGGAGTGTACAGTGCAGTATATAGGGTGGAGCAGGGAGTGTACAGTACAGTATATAGGGTGGAGCAGGGTGTGTACAGTGCAGTATATAGGGTGGAGCAGGGAGTGTACAGTATATAGGGTGGAGCAGGGAGTGTACAGTGCAGTATATAGGGTGGAGCAGGGAGTGTACAGTGCAGTATATAGGGTGGAGCAGGGAGTGTACAGTACAGTATATAGGGTGGAGCAAGGAATATACAGTACAGTATATAGGGTGGAGCAGGGAGTGTACATTATATAGGGTGGAGCAGGGAGTGTACAGTGCAGTATATAGGGTGGAGCAGGGAGTGTACAGTACAGTATATAGGGTGGAGCAGGGAGTGTACAGTGCAGTATATAGGGTGGAGCAGGGAGTGTACAGTGCAGTATATAGGGTGGAGCAGGGAGTGTACAGTGCAGTATATAGGGTGGAGCAGGGAGTGTACAGTGCAGTATATAGGGTGGAGCAGGGAGTGTACAGTACAGTATATAGGGTGGAGCAGGGTGTGTACAGTGCAGTATATAGGGTGGAGCAGGGAGTGTACAGTGCAGTATATAGGGTGGAGCAGGGAGTGTACAGTACAGTATATAGGGTGGAGCAGGGAGTGTACAGTACAGTATATAGGGTGGAGCAGGGAGTGTACAGTGCAGTATATAGGGTGGAGCAGGGAGTGTACAGTACAGTATATAGGGTGGAGCAGGGTGTGTACAGTGCAGTATATAGGGTGGAGCAGGGAGTGTACAGTGCAGTATATAGGGTGGAGCAGGGAGTGTACAGTGCAGTATATAGGGTGGAGCAGGGTGTGTACAGTACAGTATATAGGGTGGAGCAGGGAGTGTACAGTACAGTATATAGGGTGGAGCAGGGAGTGTACAGTGCAGTATATAGGGTGGAGCAGGGAGTGTACAGTACAGTATATAGGGTGGAGCAGGGAGTGTACAGTGCAGTATATAGGGTGGAGCAGGGAGTGTACAGTGCAGTATATAGGGTGGAGCAGGGAGTGTACAGTACAGTATATTGGGTGGAGCAGGGAGTGTAAAGTACAGTATATAGGGTGGAGCAGGGTGTGTACAGTGCAGTATATAGTGTGGAGCAGGGAGTGTACAGTGCAGTATATAGGGTGGAGCAGGGAGTGTACACTGCAGTATATAGGGTGGAGCAGGGAGTGTACAGTGCAGTATATAGGGTGGAGCAGGGAGTGTACAGTACAGTATATAGGGTGGAGCAGGGAGTGTATAGTACAGTATATAGGGAGGAGCAGGGAGTGTACAGTGCAGTATATAGGGTGGAGCAGGGAGTATACAGTACAGTATATAGGGTGGAGCAGGGAGTGTACAGTGCAGTATATAGGGTGGAGCAGGGAGTGTACAGTGCAGTATATAGGGTGGAGCAGGGAGTGTACAGTGCAGTATATAGGGTGGAGCAGGGAGTGTACAGTACAGTATATAGGGTGGAGCAGGGAGTGTACAGTACAGTATATAGGGTGGAGCAGGGAGTGTACAGTACAGTATATAGGGTGGAGCAGGGAGTGTACAGTACAGTATATAGGGTGGAGCAGGGAGTGTACAGTGCAGTATATAGGGAGGAGCAGGGAGTGTACAGTGCAGTATATAGGGTGGAGCAGGGAGTGTACAGTGCAGTATATAGGGTGGAGCAGGGAGTGTACAGTGCAGTATATAGGGTGGAGCAGGGAGTGTACAGTACAGTATATAGGGTGGAGCAGGGAGTGTACAGTACAGTATATAGGGTGGAGCAGGGAGTGTACAGTACAGTATATAGGGTGGAGCAGGGAGTGTACAGTACAGTATATAGGGTGGAGCAGGGAGTGTACAGTGCAGTATATAGGGTGGAGCAGGGAGTGTACAGTGCAGTATATAGGGTGGAGCAGGGAGTGTACAGTGCAGTATATAGGGTGGAGCAGGGAGTGTACAGTGCAGTATATAGGGTGGAGCAGGGAGTGTACAGTACAGTATATAGGGTGGAGCAGGGAGTGTACAGTACAGTATATAGGGTGGAGCAGGGAGTGTACAGTGCAGTATATAGGGAGGAGCAGGGAGTGTACAGTGCAGTATATAGGGTGGAGCAGGGAGTGTACAGTGCAGTATATAGGGTGGAGCAGGGAGTATACAGTACAGTATATAGGGTGGAGCAGGGAGTGTACAGTACAGTATATAGGGTGGAGCAGGGAGTGTACAGTGCAGTATATAGGGTGGAGCAGGGTGTGTACAGTACAGTATATAGGGTGGAGCAGGGAGTGTACAGTACAGTATATAGGGAGGAGCAGGGAGTGTACAGTGCAGTATATAGGGTGGAGCAGGGAGTGTACAGTACAGTATATAGGGTGGAGCAGGGAGTGTACAGTGCAGTATATAGGGTGGAGCAGGGAGTGTACAGTGCAGTATATAGGGTGGAGCAGGGAGTGTACAGTGCAGTATATAGGGTGGAGCAGGGAGTGTACAGTGCAGTATATAGGGTGGAGCAGGGAGTGTACAGTACAGTATATAGGGTGGAGCAGGGAGTGTACAGTACAGTATATAGGGTGGAGCAGGGAGTGTACAGTGCAGTATATAGGGTGGAGCAGGGAGTGTACAGTGCAGTATATAGGGTGGAGCAGGGAGTGTACAGTACAGTATATAGGGTGGAGCAGGGAGTGTACAGTACAGTATATAGGGTGGAGCAGGGTGTGTACAGTGCAGTATATAGGGTGGAGCAGGGAGTGTACAGTGCAGTATATAGGGTGGAGCAGGGAGTGTACAGTGCAGTATATAGGGTGGAGCAGGGAGTGTACAGTACAGTATATAGGGTGGAGCAGGGAGTGTACAGTACAGTATATAGGGTGGAGCAGGGAGTGTACAGTGCAGTATATGGGGTGGAGCAGGGAGTATACAGTACAGTATATAGGGTGGAGCAGGGAGTGTACAGTGCAGTATATAGGGTGGAGCAGGGTGTGTACAGTGCAGTATATAGGGTGGAGCAGGGAGTGTACAGTACAGTATATAGGGTGGAGCAGGGAGTGTACAGTGCAGTATATAGGGTGGAGCAGGGAGTGTACAGTGCAGTATATAGGGTGGAGCAGGGAGTGTACAGTGCAGTATATAGGGTGGAGCAGGGAGTGTACAGTACAGTATATAGGGTGGAGCAGGGAGTGTACAGTACAGTATATAGGGTGGAGCAGGGAGTGTACAGTGCAGTATATGGGGTGGAGCAGGGAGTATACAGTACAGTATATAGGGTGGAGCAGGGAGTGTACAGTGCAGTATATAGGGTGGAGCAGGGTGTGTACAGTACAGTATATAGGGTGGAGCAGGGAGTGTACAGTACAGTATATAGGGTGGAGCAGGGAGTGTACAGTGCAGTATATAGGGTGGAGCAGGGAGTGTACAGTGCAGTATATAGGGTGGAGCAGGGAGTGTACAGTACAGTATATAGGGTGGAGCAGGGAGTGTACAGTACAGTATATAGGGTGGAGCAGGGAGTGTACAGTGCAGTATATAGGGTGGAGCAGGGAGTGTACAGTACAGTATATAGGGTGGAGCAGGGTGTGTACAGTGCAGTATATAGGGTGGAGCAGGGAGTGTACAGTACAGTATATAGGGTGGAGCAGGGAGTGTACAGTGCAGTATATAGGGTGGAGCAGGGAGTGTACAGTGCAGTATATAGGGAGGAGCAGGGAGTGTACAGTGCAGTATATAGGGTGGAGCAGGGAGTGTACAGTACAGTATATAGGGTGGAGCAGGGAGTGTACAGTGCAGTATATAGGGTGGAGCAGGGAGTGTACAGTGCAGTATATAGGGTGGAGCAGGGAGTGTACAGTACAGTATATAGGGTGGAGCAGGGAGTGTACACTGCAGTATATAGGGTGGAGCAGGGAGTGTACAGTGCAGTATATAGGGAGGAGCAGGGAGTGTACAGTGCAGTATATAGGGTGGAGCAGGGAGTGTACAGTACAGTATATAGGGTGGAGCAGGGAGTGTACAGTGCAGTATATAGGGTGGAGCAGGGAGTGTACAGTGCAGTATATAGGGTGGAGCAGGGAGTGTACAGTGCAGTATATAGGGTGGAGCAGGGAGTGTACAGTGCAGTATATAGGGTGGAGCAGGGAGTGTACAGTACAGTATATAGGGTGGAGCAGGGAGTGTACAGTGCAGTATATAGGGTGGAGCAGGGAGTGTACAGTGCAGTATATAGGGTGGAGCAGGGAGTGTACAGTGCAGTATATAGGGTGGAGCAGGGAGTGTACAGTGCAGTATATAGGGTGGAGCAGGGAGTGTACAGTGCAGTATATAGGGTGGAGCAGGGAGTGTACAGTGCAGTATATAGGGTGGAGCAGGGAGTGTACAGTACAGTATATAGGGTGGAGCAGGGAGTGTACAGTGCAGTATATAGGGTGGAGCAGGGAGTGTACAGTGCAGTATATAGGGTGGAGCAGGGAGTGTACAGTGCAGTATATAGGGTGGAGCAGGGAGTGTACAGTGCAGTATATAGGGTGGAGCAGGGAGTGTACAGTGCAGTATATAGGGTGGAGCAGGGAGTGTACAGTGCAGTATATAGGGTGGAGCAGAGTGTGTACAGTACAGTATATAGGGTGGAGCAGGGTGTGTACAGTACAGTATATAGGGTGGAGCAGGGAGTGTACAGTCCAGTATATAGGGTGGAGCAGGGAGTGTACAGTACAGTATATAGGGTGGAGCAGGGAGTGTACAGTGCAGTATATAGGGTGGAGCAGGGAGTGTACAGTGCAGTATATAGGGTGGAGCAGGGAGTGTACAGTGCAGTATATAGGGTGGAGCAGGGAGTGTACAGTCCAGTATATAGGGTGGAGCAGGGAGTGTACAGTCCAGTATATAGGGTGGAGCAGGGAGTGTACAGTACAGTATATAGGGTGGAGCAGGGAGTGTACAGTGCAGTATATAGTTACAGTGCAGTATATAGGGTGGAGCAGGGAGTGTACAGTACAGTATATAGGGTGGAGCAGGGAGTGTACAGTACAGTATATAGGGTGGAGCAGGAAGTGTACAGTGCAGTATATAGGGTGGAGCAGGGTGTGTACAGTGCAGTATATAGGGTGGAGCAGGGAGTATACAGTGCAGTATATAGGGTGGAGCAGAGAGTGTACAGTGCAGTATATAGGGTGGAGCAGGGAGTGTACAGTGCAGTATATAGGGTGGAGCAGGGAGTATACAGTGCAGTATATAGGGTGGAGCAGAGAGTGTACAGTGCAGTATATAGGGTGGAGCAGGGAGTGTACAGTGCAGTATATAGGGTGGAGCAGGGAGTGTACAGTGCAGTATATAGGGTGGAGCAGGGAGTATACAGTGCAGTATATAGGGTGGAGCAGAGAGTGTACAGTGCAGTATATAGGGTGGAGCAGGGAGTGTACAGTGCAGTATATAGGGTGGAGCAGGGAGTGTACAGTGCAGTATATAGGGTGGAGCAGGGAGTGTACAGTGCAGTATATAGGGTGGAGCAGGGAGTGTACAGTGCAGTATATAGGGTGGAGCAGGGAGTATACAGTGCAGTATATAGGGTGGAGCAGGGAGTGTACAGTGCAGTATATAGGGTGGAGCAGGGAGTGTACAGTGCAGTATATAGGGTGGAGCAGGGAGTATACAGTGCAGTATATAGGGTGGAGCAGAGAGTGTACAGTGCAGTATATAGGGTGGAGCAGGGAGTGTACAGTGCAGTATATAGGGTGGAGCAGGGAGTGTACAGTGCAGTATATAGGGTGGAGCAGGGAGTGTACAGTGCAGTATATAGGGTGGAGCAGGGAGTGTACAGTACAGTATATAGGGTGGAGCAGGGAGTGTACAGTGCAGTATATAGTTACAGTGCAGTATATAGGGTGGAGCAGGGAGTGTACAGTACAGTATATAGGGTGGAGCAGGGAGTGTACAGTACAGTAGGGTGGAGCAGGGAGTGTACAGTGCAGTATATAGGGTGGAGCAGGGAGTGTACAGTACAGTATATAGGGTGGAGCAGGGAGTGTACAGTGCAGTATATAGGCTGGAGCAGGGAGTGTACAGTACAGTATATAGGGTGGAGCAGGGAGTATACAGTACAGTATATAGGGTGGAGCAGGGAGTGTACAGTACAGTATATAGGGTGGAGCAGGGAGTGTACAGTGCAGTATATAGGGTGGAGCAGGGAGTGTACAGTGCAGTATATAGGGTGGAGCAGGGAGTGTACAGTGCAGTATATAGGGTGGAGCAGGGAGTGTACAGTGCAGTATATAGGGTGGAGCAGGGAGTGTACAGTGCAGTATATAGGGTGGAGCAGGGAGTGTACAGTGCAGTATATAGGGTGGAGCAGGGAGTGTACAGTACAGTATATAGGGTGGAGCAGGGAGTGTACAGTACAGTATATAGGGTGGAGCAGGGAGTGTACAGTGCAGTATATAGGGTGGAGCAGGGAGTGTACAGTGCAGTATATAGGGTGGAGCAGGGAGTGTACAGTGCAGTATATAGGGTGGAGCAGGGAGTGTACAGTGCAGTATATAGGGTGGAGCAGGGAGTGTACAGTGCAGTATATAGGGTGGAGCAGGGAGTGTACAGTGCAGTATATAGGGTGGAGCAGAGTGTGTACAGTACAGTATATAGGGTGGAGCAGGGTGTGTACAGTACAGTATATAGGGTGGAGCAGGGAGTGTACAGTCCAGTATATAGGGTGGAGCAGGGAGTGTACAGTACAGTATATAGGGTGGAGCAGGGAGTGTACAGTGCAGTATATAGGGTGGAGCAGGGAGTGTACAGTGCAGTATATAGGGTGGAGCAGGGAGTGTACAGTGCAGTATATAGGGTGGAGCAGGGAGTGTACAGTCCAGTATATAGGGTGGAGCAGGGAGTGTACAGTCCAGTATATAGGGTGGAGCAGGGAGTGTACAGTACAGTATATAGGGTGGAGCAGGGAGTGTACAGTGCAGTATATAGTTACAGTGCAGTATATAGGGTGGAGCAGGGAGTGTACAGTACAGTATATAGGGTGGAGCAGGGAGTGTACAGTACAGTATATAGGGTGGAGCAGGAAGTGTACAGTGCAGTATATAGGGTGGAGCAGGGTGTGTACAGTGCAGTATATAGGGTGGAGCAGGGAGTATACAGTGCAGTATATAGGGTGGAGCAGAGAGTGTACAGTGCAGTATATAGGGTGGAGCAGGGAGTGTACAGTGCAGTATATAGGGTGGAGCAGGGAGTATACAGTGCAGTATATAGGGTGGAGCAGAGAGTGTACAGTGCAGTATATAGGGTGGAGCAGGGAGTGTACAGTGCAGTATATAGGGTGGAGCAGGGAGTGTACAGTGCAGTATATAGGGTGGAGCAGGGAGTATACAGTGCAGTATATAGGGTGGAGCAGAGAGTGTACAGTGCAGTATATAGGGTGGAGCAGGGAGTGTACAGTGCAGTATATAGGGTGGAGCAGGGAGTGTACAGTGCAGTATATAGGGTGGAGCAGGGAGTGTACAGTGCAGTATATAGGGTGGAGCAGGGAGTGTACAGTGCAGTATATAGGGTGGAGCAGGGAGTATACAGTGCAGTATATAGGGTGGAGCAGGGAGTGTACAGTGCAGTATATAGGGTGGAGCAGGGAGTGTACAGTGCAGTATATAGGGTGGAGCAGGGAGTATACAGTGCAGTATATAGGGTGGAGCAGAGAGTGTACAGTGCAGTATATAGGGTGGAGCAGGGAGTGTACAGTGCAGTATATAGGGTGGAGCAGGGAGTGTACAGTGCAGTATATAGGGTGGAGCAGGGAGTGTACAGTGCAGTATATAGGGTGGAGCAGGGAGTGTACAGTACAGTATATAGGGTGGAGCAGGGAGTGTACAGTGCAGTATATAGTTACAGTGCAGTATATAGGGTGGAGCAGGGAGTGTACAGTACAGTATATAGGGTGGAGCAGGGAGTGTACAGTACAGTAGGGTGGAGCAGGGAGTGTACAGTGCAGTATATAGGGTGGAGCAGGGAGTGTACAGTACAGTATATAGGGTGGAGCAGGGAGTGTACAGTGCAGTATATAGGCTGGAGCAGGGAGTGTACAGTACAGTATATAGGGTGGAGCAGGGAGTGTACAGTACAGTATATAGGGTGGAGCAGGGAGTGTACAGTGCAGTATATAGGGTGGAGCAGGGAGTGTACAGTACAGTATATAGGGTGGAGCAGGGAGTGTACAGTGCAGTATATAGGGTGGAGCAGGGAGTGTACAGTGCAGTATATAGGGTGGAGCAGGGTGTGTACAGTGCAGTATATAGGGTGGAGCAGGGAGTGTACAGTACAGTATATAGGGTGGAGCAGGGTGTGTACAGTGCAGTATATAGGGTGGAGCAGGGTGTGTACAGTACAGTATATAGGGTGGAGCAGGGAGTGTACAGTACAGTATATAGGGTGGAGCAGGGAGTGTACAGTGCAGTATAAAGGGTGGAGCAGGGAGTGTACAGTACAGTATATAGGGTGGAGCAGGGAGTGTACAGTACAGTATATGGGGTGGAGCAGGGAGTGTACAGTACAGTATATAGGGTGGAGCAGGGAGTGTACAGTACAGTATATAGGGTGGAGCAGGGAGTGTACAGTACAGTATATAGGGTGGAGCAGGGAGTGTACAGTGCAGTATATAGGGTGGAGCAGGGAGTGTACAGTGCAGTATATAGGGTGGAGCAGGGAGTGTACAGTACAGTATATAGGGTGGAGCAGGGAGTGTACAGTGCAGTATATAGGGTGGAGCAGGGAGTGTACAGTGCAGTATATAGGGTGGAGCAGGGAGTGTACAGTACAGTATATAGGGTGGAGCAGGGAGTGTACAGTACAGTATATAGGGTGGAGCAGGGAGTGTACAGTACAGTATATAGGGTGGAGCAGGGAGTGTACAGTGCAGTATATAGGGTGGAGCAGGGAGTGTACAGTGCAGTATATAGGGTGGAGCAGGGAGTGGACAGTGCAGTATATAGGGTGGAGCAGGGAGTGTACAGTATATTGGGTGGAGCAGGGAGTGTACAGTGCAGTATATAGGGTGGAGCAGGGAGTGTACAGTGCATTATATAGGGTGGAGCAGGGTGTGTACAGTGCAGTATAGAGGGTGGAGCAGGGAGTGTACAGTACAGTATATAGTGTGGAGCAGGGAGTGTTCAGTACAGTATATAGGGTGGAGCAGGGAGTGTACAGTGCAGTATATAGGGTGGAGCAGGGAGTGGACAGTGCAGTATATAGGGTGGAGCAGGGAGTGTACAGTATATTGGGTGGAGCAGGGAGTGTACAGTGCAGTATATAGGGTGGAGCAGGGAGTGTACAGTGCATTATATAGGGTGGAGCAGGGAGTGTACAGTGCAGTATATAGGGTGGAGCAAGGAATATACAGTACAGTATATAGGTTGGAGCAGGGAGTATACAGTACAGTATATAGGGTGGAGCAGGGAGTGTACAGTGCAGTATATAGGGTGGAGCAGGGTGTGTACAGTACAGTATATAGGGTGGAGCAGGGAGTGTACATTACAGTATATAGGGTGGAGCAGGGAGTGTACAGTGCAATATATAGGGTGGAGCAGGGAGTGTACAGTGCAGTATATAGGGTGGAGCAGGGAGTGTACAGTGCAGTATATAGGGTGGAGCAGGGAGTATACAGTACAGTATATAGGGTGGAGCAGGGAGTTACAGTACAGTATATAGGGTTGAGCAAGGAGTATACAGTACAGTATATAGGGTGGAGCAGGGAGTATACAGTACAGTATATAGGGTGGAGCAGGGAGTGTTCAGTACAGTATATAATGTGGAGCAGGGAGTGTTCAGTACAGTATATAGGGTGGAGCAGGGAGTGTACAGTGCAGTATAGAGGGTGGAGCAGGGAGTGTACAGTACAGTATATAATGTGGAGCAGGGAGTGTTCAGTACAGTATATAGGGTGGAGCAGGGAGTGTACAGTACAGTATATAGGGTGGAGCAGGGAGTACACAGTACAGTATATAGGGTGGAGCAGGGAGTGTACAGTACAGTATATAGGGTGGAGCAGGGTGTGTACAGTGCAGTATATAGGGTGGAACAGGGAGTATACAGTACAGTATATAGGGTGGAGCAGGGAGTACACAGTACAGTATATAGGGTGGAGCAGGGAGTGTACAGTGCAGTATATAGGGTGGAGCAGGGTGTGTACAGTGCAGTATATAGGGTGGAGCAGGGAGAATACAGTACAGTATATAGGGTGGAGCAGGGAGTGTACAGTGCAGTATATAGGGTGGAGCAGGGAGTGTACAGTGCAGTATATAGGGTCGAGTAGGGAGTGTACAGTGCAGTATATAGGGTGGAGCAGGGAGTACACAGTACAGTATATAGGGTGGAGCAGGGAGTGTACAGTACAGTATATAGGGTGGAGCAGGGAGTGTACAGTGCAGTATATAGGGTGGAGCAGGGAGTGTACAGTGCAGTATATAGGGTGGAGCAGGGAGTATACAGTACAGTATAAAGGGTGGAGCAGGGAGTGTACACTGCAGTATATAGGGTGGAGCAGGGAGTGTACAGTACAGTATATTGGGTGGAGCAGGGAGTGTAAAGTACAGTATATAGGGTGGAGCAGGGTGTGTACAGTGCAGTATATAGTGTGGAGCAGGGAGTGTACAGTGCAGTATATAGGGTGGAGCAGGGAGTGTACAGTGCAGTATATAGGGTGGAGCAGGGAGTGTACAGTACAGTATATAGGGTGGAGCAGGGAGTGTACACTGCAGTATATAGGGTGGAGCAGGGAGTGTACAGTATATTGGGTGGAGCAGGGAGTGTAAAGTACAGTATATAGGGTGGAGCAGGGTGTGTACAGTGCAGTATATAGTGTGGAGCAGGGAGTGTACAGTGCAGTATATAGGGTGGAGCAGGGAGTGTACAGTGCATTATATAGGGTGGAGCAGGGTGTGTACAGTGCAGTATAGAGGGTGGAGCAGGGAGTGTACAGTACAGTATATAGTGTGGAGCAGGGAGTGTTCAGTACAGTATATAGGGTGGAGCAGGGAGTGTACAGTGCAGTATATAGGGTGGAGCAGGGAGTGGACAGTGCAGTATATAGGGTGGAGCAGGGAGTGGACAGTATATTGGGTGGAGCAGGGAGTGTACAGTGCAGTATATAGGGTGGAGCAGGGAGTGTACAGTGCATTATATAGGGTGGAGCAGGGAGTGTACAGTGCAGTATATAGGGTGGAGCAAGGAATATACAGTACAGTATATAGGTTGGAGCAGGGAGTATACAGTACAGTATATAGGGTGGAGCAGGGAGTGTACAGTGCAGTATATAGGGTGGAGCAGGGTGTGTACAGTACAGTATATAGGGTGGAGCAGGGAGTGTACATTACAGTATATAGGGTGGAGCAGGGAGTGTACAGTGCAATATATAGGGTGGAGCAGGGAGTGTACAGTGCAGTATATAGGGTGGAGCAGGGAGTGTACAGTGCAGTATATAGGGTGGAGCAGGGAGTATACAGTACAGTATATAGGGTGGAGCAGGGAGTTACAGTACAGTATATAGGGTTGAGCAAGGAGTATACAGTACAGTATATAGGGTGGAGCAGGGAGTATACAGTACAGTATATAGGGTGGAGCAGGGAGTGTTCAGTACAGTATATAATGTGGAGCAGGGAGTGTTCAGTACAGTATATAGGGTGGAGCAGGGAGTGTACAGTGCAGTATAGAGGGTGGAGCAGGGAGTGTACAGTACAGTATATAATGTGGAGCAGGGAGTGTTCAGTACAGTATATAGGGTGGAGCAGGGAGTGTACAGTACAGTATATAGGGTGGAGCAGGGAGTACACAGTACAGTATATAGGGTGGAGCAGGGAGTGTACAGTACAGTATATAGGGTGGAGCAGGGTGTGTACAGTGCAGTATATAGGGTGGAGCAGGGAGTATACAGTACAGTATATAGGGTGGAGCAGGGAGTACACAGTACAGTATATAGGGTGGAGCAGGGAGTGTACAGTGCAGTATATAGGGTGGAGCAGGGTGTGTACAGTGCAGTATATAGGGTGGAGCAGGGAGTATACAGTACAGTATATAGGGTGGAGCAGGGAGTGTACAGTGCAGTATATAGGGTGGAGCAGGGAGTGTACAGTGCAGTATATAGGGTCGAGTAGGGAGTGTACAGTGCAGTATATAGGGTGGAGCAGGGAGTACACAGTACAGTATATAGGGTGGAGCAGGGAGTGTACAGTACAGTATATAGGGTGGAGCAGGGAGTGTACAGTGCAGTATATAGGGTGGAGCAGGGAGTGTACAGTGCAGTATATAGGGTGGAGCAGGGAGTATACAGTACAGTATAAAGGGTGGAGCAGGGAGTGTACACTGCAGTATATAGGGTGGAGCAGGGAGTGTACAGTACAGTATATTGGGTGGAGCAGGGAGTGTAAAGTACAGTATATAGGGTGGAGCAGGGTGTGTACAGTGCAGTATATAGTGTGGAGCAGGGAGTGTACAGTGCAGTATATAGGGTGGAGCAGGGAGTGTACAGTGCAGTATATAGGGTGGAGCAGGGAGTGTACAGTACAGTATATAGGGTGGAGCAGGGAGTGTACACTGCAGTATATAGGGTGGAGCAGGGAGTGTACAGTACAGTATATTGGGTGGAGCAGGGAGTGTAAAGTACAGTATATAGGGTGGAGCAGGGTGTGTACAGTGCAGTATATAGTGTGGAGCAGGGAGTGTACAGTGCACTATATAGGGTGGAGCAGGGAGTGTACAGTGCAGTATATAGGGTGTAGCAGGGAGTGTACAGTATATAGGGTGGAGCAGGGAGTACACAGTACAGTATATAGGGTGGAGCAGGGAGTGTACAGTGCAGTATATAGGGTCGAGTAGGGAGTGTACAGTGCAGTATATAGGGTGGAGCAGGGAGTACACAGTACAGTATATAGGGTGGAGCAGGGAGTTTACAGTACAGTATATAGGGTGGAGCAGGGAGTGTACAGTGTAGTATATAGGGTGGAGCAGGGAGTGTACAGTGCAGTATATAGGGTGGAGCAGGGAGTGTACAGTACAGTATATAGGGTGGAGCAGGGAGTGTACACTGCAGTATATAGGGTGGAGCAGGGAGTGTACAGTACAGTATATTGGGTGGAGCAGGGAGTGTAAAGTACAGTATATAGGGTGGAGCAGGGTGTGTACAGTGCAGTATATAGTGTGGAGTAGGGAGTGTACAGTGCAGTATATAGGGTGGAGCAGGGAGTGTACAGTACAGTATATAGGGTGGAGCAGGGAGTGTGCAGTATATAGGGTGGAGCAGGGAGTGTACAGTGCAGTATATAGGGTGGAGCAGGGTGTGTACAGTGCAGTATATAGGGTGGAGCAAGGAACATACAGTACAGTATATAGGGTGGAGCAGGGAGTGTACAGTACAGTATATAGGGTGGAGCAAGGAGTATACAGTACAGTATATAGGGTGGGGCAGGGAGTGTACAGTGCAGTATAGAGGGTGGAGCAGGGAGTGTAAAGTACAGTATATAGTGTGGAGCAGGGAGTGTACAGTACAGTATATAGGGTGGAGCAGGGAGTGTACAGTGCAGTATATAGGGTGGAGCAGGGAGTATACAGTACAGTATATAGGGTGGAGCAGGGAGTGTACAGTACAGTATATAGGGTGGAGCAGGGAATGTACAGTACAGTATATAGGGTGGAGCAGGGAGTATACAGTACAGTATATAGGGTGGAGCATGGAGTGTATAGTACAGTATATAGGGTGGAGCAGGGATTGTACAGTATATAGGGTGGAGCAGGGAGTGTACAGTGCAGTATATAGGGTGGAGCAGGGAGTGTATAGTACAGTATATAGGGAGGAGCAGGGAGTGTACAGTGCAGTATATAGGGTGGAGCAGGGAGTGTACAGTACAGTATATAGGGTGGAGCAGGGTGTGTACAGTACAGTATATAGGGTGGAGCAGGGAGTGTACAGTGCAGTATATAGGGTGGAGCAGGGAGTGTACAGTGCAGTATATAGGGTGGAGCAGGGAGTGTATAGTACAGTATATAGGGTGGAGCAGGATGTGTACAGTACAGTATATATGGTGGAGCAGGGAGTGTACAGTGCAGTATATAGGGTGGAGCAGGGTGTGTACAGTACAGTATATAGGGTGGAGCAGGGAGTGTACAGTGCAGTATATAGGGTGGAGCAGGGAGTGTACAGTGCAGTATATAGGGTGGAGCAGGGAGTGTATAGTACAGTATATAGGGTGGAGCAGGATGTGTACAGTACAGTATATAGGGTGGAGCAGGATGTGTACAGTACAGTATATAGGGTGGAGCAGGGAGTGTACAGTGCAGTATATAGGGTGGAGCAGGGAGTGTACAGTACAGTATATTGGGTGGAGCAGGGAGTGTACAGTACAGTATATAGGGTGGAGCAGGGAGTATACAGTACAGTATATAGGGTGGAGCAGGGAGTGTACAGTGCAGTATATAGGGTGGAGCAGGGAGTGTACAGTGCAGTATATAGGGTGGAGCAGGGTGTGTACAGTGCAGTATATAGGGTGGAGCAGGGAGTGTACACTGCAGTATATAGGGTAGAGCAGGGTGTGTACAGTGCAGTATATAGTGTGGAGCAGGGAGTGTACAGTGCAGTATATAGGGTACAGCAGGGTGTGTACAGTGCAGTATATAGGGTGGAGCAGGGAGTGTACAGTGCAGTATATAGGGTGGAGCAGGGAGTGTACAGTGCAGTATATAGGGTGGAGCAGGGAGTGTACAGGGCAGTATATAGGGTGGAGCAGGGAGTGTACAGTATATAGGGTGGACCAGGGAGTGTACAGTATATAGGGTGGAGCAGGGAGTGTACAGGGCAGTATATAGGGTAGAGCAGGGAGTGTACAGTACATTATATAGGGTGGAGCAGGGAGTGTACAGTGCAGTATATAGGGTGGAGCAGGGAGTGTACAGGGCAGTATATAGGGTGGAGCAGGGAGTGTTCAGTACAGTATATAGGGTGGAGCAGGGAGTGTACAGTGCAGTATATAGGGTGGAGCAGGGAGTGTACAGTGCAGTATATAGGGTGGAGCAGGGAGTGTACAGGGCAGTATATAGGGTTGAGCAGGGAGTGTACAGTATATAGGGTGGAGCAGGGAGTGTACAGTGCAGTATATAGGGTGGAGCAGGGAGTGTACAGTGCAGTATATAGGGTGGAGCAGGGTGTGTACAGTGCAGTATATAGGGTGGAGCAGGAAGTGTACAGTGTAGTGTATAGGGTGGAGCAGGGAGTGTATAGTACAGTATATAGGGTGGAGCAGGGAGTGTACAGTATATAGGGTGGAGCAGGGAGTGTACAGTGCAGTATATAGGGTGGAGCAGGGTATGTACAGTGCAGTATATAGGGTGGAGCAGGGAGTGTACAGTGCAGTATATAGGGTGGAGCAGGGAGTGTACAGTATATAGGGTGGAGCAGGGAGTGTACAGTGCAGTATATAGGGTGGAGCAGGGAGTGTACAGTGCATTATATAGGGTGGAGCAGGGTGTGTACAGTATAGTATATAGGGTGGAGCAGGGAGTGTACAGTACAGTATATATTGTGGAGCAGGGAGTGTTCAGTACAGTATATAGGGTGGAGCAGGGAGTGTACAGTACAGTATATAGTGTGGAGCAGGGAGTGTTCAGTACAGTATATAGGGTGGAGCAGGGAGTGTACAGTGCAGTATATAGGGTGGAGCAGGGAGTGGACAGTGCAGTATATAGGGTGGAGCAGGGAGTGTACAGTATATTGGGTGGAGCAGGGAGTGTACAGTGCAGTATATAGGGTGGAGCAGGGAGTGTACAGTGCATTATATAGGGTGGAGCAGGGTGTGTACAGTGCAGTATAGAGGGTGGAGCAGGGAGTGTACAGTACAGTATATAGTGTGGAGCAGGGAGTGTTCAGTACAGTATATAGGGTGGAGCAGGGAGTGTACAGTGCAGTATATAGGGTGGAGCAGGGAGTGGACAGTGCAGTATATAGGGTGGAGCAGGGAGTGTACAGTATATTGGGTGGAGCAGGGAGTGTACAGTGCAGTATATAGGGTGGAGCAGGGAGTGTACAGTGCATTATATAGGGTGGAGCAGGGAGTGTACAGTGCAGTATATAGGGTGGAGCAAGGAATATACAGTACAGTATATAGGTTGGAGCAGGGAGTATACAGTACAGTATATAGGGTGGAGCAGGGTGTGTACAGTACAGTATATAGGGTGGAGCAGGGAGTGTACATTACAGTATATAGGGTGGAGCAGGGAGTGTACAGTGCAATATATAGGGTGGAGCAGGGAGTGTACAGTGCAGTATATAGGGTGGAGCAGGGAGTGTACAGTGCAGTATATAGGGTGGAGCAGGGAGTATACAGTACAGTATATAGGGTGGAGCAGGGAGTTACAGTACAGTATATAGGGTGGAGCAAGGAGTATACAGTACAGTATATAGGGTGGAGCAGGGAGTATACAGTACAGTATATAGGGTGGAGCAGGGAGTGTTCAGTACAGTATATAATGTGGAGCAGGGAGTGTTCAGTACAGTATATAGGGTGGAGCAGGGAGTGTACAGTACAGTATAGAGGGTGGAGCAGGGAGTGTACAGTACAGTATATAATATGGAGAAGGGAGTGTTCAGTACAGTATATAGGGTGGAGCAGGGAGTGTACAGTACAGTATATAGGGTGGAGCAGGGAGTACACAGTACAGTATATAGGGTGGAGCAGGGAGTGTACAGTACAGTATATAGGGTGGAGCAGGGAGTGTACAGTGCAGTATATAGGGTGGAGCAGGGAGTGTACAGTGCAGTATATAGGGTCGAGTAGGGAGTGTACAGTGCAGTATATAGGGTGGAGCAGGGAGTACACAGTACAGTATATAGGGTGGAGCAGGGAGTGTACAGTACAGTATATAGGGTGGAGCAGGGAGTGTACAGTGCAGTATATAGGGTGGAGCAGGGAGTGTACAGTGCAGTATATAGGGTGGAGCAGGGAGTATACAGTACAGTATATAGGGTGGAGCAGGGAGTGTACACTGCAGTATATAGGGTGGAGCAGGGAGTGTACAGTACAGTATATTGGGTGGAGCAGGGAGTGTAAAGTACAGTATATAGGGTGGAGCAGGGTGTGTACAGTGCAGTATATAGTGTGGAGCAGGGAGTGTACAGTGCAGTATATAGGGTGGAGCAGGGAGTGTACAGTGCAGTATATAGGGTGGAGCAGGGAGTGTACAGTACAGTATATAGGGTGGAGCAGGGAGTGTACAGTACAGTATATAGGGTGGAGCAGGGAGTGTACAGTACAGTATATAGGGTGGAGCAGGGAGTGTACAGTACAGTATATAGGGTGGAGCAGGAAGTGTACAGTGCAGTATATAGGGTGGAGCAGGGTGTGTACAGTGCAGTATATAGGGTGGAGCAGGGAGTATACAGTGCAGTATATAGGGTGGAGCAGAGAGTGTACAGTGCAGTATATAGGGTGGAGCAGGGAGTGTACAGTGCAGTATATAGGGTGGAGCAGGGAGTATACAGTGCAGTATATAGGGTGGAGCAGAGAGTGTACAGTGCAGTATATAGGGTGGAGCAGGGAGTGTACAGTGCAGTATATAGGGTGGAGCAGGGAGTGTACAGTGCAGTATATAGGGTGGAGCAGGGAGTATACAGTGCAGTATATAGGGTGGAGCAGAGAGTGTACAGTGCAGTATATAGGGTGGAGCAGGGAGTGTACAGTGCAGTATATAGGGTGGAGCAGGGAGTGTACAGTGCAGTATATAGGGTGGAGCAGGGAGTGTACAGTGCAGTATATAGGGTGGAGCAGGGAGTGTACAGTGCAGTATATAGGGTGGAGCAGGGAGTATACAGTGCAGTATATAGGGTGGAGCAGGGAGTGTACAGTGCAGTATATAGGGTGGAGCAGGGAGTGTACAGTGCAGTATATAGGGTGGAGCAGGGAGTATACAGTGCAGTATATAGGGTGGAGCAGAGAGTGTACAGTGCAGTATATAGGGTGGAGCAGGGAGTGTACAGTGCAGTATATAGGGTGGAGCAGGGAGTGTACAGTGCAGTATATAGGGTGGAGCAGGGAGTGTACAGTGCAGTATATAGGGTGGAGCAGGGAGTGTACAGTACAGTATATAGGGTGGAGCAGGGAGTGTACAGTGCAGTATATAGTTACAGTGCAGTATATAGGGTGGAGCAGGGAGTGTACAGTACAGTATATAGGGTGGAGCAGGGAGTGTACAGTACAGTAGGGTGGAGCAGGGAGTGTACAGTGCAGTATATAGGGTGGAGCAGGGAGTGTACAGTACAGTATATAGGGTGGAGCAGGGAGTGTACAGTGCAGTATATAGGCTGGAGCAGGGAGTGTACAGTACAGTATATAGGGTGGAGCAGGGAGTGTACAGTACAGTATATAGGGTGGAGCAGGGAGTGTACAGTGCAGTATATAGGGTGGAGCAGGGAGTGTACAGTACAGTATATAGGGTGGAGCAGGGAGTGTACAGTGCAGTATATAGGGTGGAGCAGGGAGTGTACAGTGCAGTATATAGGGTGGAGCAGGGTGTGTACAGTGCAGTATATAGGGTGGAGCAGGGAGTGTACAGTACAGTATATAGGGTGGAGCAGGGTGTGTACAGTGCAGTATATAGGGTGGAGCAGGGTGTGTACAGTACAGTATATAGGGTGGAGCAGGGAGTGTACAGTACAGTATATAGGGTGGAGCAGGGAGTGTACAGTGCAGTATAAAGGGTGGAGCAGGGAGTGTACAGTACAGTATATAGGGTGGAGCAGGGAGTGTACAGTACAGTATATGGGGTGGAGCAGGGAGTGTACAGTACAGTATATAGGGTGGAGCAGGGAGTGTACAGTACAGTATATAGGGTGGAGCAGGGAGTGTACAGTACAGTATATAGGGTGGAGCAGGGAGTGTACAGTGCAGTATATAGGGTGGAGCAGGGAGTGTACAGTGCAGTATATAGGGTGGAGCAGGGAGTGTACAGTACAGTATATAGGGTGGAGCAGGGAGTGTACAGTGCAGTATATAGGGTGGAGCAGGGAGTGTACAGTGCAGTATATAGGGTGGAGCAGGGAGTGTACAGTACAGTATATAGGGTGGAGCAGGGAGTGTACAGTACAGTATATAGGGTGGAGCAGGGAGTGTACAGTACAGTATATAGGGTGGAGCAGGGAGTGTACAGTGCAGTATATAGGGTGGAGCAGGGAGTGTACAGTGCAGTATATAGGGTGGAGCAGGGAGTGGACAGTGCAGTATATAGGGTGGAGCAGGGAGTGTACAGTATATTGGGTGGAGCAGGGAGTGTACAGTGCAGTATATAGGGTGGAGCAGGGAGTGTACAGTGCATTATATAGGGTGGAGCAGGGTGTGTACAGTGCAGTATAGAGGGTGGAGCAGGGAGTGTACAGTACAGTATATAGTGTGGAGCAGGGAGTGTTCAGTACAGTATATAGGGTGGAGCAGGGAGTGTACAGTGCAGTATATAGGGTGGAGCAGGGAGTGGACAGTGCAGTATATAGGGTGGAGCAGGGAGTGTACAGTATATTGGGTGGAGCAGGGAGTGTACAGTGCAGTATATAGGGTGGAGCAGGGAGTGTACAGTGCATTATATAGGGTGGAGCAGGGAGTGTACAGTGCAGTATATAGGGTGGAGCAAGGAATATACAGTACAGTATATAGGTTGGAGCAGGGAGTATACAGTACAGTATATAGGGTGGAGCAGGGAGTGTACAGTGCAGTATATAGGGTGGAGCAGGGTGTGTACAGTACAGTATATAGGGTGGAGCAGGGAGTGTACATTACAGTATATAGGGTGGAGCAGGGAGTGTACAGTGCAATATATAGGGTGGAGCAGGGAGTGTACAGTGCAGTATATAGGGTGGAGCAGGGAGTGTACAGTGCAGTATATAGGGTGGAGCAGGGAGTATACAGTACAGTATATAGGGTGGAGCAGGGAGTTACAGTACAGTATATAGGGTTGAGCAAGGAGTATACAGTACAGTATATAGGGTGGAGCAGGGAGTATACAGTACAGTATATAGGGTGGAGCAGGGAGTGTTCAGTACAGTATATAATGTGGAGCAGGGAGTGTTCAGTACAGTATATAGGGTGGAGCAGGGAGTGTACAGTGCAGTATAGAGGGTGGAGCAGGGAGTGTACAGTACAGTATATAATGTGGAGCAGGGAGTGTTCAGTACAGTATATAGGGTGGAGCAGGGAGTGTACAGTACAGTATATAGGGTGGAGCAGGGAGTACACAGTACAGTATATAGGGTGGAGCAGGGAGTGTACAGTACAGTATATAGGGTGGAGCAGGGTGTGTACAGTGCAGTATATAGGGTGGAACAGGGAGTATACAGTACAGTATATAGGGTGGAGCAGGGAGTACACAGTACAGTATATAGGGTGGAGCAGGGAGTGTACAGTGCAGTATATAGGGTGGAGCAGGGTGTGTACAGTGCAGTATATAGGGTGGAGCAGGGAGTATACAGTACAGTATATAGGGTGGAGCAGGGAGTGTACAGTGCAGTATATAGGGTGGAGCAGGGAGTGTACAGTGCAGTATATAGGGTCGAGTAGGGAGTGTACAGTGCAGTATATAGGGTGGAGCAGGGAGTACACAGTACAGTATATAGGGTGGAGCAGGGAGTGTACAGTACAGTATATAGGGTGGAGCAGGGAGTGTACAGTGCAGTATATAGGGTGGAGCAGGGAGTGTACAGTGCAGTATATAGGGTGGAGCAGGGAGTATACAGTACAGTATAAAGGGTGGAGCAGGGAGTGTACACTGCAGTATATAGGGTGGAGCAGGGAGTGTACAGTACAGTATATTGGGTGGAGCAGGGAGTGTAAAGTACAGTATATAGGGTGGAGCAGGGTGTGTACAGTGCAGTATATAGTGTGGAGCAGGGAGTGTACAGTGCAGTATATAGGGTGGAGCAGGGAGTGTACAGTGCAGTATATAGGGTGGAGCAGGGAGTGTACAGTACAGTATATAGGGTGGAGCAGGGAGTGTACACTGCAGTATATAGGGTGGAGCAGGGAGTGTACAGTATATTGGGTGGAGCAGGGAGTGTAAAGTACAGTATATAGGGTGGAGCAGGGTGTGTACAGTGCAGTATATAGTGTGGAGCAGGGAGTGTACAGTGCAGTATATAGGGTGGAGCAGGGAGTGTACAGTGCATTATATAGGGTGGAGCAGGGTGTGTACAGTGCAGTATAGAGGGTGGAGCAGGGAGTGTACAGTACAGTATATAGTGTGGAGCAGGGAGTGTTCAGTACAGTATATAGGGTGGAGCAGGGAGTGTACAGTGCAGTATATAGGGTGGAGCAGGGAGTGGACAGTGCAGTATATAGGGTGGAGCAGGGAGTGTACAGTATATTGGGTGGAGCAGGGAGTGTACAGTGCAGTATATAGGGTGGAGCAGGGAGTGTACAGTGCATTATATAGGGTGGAGCAGGGAGTGTACAGTGCAGTATATAGGGTGGAGCAAGGAATATACAGTACAGTATATAGGTTGGAGCAGGGAGTATACAGTACAGTATATAGGGTGGAGCAGGGAGTGTACAGTGCAGTATATAGGGTGGAGCAGGGTGTGTACAGTACAGTATATAGGGTGGAGCAGGGAGTGTACATTACAGTATATAGGGTGGAGCAGGGAGTGTACAGTGCAATATATAGGGTGGAGCAGGGAGTGTACAGTGCAGTATATAGGGTGGAGCAGGGAGTGTACAGTGCAGTATATAGGGTGGAGCAGGGAGTATACAGTACAGTATATAGGGTGGAGCAGGGAGTTACAGTACAGTATATAGGGTTGAGCAAGGAGTATACAGTACAGTATATAGGGTGGAGCAGGGAGTATACAGTACAGTATATAGGGTGGAGCAGGGAGTGTTCAGTACAGTATATAATGTGGAGCAGGGAGTGTTCAGTACAGTATATAGGGTGGAGCAGGGAGTGTACAGTGCAGTATAGAGGGTGGAGCAGGGAGTGTACAGTACAGTATATAATGTGGAGCAGGGAGTGTTCAGTACAGTATATAGGGTGGAGCAGGGAGTGTACAGTACAGTATATAGGGTGGAGCAGGGAGTACACAGTACAGTATATAGGGTGGAGCAGGGAGTGTACAGTACAGTATATAGGGTGGAGCAGGGTGTGTACAGTGCAGTATATAGGGTGGAGCAGGGAGTATACAGTACAGTATATAGGGTGGAGCAGGGAGTACACAGTACAGTATATAGGGTGGAGCAGGGAGTGTACAGTGCAGTATATAGGGTGGAGCAGGGTGTGTACAGTGCAGTATATAGGGTGGAGCAGGGAGTATACAGTACAGTATATAGGGTGGAGCAGGGAGTGTACAGTGCAGTATATAGGGTGGAGCAGGGAGTGTACAGTGCAGTATATAGGGTCGAGTAGGGAGTGTACAGTGCAGTATATAGGGTGGAGCAGGGAGTACACAGTACAGTATATAGGGTGGAGCAGGGAGTGTACAGTACAGTATATAGGGTGGAGCAGGGAGTGTACAGTGCAGTATATAGGGTGGAGCAGGGAGTGTACAGTGCAGTATATAGGGTGGAGCAGGGAGTATACAGTACAGTATAAAGGGTGGAGCAGGGAGTGTACACTGCAGTATATAGGGTGGAGCAGGGAGTGTACAGTACAGTATATTGGGTGGAGCAGGGAGTGTAAAGTACAGTATATAGGGTGGAGCAGGGTGTGTACAGTGCAGTATATAGTGTGGAGCAGGGAGTGTACAGTGCAGTATATAGGGTGGAGCAGGGAGTGTACAGTGCAGTATATAGGGTGGAGCAGGGAGTGTACAGTACAGTATATAGGGTGGAGCAGGGAGTGTACACTGCAGTATATAGGGTGGAGCAGGGAGTGTACAGTACAGTATATTGGGTGGAGCAGGGAGTGTAAAGTACAGTATATAGGGTGGAGCAGGGTGTGTACAGTGCAGTATATAGTGTGGAGCAGGGAGTGTACAGTGCAGTATATAGGGTGGAGCAGGGAGTGTACAGTGCAGTATATAGGGTGTAGCAGGGAGTGTACAGTATATAGGGTGGAGCAGGGAGTACACAGTACAGTATATAGGGTGGAGCAGGGAGTGTACAGTGCAGTATATAGGGTCGAGTAGGGAGTGTACAGTGCAGTATATAGGGTGGAGCAGGGAGTACACAGTACAGTATATAGGGTGGAGCAGGGAGTTTACAGTACAGTATATAGGGTGGAGCAGGGAGTGTACAGTGTAGTATATAGGGTGGAGCAGGGAGTGTACAGTGCAGTATATAGGGTGGAGCAGGGAGTGTACAGTACAGTATATAGGGTGGAGCAGGGAGTGTACACTGCAGTATATAGGGTGGAGCAGGGAGTGTACAGTACAGTATATTGGGTGGAGCAGGGAGTGTAAAGTACAGTATATAGGGTGGAGCAGGGTGTGTACAGTGCAGTATATAGTGTGGAGTAGGGAGTGTACAGTGCAGTATATAGGGTGGAGCAGGGAGTGTACAGTACAGTATATAGGGTGGAGCAGGGAGTGTGCAGTATATAGGGTGGAGCAGGGAGTGTACAGTGCAGTATATAGGGTGGAGCAGGGTGTGTACAGTGCAGTATATAGGGTGGAGCAAGGAACATACAGTACAGTATATAGGGTGGAGCAGGGAGTGTACAGTACAGTATATAGGGTGGAGCAAGGAGTATACAGTACAGTATATAGGGTGGGGCAGGGAGTGTACAGTGCAGTATAGAGGGTGGAGCAGGGAGTGTAAAGTACAGTATATAGTGTGGAGCAGGGAGTGTACAGTACAGTATATAGGGTGGAGCAGGGAGTGTACAGTGCAGTATATAGGGTGGAGCAGGGAGTATACAGTACAGTATATAGGGTGGAGCAGGGAGTGTACAGTACAGTATATAGGGTGGAGCAGGGAATGTACAGTACAGTATATAGGGTGGAGCAGGGAGTATACAGTACAGTATATAGGGTGGAGCATGGAGTGTATAGTACAGTATATAGGGTGGAGCAGGGATTGTACAGTATATAGGGTGGAGCAGGGAGTGTACAGTGCAGTATATAGGGTGGAGCAGGGAGTGTATAGTACAGTATATAGGGAGGAGCAGGGAGTGTACAGTGCAGTATATAGGGTGGAGCAGGGAGTGTACAGTACAGTATATAGGGTGGAGCAGGGTGTGTACAGTACAGTATATAGGGTGGAGCAGGGAGTGTACAGTGCAGTATATAGGGTGGAGCAGGGAGTGTACAGTGCAGTATATAGGGTGGAGCAGGGAGTGTATAGTACAGTATATAGGGTGGAGCAGGATGTGTACAGTACAGTATATATGGTGGAGCAGGGAGTGTACAGTGCAGTATATAGGGTGGAGCAGGGTGTGTACAGTACAGTATATAGGGTGGAGCAGGGAGTGTACAGTGCAGTATATAGGGTGGAGCAGGGAGTGTACAGTGCAGTATATAGGGTGGAGCAGGGAGTGTATAGTACAGTATATAGGGTGGAGCAGGATGTGTACAGTACAGTATATAGGGTGGAGCAGGATGTGTACAGTACAGTATATAGGGTGGAGCAGGGAGTGTACAGTGCAGTATATAGGGTGGAGCAGGGAGTGTACAGTACAGTATATTGGGTGGAGCAGGGAGTGTACAGTACAGTATATAGGGTGGAGCAGGGAGTATACAGTACAGTATATAGGGTGGAGCAGGGAGTGTACAGTGCAGTATATAGGGTGGAGCAGGGAGTGTACAGTGCAGTATATAGGGTGGAGCAGGGTGTGTACAGTGCAGTATATAGGGTGGAGCAGGGAGTGTACACTGCAGTATATAGGGTAGAGCAGGGTGTGTACAGTGCAGTATATAGTGTGGAGCAGGGAGTGTACAGTGCAGTATATAGGGTACAGCAGGGTGTGTACAGTGCAGTATATAGGGTGGAGCAGGGAGTGTACAGTGCAGTATATAGGGTGGAGCAGGGAGTGTACAGTGCAGTATATAGGGTGGAGCAGGGAGTGTACAGGGCAGTATATAGGGTGGAGCAGGGAGTGTACAGTATATAGGGTGGACCAGGGAGTGTACAGTATATAGGGTGGAGCAGGGAGTGTACAGGGCAGTATATAGGGTAGAGCAGGGAGTGTACAGTACATTATATAGGGTGGAGCAGGGAGTGTACAGTGCAGTATATAGGGTGGAGCAGGGAGTGTACAGGGCAGTATATAGGGTGGAGCAGGGAGTGTTCAGTACAGTATATAGGGTGGAGCAGGGAGTGTACAGTGCAGTATATAGGGTGGAGCAGGGAGTGTACAGTGCAGTATATAGGGTGGAGCAGGGAGTGTACAGGGCAGTATATAGGGTTGAGCAGGGAGTGTACAGTATATAGGGTGGAGCAGGGAGTGTACAGTGCAGTATATAGGGTGGAGCAGGGAGTGTACAGTGCAGTATATAGGGTGGAGCAGGGTGTGTACAGTGCAGTATATAGGGTGGAGCAGGAAGTGTACAGTGTAGTGTATAGGGTGGAGCAGGGAGTGTAGTGTACAGTATATAGGGTGGAGCAGGGAGTGTACAGTATATAGGGTGGAGCAGGGAGTGTACAGTGCAGTATATAGGGTGGAGCAGGGTATGTACAGTGCAGTATATAGGGTGGAGCAGGGAGTGTACAGTGCAGTATATAGGGTGGAGCAGGGAGTGTACAGTATATAGGGTGGAGCAGGGAGTGTACAGTGCAGTATATAGGGTGGAGCAGGGAGTGTACAGTGCATTATATAGGGTGGAGCAGGGTGTGTACAGTATAGTATATAGGGTGGAGCAGGGAGTGTACAGTACAGTATATATTGTGGAGCAGGGAGTGTTCAGTACAGTATATAGGGTGGAGCAGGGAGTGTACAGTACAGTATATAGTGTGGAGCAGGGAGTGTTCAGTACAGTATATAGGGTGGAGCAGGGAGTGTACAGTGCAGTATATAGGGTGGAGCAGGGAGTGGACAGTGCAGTATATAGGGTGGAGCAGGGAGTGTACAGTATATTGGGTGGAGCAGGGAGTGTACAGTGCAGTATATAGGGTGGAGCAGGGAGTGTACAGTGCATTATATAGGGTGGAGCAGGGTGTGTACAGTGCAGTATAGAGGGTGGAGCAGGGAGTGTACAGTACAGTATATAGTGTGGAGCAGGGAGTGTTCAGTACAGTATATAGGGTGGAGCAGGGAGTGTACAGTGCAGTATATAGGGTGGAGCAGGGAGTGGACAGTGCAGTATATAGGGTGGAGCAGGGAGTGTACAGTATATTGGGTGGAGCAGGGAGTGTACAGTGCAGTATATAGGGTGGAGCAGGGAGTGTACAGTGCATTATATAGGGTGGAGCAGGGAGTGTACAGTGCAGTATATAGGGTGGAGCAAGGAATATACAGTACAGTATATAGGTTGGAGCAGGGAGTATACAGTACAGTATATAGGGTGGAGCAGGGTGTGTACAGTACAGTATATAGGGTGGAGCAGGGAGTGTACATTACAGTATATAGGGTGGAGCAGGGAGTGTACAGTGCAATATATAGGGTGGAGCAGGGAGTGTACAGTGCAGTATATAGGGTGGAGCAGGGAGTGTACAGTGCAGTATATAGGGTGGAGCAGGGAGTATACAGTACAGTATATAGGGTGGAGCAGGGAGTTACAGTACAGTATATAGGGTGGAGCAAGGAGTATACAGTACAGTATATAGGGTGGAGCAGGGAGTATACAGTACAGTATATAGGGTGGAGCAGGGAGTGTTCAGTACAGTATATAATGTGGAGCAGGGAGTGTTCAGTACAGTATATAGGGTGGAGCAGGGAGTGTACAGTACAGTATAGAGGGTGGAGCAGGGAGTGTACAGTACAGTATATAATATGGAGCAGGGAGTGTTCAGTACAGTATATAGGGTGGAGCAGGGAGTGTACAGTACAGTATATAGGGTGGAGCAGGGAGTACACAGTACAGTATATAGGGTGGAGCAGGGAGTGTACAGTACAGTATATAGGGTGGAGCAGGGAGTGTACAGTGCAGTATATAGGGTGGAGCAGGGAGTGTACAGTGCAGTATATAGGGTCGAGTAGGGAGTGTACAGTGCAGTATATAGGGTGGAGCAGGGAGTACACAGTACAGTATATAGGGTGGAGCAGGGAGTGTACAGTACAGTATATAGGGTGGAGCAGGGAGTGTACAGTGCAGTATATAGGGTGGAGCAGGGAGTGTACAGTGCAGTATATAGGGTGGAGCAGGGAGTATACAGTACAGTATATAGGGTGGAGCAGGGAGTGTACACTGCAGTATATAGGGTGGAGCAGGGAGTGTACAGTACAGTATATTGGGTGGAGCAGGGAGTGTAAAGTACAGTATATAGGGTGGAGCAGGGTGTGTACAGTGCAGTATATAGTGTGGAGCAGGGAGTGTACAGTGCAGTATATAGGGTGGAGCAGGGAGTGTACAGTGCAGTATATAGGGTGGAGCAGGGAGTGTACAGTACAGTATATAGGGTGGAGCAGGGAGTGTACACTGCAGTATATAGGGTGGAGCAGGGAGTGTACAGTACAGTATATTGGGTGGAGCAGGGAGTGTAAAGTACAGTATATAGGGTGGAGCAGGGTGTGTACAGTGCAGTATATAGTGTGGAGCAGGGAGTGTACAGTGCAGTATATAGGGTGGAGCAGGGAGTGTACAGTGCAGTATATAGGGTGTAGCAGGGAGTGTACAGTATATAGGGTGGAGCAGGGAGTACACAGTACAGTATATAGGGTGGAGCAGGGAGTGTACAGTGCAGTATATAGGGTCGAGTAGGGAGTGTACAGTGCAGTATATAGGGTGGAGCAGGGAGTACACAGTACAGTATATAGGGTGGAGCAGGGAGTTTACAGTACAGTATATAGGGTGGAGCAGGGAGTGTACAGTGTAGTATATAGGGTGGAGCAGGGAGTGTAAAGTGCAGTATATAGGGTGGAGCAGGGAGTGTACAGTACAGTATATAGGGTGGAGCAGGGAGTGTACACTGCAGTATATAGGGTGGAGCAGGGAGTGTACAGTACAGTATATTGGGTGGAG
Source organism: Dendrobates tinctorius (assembly GCF_039654945.1). Taxonomy (NCBI): domain Eukaryota; kingdom Metazoa; phylum Chordata; class Amphibia; order Anura; family Dendrobatidae; genus Dendrobates; species Dendrobates tinctorius. The sequence goes on from NW_027362112.1 coordinate 1,051,564, forward strand.
CAGGGAGTGTAAAGTACAGTATATAAGGTGGAGCAGGGTGTGTACAGTGCAGTATATAGTGTGGAGCAGGGAGTGTACAGTGCAGTATATAGGGTGGAGCAGGGAGTGTACAGTACAGTATATAGGGTGGAGCAGGGAGTGTGCAGTATATAGGGTGGAGCAGGGAGTGTACAGTGCAGTATATAGGGTGGAGCAGGGTGTGTACAGTGCAGTATATAGGGTGGAGCAAGGAATATACAGTACAGTATATAGGGTGGAGCAGGGAGTGTACAGTACAGTATATAGGGTGGAGCAAGGAGTATACAGTACAGTATATAGGGTGGGGCAGGGAGTGTACAGTGCAGTATAGAGGGTGGAGCAGGGAGTGTAAAGTACAGTATATAGTGTGGAGCAGGGAGTGTACAGTACAGTATATAGGGTGGAGCAGGGAGTGTTCAGTACAGTATATAGGGTGGAGCAGGGAGTGTACAGTGCAGTATATAGGGTGGAGCAGGGTGTGTACAGTACAGTATATAGTGTGGAGCAGGGAGTGTTCAGTACAGTATATAGGGTGGAGCAGGGAGTGTACAGTACAGTATATAGGGTGGATCAGGGAGTATACAGTACAGTATATAGGGTGGAGCAGGGAGTGTTCAGTACAGTATATAGGGTGGAGCAGGGAGTGTACAGTACAGTATATAGGGTGGAGCAGGGAGTGTACAGTGCAGTATATAGGGTGGAGCAGGGAGTGTACAGTGCCGTATATAGGGTGGAGCAGGGAGTATACAGTACAGTATATAGGGTGGAGCAGGGAGTGTACAGTACAGTATATAGGGTGGAGCAGGGAGTGTACAGTACAGTATATAGGGTGGAGCAGGGAGTATACAGTACAGTATATAGGGTGGAGCATGGAGTGTATAGTACAGTATATAGGGTGGAGCAGGGATTGTACAGTATATAGGGTGGAGCAGGGAGTGTACAGTGCAGTATATAGGGTGGAGCAGGGAGTGTATAGTACAGTATATAGGGAGGAGCAGGGAGTGTACAGTGCAGTATATAGGGTGGAGCAGGGAGTGTACAGTACAGTATATAGGGTGGAGCAGGGTGTGTACAGTACAGTATATAGGGTGGAGCAGGGAGTGTACAGTGCAGTATATAGGGTGGAGCAGGGAGTGTACAGTGCAGTATATAGGGTGGAGCAGGGAGTGTATAGTACAGTATATAGGGTGGAGCAGGATGTGTACAGTACAGTATATAGGGTGGAGCAGGGAGTGTACAGTGCAGTATATAGGGTGGAGCAGGGTGTGTACAGTACAGTATATAGGGTGGAGCAGGGAGTGTACAGTGCAGTATATAGGGTGGAGCAGGGAGTGTACAGTGCAGTATATAGGGTGGAGCAGGGAGTGTATAGTACAGTATATAGGGTGGAGCAGGATGTGTACAGTACAGTATATAGGGTGGAGCAGGATGTGTACAGTACAGTATATAGGGTGGAGCAGGGAGTGTACAGTGCAGTATATAGGGTGGAGCAGGGAGTGTACAGTACAGTATATAGGGTGGAGCAGGGAGTGTACAGTACAGTATATAGGGTGGAGCAGGGAGTATACAGTACAGTATATAGGGTGGAGCAGGGAGTGTACAGTGCAGTATATAGGGTGGAGCAGGGAGTGTACAGTACAGTATATAAGGTGGAGCAGGGAGTGTACAGTGCAGTATATAGGGTGGAGCAGGGAGTGTACAGGGCAGTATATAGTGTGGAGCAGGGAGTGTACAGTGCAGTATATAGGGTGGAGCAGTGAGTGTACAGTGCAGTATATAGGGTGGAGCAGGGAGTGTACAGTACAGTATATAGGGTGGAGCAGAGACGTGGTAAGTACAGTATATAGGGTGGAGCAGGGAGTGTACAGTGCTGTATATAGGGAGGAGCAGGGAGTGTACAGTGCAGTATATACGGTGGAGCAGGGAGTGTACAGTACAGTATATAGGGTGGAGCAGGGAGTGTACAGTACAGTATATAGGGTGGAGCAGGGAGTGTACAGTACAGTATATAGGGTGGAGCAGGGAGTGTACAGTACAGTTTATAGGGTGGAGCAGGGAGTATACAGTACAGTATATAGGGTGGAGCAGGGAGTGTTCAGTGCAGTATATAGGGTGGAGCAGGGAGTGTACAGTATATAGGGTGGAGCAGGGAGTATACAGTACAGTATATAGGGTGGAGCAGGGAGTGTTCAGTGCAGTATATAGGGTGGAGCAGGGAGTGTACAGTGCAGTATATAGGGTGGAGAAGGGAGTGTACAGTGCAGTCTATAGGGTGGAACAGGGAGTGTACAGTATATAGGGTGGAGCAGGGAGTGTACAGTACAGTATGTAGGGTGGAGCAAGGAGTGTACAGTACAGTATATAGGGTGGGGCAGGGAGTGTACAGTGCAGTATATAGGGTGGAGCAGGGAGTGTACAGTACAGTATACAATGCCTACAAGTAGTATTCAACCCCCTGCAGATTTAGCAGGTTTACACATTCGGAATTAACTTGGCATTGTGACATTTGGACTGTAGATCAGCCTGGAAGTGTGAAATGCACTGCAGCAAAAAAGAATGTTATTTCTTTGTTTAATTTTCTTTTAAATTGTGAAAAGTTTATTCAGAGGGTCATTTATTATTCAACCCCTCAAACCACCAGAATTCTGTTTGGTTCCACTAAAGTATTAAGAAGTATTTCAGGCACAAAGAACAATGAGCTTCACATGTTTGGATTATCTCTTTTTTCAGCCTTCTCTAACTATTTAAGACCCTCCCCAAACTTGTGAAGAGCACTCATACATGGTCAACATGGGAAAGACAAAGGAGCATTCCAAGGCCATCAGAGACAAGATCGTGGAGGGTCACAAGGCTGGCAAGGGGTACAAAACCCTTTCCAAGGAGTTGGGCCTACCTGTCTCCACTGTTGGGAGCATCATCCGGAAGTGGAAGGCTTATGGAACTACTGTTAGCCTTCCACGGCCTGGACAGCCTTTGAAAGTTTCCTCCCGTGCCGAGGCCAGGCTTGTCCGAAGAGTCAAGGCTAACCCAAGGACAACAAGGAAGGAGCTCCGGGAAGATCTCATGGCAGTGGGGACATTGGTTTCAGTCAATACCATAAGTAATGTACTCCACCGCAATGGTCTCCGTTCCAGACGAGCCCGTAAGGTACCTTTACTTTCAAAGCGTCATGTCAAGGCTTGTCTACAGTTTGCTCGTGATCACTTGGAGGACTCTGAGACAGACTGGTTCAAGGTTCTCTGGTCCGATGAGACCAAGATCGAGATCTTTGGTGCCAACCACACACGTGACGTTTGAAGACTGGATGGCACTGCATACGACCCCAAGAATACCATCCCTACAGTCAAGCATGGTGGTGGCAGCATCATGCTGTGGGGCTGTTTCTCAGCCAAGGGGCCTGGCCATCTGGTCCGCATTCATGGGAAGATGGATAGCACGGCCTACCTGGAGATTTTGGCCAAAAACCTCCGCTCCTCCATCAAGGATCTTAAGATGGGTCGTCATTTCATCTTCCAACAAGACAACAACCCAAAGCACACAGCCAAGAAAACCAAGGCCTGGTTCAAGAGGCAAAAAATCAAGGTGTTGGAGTGGCCTAGTCAGTCTCCTGACCTTAACCCAATTGAAAACTTGTGGAAGGAGCTCAAGATTAAAGTCCACATGAGACACCCAAAGAACCTAGATAACTTGGAGAAGATCTGCATGGAGGAGTGGGCCAAGATAACTCCAGAGACCTGTGCCGGCCTGATCAGGTCTTATAAAAGACGATTATTAGCTGTAATTGCAAACAAGGGTTATTCCACAAAATATTAAACCTAGGGGTTGAATAATAATTGACCCACACTTTTATGTTTAAAATTTATTAAAATTTAACTGAGCAACATAACTTTTTGGTTTGTAAGATTTATGCATCTGTTAATAAATCCTGCTCTTGTGTGAAGTTTGAAGGCTCTAACTTATTTGCATCTTATCAAACCTGCTAAATCTGCAGGGGGTTGAATACTACTTGTAGGCACTATATAGTGTGGAGCAGGGAGTATACAGTACAGTATACAGGGTGGAGCAGGGAGTGTATAGTACAGTATATAGGGTGGAGCAGAGTGTGTACAGTACAGTATATAGGGTGGAGCAGGGAGTGTACAGTGCAGTATATACGGTGGAGCAGGGAGTGTACAGTATATAGGGTGGAACAGGGTGTGTACAGTACAGTATATAGGGTGGAGCAGGGAGTGTACAGTGCAGTATATAGGGTGGAGCAGGGAGTGTACAGTATATACGGTGGAGCAGGGAGTGTACAGTGCAGTATATAGGGTGGAGCAGGGAGTGTACAGTATATAGGGTGGAGCAGGGAGTGTATAGTACAGTATATAGGGTGGAGCAGGGAGTGTACAGTGCAGTATATAGGGTGGAGCAGGGAGCGTACAGTACAGTATATAGGGTGGAGCAGGGAGTGTACAGTACAGTATATAGGGTGGAGCAAGGAGTATACAGTACAGTATATAGGGTGGAGCAGGGAGTATACAGTACAGTATATAGGGTGGAGCAGGGAGTGTACAGTACAGTATATAGGGTGGAGCAGGGAGTGTACAGTACAGTATATAGGGTGGAGCAGGGAGTGTACAGTACAGTATATAGGGTGGAGCAGGGTGTGTACAGTGCAGTATATAGGGTGGAGCAAGGAATATACAGTACAGTATATAGGGTGGAGCAGGGAGTGTACAGTACAGTATATAGGGTGGAGCAGGGAGTGTACAGTGCAGTATATAGGGTGGAGCAGGGTGTGTACAGTACAGTATATAGGGTGGAGCAGGGAGTGTACAGTACAGTATATAGGGTGGAGCAGGGAGTGTGCAGTATATAGGGTGGAGCAGGGAGTGTACAGTGCAGTATATAGGGTGGAGCAAGGAATATACAGTACAGTATATAGGGTGGAGCAGGGAGTGTACAGTACAGTATATAGGGTGGAGCAGGGAGTGTACAGTGCAGTATATAGGGTGGAGCAGGGAGTATACAGTACAGTATATAGGGTGGAGCAGGGAGTGTACAGTGCAGTATATAGGGTGGAGCAGGGAGTGTATAGTGCAGTATATAGGGTGGAGCAGGGAGTGTACAGTGCAGTATATACGGTGGAGCAGGGAGTGGACAGTGCAGTATATAGGGTGGAGCAGGGAGTGTATAGTACAGTATATAGGGTGGAGCAGGGAGTGTACAGTACAGTATATAGCGTGGAGCAAGGAGTATACAGTACAGTATATAGGGTGGAGCAGGGAGTGTACAGTGCAGTATAGAGGGTGGAGCAGGGAGTGTAAAGTACAGTATATAGTGTGGAGCAGGGAGTGTACAGTACAGTATATAGGGTGGAGCAGGGAGTGTTCAGTACAGTATATAGGGTGGAGCAGGGAGTGTACAGTGCAGTATATAGGGTGGAGCAGGGAGTGTACAGTACAGTATATAGTGTGGAGCAGGGAGTGTTCAGTACAGTATATAGGGTGGAGCAGGGAGTGTACAGTACAGTATATAGGGTGGAGCAGGGAGTGTACAGTGCAGTATATAGGGTGGAGCAGGGAGTGTACAGTGCAGTATATAGGGTGGAGCAGGGAGTATACAGTACAGTATATAGGGTGGAGCAGGGAGTGTACAGTACAGTATATAGGGTGGAGCAGGGAGTGTACAGTACAGTATATAGGGTGGAGCAGGGAGTATACAGTACAGTATATAGGGTGGAGCAGGGAGTGTAAAGTCCAGTATATAGGGTGGAGCAGGGAGTGTACAGTGCAGTATATAGGGTGGAGCAGGGTGTGTACAGAGCAGTATATAGGGTGGAGCAGGGAGTGTACAGTGCAGTATATAGGGTGGAGCAGGGAGTGTACAGTGCAGTATATAGGGTGGAGCAGGGAGTGTACAGTGCAGTATATAGGGTGGAGCAGGGAGTGTACAGTACAGTATATAGGGTGGAGCAGGGAGTGTACAGTACAGTATATAGGGTGGAGCAAGGAGTATACAGTACAGTATATAGGGTGGAGCAGGGAGTGTACAGTGCAGTATAGAGGGTGGAGCAGGGAGTGTACAGTACAGTATATAGGGTGGAGCAGGGAGTGTTCAGTACAGTATATAGGGTGGAGCAGGGAGTGTACAGTGCAGTATATAGGGTGGAGCAGGGAGTGTACAGTACAGTATATAGTGTGGAGCAGGGAGTGTTCAGTACAGTATATAGGGTGGAGCAGGGAGTGTACAGTACAGTATATAGGGTGGAGCAGGGAGTGTACAGTGCAGTATATAGGGTGGAGCAGGGAGTGTACAGTGCAGTATATAGGGTGGAGCAGGGAGTATACAGTACAGTATATAGGGTGGAGCAGGGAGTGTACAGTACAGTATATAGGGTGGAGCAGGGAGTGTACAGTACAGTATATAGGGTGGAGCAGGGAGTATACAGTACAGTATATAGGGTGGAGCAGGGAGTGTACAGTCCAGTATATAGGGTGGAGCAGGGTGTGTACAGTGCAGTATATAGGGTGGAGCAGGGAGTGTACAGTGCAGTATATAGGGTGGAGCAGGGAGTGTACAGTGCAGTATATAGGGTGGAGGAGGGAGTATACAGTACAGTATATAGGGTGGAGCAGGGAGTGTACAGTACAGTATATAGGGTGGAGCAGGGAGTGTACAGTGCAGTATATAGGGTGGAGGAGGGAGTATACAGTACAGTATATAGGGTGGAGCAGGGAGTGTACAGTACAGTATATAGGGTGGAGCAGGGAGTGTACAGTACAGTATATAGGGTGGAGCAGGGAGTGTACAGTGCAGTATATAGGGTGGAGCAGGGTGTGTACAGAGCAGTATATAGGGTGGAGCAGGGAGTGTACAGTGCAGTATATAGGGTGGAGCAGGGAGTGTACAGTGCAGTATATAGGGTGGAGCAGGGAGTGTACAGTACAGTATATAGGGTGGAGCAGGGAGTGTACAGTACAGTATATAGGGTGGAGCAGGGAGTGCACAGTACAGTATATAGGGTGGGGCAGGGAGTATACAGTGTAGTATATAGGGTGTAGCAGGGAGTGTACAGTGCAGTATATAGGGTGGAGCAGGGAGTGTACAGTGCAGTATATAGGGTGGAGCAGGGAGTGTACAGTGCAGTATATAGGGTGGAGCAGGGAGTGTACAGTGCAGTATATAGGGTGGAGCAGGGAGTGTACAGTATATACGGTGGAGCAGGGAGTGTACAGTGCAGTATATAGGGTGGAGCAGGGAGTGTACAGTATATAGGGTGGAGCAGGGAGTGTATAGTACAGTATATAGGGTGGAGCAGGGAGTGTACAGTGCAGTATATAGGGTGGAGCAGGGAGCGTACAGTACAGTATATAGGGTGGAGCAGGGAGTGTATAGTGCAGTATATAGGGTGGAGCAGGGAGTGTACAGTGCAGTATATAGGGTGGAGGAGGGAGTATACAGTACAGTATATAGGGTGGAGCAGGGAGTGTACAGTACAGTATATAGGGTGGAGCAGGGAGTGTACAGTGCAGTATATAAGGTGGAGCAGGGAGTGTACAGTGCAGTATATAGGGTGGAGCAGGGAGTGTACAGTGCAGTATATAGGGTGGAGCAGGGTGTGTACAGTGCAGTATATAGGGTGGAGCAGGGAGTGTACAGTGCAGTATATAGGGTGGAGCAGGGAGTGTACAGTATATAGGGTGGAGCAGGGAGTGTACAGTACAGTATATAGGGTGGAGCAGGGAGTGTACAGTGCAGTATATAGGGTGGAGCAGGGAGTATACAGTACAGTATATAGGGTGGAGCAGGGAGTGTACAGTGCAGTATATAGGGTGGAGCAGGGAGTGTATAGTGCAGTATATAGGGTGGAGCAGGGAGTGTACAGTGCAGTATATACGGTGGAGCAGGGAGTGGACAGTGCAGTATATAGGGTGGAGCAGGGAGTGTATAGTACAGTATATAGGGTGGAGCAGGGAGTGTACAGTACAGTATATAGGGTGGAGCAAGGAGTATACAGTACAGTATATAGGGTGGAGCAGGGAGTGTACAGTGCAGTATAGAGGGTGGAGCAGGGAGTGTAAAGTACAGTATATAGTGTGGAGCAGGGAGTGTACAGTACAGTATATAGGGTGGAGCAGGGAGTGTTCAGTACAGTATATAGGGTGGAGCAGGGAGTGTACAGTGCAGTATATAGGGTGGAGCAGGGAGTGTACAGTACAGTATATAGTGTGGAGCAGGGAGTGTTCAGTACAGTATATAGGGTGGAGCAGGGAGTGTACAGTACAGTATATAGGGTGGAGCAGGGAGTGTACAGTGCAGTATATAGGGTGGAGCAGGGAGTGTACAGTGCAGTATATAGGGTGGAGCAGGGAGTATACAGTACAGTATATAGGGTGGAGCAGGGAGTGTACAGTACAGTATATAGGGTGGAGCAGGGAGTGTACAGTACAGTATATAGGGTGGAGCAGGGAGTATACAGTACAGTATATAGGGTGGAGCAGGGAGTGTACAGTCCCGTATATAGGGTGGAGCAGGGTGTGTACAGTGCAGTATATAGGGTGGAGCAGGGAGTGTACAGTGCAGTATATAGGGTGGAGCAGGGAGTGTACAGTGCAGTATATAGGGTGGAGGAGGGAGTATTCAGTACAGTATATAGGGTGGAGCAGGGAGTGTACAGTACAGTATATAGGGTGGAGCAGGGAGTGTACAGTGCAGTATATAGGGTGGAGGAGGGAGTATACAGTACAGCATATAGGGTGGAGCAGGGAGTGTACAGTACAGTATATAGGGTGGAGCAGGGAGTGTACAGTACAGTATATAGGGTGGAGCAGGGAGTGTACAGTGCAGTATATAGGGTGGAGCAGGGTGTGTACAGAGCAGTATATAGGGTGGAGCAGGGAGTGTACAGTGCAGTATATAGGGTGGAGCAGGGAGTGTACAGTGCAGTATATAGGGTGGAGCAGGGAGTGTACAGTGCAGTATATAGGGTGGAGCAGGGAGTGTACAGTACAGTATATAGGGTGGAGCAGGGAGTGCACAGTACAGTATATAGGGTGGGGCAGGGAGTATACAGTGCAGTATATAGGGTGGAGCAGGGAGTGTACAGTGCAGTATATAGGGTGTGGCAGGGAGTGTACAGTGCAGTATATAGGGTGGAGCAGGGAGTGTACAGTGCAGTATATAGGGTGGAGCACGGAGTGTACAGTGCAGTATATAGGGTGGAGCAGGGAGTGTACAGTGCAGTATATAGGGTGGAGCAGGGAGTGTACAGTGCAGTATATAGGGTGGAGCAGGGAGTGTACAGTGCAGTATATAGGGTGGAGGAGGGAGTGTACAGTGCAGTATATAGGGTGGAGCAGGGAGTGTACAGTACAGTATATAGGGTGTAGCAGGGAGTGTACAGTGCAGTATATAGGGTGGAGGAGGGAGTATACAGTACAGTATATAGGGTGGAGCAGGGAGTGTACAGTACAGTATATAGGGTAGAGCAGGGAGTGTACGGTACAGTATATAGGGTGGAGCAGGGAGTGTACAGTGCAGTATATAGGGTGGAGCAGGGAGTGTACAGTGCAGTATATAGGGTGGAGCAGGGTGTGTACAGTGCAGTATATAGGGTGGAGCAGGGAGTGTACAGTGCAGTAGGGTGGAGCAGGGAGTGTACAGTACAGTATATAGGGTGGAGCAGGGAGTGTACAGTACAGTATATAGGGAGGAGCAGGGAGTGTACAGTACAGTATATAGGGTGGAGCAGGGAGTGTACAGTACAGTATATAGGGTGGAGCAGGGAGTGTACAGTGCAGTATATAGGTTTGAGCAGGGAGTGTACAGTACAGTATATAGGGTGGAGCAGGGAGTGTACAGTATATAGGGTGGAGCAGGGAGTGTACAGTGCAGTATATAGGGTGGAGCAGGGAGTGTACAGTACAGTATACAGGGTGGAGCAGGGAGTGTACAGTACAGTATACAGGGTGGAGCAGGGAGTGTACAGTGCAGTATATAGGGTGGAGCAGGGAGTGTACAGTGCAGTATATAGGGTGGAGCAGGGAGTGTACAGTGCAGTATATAGGGTGGAGCAGGGAGTGTACAGTGCAGTATATAGGGTGGAGCAGGGAGTGTACAGTACAGTATATAGGGTGGAGCAGGGTGTGTACAGTACAGTATATAGGGTGGAGCATGGAGTGTACAATGCAGTATATAGGGTGGAGCAGGGAGTGTACAGTGCAGTATATAGGGTGGAGCAGGGAGTGTACAGTGCAGTATAAAGGGTGGAGCAGGGAGTGTACAGTACAGTATATAGGGTGGAGCAGGGAGTGTACAGTACAGTATATAGGGTGGAGCAGGGAGTGTACAGTGCAGTATATAGGGTGGAGCAGGGAGTGTACAGTGCAGTATATAGGGAGGAGCAGGGAGTGTACAGTGCAGTATATAGGGAGGAGCAGGGAGTGTACAGTACAGTATATAGGGTGGAGCAGGGAGTGTACAGTACAGTATATAGGGTGGAGCAGGGAGTGTACAGTGCAGTATATAGGGTGGAGCAGGGAGTGTACAGTACAGTATATAGGGTGGAGCAGGGAGTGTACAGTATATAGGGTGGAGCAGGGAGTGTACAGTGCAGTATATAGGGTGGAGCAGGGAGTGTACAGTGCAGTATATAGGGTGGAGCAGGGAGTGTACAGTACAGTATATAGGGTGGAGCAGGGAGTGTACAGTATATAGGGTGGAGCAGGGAGTGTACAGTGCAGTATATAGGGTGGAGCAGGGAGTGTACAGTGCAGTATATAGGGTGGAGCAGGGTGTGTACAGTGCAGTATATAGGGTGGAGCAGGGAGTGTACAGTGCAGTATATAGGGTGGAGCAGGGAGTGTACAGTACAGTATATAGGGTGGAGCAGGGAGTGTACAGTGCATTATATAGGGTGGAGCAGGGAGTGTACAGTGCAGTATATAGGGTGGAGCAGGGAGTGTACAGTACAGTATATAGGGTGGAGCAGGGAGTGTACAGTGCAGTATATAGGGTGGAGCAGGGAGTGTACAGTACAGTATATAGGGTGGAGCAGGGAGTGTACAGTACAGTATATAGGGTGGAGCAGGGAGTGTACAGTACAGTATATAGGGTGGAGCAGGGAGTGTACAGTACAGTATACAGGGTGGAGCAGGGAGTGTACAGTACAGTATATAGGGTGGAGCAGGGAGTGTACAGTACAGTATACAGGGTGGAGCAGGGAGTGTACAGTGGTGGAGCAGGGAGTGTACAGTGCAGTATATAGGGTGGAGCAGGGAGTGTACAGTACATTATATAGGGTGGAGCAGGGAGTGTACAGTACAGTATATAGGGTGGAGCAGGGAGTGTACAGTGCAGTATATAGGGTGGAGCAGGGAGTGTACAGTGCAGTATATAGGGTGGAGCAGGGTGTGTACAGTGCAGTATATAGGGTGGAGCAGGGAGTGTACAGTACAGTATATAGGGTGGAGCAGGGAGTGTACAGTACAGTATATAGGGTGGAGCAGGGAGTGTACAGTGCAGTATATAGGGTGGAGCAGGGAGTGTACAGTGCAGTATATAGGGTGGAGCAGGGAGTGTACAGTGCAGTATATAGGGTGGAGCAGGGAGTGTACAGTGCAGTATATAGGGTGGAGCAGGGAGTGTACAGTGCAGTATATAGGGTGGAGCAGGGAGTGTACAGTACAGTATATAGGGTGGAGCAGGGAGTGTACAGTACAGTATATAGGGTGGAGCAGGGAGTGTACAGTGCAGTATATAGGGTGGAGCATGGAGTGTACAGTGCAGTATATAGGGTGGAGCAGGGAGTGTACAGTGCAGTATATAGGGTGGAGCAGGGAGTGTACAGTGCAGTATATAGGGTGGAGCAGGGAGTGTACAGTACAGTATATAGGGTGGAGCAGGGAGTGTACAGTACAGTATATAGGGTGGAGCAGGGAGTGTACAGTACAGTATACAGGGTGGAGCAGGGAGTGTACAGTACAGTATATAGGGTGGAGCAGGGAGTGTACAGTACAGTATACAGGGTGGAGCAGGGAGTGTACAGTACAGTATATAGGGTGGAGCAGGGAGTGTACAGTAGAGTATACAGGGTGGAGCAGGGAGTGTACAGTGGTGGAGCAGGGAGTGTACAGTGCAGTATATAGGGTGGAGCTAGGGTGGGGCAGGGAGTATACAGTACAGTATATAGGGTGGGGCATGGAGTATACAGTACAGTATATAGGGTGGAGCAGGGAGTGTACAGTGCAGTATATAGGGTGGAGCAGGGAGTATACAGTACAGTATATAGGGTGGAGCAGGGAGTGTACAGTGCAGTATATAGTGTGGAGCAGGGAGTATACAATACAGTATATAGGGTGGGGCAGGGAGTGTACAGTACAGTATATAGGGTGGAGCAGGGAGTGGACAGTACAGTATATAGGGTGGAGCAGGGATTGTACAGTACAGTATATAGGGTGGAGCAGGGTGTGTACAGTGCAGTATATAGGGTGGAGCAGGGAGTGTACAGTACAGTATATAGGGTGGGGCAGGGAGTATACAGTACAGTATATAGGGTGGGAAAGGGAGTATACAGTACAGTATATAGGGTGGAGCAGGGAGTGTACAGTGCAGTATATAGGGTGGAGCAGGGAGTATACAGTACAGTATATAGGGTGGAGCAGGGAGTGTACAGTGCAGTATATAGGGTGGAGCAGGGAGTATACAGTACAGTATATAGGGTGGGGCAGGGAGTGTACAGTACAGTATATAGGGTGGAGCAGGGAGTGTACAGTATATAGGCTGGAGCAGGGAGTGGACAGTGCTGTATATAGGGTGGAGCAGGGAGTGTACAGTGCAGTATATAGGGTGGAGCAGGGAGTGTACAGTGCAGTATATAGGGTGGAGCAGGGAGTATACAGTACAGTATATAGGGTGGGGCAGGGAGTGTACAGTGCAGTATATAGGGTGGAGCAGGGAGTGTACAGTGCAGTATATAGGGTGGAGCAGGGAGTGGACAGTGCAGTATATAGGGTGGAGCAGGGAGTGTACAGTGCAGTATATAGGGTGGAGCAGGGAGTGGACAGTGCAGTATATAGTGTGGAGCAGGGAGTGTACAGTGCAGTATATAGGGTGGAGCAGGGAATGTACAGTACAGTATATAGGGTGGAGCAGGGTGTGTACAGTACAGTATATAGGGTGGAGCAAGGAATATACAGTACAGTATATAGGGTGGAGCAGGGTGTGTACAGTGCAGTATATAGGGTGGAGCAGGGTGTGTACAGTGCAGTATATAGGGTGGAGCAGGGTGTGTACAGTACAGTATATAGGGTGGATCAGGGAGTGTACAGTACATTATATAGGGTGGAGCAGGGAGTGTACAGTACAGTATATAGGGTGGAGCAGGGAGTGTACAGTACAGTATATAGGGTGGAGCAAGGAATATACAGTACAGTATATAGGGTGGAGCAGGGTGTGTACAGTGCAGTATATAGGGTGGAGCAGGGTGTGTACAGTGCAGTATATAGGGTGGAGCAGGGTGTGTACAGTACAGTATATAGGGTGGAGCAGGGAGTGTACAGTGCAGTATATAGGGTGGAGCAGGGAGTGTACAGTACAGTATATAGGGTGGAGCAGGGAGTGTACAGTACAGTATATAGGGTGGAGCAGGGAGTGTACAGTACAGTATATAGGGTGGAGCAGGGAGTGTACAGTACATTATATAGGGTGGAGCAGGGAGTGTACAGTACAGTATATAGGGTGGAGCAGGGAGTGTACAGTACAGTATATAGGGTGGAGCAAGGAATATACAGTACAGTATATAGGGTGGAGCAGGGAGTGTACAGTACAGTATATAGGGTGGAGCAGGGAGTGTACAGTACAGTATATAGGGTGGAGCAGGGAGTGTACAGTACAGTATATAGGGTGGAGCAGGGAGTGTACAGTACAGTATATAGGGTGGAGCAGGGAGTGTACAGTACAGTATATAGGGTGGAGCAGGGAGTGTACAGTAAAGTATATAGGGTGGAGCAAGGAATATACAGTACAGTATATAGGGTGGAGCAGGGAGTGTACAGTACAGTATATAGGGTGGAGCAGGGAGTGTACAGAACAGTATATAGGGTGGAGCAGGGAGTGTACAGTACAGTATATAGGGTGGAGCAGGGAGTGTACAGTACAGTATATAGGGTGGAGCAAGGAATATACAGTACAGTATATAGGGTGGAGCAGGGAGTGTACAGTACAGTATATAGGGTGGAGCAGGGAGTGTACAGTGCAGTATATAGGGTGGAGCAGGGAGTGTACAGTACAGTATATAGGGTGGAGCAGGGAGTGTACAGTGCAGTATATAGGGTGGAGCAGGAAGTGTACAGTGCAGTATATAGGGTGGAGCAGGGAGTGTACAGTACAGTATATAGGGTGGAGCAGGGAGTGTACAGTGCAGTATATAGGGTGGAGCAGGGAGTGTACAGTGCAGTATATAGGGTGGAGCAGGGTGTGTACAGTACAGTATATAGGGTGGAGCAGGGTGTGTACAGTGCAGTATATAGGGTGGAGCAGGGAGTGTACAGTACAGTATATAGGGTGGAGCAGGGAGTGTACAGTGCAGTATATAGGGTGGATCAGGGAGTGTACAGTACAGTATATAGGGTGGAGCAGGGAGTGTACAGTATATAGGGTGGAGCAGGGAGTGTACAGTATATAGGGTGGAGCAGGGAGTGTACAGTACAGTATACAGGGTGGAGCAGGGAGTGTACAGTACAGTATACAGGGTGGAGCAGGGAGTGTACAGTACAGTATACAGGGTGGAGCAGGGAGTGTACAGTGCAGTATATAGGGTGGAGCAGGGAGTGTACAGTGCAGTATATAGGGTGGAGCAGGGAGTGTACAGTGCAGTATATAGGGTGGAGCAGGGAGTGTACAGTACAGTATATAGGGTGGAGCAGGGAGTGTACAGTACAGTATATAGGGTGGAGCATGGAGTGTACAGTGCAGTATATAGGGTGGAGCAGGGAGTGTACAGTGCAGTATATAGGGTGGAGCAGGGAGTGTACAGTGCAGTATAAAGGGTGGAGCAGGGAGTGTACAGTACAGTATATAGGGTGGAGCAGGGAGTGTACAGTACAGTATATAGGGTGGAGCAGGGAGTGTACAGTGCAGTATATAGGGAGGAGCAGGGAGTGTACAGTGCAGTATATAGGGAGGAGCAGGGAGTGTACAGTACAGTATATAGGGTGGAGCAGGGAGTGTACAGTACAGTATATAGGGTGGAGCAGGGAGTGTACAGTGCAGTATATAGGGTGGAGCAGGGAGTGTACAGTACAGTATATAGGGTGGAGCAGGGAGTGTACAGTATATAGGGTGGAGCTGGGAGTGTACAGTGCAGTATATAGGGTGGAGCAGGGAGTGTACAGTGCAGTATATAGGGTGGAGCAGGGAGTGTACAGTACAGTATATAGGGTGGAGCAGGGAGTGTACAGTATATAGGGTGGAGCAGGGAGTGTACAGTGCAGTATATAGGGTGGAGCAGGGAGTGTACAGTGCAGTATATAGGGTGGAGCAGGGTGTGTACAGTGCAGTATATAGGGTGGAGCAGGGAGTGTACAGTGCAGTATATAGGGTGGAGCAGGGAGTGTACAGTACAGTATATAGGGTGGAGCAGGGAGTGTACAGTGCAGTATATAGGGTGGAGCAGGGAGTGTACAGTGCAGTATATAGGGTGGAGCAGGGAGTGTACAGTACAGTATATAGGGTGGAGCAGGGAGTGTACAGTGCAGTATATAGGGTGGAGCAGGGAGTGTACAGTACAGTATATAGGGTGGAGCAGGGAGTGTACAGTACAGTATATAGGGTGGAGCAGGGAGTGTACAGTACAGTATATAGGGTGGAGCAGGAAGTGTACAGTACAGTATACAGGGTGGAGCAGGGAGTGTACAGTACAGTATATAGGGTGGAGCAGGGAGTGTACAGTACAGTATACAGGGTGGAGCAGGGAGTGTACAGTGGTGGAGCAGGGAGTGTACAGTGCAGTATATAGGGTGGAGCAGGGAGTGTACAGTACATTATATAGGGTGGAGCAGGGAGTGTACAGTACAGTATATAGGGTGGAGCAGGGAGTGTACAGTGCAGTATATAGGGTGGAGCAGGGAGTGTACAGTGCAGTATATAGGGTGGAGCAGGGTGTGTACAGTGCAGTATATAGGGAGGAGCAGGGAGTGTACAGTACAGTATATAGGGTGGAGCAGGGAGTGTACAGTACAGTATATAGGGTGGAGCAGGGAGTGTACAGTGCAGTATATAGGGTGGACAGGGAGTGTACAGTGCAGTATATAGGATGGAGCAGGGAGTGTACAGTGCAGTATATAGGGTGGAGCAGGGAGTGTACAGTGCAGTATATAGGGTGGAGCAGGGAGTGTACAGTGCAGTATATAGGGTGGAGCAGGGAGTGTACAGTACAGTATATAGGGTGGAGCAGGGAGTGTACAGTGCAGTATATAGGGTGGAGCAGGGAGTGTACAGTACAGTATATAGGGTGGAGCAGGGAGTGTACAGTGCAGTATATAGGGTGGAGCAGGGAGTGTACAGTACAGTATATAGGGTGGAGCAGGGAGTGTACAGTACAGTATATAGGGTGGAGCAGGGAGTGTACAGTGCAGTATATAGGGTGGAGCAGGGAGTGTACAGTGCAGTATATAGGGTGGAGCAGGGAGTGTACAGTACAGTATATAGGGTGGAGCAGGGAGTGTACAGTACAGTATACAGGGTGGAGCAGGGAGTGTACAGTACAGTATATAGGGTGGAGCAGGGAGTGTACAGTACAGTATATAGGGTGGAGCAGGGAGTGTACAGTACAGTATACAGGGTGGAGCAGGGAGTGTACAGTACAGTATATAGGGTGGAGCAGGGAGTGTACAGTACAGTATACAGGGTGGAGCAGGGAGTGTACAGTGGTGGAGCAGGGAGTGTACAGTGCAGTATATAGGGTGGAGCTAGGGTGGGGCAGGGAGTATACAGTACAGTATATAGGGTGGGGCAGGGAGTATACAGTACAGTATATAGGGTGGAGCAGGGAGTGTACAGTGCAGTATATAGGGTGGAGCAGGGAGTATACAGTACAGTATATAGGGTGGAGCAGGGAGTGTACAGTGCAGTATATAGTGTGGAGCAGGGAGTATACAATACAGTATATAGGGTGGGGCAGGGAGTGTACAGTACAGTATATAGGGTGGAGCAGGGAGTGGACAGTACAGTATATAGGGTGGAGCAGGGAGTGTACAGTACAGTATATAGGGTGGAGCAGGGTGTGTACAGTGCAGTATATAGGGTGGAGCAGGGAGTGTACAGTACAGTATATAGGGTGGGGCAGGGAGTATACAGTACAGTATATAGGGTGGGGCAGGGAGTATACAGTACAGTATATAGGGTGGAGCAGGGAGTGTACAGTGCAGTATATAGGGTGGAGCAGGGAGTATACAGTACAGTATATAGGGTGGAGCAGGGAGTGTACAGTGCAGTATATAGGGTGGAGCAGGGAGTATACAGTACAGTATATAGGGTGGGGCAGGGAGTGTACAGTACAGTATATAGGGTGGAGCAGGGAGTGTACAGTATATAGTCTGGAGCAGGGAGTGGACAGTGCTGTATATAGGGTTGGAGCAGGGAGTGTACAGTGCAGTATATAGGGTGGAGCAGGGAGTGTACAGTGCAGTATATAGGGTAGAGCAGGGAGTATACAGTACAGTATATAGGGTGGGGCAGGGAGTGTACAGTGCAGTATATAGGGTGGAGCAGGGAGTGGACAGTGCAGTATATAGGGTGGAGCAGGGAGTGTACAGTGCAGTATATAGGGTGGAGCAGGGAGTGGACAGTGCAGTATATAGGGTGGAGCAGGGAGTGTACAGTGCAGTATATAGGGTGGAGCAGGGAGTGTACAGTACAGTATATAGGGTGGAGCAGGGTGTGTACAGTACAGTATATAGGGTGGAGCAAGGAATATACAGTACAGTATATAGGGTGGAGCAGGGTGTGTACAGTGCAGTATATAGGGTGGAGCAGGGTGTGTACAGTGCAGTATATAGGGTGGAGCAGGGTGTGTACAGTACAGTATATAGGGTGGATCAGGGAGTGTACAGTACATTATATAGGGTGGAGCAGGGAGTGTACAGTGCAGTATATAGGGTGGAGCAGGGAGTGTACAGTACAGTATATAGGGTGGAGCAGGGTGTGTACAGTGCAGTATATAGGGTGGAGCAGGGTGTGTACAGTGCAGTATATAGGGTGGAGCAGGGTGTGTACAGTACAGTATATAGGGTGGAGCAGGGAGTGTACAGTGCAGTATATAGGGTGGAGCAGGGAGTGTACAGTACAGTATATAGGGTGGAGCAGGGAGTGTACAGTACATTATATAGGGTGGAGCAGGGAGTGTACAGTATATAGGGTGGAGCAGGGAGTGTACAGTACAGTATATAGGGTGGAGCAGGGAGTGTACAGTACAGTATATAGGGTGGAGCAGGGAGTGTACAGTACAGTATATAGGGTGGAGCAAGGAATATACAGTACAGTATATAGGGTGGAGCAGGGAGTGTACAGTACAGTATATAGGGTGGAGCAGGGAGTGTACAGT
The DNA here is from genome assembly GCF_039654945.1 of Dendrobates tinctorius. Classification (NCBI taxonomy): domain Eukaryota; kingdom Metazoa; phylum Chordata; class Amphibia; order Anura; family Dendrobatidae; genus Dendrobates; species Dendrobates tinctorius. The sequence continues at coordinate 1,070,168 of NW_027362112.1, forward strand.
GCAGTATATAGGGTGGAGCAGGGTGTGTACAGTGCAGTATATAGGGTGGAGCAGGGTGTGTACAGTGCAGTATATAGGGTGGAGCAGGGTGTGTACAGTACAGTATATAGGGTGGAGCAGGGAGTGTACAGTGCAGTATATAGGGTGGAGCAGGGAGTGTACAGTGCAGTATATAGGGTGGAGCAGGGAGTGTACAGTGCAGTATATAGGGTGGATCAGGGAGTGTACAGTGCAGTATATAGGGTGGAGCAGGGAGTGTACAGTGCAGTATATAGGGTGGAGCAGGGAGTGTACAGTGCAGTATACAGGGTGGAGCAGGGTGTGTACAGTGCAGTATATAGGGTGGAGCAGGGAGTGTACAGTGCAGTATATAGGGTGGAGCAGGGAGTGTACAGTGCAGTATATAGGGTGGAGCAGGGAGTGTACAGTGCAGTATATAGGGTGGAGCAGGGAGTGTACAGTACAGTATATAGGGTGGAGCAGGGAGTGTACAGTACAGTATATAGGGTGGAGCAGGGTGTGTACAGTGCAGTATATAGTGTGGAGCAGGGAGTGTACAGTGCAGTATATAGGGTGGAGCAGGGAGTGTACAGTGCAGTATATAGGGTGGAGCAGGGAGTGTACAGTGCAGTATATAGGGTGGAGCAGGGAGTGTACAGTGCAGTATATAGGGTGGAGCAGGGTGTGTACAGTGCAGTATATAGGGTGGAGCAGGGAGTGTACAGTGCAGTATATAGGGTGGAGCAGGGAGTGGACAGTGCAGTATATAGGGTGGAGCAGGGAGTGTACAGTACAGTATATAGGGTGGAGCAGGGAGTGTACAGTACAGTATATAGGGTGGAGCAGGGAGTGTACAGTACAGTATATAGGGTGGAGCAAGGAATATACAGTACCGTATATAGGGTGGAGCAGGGTGTGTACAGTACAGTATATAGGGTGGAGCAGGGTGTGTACAGTGCAGTATATAGGGTGGAGCAGGGAGTGTACAGTGCAGTATATAGGGTGGAGCAGGGAGTGGACAGTACAGTATATAGGGTGGAGCAAGGAGTGTACAGTGCAGTATATAGAGTGGAGCAGGGAGTGTACAGTACAGTATATAGGGTGGAGCAGGGAGTGTACAGTGCAGTATATAGGGTGGAGCAGGGAGTGTACAGTACAGTATATAGGGTGGAGCAGGGAGTGTACAGTACAGTATATAGGGTGGAGCAGGGTGTGTACAGTGCAGTATATAGGGTGGAGCAGGGAGTGTACAGTACAGTATATAGGGTGGAGCAGGGTGTGTACAGTGCAGTATATAGGGTGGAGCAGGGAGTGTACAGTGCAGTATATAGGGTGGAGCAGGGAGTGTACAGTACAGTATATAGGGTGGAGCAGGGTGTGTACAGTGCAGTATATAGGGTGGAGCAGGGTGTGTACAGTGCAGTATATAGGGTGGAGCAGGGAGAGTACAGTACAGTATATAGGGTGGAGCAGGGAGTGTACAGTGCAGTATATAGGGTGGAGCAGGGAGTGTACAGTACAGTATATAGGGTGGAGCAGGGAGTGTACAGTGCAGTATATAGGGTGGAGCAGGGAGTGGACAGTGCAGTATATAGGGTGGAGCAGGGAGTGTACAGTGCAGTATATAGGGTGGAGCAGGGTGTGTACAGTGCAGTATATAGGGTGGAGCAGGGTGTGTACAGTGCAGTATATAGGGTGGAGCAGGGAGTGTACAGTACAGTATATAGGGTGGAGCAGGGAGTGTACAGTACAGTATATAGGGTGGAGCAGGGTGTGTACAGTGCAGTATATAGGGTGGAGCAGGGTGTGTACAGTGCAGTATATAGGGTGGAGCAGGGAGTGTACAGTACAGTATATAGGGTGGAGCAGGGAGTGTACAGTGCAGTATATAGGGTGGAGCAGGGAGTGTACAGTACAGTATATAGGGTGGAGCAGGGAGTGTACCGTGCAGTATATAGGGTGGAGCAGGGAGTGGACAGTGCAGTATATAGGGTGGAGCAGGGAGTGTACAGTGCAGTATATAGGGTGGAGCAGGGTGTGTACAGTGCAGTATATAGGGTGGAGCAGGGTGTGTACAGTGCAGTATATAGGGTGGAGCAGGGAGTGTACAGTGCAGTATATAGGGTGGTACAGGGAGTGTACAGTGCAGTATATAGGGTGGAGCAGAGAGTGTACAGTGCAGTATATAGTAGTACAGTATATAGGGTGGAGCAGGGTGTGTACAGTGCAGTATATAGGGTGGAGCAGGGTGTGTGCAGTGCAGTATATAGGGTGGAGCAGGGAGTGGACAGTGCAGTATATAGGGTGGAGCAGGGAGTGGACAGTACAGTATATAGGGTGGAGCAGGGAGTGTACAGTACAGTATATAGGGTGGAGCAGGGAGTGTACAGTACAGTATATAGGGTGGAGCAAGGAATATACAGTACAGTATATAGGGTGGAGCAGGGTGTGTACAGTACAGTATATAGGGTGGAGCAGGGTGTGTACAGTGCAGTATATAGGGTGGAGCAGGGAGTGTACAGTGCAGTATATAGGGTGGAGCAGGGAGTGTACAGTACAGTATATAGGGTGGAGCAGGGAGTGTACAGTGCAGTATATAGGGTGGAGCAGGGAGTGTACAGTGCAGTATATAGGGTGGAGCAGGGAGTGGACAGTACAGTATATAGGGTGGAGCAAGGAGTGTACAGTGCAGTATATAGAGTGGAGCAGGGAGTGTACAATACAGTATATAGGGTGGAGCAGGGAGTGTACAGTGCAGTATATAGGGTGGAGCAGGGAGTGTACAGTGCAGTATATAGGGTGGAGCAGGGAGTGTACAGTACAGTATATAGGGTGGAGCAGGGTGTGTACAGTGCAGTATATAGGGTGAAGCAGGGAGTGTACAGTACAGTATATAGGGTGGAGCAGGGAGTGTACAGTGCAGTATATAGGGTGGAGCAGGGAGTGTACAGTGCAGTATATAGGGTGGAGCAGGGAGTGGACAGTGCAGTATATAGGGTGGAGCAGGGAGTGTACAGTGCAGTATATAGGGTGGAGCAGGGTGTGTACAGTGCAGTATATAGGGTGGAGCAGGGAGTGTACAGTGCAGTATATAGGGTGGAGCAGGGAGTGTACAGTACAGTATATTGGTTGTAGCAGGGAGTGTAAAGTACAGTATATAGGGTGGAGCAGGGAGTGTACAGTGCAGTATATTGGGTGGAGCAGGGAGTGTACAGTATAGTATATAGGGTGGAGCAGGGTGTGTACAGTATAGTATATAGGGTGGAGCGGGGAGTGTACAGTGCAGTATATAGGGAGGAGCAGGGTGTGTACAGTATATAGGGTGGAGCACGGTGTGTACAGTACAGTATATAGGGTGAAGCAGGGTGTGTACAGTACAGTATATAGGGTGGAGCAGGGAGTGTACAGTGCAGTATATAAGGTGGAGCAGGGAGTGTACAGTGCAGTATGTAGGGTGGAGCAGGGAGTGTACAGTACAGTATATAGGGTGGAGCAGGGAGTGTACAGTACAGTATATAGGGTGGAGCAGGGTGTGTACAGTACACTATATAGGGTGGAGCAGGGAGTGTATAGTACAGTATATAGTGTTGTGAATGAGTCCCCGGAGGAGGAAAAAACAAAAATACAAGCTGCAGGGAGTGTATAGTACAGTATATAGTGCTGTGAATGAGTCACCAGAGGAGGAAAAAACAAAAATACAAGCTAAGTCCAAAAAACCGGAGAGGTTGGTAGCTATCGGATTGCAGACCCCTGATCCTATTTACAACAACTAACAGTAGCCGTGGGGTGTTCCTACGGTGGTCCTAGACACCTCGTTCACAGCCGGAGAACTAAATAAACCCAAAGAAAGAAAGGGGAAATCTAAACTGCCCCAGAGCAGACCACAAAGCAATAGACAGCCCCCAACATGTATTGACGGTGAAAACAGATTAAAACACAAACACAGACAGAAAGACAGGCTGAGCAAACGATGGGGCCCTCACTATCTAGATAGGACAGGAAAGAAAAGCAACTGTCTGCAATCAGGCAAAAACCCTGCCAAAAAATAATGTCCAACACATCTGATAGAAAAAGCCCTGAAGTCACTAGACTTCAAAAATCACTATATCAGCACTCGGATATATTCTGAAAACAGAGCAAAGAGATCAACTGATCAGAAACAAAAATGGAGTTCAGCCAGTCCCAACCAGGGCTGGCTGAACACAAACACTAAGTAAACCAGACAAAATCTCATGGAACAATAGCAGAGCAAAAACTTAGCTTTAGTAGACAGGACTAAACTGGAGGCCAGAGCTCAGAGCAGAGAGGATCACCAGCAACCCAGCAGGGAGTCGGCCTTATATCCACTCAAAGATTCCGAATGTCCAATCACACTCCACCTGTTCAGATGACAGGTTTTTCCAATCCAAATCAATTTCACTACCTCCTTTCACCAGCAGAGGGAGTTCATCGGACATCAAAGGTGAAGGAGAAAATGAGCTCATAACAGTACCTCCCCCTTGAGGAGGGGTCACCGAACCCTCATCCACGCCACCAGGGCGATCAGGATGGGCCAGATAAAAAGCAGGAACCAATCTTTCGGCATGAATATCGGATGCAGAGACCCAAGAATTATCCTCCTAACCAATTACTGGAGTCTCCGTCTAGCCAGACGAGAATCCAGTATCTTCTCAACCTCATATTCCACATTACCTTCAACCAATACAGGGTCAGGAGGTGCCACCACAGGAACTACTGGCTCAACAAAGCTCTTTAACAGAGACTTATGAAACACGTTATGGATCATGAATGTAACAGGAAGAGCCAATCGAAAAGAGACCGGATTAAGAATCTCCAAAATTTTGAAAGGTCCAATAAATCTAGGTTTAAACTTTGGAGAAGCCACCTTCATAGAGATATTCTTTGATGATAATCACACCATATCACCCACCTTAAACCGGGGACCAATGGTCCTATGCCGGTTGGAAAACCGCCGGGCCTTTTCCTGGGAGAGAGACAACTTATCCACCACTTGGTCCCAGATCTGGTGCATTCTCTCCACCACAGTGTCAACACCTGGGCAGGCAGAAGGCTCCACCTGCCCTGAAGAAAATCGAGGATGAAACCCAAAGTTACAAAAAAAAGGTGACATCAAAGTGGCAGAACTAGCTCTATTATTCAAAGCAAATTCGGCCAAGGGCAAAAATGAAACCCAATCATCCTGATCAGCAGAAATAAAACATCTCAAATACGACTCCAAAGTCTGGTTTGTTCTCTCCGTCTGCCCATTGGTCTGAGGGTGAAAAGCAGAGGAGAAGGACAACTGAATTCCCAGCTTGGAACAAAAAGTCCTCCAAAATCTAGAAACAAACTGAACTCCTCAGTCAGACACAATGTTCTCAGGAATCCCATGCAAGCGAACCACCTGTTGCAAAAACAAGGGCACCAACTCTGAGGAAGATGGCAACTTAGGGAGTGGTACAAGATGGACCATCTTAGGCTACTTTCACACTTGCTCTGTTTTGCAGCGCGTTTTTCGAGCGAAAAAACGCATGGAAAAAACGCATACAAATGCTGCGTTTTTTCAAGCATTTTTATGAGCATGCATGAAAAAAACGCAGTGTTTTTATGCGTTTGCGTTTTTAGAGCGTTTTTACCGCGTTTGCGTTTTTTTCCAACATTAGTTGGCCCCTCACACTAACCCAAACCATGACTTTACTAACCCTAACCAAACCATACCCTAACCCTTAACCAAACCATACCCTAACCCTTAACCAAACCATACTAACCCTAACCCTTAACCAAACCCTACTAACCCTTACCCAAACCCTAACCCTTAACCAAACCATACTAACTCAAACCCTATCTCTAAACCCCCTTAACTAACCCTAACTCTAACCCAAACCCCTAATGTCCATTGTCTAACCAATGGTCAACAAAAAAAACGTGCAAAAAAACGCATACATGAGCATGCCAATGCGCACATATGCGCATCCATAGACTTATAATGGGTGTCTTGCTGTAAAAAAAAACGCATTGCGCGCGCATGCGTTTTTTTGAGGCAAGTCGGACGCCCAAAAAATGCAACAGGATGCATTTTGTGCGCCCGAGCGCACACCACAAAAAAAACGCATGCGCGTAAAAACGCATACAAACGCATGTGTATGCGCACATAAGCGCATCCCATGCAAAATATAGGGAAAAAAAGCGCATGCGTTTTTTAGCGCTAAAATACAGCGCAAAAAAACTCAAGTGTGAAACCAGCCTTAGAGAATCTATCACAAATCACCCAAATAACAGTCATTCTCTGAGAGACAGGCATATCAGAAATAAAATCCATTGAAATATGGGTCCATGGCCTCCTGGGCACCGGCAAAGGCATCAACAACCCACTAGAGCGAGAACAAGGTTTAGACCGGGAGCAAGTCCCACAGGACTGCACAAAATTCCTGACATCACAAGACAAGACGGGCCACCAAAATGACCGACTCACCAAATCTCTAGTACCAAAAATACCTGGATGACCAGCCAATGCGGAGCAATGAACTTCAGACTTTACTCTCTTCCTCCACTGGTCAGGAACATACAATTTTCCAATGGGACAACGCTCAGGTTTGCCCTCCTGAAACTCTTCCAGAGCACGTCTCAAATCGGGCGAGATGGCAGAAAGAACTACCCCCTCACCTAAGATGGTAGCAGGCTTGGTCACAATAGGAGAATCAGCAAAGAAACTCCTTGAGAGGGTGTCTGCCTTGACATTCTTAGTTCCAGGAAGAAAAGAGACCACAAAATCAAAACGTGTGAAAAACAAGGCCCACCTAGCCTGTCTAGGATTCAAGCTTTTGGCCGACTCAAGGTAAATCAAATTCTTGTGGTCAGTAAGGACCATGACTTGATGTTTAGCTCCCTCCAACCAATGTCTCCACTCCTCAAATGCCCATTTCATGGCTAACAGTTCCCGATTCCCACATCATAGTTGCGTTCGGATGGGGAGAACTTTCGGGGAAAGAAAGCACAGGGATTCATTTTAGATGTTACCGGATCTTTTTGGGACAAAACAGCTCCTGCACCAATCTCAGAAGCGTCCACCTCTACCTGAAGCGGGAGTGAGACATCAGGTTGCCGCAAAACCGGAGCAGAAGTGAACCTCCGCTTCAGCTCCTGAAAGGAAGAAACAGCCTCTGGAGACCAATTCAGCACATCAGCGCCCTTCTTAGTCAAATCAGTCAATGGCTTGGCAATACTAGAAAAATTAGCTAGAAATTTACGATAAAAATTAGCAAAACCAAAAAACTTCTGGAGGGCCTTCAAAGAAGTGGGTTGAACCCAATCATAAATGGCCTGTACCTTGGCCGGGTCCATTTCAATAGTTAACGGAGACAAAATAAATCCCAAAAATGAAATCCTCTGTACCCCAAAAAGGCATTTCGATCCCTTAACATACAGGGAATTCTCCCTCAAAATCCGGAACACAGTCCGAACATGTTCCACATGAGAGTCCCAATCCCTGGAAAAGATCAAAATATCATCCAGATAGATGATCAAGAATTTATCCACAAAGTCCCGGAAAATATCATTCATGAAGCACTGGAAGACAGAAGGGGCGTTAGTGAGCCCAAAAGGCATCACCAGGTACTCAAAATGTCCCTCAGAGTATTAAACGCCGTCATCCATTCATCCCCATGCTTAATGCAAATAAGATTATACGCCCCCCTGAGGTCAAGCTTGGTAAACCAGCAAGCACCTTTAACTCTGGAGAATAGATCAGAAATCAGGGGTAACCGATACTGATATTTAACAGTAATTTTGTTGAGGGAACGATAATCAATACAAGGCCTTAATGAACCATCTTTCTTGGCCACGAAAAAAAACCCAGCACCCAAGGGTGAAGAGGATGGTCTAATATGACCCTTCTCCAACGACTCCTTAATATAAGATCGCATAGCCTCGTGCTCGGGTACAGATAAATTGAAAAGTCGACCCTTGGGAAATTTACACCCAGGGCTCAACTCAATTGCACAGTCATAACTCCTATGAGGAGGCAAAGACGCAGACTTACTCTCACTAAATACATCAGAGAAATCAGCCAGATAATCAGGAACATCATGCGACTGGGGAGAGGTGGAGAAAACAGGAGCGTCACCAAGAGCACACCGACAACCCCAACTCACCACAGACTCAGATTTCCAATCCAAAACTGGATTATGGATTTGCAACCAGGGAAATCCCAGAACAATGGTATCATGCAAATTATGCAACACCAAAAATCTGCAATTTTCTTGATGGTCTGGGGTGACCCGCATTACCACCTGGGTCCAAAACTGAGGTTTATTATTCGCCAAAGGAGTAGCATCAATACACCTCAAAGGGATAGGCGTCCGCAGAGGTGTCATAGGAAAACCACGTTTAGCAAAATCCAAGTCCATCTGGTTCAGAGCCGCTCCCGAATCCACAAAAGCCTTAGCAGAAAATGTGGACAGGGAGCAGATCAGAGTAATTGCCAGAAGAAATTTAGGCTGAACACCACCCACAGCAAATGTGTGTGCAAAACGTTTCTCTCGTTTAGGGCAGACAGAAATCATATGAGAGGCATCTCCACAGAAAAAACACAGCTTATTATGCCTTCTGAACTCCTGACGTTGCGCCCTAGACAAAACTCTATCACATTGCATAGGTTCAGACATTTGTTCAACAGGTGGCAACATTTCTCTTGTACTTTTACGTTCACGTAAACGCCGATCAACCTGAATGGCTAATGACATAGAATCGTCAAGACCAGAGGGAACAGGAAATCCCACCATAGTATCTTTTACGGTTTCTGACAAACCCTTCCGAAAGAGAGCTGCCAATGCACCATCATTCCAGGTAGTAAGGACAGCCCACTTTCGGAATTTTTGACAGTATAATGTTGTGAGTTCATTTTCCCCTTCACCATTGAGGTCTGATGAACTCCCTCTTCTAGTGAAGGAAGGTAGTGAGGCTGATTACCAAGCACCTGAGCAGGATGATGATGACTGGGTGACTGGAATTGCTGACTGGATATAAGGCAGCGACGCCCTTCTGCCTTGCTGGTGATTTCTCAGAGGGATTCTAGGATACCAGTCTGATTCCTGCTCCTCAAAAGATAAGTTTTCTGCTCTGCTTTTTGCATTTGTGTTTTGGTTTTGTTTTGCCTTGTTTTTCTGGATTTCTGCCATTCCCTGTTGGGGTGAGCTGAATTCCTTTTTGCTCTGTCTTCAGAAAATACCTGAGTACTGATATAGTCTTTTTGAAGCCTAGCGTCTTCAGGGCTTTTTTCCCTATCAGTCTGTTGGCTCTTGTTTTGATAGGGTTTTGGCGGATTGCAGACAGCAGCTTTTCTATCCTGTCCTATTTAGTTAGCTTGGGCCCCATCATTTGCTCAGCCTGTGTTTCTATCTGTGTGAGTGTCTTTTCATCTTGTTTCACCATCATTATATGTTTGGGGCTGCCTATTGCTTTGGGGTCTGCTCTGGGGCAGTTTAGATTTCCCTTTCTGTGTTTAGGCTATTTAGTTCTCCGGCTGTGATCGAGGGGTCTAGGGCACCGTAGGAACCCCCCACGGCTACTGCTAGTTGTTGATAGGTTCAGGGGTCTGCAATCCGATAGCTGCCAACTTCTCTGGTTTTCTGGACTTAGCTAGTATTTCTGTTTTTGCCTCCTACGGTGACTCATTCATAACAGTATAACTCTGCAGAATCCTGACCCTGGCTCAATGCCAACAGGGCTTTCTCAGCTTGATCAATAGCATTAGGTTCATCATACAACCCCAAGGCTTGAAAAAATGCGTCCACATTAGTTAGAATAGGATCATCAGGTGTCAAAGAAAACGCCCAATCCTGGGGATCGCCGCGCAGCAAAGAGATGACAATTTTAACCTGCTGCGCAGAGCTCCCCGATGAGTTAGGCTTCAAGGCAAGAAATAATTTACAATTATTCTTAAAATTAAACAATTTCGACCGATCCCCAAAAAACACATCAGGAGCAGGGATCCTTGGTTCAGCAGCATGTGAATGAGCAAGATAGGCGGAAATTACCCGCACTTCAGCAGCCAGCTGCTCCACACGATCAGACAATTGCTTAATCTCCATTAAGAAAATTCCTCCTACAGCCCCAGAGAAAAATAGGAAAAAATATACATAAAAAAAATTTCTGACACTTTTTTTTTTTTTTTTTTTTCTTACAATTCTTTCCTGCTATTGAGTACCCTAGAATCTTCGGTATGGCTGGTGATTCTGTTGTGAATGAGTCACCAGAGTAGGAAAAAACAAAAATACAAGCTAAGTCCAGAAAACCGGAGAGGTTGGTAACTAGCGGATTGCAGACCCCTGATCCTATTCACAACAACTAACAGTAGCCGTGGGGTGTTCCTACGGTGCCCTAGACCCCTCGATCACAGCCGGAGAACTAAATAAACCCAAAGAAAGAAAGGGGAAATCTAAACTGCCCCAGAGCAGACCCCAAAGCAATAGACAGCCCCCAACATGTATTGACGGTGAAAACAGATGAAAACACAAACACAGACAGAAAGACAGGCTGAGCAAACAATGGGGCCCTCACTAACTAGATAGGACAGGAAAGAAAAGCAACTGTCTGCAATCACGCAAAAACCCTGCCAAAAAATAATGTCCAACACGTCTGATAGAAAAAGCCCTGAAGTCACTAGACTTCAAAATCACTATATCAGCACTCAGGTATATTCTGAAAACAGAGCAAAGAGATCAACTGATCAGAGACAAAAATGGAGTTCAGCCAGTCCCAACCAGGGCTGGCTGAACACAAACACAAAGTAAACCAGACAAAATCTCATGGAACAATAGCAGAGCAAAAACTTAGCTTTAGTAGACAGGACTAAACTGGAGGCCAGAGCTCAGAGCAGAGAGGATCACCAGCAACCCAGGAGGGTGTCGGCGGCCTTATATCCACTCAGAGATTCCGTATGTCCAATCACACTCCACCTGTTCAGATGACAGTTTTTTCCCATCCAAATCAATTTCACTACCTCCTTTCACCAGCAGAGGGAGTTCATCGGACATCAAAGGTGAAGGAGAAAATGAGCTCATAACAATATAGGGTGGAGCAGGGTGTGTACAGTATATAGGGTCTGTACAGTTCAGTATATAGGGTGGAGCAGGGTGTGTAACGATAATGTAAAGTATCATGTATTTTTTCCCTATTATCACACCTTCCGGAACATTTCAGAATCTTCTATTCACATACTGATCTCTGCTATGCCAGTTGTGAGGACTTAACCACCCTTCCTTTTCTTAACCTGCCAGCAGCTGCAACTTTCTCTCACTCACAGCCTGTGACACTGTCCACCCCCTTTTCTGTCCCCTCAGCCTCCACACACACTCCTTGTAACCTCAGATATCAGTGAGTGATTTCCCTCCTCCCAGCAGGGAGCCCCTTTGTCTTTCCCATGTGCTCTGACTTCTCATAGACTATAATTGGAATCTAATCATTTGGTCATAAAGTGACATGAATTTATGATAGAAATGCGAAAACTACATATCCGGGATGTTCAACGGGACTATTTAGCCTGTGTTTTTCCAAATTCTAACTTCAGCGGAATCCGAGAAGTGGATTCCTGCGCAGCCGGGGCAGCCCGATGCTTCGTGTTTGGTTTTGAATGAACGCCAGCGACAAGCTGAATAAGATGATACAATGTACGTTTTTATACGAGGTACCCTTTGTGAGATATGATTATTATAGTTTTCTTAGCCAGATTGTAACTCTGAATGCAGGGGGAGGACTGCCACAAACCAGCCCCTTTAGTGATGTCACAAGCCCAGAGGTATAAGGTACTTTACCTCACTCTGCAGTCACTTCGTGCCTGGGAAACTGCTGCAACCAGACCACCCAATGCATTGTGACGTCTGTCTCCTCCCACCAGCATGGTTTTGCCTAAGATGATCAAAGCAATACGTGAGTTTATTTCTGCTTTTAATCCCCTTTTTATTTGTATTCGCTTTGCACATAATTTAATTGTCTCATATCGTAAAATCTTTTTATACCCTCTATAAACGCTGCCTACCTTCTTTTGGAGTATAATATAAAATTACTAGTTCGTTTCTCCATGTTCTATACCGAACTTTTACGTGTCTGAAGTAATTACGCTACTAATTTGGGTTGGCTTCAGACCCCCTGTATTAATTTAAAATATTAATATAAAAATCGTAAGCTGGTGGCAGCGAAGTGTGTTTTGGCTAGGTGGGTAGTGCTGGCAGTGACGGAGCGGGTTTTATAAGCTGATTGTGTGGCTGCGGCCAGAGCATTTATAATTCCCTCGCTGCAGCATACCTAATAGCCCAGGGTTCTCCAACTCCAGTCCTCAAGGCCAACCAACAGGTCATGTTTTCAGGATTTCCCTTGGATTGTACAGGTGATGCAATTATCACCTGGGCAATACTAAGGAAATCCTGAAAACATGACCTGTTGGTGGGCCTTGAAGACTGGAGTTGGGGAACCCTGTAATAGCCAGTGCACATCACGTGGCCCGTCTGGCGACTAATTATCCTAGGTGCGGTTCTCTGACTGACCTGAGGGTAAGGGGGGCGCCTGGGGAGCTGCAAATTCCAAAGCGGAACTAGAAAGTGGGATATACATAAATCCCGGCAGTTCGTGATATAGTGTGGCAGAATTGGGATAACTAAAATAAGCCCCTGCGGTTAATTGTTAGGGAATGACTAGCTTGCTGTTTTTCATCACATTGTGGCAGTGGTGGGATACCTAAGATAAGCCCCCTGCACATATGATAGCCATGTGCAGCCAAAGGTCATAACCCCCGATCGTGACAGGCACCAACACAGAATATGACTTTGAGAAAACCAGAATGCCCAGCCTCGGCAACCCCCCTCACACTGTTGCCGTTTCGCAACTAAGTGATCAGTGGCAACAGCATTCAGAGGGGGCCGAGGCTACCGGAGCTGCCCTCGATACTGGGCTGCTCCCCCCTCCCACTGAGGAGCGCACCACAGCATCGTGGTCTGTTCCTTCGCCCACCACCGGGCCACCCTCACTGTCCAGCCTCTCGGCTGATGCAAATCCTGCTACTTCCCAGATACTGCAAGCAGAAACGGAGCTCTGCGCCTCACTACTGAGCTCTGTACTCTCCCCGTGCCTTTGCACCGGATCCACAGCAGAACCTGGGCTGGGCAATGGGGCTTACACAGGGAGGGAGGAATACACGTAGCTTACCAGTTCCTGCAGCTTTGGCTTGGTTTTCTTTGCATTTTTCTTCTGGCCCTTAGGTGCCTCCTCTGGTAAATTGTCACCAAGATGGAAATTCTGAAGGCACACTGAGGACTCCAGGAGCTTGATCTCCGCCATTACCGCCCCTCCCTGGCCGCTGTTGTCACTGTCCTGCCCAGAGCCAGCAGAACTGCGACCAGATGACAATGTTGCCTGTCCTGCAGGGAGCGCGCTGCACGTGCCCTGCAGGTGACTTTGCAGTCTGCCAGGTGGCGCTTTCTGCTGGTCTTCATCATCAACCACCTGGCTCTCAGGCTGCAGCCCCATCTGCCTTTGCTCTCTGTTGTCAGCCTTTTCTCTAAATCTGTCCTCATTCATTAGTTTTTCCTTGAATGGACCACACTTCTCTCTTATAAAGGCTTTTCCAACTTCCAGCTCATTAAGCTCATGTTTGAGCCTCCTTACCTCTGCCTGGAGTTGCATCTTCCTCGGTTTGGAGGCACTTGCAGCTTTGGTGCTTGTGTAGCACAGCTCCTACCGGAGCCTCCTCGTGGTCTTCTTCATACTCACGGAGGTGGCACATGACCCGGGAGCCATAGGTGGACAGACACCTTGGGTTTCTGCAGCCCCCAACTTTCCTCAGTGAGGTCGGCCTTACCACCGTGAGCACTCAGCTTTCCTCCGGAAGGACCGCCATCTTGCACACTGCTATCAGGCTTCTCCTCCATGTTGGAAGCCTTGCGGCTTCTCTGAGTCTCTGCAGACTTGGGGGAGTAGGAGCCACATTGCTGCGAATCCTGGTGGAGCATCTCACCCTCGAGTCCTTTGATGTGCAGGCTGGTTGCTGGTTTCTTCTGCCACCCGACGGCCTTGACCGGGAAACAGAAGCCTCGAACTTGGCTCATTCACTCATCCCAGGAAGCCCACTCCCTCCCTGGGTAGGAGGGAGAGCAGGTTGCTGGGTAGAGAGGTGGTGGTTCTCTGGAGCTCAGGAACACATAGCAGGATCAGTGGCGACCGCACCCACAATTACCAGAATGAGTACATAACCATAGTAAGGATAACAATCCCATTCACGTAGATATGAATATACCAATCCTTTGCTAAAAATATAGAAAAATGGGATAAAGTAGAGGATATATATACAAGGATAATCGCAAAATGAATTAAATCACAGAGAAAACAAGCGATCAGAAAAATCCAAATAACTACATATGTATGAAACATATAAAAGTTTATTCAGAAAACAGGGAAACAGGGCAGGAAGTGGAGTCATAGATTGACCATGGCAGCGTGCAAGCAACCAAATGGGGTAAGCATGGAGTGGAAAAACCTAATAGGAACATCAATACAAGGCATGTAACTAGATGACATAATTGAAAACAAAAAAATTTTTTGCAAGTTCCTAAAGGAATAAAGAGTGTGACAAAACAGGACAAATACATAAATGCAAATAATGAGCAAATGTCCAATGACAAACTTAATACCTGTTTTAGTAGTATATAGCAGTCCACTCCAGCATAACCCCCCGCAACGCACGTTTCGGCAGATGGCCTTTCTCAAGGGGTACCTGAGTTATATCCTGTGTTATACTACAGAGCTGCACTCACTATTCTGCTGGTGCAGTCACTGTGTACATTACTGATCCTGATTGTAAGGTAGCGCTGTCATTCGGGTAGGGGATACTCGCTTGGCAGCAAAAAAAATCACATCCGGTACAGGTTTTCCATAAAACAATCACGGTCCAAGCAGTTTATTTACACATCATAAACCATGACCAGCAACATAAAGTTCATATCAAACGGCATAGCGTTCATGACAGAGCTCCACTCTGATTATCCTGTACTCGCAGAGGTTATGCAATGTCCATTGCGCAGGCTTTTTAGCCTCACAGTTCTCACCCCGTCAGGGTTTTACCACATGGCTGCTTCTCCATGCTGCAGACGTCCATTCCCTCCTCTGGGAATTCTCAGACACGTGCAGCCATTACACACAGGCACTTCAGGAAGGCAGACACATCTCCCAGCGAGACCTTCCAAAAGGACCAACTGGGTCCCTGCATTCACCCATGTGACCTACCCTGGCCACCTTATATGGTCCCTAGCCACGCCCACCGGGTCACATGGCTATGACCTCATCACAGGTCCTTGAACCATTCTCACACTCTTTACACCATCATTCTTAACCACACCCCTGGGTGGATTTGTAGGTAACTAGTCCAGCCCGTCTCCCCAGCTACCTGGAGACTTCTCCCGGACACATTGAAACAGCACCTCAGCAGTATCACTGCTGATCAACACACACATAAGTCTCCATCTCAAGGCCACCCACCTTGAGTACACAACGGTCATTCATCCTCTCTCCTAGGACGTCCACACAGTGCCCCCTAGCGGACACAGTGGTCACTACACCACATACCCCTCCCCCTCTGTTCAAACCTGTGGGGTTGAACACACAGCATAACCCCAGTATCTCTAGACCGGGCACTCGCTACACCTTGCCCCCCAGGTCGAGAGAACCGTCTCCATCTGTCATACGGCCTCATTCCTACGTTAGACCTCCCCCGCCCCCAGCGGTCAGAATATCGGCCCTGATCTTTGGCCCTCCAGTCACAGCCTGTCTGCATCATCAGACACTGTTTGGTCACCACATTCCTCTCCCTGTTTGTTCCGTTCCCCGACCATCTCCCTAGGTCAGTACGGTCATAAAGTCTTAGTTAAGCCTACTGTCTGGCCTGAATCTGACTCATTCAGCGTCTCACAGGAACAACAGTCTCTCATCGTCATCCTGCCAGTCGAACTACCGCTTGCTGACATTCTTCGGCCATCTGCCATGTCACTTCATGGAGGAACCGTTCGGGTCCTTACATTTTGGGTTGAAGGCGGGCGCCACCTGGTGTTCCGTACCTCTTTATTGATTCGCCGACGGTCCAGCCTCAACTGCTCTATCTTTTGCAGGTACCCCACTCGATACTCCAATAGCATCCGAAAGTTTCTCCAGCTTTCCACGGAGCCAACCACCATGATGGGAATCCTATCCTCTTCACTGGATATCTGGTCTTCATTATCAGGAGGGATCCTCACCCTCACCACACCGGGGATATTCACAAGGTCTTGCATTACCTTCCCAAATCTTCCAATGATTCACCCAATCAGACCTTTGGTAACCGGAACTACCTCTTTCCGCAAACCCAGCCGATCCATAGCCTCTCTTGCTAACTCTAGGCGTCGAGCAGCTTTGATATTACTCCGCCTGACCAACTGTTTGGCGTGGAGACATTGTCAATGCATCTCTTTCAGGACAGCTACCCGGTTTGCTGTATCTTCCCTGGCCGATATTATCACCAACTGCCGAGTCTCAGGTGCCCAGTGCACCTTACACGCCTTGACCGCCTCCTTAAAAGCCTCATGCACACCTTCCTCAGTGCAGGCTTCTTGCATGTCTTCTGGTACATCAATCACAGACTTGAGGGTCGTGGTCTTGCTCACTTCCTGGAACGAAGGCTCTGGCTTTACCACGGACACTTCCCTCACTACAGGTGAGCCGACCGGATGACCGTCTACTTCAGCTCTTTGCTCACCAACTTCACAAGATTTATCTCTTCATGACCCTTTGCCACGATTGGTACTGGCAGTTCCGTCTTGTTGTCACTCGGGCCCAACCGCTGTAAGTCTTCGTCCAGTTTCCTCTCTCGCCGAAGATCTCTTACAGTTTCTTTGAGTTCCTCCATCTCTTCCCTAAGGGTCTTGTTCACACTTTGCCAGGTGGACAGGTGACCTCTGAGCTCCAAGACTTCTTTCTCGAGCTCCTCAACCCTGTGCTTGGCTGTTTGTCTCAGGACTCCTTCTCGTTTGACATGTTCTTCCATCTCTTCTCTGAGGGCCTTACTCAGTCCTTGCCACATTACCATGTGACCTTTGAGCTCAGAGACTTCTTTCTCTAGCTCCTCTAGTCTGTGCTCCCTTTCCCTCTCGGACCCACAGTCACCCCCAGAGTCTGAGTCACCCCGACCTGCCGAGCAATCCCTCCAGTTACCCATTAACCGTGTGAATACTTCAGCCGTCTTATCAACTAGCTCAACGTCAGTCCTGTCACGAGACACCAGGTCCGTCCGTTGGGCAGACGTACCCCTTTTCCAGGTCACTTCTACCTCTGACCTCTACACATCAGGAGCCGTCACCGTCTTAATATCTGTTAGCCCAACAGTAGAAGCGTCTCCACCCTCGTACCATAGGTCATCAAAGACAAAGTCCCGGCCCCCCCTCCAAGGTATACACTAAGTCTGGTGGTATACCGCCACCTTGGCACTCACTGCCTCCGGGCCCCTCAAACACCACTCTGTCTAGTGCATAGTTCACAGTGAACCCATGTTTACAGCGAACCTGGGCCATTTTCTCGGTCAAACAGAAAGTGAGAGGAGTTCCTAACAGAGTCACCTGACTCTTTGAGTCCAACCGTCCCGAGATTCTTCCCCGGTGCAGCATCACGGTACACACTTGCGGTACGTCATGCTCTGGAAAGTATAACCCACATTCTGAAAACACTCTACACGAACACTGCTGTTCCTCTATTGACACACCGGCCCCTTTCTGGACCACCTCGATTTGGGTCACCGCCCCCCTCTGGGACTCCACCCCCTTTTGGGCTACCACCCCAATTTGGGTCACCGCCCCCTTTCGGGATTTCCCCATGTCCGTTATACCAGTCTTCTCAGACCACAGTTCACCCAACACAGTTTATGTCTCTTACGATACCACACAAGTCCTTGTTGGCACCCCCACAGCTCCTGCTGTCACCGATCTTCGACACCACCGGCTGCCGTTCACACACAGCTGCTGGTGTCTCCTTCGTAAACCCCGCCGAGTTACCGGAAGCCGCTTGACCCCTTCTTAACCCTGCCGAGTTACCGGAAGCCGCTTGTCCCCTTCGTAACCCCGCCGAGTTACAGGAAGCCGCTTGTCACCTTCTTGGCTCCCACTGAGCCACCACAAGCTGAGTTGAGACAAGAGAAAAAAAACACACCACAAAAACTCACGTGTCCTGTCTGTGTGCTATTCAGGATGTTCCGTCTCCGCCTGACACCGTCCAACACACAGGGCGCACCGGGTGCGATTCAGGGAGCGACCCTCCTCCCAGGGTCTCCCCACATACCGGCTTCACCAGGTCCAGAGGCTCGGCGGGTGCTCTTCAGGACATCTGTCTCTGCCTGAGACTGCCCAACACTTGCGCCTCACCAGGTCCAAGGTCATACCACGTGCTCCCGGGATCTGATTCTTTCTCCTAGAACCTCCCAACACTGAACCCTCCAGGTACACAGTCTTACTCACTGACCCAGGTCAGTACCACACGAACACCTGTCCGTTACCTGTGTCGGCCACACAGGTCCTCGGGTACCTCTTCTCCGCAGAGGCACCCTAGCAATCACCCCGGGATCTGATTCTTTCTCCTAGAATCTCCCAACACTGAACCCTCCAGGTACACAGTCTTACTCACTGACCCAGGTCAGTACCACACGAACACCTGTCCGTTACCTGTGTCGGCCACACAGGTCCTCGGGTACCTCTTCTCCGCAGAGGCACCCTAGCAATCACCAGTCTCTTTCTCCTGGAGAAGCGGCCGCACTGGGTTCACCGATCCGGACAGTGCCTTACTCACTAGGCTATCCCACAGTTCCAGAGCCACAGCCGGGCAGTGGCTTCCCCAAATGCAGGCCATCACAGGCTCTGCTCACACATGTGGCCGGTCAGCATATTACACGGCTTTCACGACCGTCCGCCCTCCTGGCTCAGCATTGCCAGCAATGCACCATGTGCTTTGGAACCGTTGCCCTTAGCAACTGAGTTTTGCAGTCCTCTTCCGTTGCCCCTAGCAGCAAGGCTACAACATTGCCCGCATTCTCCACCAATTGTGAGGTAGCGCTGTAATTCGGGTAGGGGATACTCGCTAGGCAGCCAATAAATCACATCCGGCACAGGTTTTCCATAAAACAATCACGGTCCAAGCGGTTTATTTACACACCATAAACCATGACCAACAACATAAAGTTCATATCAAACGGCATAGCGTCCATGACAGAGCTCCACTCTGATTATCCTGTACTCACACAGGTTATGCAATGTCCATTGCGCAGGCTTTTTAGCCTCACAGTTCTCACCCCGTCAGGGTTTTACCTCATGGTTGCTTCTCCATGCTGCAGACGTCCATTCCCTCCTCTGGGAATTCTCAGACACGTGCAGCCATTACACACAGGCACTTCAAAGAGGCAGATACATCTCCCAGTGAGACCTTCCAAACGGACCAACCGGGTCCCTGCATTCACCCATGTGACCTACCCTGGCCACCTTATATGGTCCGTAGCCACGCCCCCGGATCACATGGCTGTTATGAATGAGTCACCGAGGAGGAAAAAACAAAAAGCAAGCTAAGCCCAGAAAACCGGAGCGGTTGGTAACTAGCGGATTGCAGACCCCTGATCCTATCTACAACAACTAGCAGTAGCCGTGGAGCGTGCCTACGGTGGTCCTAGACGCCTCGTCACAGCCGGAGAACTAAATAAGCCTAAAGAAAGAAAGGGAACATCTAAACTGCCCCAGAGCAGACCCCAAAGCAATAGACAGCCCCCAACATGTATTGTCGGTGAAACGAGATGAAAAAACAGACACAGGTAGAAAGACAGGCTGAGCAAACGATGGGGCCCTCGCTAACTAGAAAGGACAGGAAAGAAAAGCTGCTGTCTGCAATCACGCAAAAAACCCTGCCAAAAAGAATATCCAACACGTCTGATAGAAAAAGGCCCTGAAGTCGCTAGACTTCAAATCACTATATCAGCACTCAGGTATATTCTGAAGACAGAGCAAAAGAGATCAACTGATCAGAGACAAAATGGGGATTCAGCCCAGTCCCAGCCAGGGCTGGCTGAACACAAAAACTAAGTAAACCAGACAAAAACTCATATGAACAATAGCAGAGAAAACTTTAGGAAGACAGGAACCAAACTGGACACCAGGAGCCACAGTCAGGAAAAATCACCAGCAAGAAACTAGGGAGTCGGCTGCCTTAAATCCAATCAGAAACTCCTGATGTCCAATCGCAGTCCTCTTCCTCAGGTGGCCGGTCTCTGCAATTTAGATCAGCTTCATTACCTCCCTTCACCAACAGAGGGAGTCCAGATAGAGAACTCACTACTCCTCTGTCAGCACAGCCAGCTCCATAACCCTCACCAGAAGCCAGAGGCAAACCCGAAAATGAGCTCACAACACATGGCTATTACCTCATCACAGGTCCTTGAACCATTCTCACACTCTTTACACTATCGTTCTTAACCACACCCCTGGGTGGATTTGTAGGTAACTAGTCCAGCCTGTCTCCCCAGCTACCTGGAGACTTCTCCAGGACACATTGACACAGCACCTCAGCAGTATCACTGCTGATCAACACACACATAAATCTCCATCTCAAGGCCACCCACCTTGAGATACACAACGGTCATTCAGTACACTGCCATTCATCCTCTCTCCTAGGACATCCACAGTGCCCCCTAGTGGACAAAGTGGTCACTACACCACATGAGTTACATCCTGTATTATACTCCAGAGCTGCGCTCACAATTCTGCTGATGCAGTCACTGTGTACATACATTACTGATCCTGAGTTACCTCCTGTATTATACCCCAGAGCTGCACTCACTATTCTGCTGGTGCAGTCACTGTGTACATACATTACTGATCCTGAGTTACCTCCTGTATTATACTTCAGAGCTGCACTCACTATTCTGCTGGTGCAGTCACTGTGCACATACATTACATTACTGATCCTGAGTTACATCCTGTATTATACTCCAGAGCTGCGCTCACTATTCTGCTGGTGCAGTCACTGTGTACATACATTACATTTCTGATCCTGAGTTACCTCCTGGATTATACTCCAGAGCTGCACTCACTATTCTGCTGGTGCAGTCACTGTGTACATACATTACATTACTGATCCTGAGTTACATCCTGTATTATACTCCAGAGCTGCACTCACTATTCTGCTGGTGCAGTCACTGTGTACATACATTACTGATCCTGAATTACATCCTGTATTATACTCCAGAGCTGCACTCACTATTCTGCTGGTGCAGTCACTGTGTACATACATTACATTACTGATCCTGAGTTACCTCCTGTATTATACTCCAGAGCTGCGCTCACTATTCTGCTGGTGCAGTCACTGTGTACATACATTACTGATCCTGAATTACATACTGTATTATACTCCAGAGCTGCACTCACTATTCTGCTGGTGCAGTCACTGTGTACATACATTACATTACTGATCCTGAGTTACATCCTGTATTATACTCCAGAGCTGCACTCACTATTCTGCTGGTGCAGTCACTGTGTACATACATTACATTACTGATCCTGAGTTACATCCTGTATTATACTCCAGAGCTGCACTCACTATTCTGCTGGTGCAGTCACTGTGTACATACATTACATTACTGATCCTGAGTTACATCCTGTATTATACTCCAGAGCTGCACTCACTATTCTGCTGGTGCAGTCACTGTGTACATACATTACATTACTGATCCTGAGTTACCTCCTGTATTATACCCCAGAGCTGCACTCACTATTCTGCTGGTGCAGTCACTGTGTACATACATTACATTACTGATCCTGAGTTACATCCAGTATTATACCCCAGAGGTGCACTCACTATTCTGCTGGTGCAGTCACTGTGTACATACATTACATTACTGATCCTGAGTTACCTCCTGGATTATACTCCAGAGCTGCACTCACTATTCTGCTGGTGCAGTCACTGTGTACATACATTACATTACTGATCCTGAGTTACCTCCTGTATTATACTCCAGAGCTGCACTCACTATTCTGCTGGTGCAGTCACTGTGTACATACATTACTGATCCTGAGTTACATCCTGTATTATACTCCAGAGCTGCACTCACTATTCTGCTGGTGCAGTCACTGTGTACATACATTACTGATCCTGAGTTACCTCCTGTATTATACTCCAGAGCTGCACTCACTATTCTGCTGGAGCAGTCACTGTGTACATACATTACATTACTGATCCTGAGTTACATCCTGTATTATACTCCAGAGCTGCACTCACTATTCTGCTGGTGCAGTCACTGTGTACATACATTACATTACTGATCCTGAGTTACATCCTGTATTATACTTCAGAGCTGCAATCACTATTCTGCTGGTGCAGTCACTGTGTACATACATTACATTACTGATCCTGAGTTACCTCCTGTATTATACTCCAGAGCTGCACTCACTATTCTGCTGGTGCAGTCACTGTGTACATACATTACATTACTGATCCTGAGTTACCTCCTGTATTATACCCCAGAGCTGCACTCACTATTCTGCTGGTGCAGTCACTGTGTACATACATTACATTACTGATCCTGAGTTACATCCAGTATTATACCCCAGAGCTGCACTCACTATTCTGCTGGTGCAGTCACTGTGTACATACATTACATTACTGATCCTGAGTTATCTCCTGTATTATACCCCAGAGGTGCACTCACTATTCTGCTGGTGCAGTCACTGTGTACATACATTACTGATCCTGAGTTACCTCCTGGATTATACTCCAGAGCTGCACTCACTATTCTGCTGGTGCAGTCACTGTGTACATACATTACATTACTGATCCTGAGTTACCTCCTGTATTATACCCCAGAGGTGCAATCACTATTCTGCTGGTGCAGTCACTGTGTACATACATTACATTACTGATCCTGAGTTACATCCTGTATTATACTCCAGAGCTGCACTCACTATTCTGCTGGTGCAGTCACTGTGTACATACATTACATTACTGATCCTGAGTTACCTCCTGTATTATACCCCAGAGCTGCAATCACTATTCTGCTGGTGCAGTCACTGTGTACATACATTACATTACTGATCCTGAGTTACCTCCTGTATTATACTCCAGAGCTGCACTCACTATTCTGCTGGTGCAGTCACTGTGTACATACATTACCTTACTGATCCTGAGTTACATCCAGTATTATACCCCAGAGGTGCACTCACTATTCTGCTGGTGCAGTCACTGTGTACATACATTACTGATCCTGAGTTACCTCCTGGATTATACTCCAGAGCTGCACTCACTATTCTGCTGGTGCAGTCACTGTGTACATACATTACATTACTGATCCTGAGTTACCTCCTGTATTATACTCCAGAGCTGCACTCACTATTCTGCTGGTGCAGTCACTGTGTACATACATTACTGATCCTGAGTTACCTCCTGGATTATACTCCAGAGCTGCACTCACTATTCTGCTGGTGCAGTCACTGTGTACATACATTACATTACTGATCCTGAGTTACATCCTGTATTATACCCCAGAGCTGCACTCACTATTCTGCTGGTGCAGTCACTGTGTACATACATTACATTACTGATCCTGAGTTACATCCTGTATTATACCCCAGAGCTGCACTCACTATTCTGCTGGTGCAGTCACTGTGTACATACATTACATTACTGATCCTGAGTTACCTCCTGTATTATACCCCAGAGGTGCACTCACTTTTCTGCTGGTGCAGTCACTGTGTACATACATTACTGATCCTGAGTTACCTCCTGGATTATACTACAGAGCTGCACTCACTATTCTGCTGGTGCAGTCACTGTGTACATACATTACATTACTGATCCTGAGTTACATCCTGTATTATACCCCAGAGCTGCACTCACTATTCTGCTGGTGCAGTCACTGTGTACATACATTACATTACTGATCCTGAGTTACATCCTGTATTATACTTCAGAGCTGCACTCACTATTCTGCTGGTGCAGTCACTGTGTACATACATTACATTACTGATCCTGAGTTACCTCCTGGATTATACTCCAGAGCTGCACTCACTATTCTGCTGGTGCAGTCACTGTGTACATACATTACATTACTGATCCTGAGTTACATCCTGTATTATACTCCAGAGCTGCACTCACTATTCTGCTGGTGCAGTCACTGTGTACATACATTACTGATCCTGAGTTACATCCTGTATTATACTCCAGAGCTGCACTCACTATTCTGCTGGTGCAGTCACTGTGTACATACATTACTGATCCTGAGTTACCTCCTGGATTATACTCCAGAGCTGCACTCACTATTCTGCTGGTGCAGTCACTGTGTACATACATTACTGATCCTGAGTTACATACTGTATTATACTCCAGAGCTGCACTCACTATTCTGCTGGTGCAGTCACTGTGTACATACATTACTGATCCTGAGTTACCTCCTGGATTATACTCCAGAGCTGCACTCACTATTCTGCTGGTGCAGTCACTGTGTACATACATTACTGATCCTGAGTTACATACTGTATTATACTCCAGAGCTGCACTCACTATTCTGCTGGTGCAGTCACTGTGTACATACATTACATTACTGATCCTGAGTTACCTCCTGTGTTATACTCCAGAGCTGCACTCACTATTCTGCTGGTGCAGTCACTGTGTACATACATTACTGATCCTGAGTTACATACTGTATTATACTCCAGAGCTGCACTCACTATTCTGCTGGTGCAGTCACTGTGTACATACATTACATTACTGATCCTGAGTTACCTCCTGTATTATACTCCAGAGCTGCGCTCACTATTCTAATGTGCACATACAGTATCACCGGGGTATATCGGCCGCTCCTTGTACTCTCCGCTGTGCTGCTCGCGGTGAGGAGACGCTGCCGTCCATCAGTCTGCTCCTCTGTGTCTGCCGCCATGTATTATGGATGTGCGTCCGGCTCTGCTTTCCTGCAGCCTCTCAGGTGTCTCGGCTCTGTCGTCAGCTATGTGCAGCGTTTCTCTATGATTGGCTTGTCTCAGAAGGGTTGACGTGGACTCACATGTGGACCTGTACTCCGTACTCATAGGCGCTGTCCACGGTGCTTATATGTACCCTCTGTACACATCCTGGTGGGATCGGTGTCAGCGCCTTGCTGGACCCGACATTTCATCGCTCCCCGGCCATGTACTCGGACGACACAGCTGTGGCCATGCACAGAGATCCTCCTCTGTCATCATTCTCCACATCTACTCACACATCAGGCCGGAGCCGTGCGCACCTCAGTTGTATCAGGCTTCTTGGCTCTTCCAGTTCTTTTTGCCACAGATTTGTAGTCAAGTGGACAAGGTCACAGCCATGGAGAATCAGGCCGTGAGGCAACGCAGTGGACGCTCATCTCTCAGGGTGCAGGGCTATAGAACGGGGCGATAATGTGTCACCCTATAGAGCAGTGCAGGTATGCGGAAGAGCAGTGCAGGTGTGCAGGAGAGCAATGCGGATGTGCAGGAGAGCAATGCGGATGTGCAGGAGAGCAATGCGGATGTGCAGGAGAGCAATGCAAATGTGCAGGAGAGCAATGCGGATGTGCAGGAGAGCAATGCGGATGTGCAGGAGAGCAATGCGGATGTGCAGGAGAGCAATGCAAATGTGCAGGAGAGCAGTGCGGGTGTGCAGGAGAGCAGTGCGGGTGTGCGGAAGAGCAGTGCGGGTGTGCAAGAGAGCAATGCGGATGTGCAGGAGAGCAGTGCGGGCGTGCGGAAGAGCAGTGCGGGTGTGCAGGAGAGCAGTGCGGGTGTGCGGAAGAGCAGTGCGGGTGTGCAGGAGAGCAGTGCGGGTGTGCGGAAGAGCAGTGCGGGTGTGCAGGAGAGCAGTGCGGGTGTGCAGGAGAGCAATGCGGATGTGCAGGAGAGCAATGCGGATGTGCAGGAGAGCAGTGCGGGCGTGCGGAAGAGCAGTGCGGGTGTGCAGGAGAGCAGTGCGGGTGTGCAGGAGAGCAATGCGGATGTGCAGGAGAGCAATGCGGATGTGCAGGAGAGCAGTGCGGATGTGCAGGAGAGCAGTGCAGGAGAGCAGTGCGGGTGTGCAGGAGAACTGTGCGGATGTGCTGGAGAGCAGTGCGGATGTGCAGGAGAGCAATGCGGATGTGCAGGAGAGCAGTGCGGGCGTGCGGAAGAGCAGTGCGGGTGTGCAGGAGAGCAGTGCGGGTGTGCAGGAGAGCAATGCG
Organism: Dendrobates tinctorius; assembly: GCF_039654945.1. Classification (NCBI taxonomy): domain Eukaryota; kingdom Metazoa; phylum Chordata; class Amphibia; order Anura; family Dendrobatidae; genus Dendrobates; species Dendrobates tinctorius. The sequence continues at coordinate 1,096,422 of NW_027362112.1, forward strand.
GATGTGCAGGAGAGCAATGCGGATGTGCAGGAGAGCAGTGCGGATGTGCAGGAGAGCAGTGCAGGAGAGCAGTGCGGGTGTGCAGGAGAACTGTGCGGATGTGCAGGAGAGCAGTGCGGATGTGCAGGAGAGCAATGCGGATGTGCAGGAGAGCAGTGCGGGCGTGTGGAAGAGCAGTGCGGGTGTGCAGGAGAGCAGTGCGGGTGTGCAGGAGAGCAGTGCGGGTGTGCAGGAGAACTGTGCGGGTGTGCAGGAGAACTGTGCGGGTGTGCAGGAGAGCAATGCGGATGTGCAGGAGAGCAATGCGGATGTGCAGGAGAGCAATGCGGATGTGCAGGAGAGCAATGCGGATGTGCAGGAGAGCAGTGCGGAAGAGCAGTGCGGGTGTGCAGGAGAGCAGTGCGGGTGTGCAGGAGAGCAGTGCGGGTGTGCAGGAGAGCAGTGCGGGTGTGCAGGAGAGCAATGCGGATGTGCAGGAGAGCAATGCGGATGTGCAGGAGAGCAATGCGGATGTGCAGGAAGTGCGGGCGTGCGGAAGAGCAGTGCGGGTGTGCAGGAGAGCAGTGCGGGTGTGCAGGAGAGCAATGCGGATGTGCAGGAGAGCAATGCGGATGTGCAGGAGAGCAATGCGGATGTGCAGGAGAGCAGTGCGGAAGAGCAGTGCGGGTGTGCAGGAGAGCAGTGCGGGTGTGCAGGAGAGCAGTGCGGGTGTGCAGGAGAACTGTGCGGGTGTACAGGAGAGCAATGCGGATGTGCAGGAGAGCAATGCGGATGTGCAGGAGAGCAATGCGGATGTGCAGGAAGTGCGGGCGTGCGGAAGAGCAGTGCGGGTGTGCAGGAGAGCAGTGCGGGTGTGCAGGAGAGCAGTGCGGGTGTGCAGGAGAACTGCGGGTGTGCAGGAGAGCAATGCGGATGTGCAGGAGAGCAATGCGGATGTGCAGGAGAGCAGTGCGGGTGTGCAGGAGAGCAGTGCGGGTGTGCGGAAGAGCAGTGCGGGTGTGCAAGAGAGCAATGCGGATGTGCAGGAGAGCAGTGCGGGCGTGCGGAAGAGCAGTGCGGGTGTGCGGAAGAGCAGTGCGGGTGTGCAGGAGAGCAGTGCGGGTGTGCGGAAGAGCAGTGCAGGTGTGCAGGAGAACTGTGCGGGTGTGCAGGAGAGCAATGCGGATGTGCAGGAGAGCAATGCGGATGTGCTGGAGAGCAGTGCGGGCGTGCGGAAGAGCAGTGCGGGTGTGCAGGAGAGCAGTGCGGCTGTGCGGAAGAGCAGTGCGGGTGTGCAGGAGAGCAGTGCGGGTGTGCGGAAGAGCAGTGCGGGTGTGCAGGAGAGCAGTGCGCGTGTGCAGGAGAGCAATGCGGATGTGCAGGAGAGCAATGCGGATGTGCAGGAGAGCAGTGCGGGCGTGCGGAAGAGCAGTGCGGGTGTGCAGGAGAGCAGTGCGGGTGTGCAGGAGAGCAATGCGGATGTGCAGGAGAGCAGTGCGGATGTGCAGGAGAGCAGTGCGGGTGTGCAGGAGAACTGTGCGGATGTGCAGGAGAGCAGTGCGGATGTGCAGGAGAGCAATGCGGATGTGCAGGAGAGCAGTGCGGGCGTGCGGAAGAGCAGTGCGGGTGTGCAGGAGAGCAGTGCGGGTGTGCAGGAGAGCAATGCGGATGTGCAGGAGAGCAATGCGGATGTGCAGGAGAGCAGTGCGGATGTGCAGGAGAGCAGTGCAGGAGAGCAGTGCGGGTGTGCAGGAGAACTGTGCGGATGTGCAGGAGAGCAGTGCGGATGTGCAGGAGAGCAATGCGGATGTGCAGGAGAGCAGTGCGGGCGTGTGGAAGAGCAGTGCGGGTGTGCAGGAGAGCAGTGCGGGTGTGCAGGAGAGCAGTGCGGGTGTGCAGGAGAACTGTGCGGGTGTGCAGGAGAACTGTGCGGGTGTGCAGGAGAGCAATGCGGATGTGCAGGAGAGCAATGCGGATGTGCAGGAGAGCAATGCGGATGTGCAGGAGAGCAGTGCGGAAGAGCAGTGCGGGTGTGCAGGAGAGCAGTGCGGGTGTGCAGGAGAGCAGTGCGGGTGTGCAGGAGAACTGTGCGGGTGTGCAGGAGAGCAATGCGGATGTGCAGGAGAGCAATGCGGATGTGCAGGAGAGCAATGCGGATGTGCAGGAAGTGCGGGCGTGCGGAAGAGCAGTGCGGGTGTGCAGGAGAGCAGTGCGGGTGTGCAGGAGAGCAGTGCGGGTGTGCAGGAGAACTGCGGGTGTGCAGGAGAGCAATGCGGATGTGCAGGAGAGCAATGCGGATGTGCAGGAGAGCAGTGCGGGTGTGCGGAAGAGCAGTGCGGGTGTGCAAGAGAGCAGTGCAGGCGTGCGGAAGAGCAGTGCGGGTGTGCAGCACAGTGCAGGTGTGCAGGAGAACAGTGCAGGTGTGTGGAAGAGCAATGCGGGTGTTGCTGGAAGAGCAGTGCGGGTGTTGCTGGAAGGGCAGTGCGGGTGTTGCTGGAAGGGCAGTGCGGGTGTTGCTGGAAGGGCAGTGCGGGTGTTGCTGGAAGGGCAGTGCGGGTGTTGCTGGAAGAGCAGTGCGGGTGTTGCTGGAAGAGCAGTGCGGGTGTTGCTGGAAGAGCAGTGCGGGTGTTGCTGGAAGGGCAGTGCGGGTGTTGCTGGAAGGGTAGTGCGGGTGTTGCTGGAAGAGCAGTGCTGGTGTTGCTGGAAGGGCAGTGCGGGTGTTGCTGGAAGGGCAGTGCGGGTGTTGCTGGAAGGGCAGTGCGGGTGTTGCTGGAAGGGCAGTGCGGGTGTTGCTGGAAGGGCAGTGCGGGTGTTGCTGGAAGGGCAGTGCGGGTGTTGCTGGAAGAGCAGTGCTGGTGTTGCTGGAAGGGCAGTGCGGGTGTTGCTGGAAGGGCAGTGCGGGTGTTGCTGGAAGGGCAGTGCGGGTGTTGCTGGAAGGGCAGTGCGGGTGTTGCTGGAAGGGCAGTGCGGGTGTTGCTGGAAGGGCAGTGCGGGTGTTGCTGGAAGAGCAGTGCGGGTGTTGCTGGAAGGGCAGTGCGGGTGTTGCTGGAAGGGCAGTGCGGGTGTTGCTGGAAGGGCAGTGCGGGTGTTGCTGGAAGAGCAGTGCGGGTGTTGCTGGAAGAGCAGTGCGGGTGTTGCTGGAAGGGCAGTGCGGGTGTTGCTGGAAGGGTAGTGCGGGTGTTGCTGGAAGAGCAGTGCTGGTGTTGCTGGAAGGGCAGTGCGGGTGTTGCTGGAAGGGCAGTGCGGGTGTTGATGGAAGGGCAGTGCGGGTGTTGCTGGAAGGGCAGTGCGGGTGTTGCTGGAAGGGCAGTGCGGGTGTTGCTGGAAGGGCAGTGCGGGTGTTGCTGGAAGAGCAGTGCTGGTGTTGCTGGAAGGGCAGTGCGGGTGTTGCTGGAAGGGCAGTGCGGGTGTTGCTGGAAGGGCAGTGCGGGTGTTGCTGGAAGGGCAGTGCGGGTGTTGCTGGAAGGGCAGTGCGGGTGTTGCTGGAAGGGCAGTGCGGGTGTTGCTGGAAGAGCAGTGCGGGTGTTGCTGGAAGGGCAGTGCGGGTGTTGCTGGAAGGGCAGTGCGGGTGTTGCTGGAAGGGCAGTGCGGGTGTTGCTGGAAGGGCAGTGCGGGTGTTGCTGGAAGAGCAGTGCTGGTGTTGCTGGAAGGGCAGTGCGGGTGTTGCTGGAAGGGCAGTGCGGGTGTTGCTGGAAGGGCAGTGCGGGTGTTGCTGGAAGAGCAGTGCGGGTGTTGCTGGAAGGGCAGTGCGGGTGTTGCTGGAAGGGCAGTGCGGGTGTGAGGCCCTGAGGCAAGTGCAGCTCCTGCAGCCAGGGGCTCGGGCAGTTATTGTGGGGTCGCGTCCACATCCAGTGTGTATCAGGGATCACACTATGCACAATGCAGGTAGGCTGAGAGACCGCAGCGGGCGTCATGGCGGCCACATTGGTCATCACCCAGAATCTATAGGGTCAGTGGGTGCTCTCGTCCGCTGGCCTGACTGTCTTTAGCAAGACTGCATGGAACAGGGCTCATACCACTGGACACCCGCTCTATCTCCCGGAAGGCAATACACTACACAAACAACAGGGATAGTGTAAAAGTGTGACAATACTTTATTGAATCACAACACCCAATAGCAAACAGAACAATCCCAGAAATTACCCCCAACATGGTGCACATTACAGGGTCTCACCCTTCCGCTGACTCGCCAGGATAATGGTAGATGTTACGTCAGAGCTCTCAGGGTCGCTATTCCACCTGTGATACGCACGCAGAGAGGAGGTAACGACAAGCGTAGGGAGATGACCGAGAGCAGTCCATAGAGTCCGTACAAGCTCCAAAGCCAGCTGACACGAGAGTCACCACCTGGCTTATCCCACCATCTCCATGGACCCAGGCGACCAGCGGGTCCGAGAACCTGGCTTTCTCCAAACCTATCCATGGTTAAGAGATGGTCACTGGGTCAGATCTGTGTCCTTCCAACCGGAGACGATCACTCCTAGGTTGTTTCCTACAGATAATCATAGATCCGTGTCCCTCGTGTCGGTGCCATGATGAATTGGCTGCAGTCCTCTCGTCCGTTGAGTGTTGTCCAGAATGTCTGAATGGTAGCTCTGTGTGATGAGATCTGCTCTCCCCGAGGCATGTGATTTTAAGATTTACCCAGTGTCCTTCAGTCCATCCTCACAGCCTTTCCCTATCTACCTTTGAAGTCAACAAACTGTTTCCAGAATACAATACACAATTAGCATATGAGCACACAACAAGGATGAGCACACACTATGTACAATACAAAGTCCAGAACTAGAAGGCGAGCACCGTCACAATAGTCCACACGTCCGAACCTTCATACGTGTATAAAAGAGACGCAGCCGGCAATGCGACCGCTTTACCCTTAGCTGCACATTCATGGAAAATAAGCTAATCCGCATAGCGAAAAATGGTAGAAAAGAGAGCGGCACTCACCGGGTGGTGCAGCCAAGGCGTTATTATAAAAGCATATCAGCGGGAGAACGGGTGCAGGAAGGAGAGAGCAACCACGATCGTTTCACGCTGCAAAGGCGCCTCCACAGGTTACATGGTGAGCTGCAGCCGGCCAAGGAGGAAATACCCACCACCAGAGGTCCGGACCCCTCCTCCCACCGGCGCCGCTCACCTGCTGAGCAATCAGCAAAAAATATATATATATATACATAATTCACATAAGTGAAAACAAAAATATATAATCCATAGAATAGTACCATACATACAAAAGGAGAAAAAAAACACAAGCCGGAAAGAGGCAAAAAAAATGATGATTTTTCACAAAAAAAAATTTTTCATTTCACAAAAAAACAGACCTATCGATCCTGTCATTGAGCCCCGTACGCTCTGAAGCACGGGTGTGCATAATCCACCTGGCCTCTCCTTTCAGTAAATTCCTCTTCAGATCACCCCCCCCCCATGAGGGTAGAGTAACCCTTTCTATGCCAGCAAATGATAATGCATGGGGATTGCCACTGTGTGCTTCTCTCATATGGTTAATAAGTCTGGGGACCCTTTGTCAGAATAGAATTGAGGTGCTCCCTGAGCCTGACATAACGAGGACGTATCGTTTTCCCTATATAAAAAACTTACAAGGACAAAATAAAACACAACAGCATGGGAGGTTTTACAAGAAATAAAGTCAGTGACATAATGAGTTACCGCACCGATACGCAAGCAATGGTGAAGAATGTGCTGAGAGCGGACACTGCCCACAGCGATCACCACCTGTCGGGGGCATCGGACTGAGCCCGTCACTCTGTGGGTCGTCCATGCGATTATGTAGAAGAATGTCCTTTACACTGACACTTTTCCTACAGGCAAACAGGGGTCCTCTCTCCACCACTCCTGATAAATCCGGATCGGGGCTTAGACTGTGCCGATTTCTACGGATTGCAGACCTGACTGCCCCGTCCATAGGACCAGAATCAAACGAAAAAAACAAACCTCTTCTCATCCTTCTTGCAGTTAACCCTTTTATTCGCCTCCCCACTTGAGTTCTGATTAAACCTGGTCTGTGGTTTTTTAGTAGGTTTTCGGGGTGACCCCTCTTCAACAATCTGTTATATAATTCTTGTGATCGGGCAACAAAGCCTTTCTGGGTATTAGTTACAGTGGGGCAAAAAAAGTATTTAGTCAGTCAGCAATAGTGCAAGTTCCACCACTTAAAAAGATGAGAGGCGTCTGTAATTTACATCATAGGTAGACCTCAACTATGGGAGACAAACTGAGAAAAAAAAATCCAGAAAATCACATTGTCTGGTTTTTTTTCATTTTATTTGCATATTATGGTGGAAAATAAGTATTTGGTCAGAAACAAAATTTCATCTCAATACTTTGTGATATATCCTTTGTTGGCAATGACAGAGGTCAAACGTTTTCTGTAAGTCTTCACAAGGTTGCCACACACTGTTGTTGGTATGTTGGCCCATTCCTCCATGCAGATCTCCTCTAGAGCAGTGATGTTTTTGGCTTTTCGCTTGGCAACACAGACTTTCAACTCCCTCCAAAGGTTTTCTATAGGGTTGAGATCTGGAGACTGGCTAGGCCACTCCAGGACCTTGAAATGCTTCTTACGAAGCCACTCCTTCGTTGCCCTGGCGGTGTGCTTTGGATCATTGTCATGTTGAAAGACCCAGCCACGTTTCATCTTCAATGCCCTTGCTGATGGAAGGAGGTTTGCACTCAAAATCTCACGATACATGGCCCCATTCATTCTTTCATGTACCCGGATCAGTTGTCCTGGCCCCTTTGCAGAGAAACAGCCCCAAAGCATGATGTTTCCACCACCATGCTTTACAGTAGGTATGGTGTTTGATGGATGCAACTCAGTATTCTTTTTCCTCCAAACACGACAAGTTGTGTTTCTACCAAAGAGTTCCAGTTTGGTTTCATCAGACCATAGGACATTCTCCCAAAACTCCTCTGGATCATCCAAATGCTCTCTAGCAAACTTCAGACGGGCCCGGACATGTACAGGCTTAAGCAGTGGGACACGTCTGGCACTGCAGGATCTGAGTCCATGGTGGCGTAGTGTGTTACTTATGGTAGGCCTTGTTACATTGGTCCCAGCTCTCTGCAGTTCATTCACTAGGTCCCCCCGCGTGGTTCTGGGATTTTTGCTCACCGTTCTTGTGATCATTCTGACCCCACGGGGTGGGATTTTGCGTGGAGCACCAGATCGAGGGAGATTTTCAGTGGTCTTGTATGTCTTCCATTTTCTAATTATTGCTCCCACAGTTGATTTCTTCACTCCAAGCTGGTTGGCTATTGCAGATTCAGTCTTCCCAGCCTGGTGCAGGGCTACAATTTTGTTTCTGGTGTCCTTTGACAGCTCTTTGGTCATCACCATAGTGGAGTTTGGAGTCAGACTGTTTGAGGGTGTGCACAGGTGTCTTTTTATACTGATAACAAGTTTAAACAGGTGCCATTACTACAGGTAATGAGTGGAGGAAAGAGGAGACTCTTAAAGAAGAAGTTACAGGTCTGTGAGAGCCAGAAATCTTGATTGCTTGTTTCTGACCAAATACTTATTTTCCACCATAATATGCAAATAAAATGAAAAAAAAACAGACAATGTGATTTTCTGGATTTTTTTTTCTCAGTTTGTCTCCCATAGTTGAGGTCTACCTATGATGTAAATTACAGTCGCGCCTCATCTTTTTAAGTGGTGGAACTTGCACTATTGCTGACTGACTAAATACTTTTTTCCCCACTGTATACGTTTCAGTCTAAGAAACTGACTGTACGGTAAAGAGTTTCTCATGAAAAAAGGGTGATAACTCCGGTAGCAAGCGTTCTGCTAATTTCTTGGGGATGACCACTAATTCGACATATCTCCTGAGAAAAGAACGAAGATCATTTTTAAATTTCCCCGTGGGATCATTTTTAAGCCTCATGTAAGTATTAATGTCAGAAAGTTGTCTGGTGGCTTCATTCAGATAAAGTGACCTTGGTAAGAGCGCCGTGTTGCCCCCTTTATCTGCGGTTCTTACCACGACATCAGAGCACTTGGTGATCTCGGACAACGCTCGCTTCTCCTCAGGAGATGGAGGGAGCCCTCTTGTGAACCAAAGCCTCCACATCCTTCAATACCTGCGTCTCCAACAAATCAACCACGTTGCCTGGAGAGATCGGAGGCATAAACGTGGATTTTACACCCCGCATGAAAGGTTTAACAGATTCAAAAACCCCTGCGTCATAGTGTTCTGCGGAAGCATTCACGTCACATCAACTGGCTAATAAAGCCGCATCTTCCCTGACGGCTGCAAACGCACTGGAGTCCGCAAGAAAACCCAATGGACCCACAATGCCTGGGCTATAACCACAGCCAGTGCGGCGAGGCCAGGTTTCTTCAAAAATGGTTTGTGCAGATGTATTTTTCTGACTGCCTCAAAAAGGTCGATCTTACAGTCCACAAAATCAAAGTCCCTGGGAAGGCAAAAATTCCAGCCTTCGGATAATAAAGAACGGTGAGCCGGTAGTGAACGATGGTCGGTGAAATCGATCACCATGTCATCCGGAAGGGCTCTCTCTCCTTCCTGCTCCAAGTCACCATTTTCCTCTTGTACTGGGGCGTGACGCCTCCTCCTCTTGCCCCTCGTCTCGTTCTCCGCCTAAAGGGACCTGTGTTGCGGAAGTACGTGCAGTATCCGATTCACAAACCGATGTGTCATCTCTCAAATTGGTCATCACCGAGTTGCCATCACAGTAACTGGAATCAGAATCAGTAGATATTCCCTCTGAGTTTTTTTGATATTTCCTGGGGCGCCTATTCCCCCTAAAGCGCGGCCGGCCAATCTTATCGCTGCCATGATTTGCTTTATTCCAAGTGAAGATATCTCCTGATTTAAAGTCAGCTTTGTATCTGACAAATTTGTCTTTTTTTTCTGCTTGAATTGGAATAAGTTTGGTGTCCATTTTTTTTTTTTATTTAGGACCGACCACTGTTGCTCAGTTAGGCGGGACCTCAATTCCTCCTCGGTCTTAGTTACGTCCCTGTTCAGATCCTCATAACACTGCACGTTATACTTTATCACCAGTTGCAAAAGTTTCTGGGAACACTCCAGAGAGATACTGTCCCATTCAGTCTTGACATCAGGGTTCTCTTTAAAATGTGATCTGTCAATCCGGCCTTTCCCCCAGCAATGAATAGATCTACGTTTTTGTGTTGGACGCGACCTGACGAGGTGGTACTGGGTCAGGTGAGGGATAAACTTGCGGGGCTCTCCGATGTGAGGGGGTTGCGGGGCCCTGGTCAAACGACGCCGCTGTCCTGGCTGGAGTTTCTGCAATTGCGGAGCTTCCTTCTCAGTTTACCATTAGGGGCGCCAACGCCATTTAAGTCTCTGGTGCTCCCTACCGAGGGTCCCTCATGTGGTTTCGGTGCTCTATGGCCTGGTCTTGAACTCACTTCCCTCTACTACGCTCGGCTTCATGGAGGCTTGGGAGAGGGACCTGGGGATCACCTTTTCTGAGGCGGATAGTTTAAAAATTTTCACTCTCGCGCACAAGATGACAATGTCCAGTCAGTCGCAGGAGAGGAATTATAGATTGCTGACGCGCTGGTATAGATGTCCCACACTTCTCCATAGAATTAACCCGGAGACCCCCGGATGCCTGTTGGAGATGTGGATCCGCCGCAGGCTCTATGCTTCATGTTTGGTGGTCCTGTGGTCTCCTGCAACCCTTCTGGAGCTCGGTGTTTGATGCCTTTCATCTGATGACTGGGGTCCGCCATGAGCCCTCCCCCCAAATTGCCCTACTGTCCCTGATTCCCAATTCGATAGCTTCGGTTAAAAAGGGGATTCTAAGATTCTGTTTAACGGCTGCCAGAGCGGTTATTCCTTGGCATTGGAGGTCCACTGAGGTTCCCTCCATGGAGGAATGGATATCTGAAATGGAGAGACTTCATCATCTGGAGTCAATGGTGGCGGGTGGCGGTGGTGACGGTGATGTTGCATGTGAACAGGGGCGCACCTGGTTCCTCTGGCAATCCTTCAAGGAGAGCGCGGGGTTCCTGAACTGGCTACTGTGATAAAACACTCCGGGACCGCCTTTGCTGGGGTCAAAGGTCACGTGCGTTCAGCGGGAAACTCAGGCGCAGAGCTGGGAGTCGGGTACAACTGACACTGGGTCAGGTTTATTAAAAGGTGAAAGCAATGCAAAAAGGAAATAAAACATAAAACAAATCCTTGCCTGTCCGGCACTAACTAAACAATGGACAACCTAACTACCAACTGGCGGGCTTCTCCCGTCCAGCCAAACCACAGTTGCAGTGGGCACTGCTTCCACTCACATGTGTCTCTCACACAGACAGGCTGTGTTCCCAGGCTGAGACACTCACACAACCACCTGGCATCCTTTTATATCCGCCTCCCATTATTCATTAGTAAGCAGGTGCGATACTGACCAGACTAGGCCACATAGGAAAGGAATCTGGGCGAGATATACCTGCCCTCATCCACTATTCCCACATGATTCTCACATATCCCCCCCTCTGCTCAGACCACTCCGGTCGAGCAATGACACCCGCCAAACAGTGCACTCGGGACAGGGCATCTGCATTTCCCATCTGTACCCCTGGGCGGTGCTCCACCGTAAAAGTGTAGGCCTGCAGGGCAAGGAACCACCGGGTCACCCGGCTATTCCGTTCCTTGTTCAAGTGCATCCACTTGAGAGGGGCATGGTCAGTGATCAGCCTGAACTTTCGGCCCACCAGGTAATATTTGAGGGCCTCTAGAGCCCACTTAATAGCGAGGCACTCTTTTTCTACGACTGCATACCTTTGCTCGTGTTTATTCAGCTTCCTGCTGAGATAGAGGACTGGGTGTTCCACTCCGTCCCTCACTTGTGAGAGTACGGCCCCGATACCGGTATCAGAGGCATCCGTTTGTACCACAAACTCGCTGCGGAAGTCCGGAGTCACCAGTACGGGCTGAGAGCAAAGTGCCCGTTTTAGGCTATGGAAGGCTTCTTCAGCCGCTAAACTCCAATTAATCATGACGGAGTCTTTCCCTTTTGTAAGATCCGTCAGGGGGGTAGCGATGGCTGCAAAATTGGGTATGAACCGGCGATAATAGCCGGCGATCCCCAGGAAGGCTTGCACCTGCTTCTTGTTGACAGGTTGCGGCCAGTCCTGAACCGCCTGAATCTTATCAACCTGGGGTTTAACAACACCCCTCCCAATTACATACCCCAAATACCGGGCTTCTTCTAGCCCGATGTGACATTTCTTGGGGTTCGCGGTTAGACCTGCCTCCCACAGGTCGTCAATCACAGCTTGTACTTTCTGGAGATGAGTCTCCCAGTCCAAGCTGTAAATGACAATGTCATCCAAATAGGCCGAAGCGTACTGCCTATGTGGCCTCAGGACTCGATCCATCAGTCTCTGGAAGGTCGCCGGTGCTCCGTGCAGTCCAAACGGCATATACACATACTGAAATAAACCTTCTGGGGTAGCAAATGCCGTCTTTTCTATGGCAGCCTCCGCCAGAGGGATCTGCCAATACCCCTTTGTTAGGTCTAGGGTCGTAATATACCGGGCTTTTCCTAACCGATCTATTAACTCATCGACCCGGGGCATAGGATAGGCATCAAATTTTGAGACCGCATTCAGTTTCCTGAAGTCATTGCAGAACCGGATGGTGCCGTCCGGTTTAGGAATTAGCACAATCGGGCTGGACCAGGCACTGTGCGATTCCTCAATGACTCCTAACTCTAACATTGCCTTCACTTCTCGGGAAACGGCTTCACGGCGCGCTTCCGGGATTCGGTAGGGCTTTACGTGAACTGTGACACCAGGTTCCGTTACAATGTCATGTTTCATTAGCGTAGTCTGCCCGGGTTTTTCTGAGAAAAACTCTTGGTTGTGAAGTAGAAACTGCCTGACCTCAGTCTTTTGCCGCTCCGAGAGAGTCTCTGCCACCCGTACCTCCGGTACGGTATGTGAGCAGACGGGACGGGCCAGCTCCGCTGACAAGGCAGACCGATCTTTCCAGGGTTTTATCAGATTTAAATGATAAATCTGTTCAGGTTTCCGCTTACCTGCCTGGTATACTTTGTAGTTTACTTCACCAACTCTTTCCTTAATCTCAAAGGGGCCCTGCCACTTTGCCAGGAACTTACTGTCCACCGTCGGGACCAGGATCAACACCCTATCTCCGGGTGCAAATGTACGGATCTTGGCGCCCCTATCATAGATTCTTTTTTGGGCTCCTTGAGCCTGCATCATGTGTTCTTTGACGATAGGCATAACAGCCGCAATACGGTCCTGCATTTGTGTGACGTGATCTATCACTGTTTTAAATGGAGTGACCTGACCCTCCCAGGTTTCTTTTGCAATGTCTAACAGTCCGCGAGGATGTCGGGCGTACAATAACTCGAAAGGCGAGAACCCCGTGGAAGACTGGGGTACTTCCCTGATGGCAAAAAGCAAATACGGAAGTAAATAGTCCCAGTTCTTCCCATCCTTGTCTATCACCTTTCTCAGCATCTGCTTCAGAGTTTTATTGAACCGTTCGACCAACCCGTCTGTTTGAGGGTGATACACGGATGTGCGTAACGGTTCGATTTGTAACAATCGGCAGAGCTCCTTCATTACCCTGGACATAAAGGGGGTCCCCTGGTCAGTGAGTATCTGTTTTGGTATACCGACCCGACTAAACACATGCACCAGTTCCTTGGCAATCGTCTTGGTGGCCGTGTTACGCAAAGGGATGGCCTCCGGGTAACGAGTGGCATAATCCAAGATGACCAGGATATGTTGGTGTCCACGTGCAGACCGTGGAAGTGGTCCAACTAAATCCATCCCAATCCTCTCAAACGGGACTTCAATAATAGGTAGGGGTACCAAAGGGCTACAGAACCGGGGCTTAGGTGCAGAGGCTTGGCAGTCAGGACAAGACTCGCAATATACACGAATATCGTGATGCATGCCTGGTCAAACAAAACAGTGTAATATCCTTTCGGTGGTTTTCTAGACTCCCAGGTGACCTCCCATCACATGTCCGTGGGCCAGGTCCAGCACCTGCCGCCGGTAGGGTTTTGGCACGACTAATAGTTGCACCGTATCTTCCCCCTTTTTCTCTATCTGATAGAGTGAATCATTCTCCAGAACCATGTAAGGATATGCCAGCCTAGAGCCAGGTTCTACGGGTACCCCATTTATCACTTTTACATTTGTCCTAGCCTGAGAAAGGGTAGGATCCTTTATTTGCTCGCTTTGGAAGTCATCTTTCTGAACTTCTAAATCCGGCAAATGGGGAGGTGGACGGCTGTCGGCCTCCTCTGCTTCCCCGGTCTCCTCCGTATCACCCGCCATGACTGAAAACGGGAACTGCAGGTCATTTCCCGCAGACTCTTCCCCCGTGTCTTCCGGGGAGACCTCTTCCAGGGGTTCGGGACCCACACGCGCCCTGGGAGAAGAATCATGTACATGATCACCCGAGGGCATCAACTGATTCTCCCACAATTGCCAGAAGTGGGGAAAATCCCGGCCCAGGATAACATCATGCAATAACGCCGGGACGAGTCCCACTTTATGTTGCACAGACCCATAGGAAGTAGTAATGCATATAACCGTGGTGAGGTACGAACAAGTGTCTCCATGCACACACGTTACAGAAAATTTGTCTGATGGTCCAGTCGGGGCTGACACCAGACTGGCCTTCACCAGAGTCACCACACTTCCCGAGTCTAACAATGCCACCACATTTTTGCCATCAACAGTTAAATCACACAAGTGTTTTTCCACATCCTTTTGACCGGCATTCACACTCACTACCCGTGCAACCATAGACATGCGGTTTTTAGAGTCTGTGACGTCGCACTGCATGGGTTCAGTAGTGACCGGACAGTTCGCAGCAATATGTCCCATCTCTTGGCAGCGGAAACACCTAACGAGCCCCTTGCTTAGACCATAGTTCGTTACTCTCGGCCTCGCAGTGCGGGCAGTCCCGTTTTCCTCCCCCACTGTCTTAGGGATTTTTCCATCTCCCCTACTCCCTGGAACAGTCTTACCGGTTCCACGTGGAGATGATGAAGAATGAGGTGGGGTAGCGTCGTCTCGGAGTCCTTCCGCCACGGAGTAACGTTCAACCAGATCCACCAGTTGATCTGCCGTCGTATGATTTCCATGGCTTACCCACTTCCTCAGGGCTGGTGGTAGAGCTCTCAGGTACTTGTCCATGACGACTCTCTGGATCATCTCTGGCGCTGTCAACACCTCGGGTTGTAGCCACTTCTTCGTCACGTGGATCAGGTCGAACATCTGGGACCGCGGTGGTTTATCCGGCTGATAAGTCCATTGATGTACTCTCTGTGCACGGACAGCGGTCGTCACTCCCAGCCGGGCCAAGATCTCGGCTTTCAGTTTGTCAAAGTCCTGCGCAGCTTCAGGCTCTAAGTCATAATACGCCTTTTGGGCCTCACCGGAAAGAAACGGGGCAATCAGGCCGGCCCATCGTGCCTTCGGCCATTTTTCTCGCACCGCCGTCCGTTCAAACGTGGTCAGGTATGCCTCGACGTCATCTTCGGTCGTCATCTTCTGCCAGTACCGACTCACGTGAATCACTCTCTTCCAGGTTAAGCTCAGGTAAGCTTGCCAGGCGCTGCGCCACCTGCTGGAGAAGCGAACGATCGGTAGCTGTCATGTCCACCAACTCCTTCAGCTGGGCCATCATCACCACATAAGCTTCTTGCTGGACGACGGTGGACTGTACCAGCGCTTTTACCACGTCCTCCATGCTCATGCTTGCAACGTGATGCCCGCGTTCTCCACCACAATGTGATAAAACACTCCGGGATCGCCTTTGCTGGGGTCAAAGGTCACGTGCATTCAGCATGAAACTCAGGCGCACAGCCGGGGTCCGGGTATAACTGACACTGAGTCAGGTTTATTAAAGGTGAAAGCAATGCAAAAAGGAAAAAAACATAAAACAAATCCTTGCCTGTCCGGCACTAACTAAACAAAGTACAACCTAACTACCACCTGGCGGGCTTCTCCCATCCAGCCAAACCACAGTTGCAGTGGGCACTGCTTCCACTCACGTGTGTCTCTCACACAGACAGGCTCTCTGTGTTCCCAGGCTGAGACACTCACACAACCACCTGGCATCCTTTTATATCCACCTCCCATTATTCATTAGTAAGCAGGTGTGATACTGACCAGACTAGGCCACATAGGAAAGGAATCTGGGAGAGATATACCTGCCCTCATCCACTATTCCCACATGATTCTCACACTACGTACATATTCACAACCCTCAATACGTGGACACTGATGCTATTGGGTCCCCTTTAACCCTCTCCCTCCCTACTCCCCTTTTTCCTATCCCCCCTTTTTTTTTCTCTCTCTCTTCTCTCTTTTTCTCTTGCTTTCCTTCTTCTTATATCTCTATAACTGCTTTTCTTACAGGTTATTTACTTTGTTTATAAGGTTCATATCTGGAGGTGTTTTTCAGGATAGCAAGCATGTATCCTATATCTGCCAGAGTCCTTGTTTGGCTATAAGTGTGCTGCTTTTACAGAGATGTAATGTTTAGCCTTGGACATGGTAAATGGCTCTCTGTACTGCTTTTACTGTTTAAAACTTTAATAAATATATTTACTGAAAAAACAAATAAAATGTGATCTGTCCTTGTAAACTCTTAGACCCCGAGGCACACGGCCACAGTCTGTATAAGAGCTGAGAGCAGCGTCGGACTGGAACACCTTGGGCCCACCAGAGAAAATCATTCTTGGGGCCCACTATGTAGCTGCATAGAGTTAAATACCAGACCACCAATTATGCGGTAAAACACGCTAATATCCGGGTATAATATAAGGTTGTACATGTCTTAATTATGTAGCAGGAGTTGGGGTAGCCCCCTCATAGAATATAAAGCAGCCCCCTCACATAGTATAATGCAGCCATCTCATAGAATATAATACTGCCCCCCTCATAGGGTATAATACTGCCCCCCTCATAGGGTATAATGCTGCCCCCCTCATAGGGTATAATGCTGCCCCCCTCATAGGGTATAATGCTGCCCTCCTCATAGGGTATAATACTGCCCCCCTCATAGGGTATAATACTGCCCCCCTCATAGGGAATAATGCACCCCCTCATAGGGTATAATGCTGCCCCCTCATAGGGTATAATACTGCCCCCCTCATAGGGTATAATACTGCCCCCCTCATAGGGTATAATACTGCCCCCCTCATAGGGTATAATGCTGCCCTCCTCATAGGGTATAATACTGCCCCCCTCATAGGGTATAATACTGCCCCCCTCATAGGGAATAATGCTGCCCCCTCATAGGGTATAATGCTGCCCCCTCATAGGGTATAATACTGCCCCCCTCATAGGGTATAATACTGCCCCCTCATAGGGTATAATACTGCCCCCCTCATAGGGTATAATGCTGCCCTCCTCATAGGGTATAATACTGCCCCCCTCATAGGGTATAATACTGCCCCCTCATAGGGTATAATACTGCCCCCCTCATAGGGTATAATGCTGCCCCCCTCATAGGGTATAATGCTGCCTCCTCATAGGGTATAATGCACCCCCTCATAGGGTATAATGCACCCCCTCATAGGGTATAATGCTGCCCTCCTCATAGGGTATAATACTGCCCCCCTCATAGGGTGTAATACTGCCCCCCTCATAGGGTATAATACTGCCCTCCTCATAGGGTATAATGCTGCCTCCTCATAGGGTATAATGCTGCCCTCCTCATAGGGTATAATACTGCCCCCCTCATAGGGTATAATACTGCCCTCCTCATAGGGTATAATGCTGCCTCCTCATAGGGTATAATACTGCCCCCCTCATAGGGTATAATACTGCCCCCCTCATAGGGAATAATGCACCCCCTCATAGGGTATAATACTGCCCCCCTCATAGGGTATAATACTGCCCCCTCATAGGGTATAATACTGCCCCCCTCATAGGGTATAATGCTGCCTCCTCATAGGGTATAATGCACCCCCTCATAGGGTATAATGCACCCCCTCATAGGGTATAATGCTGCCCTCCTCATAGGGTATAATACTGCCCCCCTCATAGGGTGTAATACTGCCCCCCTCATAGGGTATAATGCTGCCCTCCTCATAGGGTATAATGCTGCCTCCTCATAGGGTATAATGCTGCCCTCCTCATAGGGTATAATGCTGTCCCCTCATAGGGTATAATGCTGCCCCCTCATAGGGTATAATACTGCCCCCCTCATAGGGTATAATACTGCCCCCCTCATAGGGAATAATGCACCCCCTCATAGAGTATAATACTGCCCCCCCTCATAGGGTATAATACTGCCCCCCTCATAGGGTATTAAACTGCCCCCCCGCATAGGGTATAATGCTGCCCCCTCATAGGGTATAATACTGCCCCCCTCATAGGGTATAATACTGCCCCCCTCATAGGGTATAATGCTGCCTCCTCATAGGGTATAATGCTGCCTCCTCATAGGGTATAATGCTGCCTCCTCATAGGGTATAATGCTTCCCCCCTCATAGGGTATAATGCTGCCCCCTCATAGGGTATAATGCTTCCCCCCTCATAGGGTATAATGCTGCCTCCTCATAGGGTATAATGCTGCCTCCTCATAGGGTATAATGCTGCCTCCTCATAGGGTATAATGCTGCCTCCCTCATAGGGTATAATGCTATATAGATATATAGATATAGAGTTAGAGATAGATATAGAAAGAAATATAGATAATGGATAGATAGATAGATAGATATAGATAGCTATAGATAGAAAGATATAGAGATAGATAGATATATAGATAGAGATAGATAATAGACAGAGATAGATAATAGATAGAGATATACAGATATAATAATAATAATAATAATAATATAGACATATATAGATAGATATAGAGATAAAGATATAGAGATAGATATAGAGGAGATAGATAGATATAGAGGAGATAGATAGATATAGAGGAGATAGATAGATATAGAGGAGATAGATAGATATAGAGGAGATAGATAGATATAGAGGAGATAGATAGATATAGAGGAGATAGATAGATATAGAGGAGATAGATAGATATAGAGGAGATAGATAGATATAGAGGAGATAGATAGATATAGAGGAGATAGATAGATATAGAGGAGATAGATAGATATAGAGGAGATAGATAGATATAGAGGAGATAGATAGATATAGAGGAGATAGATAGATATAGAGGAGATAGATAGATATAGAGGAGATAGATAGATATAGAGGAGATAGATAGATATAGAGGAGATAGATAGATATAGAGGAGATAGATAGATATAGAGGAGATAGATAGATATAGAGGAGATAGATAGATATAGAGGAGATAGATAGATATAGAGGAGATAGATAGATATAGAGGAGATAGATAGATATAGAGGAGATAGATAGATATAGAGGAGATAGATAGATATAGAGGAGATAGATAGATATAGAGGAGATAGATAGATATAGAGGAGATAGATAGATATAGAGGAGATAGATAGATATAGAGGAGATAGATAGATATAGAGGAGATAGATAGATATAGAGGAGATAGATAGATATAGAGGAGATAGATAGATATAGAGGAGATAGATAGATATAGAGGAGATAGATAGATATAGAGGAGATAGATAGATATAGAGGAGATAGATAGATATAGAGGAGATAGATAGATATAGAGGAGATAGATAGATATAGAGGAGATAGATAGATATAGAGGAGATAGATAGATATAGAGGAGATAGATAGATATAGAGGAGATAGATAGATATAGAGGAGATAGATAGATATAGAGGAGATAGATAGATATAGAGGAGATAGATAGATATAGAGGAGATAGATAGATATAGAGGAGATAGATAGATATAGAGGAGATAGATAGATATAGAGGAGATAGATAGATATAGAGGAGATAGATAGATATAGAGGAGATAGATAGATATAGAGGAGATAGATAGATATAGAGGAGATAGATAGATATAGAGGAGATAGATAGATATAGAGGAGATAGATAGATATAGAGGAGATAGATAGATATAGAGGAGATAGATAGATATAGAGGAGATAGATAGATATAGAGGAGATAGATAGATATAGAGGAGATAGATAGATATAGAGGAGATAGATAGATATAGAGGAGATAGATAGATATAGAGGAGATAGATAGATATAGAGGAGATAGATAGATATAGAGGAGATAGATAGATATAGAGGAGATAGATAGATATAGAGGAGATAGATAGATATAGAGGAGATAGATAGATATAGAGGAGATAGATAGATATAGAGGAGATAGATAGATATAGAGGAGATAGATAGATATAGAGGAGATAGATAGATATAGAGGAGATAGATAGATATAGAGGAGATAGATAGATATAGAGGAGATAGATAGATATAGAGGAGATAGATAGATATAGAGGAGATAGATAGATATAGAGGAGATAGATAGATATAGAGGAGATAGATAGATATAGAGGAGATAGATAGATATAGAGGAGATAGATAGATATAGAGGAGATAGATAGATATAGAGGAGATAGATAGATATAGAGGAGATAGATAGATATAGAGGAGATAGATAGATATAGAGGAGATAGATAGATATAGAGGAGATAGATAGATATAGAGGAGATAGATAGATATAGAGGAGATAGATAGATATAGAGGAGATAGATAGATATAGAGGAGATAGATAGATATAGAGGAGATAGATAGATATAGAGGAGATAGATAGATATAGAGGAGATAGATAGATATAGAGGAGATAGATAGATATAGAGGAGATAGATAGATATAGAGGAGATAGATAGATATAGAGGAGATAGATAGATATAGAGGAGATAGATAGATATAGAGGAGATAGATAGATATAGAGGAGATAGATAGATATAGAGGAGATAGATAGATATAGAGGAGATAGATAGATATAGAGGAGATAGATAGATATAGAGGAGATAGATAGATATAGAGGAGATAGATAGATATAGAGGAGATAGATAGATATAGAGGAGATAGATAGATATAGAGGAGATAGATAGATATAGAGGAGATAGATAGATATAGAGGAGATAGATAGATATAGAGGAGATAGATAGATATAGAGGAGATAGATAGATATAGAGGAGATAGATAGATATAGAGGAGATAGATAGATATAGAGGAGATAGATAGATATAGAGGAGATAGATAGATATAGAGGAGATAGATAGATATAGAGGAGATAGATAGATATAGAGGAGATAGATAGATATAGAGGAGATAGATAGATATAGAGGAGATAGATAGATATAGAGGAGATAGATAGATATAGAGGAGATAGATAGATATAGAGGAGATAGATAGATATAGAGGAGATAGATAGATATAGAGGAGATAGATAGATATAGAGGAGATAGATAGATATAGAGGAGATAGATAGATATAGAGGAGATAGATAGATATAGAGGAGATAGATAGATATAGAGGAGATAGATAGATATAGAGGAGATAGATAGATATAGAGGAGATAGATAGATATAGAGGAGATAGATAGATATAGAGGAGATAGATAGATATAGAGGAGATAGATAGATATAGAGGAGATAGATAGATATAGAGGAGATAGATAGATATAGAGGAGATAGATAGATATAGAGGAGATAGATAGATATAGAGGAGATAGATAGATATAGAGGAGATAGATAGATATAGAGGAGATAGATAGATATAGAGGAGATAGATAGATATAGAGGAGATAGATAGATATAGAGGAGATAGATAGATATAGAGGAGATAGATAGATATAGAGGAGATAGATAGATATAGAGGAGATAGATAGATATAGAGGAGATAGATAGATATAGAGGAGATAGATAGATATAGAGGAGATAGATAGATATAGAGGAGATAGATAGATATAGAGGAGATAGATAGATATAGAGGAGATAGATAGATATAGAGGAGATAGATAGATATAGAGGAGATAGATAGATATAGAGGAGATAGATAGATATAGAGGAGATAGATAGATATAGAGGAGATAGATAGATATAGAGGAGATAGATAGATATAGAGGAGATAGATAGATATAGAGGAGATAGATAGATATAGAGGAGATAGATAGATATAGAGGAGATAGATAGATATAGAGGAGATAGATAGATATAGAGGAGATAGATAGATATAGAGGAGATAGATAGATATAGAGGAGATAGATAGATATAGAGGAGATAGATAGATATAGAGGAGATAGATAGATATAGAGGAGATAGATAGATATAGAGGAGATAGATAGATATAGAGGAGATAGATAGATATAGAGGAGATAGATAGATATAGAGGAGATAGATAGATATAGAGGAGATAGATAGATATAGAGGAGATAGATAGATATAGAGGAGATAGATAGATATAGAGGAGATAGATAGATATAGAGGAGATAGATAGATATAGAGGAGATAGATAGATATAGAGGAGATAGATAGATATAGAGGAGATAGATAGATATAGAGGAGATAGATAGATATAGAGGAGATAGATAGATATAGAGATAGATAGATATAGAGATAGATAGATATAGAGATAGATAGATATAGAGATAGATAGATATAGAGATAGATAGATATAGAGATAGATAGATATAGAGATAGATAGATATAGAGATAGATAGATATAGAGATAGATAGATATAGAGATAGATAGATATAGAGATAGATAGATATAGAGATAGATAGATATAGAGATAGATAGATATAGAGATAGATAGATATAGAGATAGATAGATATAGAGATAGATAGATATAGAGATAGATAGATATAGAGATAGATAGAAATATAGATATAGAGATAGATGTAGAGATAGAAAGATAGATATAGAGATAGATATAGATAATAGATAGAGATAAATAGATAGATAGAGAAAGATAGATATAGAGATAGCTATAGAGATAGAAAGATAGATATACAGAGAGATAGAGATAAATAGATAGATATAGAGAGAGATATAGAGAGAAATAGATATAGATATAGAGATAATAGATATATATAGAGATAGATATAGAGAGAGATAGATACAGAGAAAAGATATAGAGATAAATAGATAGAGATAGATAGATATAGAGATAGAAAGATAGATATAGAGATAGATTTACAGAGAGATAGATATAGAGATAGATAGCTATAGAGAGATATAGAGATAGATATAGAGAGAAATAGATATAGATATAGAGATAGATATAGAGATAGATATATAGATATAGATATAAAGATAGAGATATAGAGATAGAGATAGATAGATACAGAGAAAAGATATAGAGATAGATAACGGATAGATAAATAGATAGATAGGTATAGAGATAGATAGATATAGATATTAGATAGAGATATATATAAAGATAGATAGATATAGATGGTAGCTAGATAGATAATAAATATAGAGATAATAGATATAGAGATAGATAGAGTAAGATAGATAGATATAGAGATAGATAGATATAGAGATAGATGTAGAGATAGAAAGATAGATATAAAGATAGAGCGATAGATTGAGATAGATATAGAGATAGATATAGAGATAGATAGATATAGAAAGATAGATAGATATAAGAGAGATATATAGAGATATAGAGATAGATAGATAGATAATAGATAGATAGATAATAGATAGAGACAGATAGAGAGAGCGAGAGATATAAAAAAAAAAACAAACAAAACACAATACTCACCTCTCCTCCTCGCTCCCACGCTGATCCCGGCTTCAGTGTCAGGAGCTGCCCCCTCTGCCAGACACACAGCGGGTGTGTGATGTAGTGACGTCATCGCGCACTGGCTGTGAGCCAGGAGCAGAGAGGACTGAGGGCGGCACCGGCCCTGATGAAGAGCGGCTTACTGGGCTGGGGGCGGGGCCTCTGGGGGCGGGGCCTCTGGGGGTGGAGACTGTGAAATGATATGCTTCGCAGTGAATATTCATTTCTCTTTAGCAGGGGACAGGGACTTCTGCCTCCTGACACCCGCTGCTGCTCCGCTGGCAGGGGCCCCCATAGCAGCTGCATGGTGTGCGACATACCACTGGCTGGGGGCCCCTGGGGCAGCGGGGCCCTAGGCAACTGCTGGCCCTGTATGCCTGCAGGTGCCAGGGCCCACCAGATGCCAGGGCCCACCGGAGAATCCTCCGGTTCCCCGGTGGGCCAGTCCGACGCTGGCTGAGAGAGATGTTAGTCCAAAAAAGCTTCATCTCCTTTTCCAGTAAAATGCCAAATTTGTGTTCCAAACTCTTGGTACTCAAAGAAAAAACCTTATCTCATTGATCGCATTCCTTAAAAAACGCATCCACGTTCTCCCGACCCGCTAGGAGGCCGCTTGACACAGAGAAAGCCGCCGACGCCATGAGGAATTAGTCGGAACACACTGCGCTCTTTAAGAAAGCCACTCTTATTTGTCTGGCCGGGAAAGTGGCTAAAAATGCGTGTATAAAAGAGACGCAGCCGGCAATGCGACCGCTTTACCCTTAGCTGCACATTCATGGAAAATAAGCTAATCCGCATAGCGAAAAATGGTAGAAAAGAGAGCGGCACTCACCGGGTGGTGCAGCCAAGGCGTTATTATAAAAGCATATCAGCGGGAGAACGGGTGCAGGAAGGAGAGAGCAACCACGATCGTTTCACGCTGCAAAGGCGCCTCCACAGGTCACATGGTGAGCTGCAGCCGGCCAAGGAGGAAATACCCACCACCAGAGGTCCGGACCCCTCCTCCCACCGGCGCCGCTCACCTGCTGAGCAATCAGCAAAACAGCAAAAAACATATACAGTGCCGGCAAAAAAAATCTTTACAAGTTCAATGAAACCACAAAATCTTAATATTCAAGTGGATTCAAGTGTTTTATTGTGGATATTTTATTACAATTAGTATTTTGTCATGTCACCCTTACATTTTATCACCATCTGCAGTCGTTTAGGCATGGATTCAGCAAGGCTGGCTAAGTGTGTGGAGACCATGCTTACCCACAGTGTCTTCAGCACCTCCTTTAGATTGTTGGTGTTGCTGGGTCGTGTCTTTTGAACCTTGTTTTTCGTTAAATTCCCGGCATTTTCTATGGGGTTAAGGTCAGGGGAATTACCTGGCCACTCTAAAATGTTAAGGCCCCGTCTCACTAAGAGATCTCGGTAGTGAGATCGCTGCTGAGTCATAACTTTTGTGACGTAACAGCGATCTCACCAGCGAGATCGCTGTGTGTGACAGCGATCAGTGAGCGGCCCCCCTGCCGGTATCGCTGATCGCTGCAAGAAACCTCTGGACATTTCTTTGGTCGCTGGTCTCCCGCTGGCCAGCACGCATCGCTGTGTGTGACAGTGGGAGACCAGCGATCAGCTGTAAAAAATAATAAAAAAAATAAAAAATATAGTTATTCTCACCTTCCGATGTCCTGTTCAGCCATCCTGCCTCTCTCCACGCTCCGGTCCCAGTGATCCTTTGCACGAATGACCGCGAGATGTCACGGTCTCGAGGGATAACAAAGTCTCGCGGTCATTCATGCAAAGGATCACTGGGACCGGAGCGTGGAGAGAGGCAGGATGGCTGAACGGGGCGTCGGAAGGTGAGAATAACTATATTTTTTATTCTATTTTTTACAGCGATGTCGGGCGCTCGGCATCGCTGTGCTGATCGCTGGTGAAGCTGTCTGTGTGACAGCTCACCAGCGATCACATAGCGACTTATCAGCGATCCTGACACCTTGATATCGGTGTCGGGATCGCTGGTAAGTCGCTTAGTGTGACGGGGCCTTTAATGTTATGGTCACTGAGAAACTTTCTCACGGCCCTGACTTTGTGGACAGGGGCTCCATGATGCATAAAGTAATCACACTGATGTATGACCCAAAAAGTAAGCTTGTGTTCTTCCAAAACAGTAATATAATTGCTTGCTTTCATAGTTGCATTCTTGGGAAGTACAAACCTGCCCTGCCCATGCTTCCACTGCATGCACCCCGCACCATCACACTGTCAGGGTGTTTAACAGTCTTCACTGTATATTTTGGGTCATACCGTGACACGGTGCTCGGACGACGCACAACCTCTGAGCCTCCCCTGACCAGCCTGAAAGTGCTCTCATCACTAAACATCACTTTCCTCCACTCTTCAGATGTGGAATCTTGATATTTCTTACACAAGGCCAGCCTTTCCTTCTTCATTGCTGCTGTGAGCAGGGGCTTCTTTGCGGCACGGCAACGTGGTAGACCCAGGTCCTTCTGCAGGCGGTGACGGATTGTCCTAGCTGCGATGTTCTGGAGGAGCATAGGGTACTTGTTTATTAGTTCACCAGCAGTTATAGAAGGATGTGACATCACTTCACGCCTCAGAAGCTTATCAGTCCTTGGTGAAGTCTTCTTGGGTGCGCCGGAGCCCGACTTCCTCTGCGGTACCATCCCAGGAGGCAATGATGCCGCCGACCGCTTCAGCTGATAAATTGCTTCTCTTCACACTCCCAGATCTCTAGCTACAGCAATCACCGAATCCCCCTTCTCGAGCAGAGTCAAGGCACAGGATTCCTCTTCCATTTTAAGCTTCTTTCGACCCATTGTGGGAGATAATAAAAAACTGAGGGAGATAATAAAAGACTGCCTAACAGCAAAACCGGCTGAGCTGCACATAACAACCAGAGTGCAGAGAAGTGAGAACTGAGCCTTGATTGGTTGATATTTGCACCAAAGCCAGCCTTAATATTAGACAGTTTATTATCTCCCCCATTGTGTACACTTTTAAAAAGTGAAATTATGATGTGGATTTTATATGTAACGTTTTTTTTTGCTGCGCAAGTGTAAAGATTTTTTTTGCCGGCACTGTACATACATAATTCACATAAGTGAAAACAAAACATATAATACTACCATACATACAAAAGGAAAAGGAGAAAAAACCACAAGCCAGAAAGAGGTGAAAAAAGCAGTGAGTGCCGCTCTCTTTTCTACTATTTTTTGCTACACTATGTACAAGTCACAGACTTACACAGTATGGTAAATGGTTGGCAAGTCTGGACCCCCAGAGATAAACGCTTCAATCCACAAGCCAATATACAGATAAAAAGTCAGTTCTTCTTGGTTTGCAGAAACATAGTCGTCTGGGAAATTAAGATTGTTTCTTCACAGATTGTATTTGATGTCACCAATACCCATGTGAGGAGGCTCTGAGAGCACCGGAGCTGCCCTCGGGAGGTGCCAACACGGTCACCCCAGCCTGTAACTTTACCAACGCCCAAAGTAACCAAGCGCAGCGTCTGGGACCACACAACATAGCACACCAACAATGCGCAGCCCCTCCGGCCACCAGCCCTGAGACAGCACCGGGGTCCTGGGGAGCCCAAGCTCCCACCGATAGAGAGCGTGGTTGTCAGACAGATCCCCACTGCTGATGATGGAGGTTAAGAATCCTAGAATGTTAGAGTTGGAAGGGACCCCCATGGTCCTCATGTCCAACCCCCTTCTCAATGCAGCAGTCACTAAACCATCCCAGACAGATGTCTGTCCAGCCTCTGTGTGAAGACTTCTATTGAAGGAGAACTCACCACCTCTCGTGGCCGCCTGTTCCACTCGTTGATCACCCTCACTGTCAGCCTTCTTATATCTAATCTGTGTCTCCTCCCATTCAGTTTCATCCCATTGCTTCTAGTCTTTCCTGATGCAAATGAGAATAAAGTTGATCCTTCTACAATGTGACAGCCCTTTAGATATTTGTAGACAGCTATTAAGTCTCCTCTCAGTCTTCTCTTTTGCAAACTAAACATTCCCAAATCCTGCAACCTTTCCTCATAAGACAGGGTTTGCAGACCGGTCACCATTCTGGTCGCTCTTTTCTGAACTTGCTGCAGTTTGTTGATGTCTTTTTTAAAATGTGGTGCCCAAAACTGGACACAATATTCCAGATGAGGTCTGACCAAAGAGGAGTAGAGGGAAATAATGACTTCACGTGATCTAGACTGTATGCTTCTGTTTATACATCCTAGAATTGCATTTGCCTTTTTTGCTGCTGCATCACACTGTTGACTCATGTGCAGTCTGTGAGCGATTGGTATACCCGTCTTTTTCACATGTGCTGTTGCTTAGTTCTATTCCTCTCATTCTGTAGATGTACTTTTTGTTTTTCTTGCCCAGATGTTGTCAGACTGATCCCCACTGATGATGATGTTAGGGGTTGTCGGACATCTCCTGGTGACGATGGGGATTATCAGTCTAATCTTCACTGATAATGGAGTTGTCGGCCAGATCTGGGAAGACAATATCGCCATAGGGTGTTCAGTGAGTCAGGAGCTGCTGCTTAGATGACGGCAGACACCATAGATCATCAGCGGATTATGTGTCCTGCCGATGTGTGAGACGCACTGACAATAAACCGCACCTGATCTTAGTCTCTGGCTTCATCTATCGGCTCCTTTGTCCGCCGCTGCGTGTCACATATAGCGAGACCGCCGCTGCGTGTCACATATAGCGAGACCGCCGCTGCGTGTCACATATAGCGAGATCGCCGCTGCGTGTCACATATAGCGAGATCGCCGCTGAGTGTCACATATAGCGAGAGCGCCGCTGCGTGTCACATATAGCGAGAGCGCCGCTGAGTGTCACATATAGCGAGAGCGCCGCTGCGTGTCACATATAGCGAGAGCGCCGCTGCGTGTCACATATAGCGAGAGCGCCGCTGCGTGTCACATATAGCGAGAGCGCCGCTGCGTGTCACATATAGCGAGAGCGCCGCTGCGTGTCACATATAGCGAGAGCCCCGCTGCGTGTCACATATAGCGAGAGCGCCGCTGCGTGTCACATATAGCGAGAGCGCCGCTGCGTGTCACATATAGCGAGAGCGCCGCTGAGTGTCACATATAGCGAGAGCGCCGCTGAGTGTCACATATAGCGAGAGCCCCGCTGCGTGTCACATATAGCGAGAGCCCCGCTGCGTGTCATATAGCGAGAGCGCCGCTACGTGTCACATATAGCGAGAGCGCCGCTGCGTGTCACATATAGCGAGAGCGCCGCTGCGTGTCACATATAGCGAGAGCGCCGCTGCGTGTCACATATAGCGAGAGCGCCGCTGCGTGTCACATATAGCGAGAGCGCAGCTGCGTGTCACATATAGCGAGAGCGCAGCTGCGTGTCACATATAGCGAGAGCGCCGCTGCGTGTCACATATAGCGAGAGCGCCGCTGCGTGTCACATATAGCGAGAGCCCCGCTGCGTGTCACATATAGCGAGAGCCCCGCTACGTGTCACATATAGCGAGAGCGCCGCTGAGTGTCACATATAGCGACATCGCCGCTGAGTGTCACATATAGCGAGATCGCCGCTACGTGTCACATATAGCGAGAGCGCCGCTGCGTGTCACATATAGCGAGATCGCCGCTACGTGTCACATATAGCGAGAGCGCCGCTGCGTGTCACATATAGCGAGAGCCCCGCTGCGTGTCACATATAGCGAGAGCCCCGCTACGTGTCACATATAGCGAGAGCCCCGCTACGTGTCACATATAGCGAGATCGTCGCTGAGTGTCACATATAGCGAGAGCGCCGCTGCGTGTCACATATAGCGAGAGCCCCGCTGCGTGTCACATATAGCGAGAGCGCCGCTGCGTGTCACATATAGCGAGAGCGCCGCTGCGTGTCACATATAGCGAGAGCGCCGCTGAGTGTCACATATAGCGAGAGCCCCGCTGCGTGTCACATATAGCGAGAGCCCCGCTGCGTGTCACATATAGCGAGAGCCCCGCTACGTGTCACATATAGCGAGAGCCCCGCTGCGTGTCACATATAGCGAGAGCGCCGCTGCGTGTCACATATAGCGAGAGCCCCGCTGCGTGTCACATATAGCGAGAGCCCCGCTGCGTGTCACATATAGCGAGAGCCCCGCTGCGTGTCACATATAGCGAGAGCCCCGCTGCGTGTCACATATAGCGAGAGCGCCGCTGAGTGTCACATATAGCGAGAGCGCCGCTGAGTGTCACATATAGCGAGAGCGCCGCTGAGTGTCACATATAGCGAGAGCCCCGCTGCGTGTCACATATAGCGAGAGCGCCGCTGCGTGTCACATATAGCGAGAGCGCCGCTGCGTGTCACATATAGCGAGAGCGCCGCTGCGTGTCACATATAGCGAGAGCGCAGCTGCGTGTCACATATAGCGAGAGCGCAGCTGCGTGTCACATATAGCGAGAGCGCCGCTGCGTGTCACATATAGCGAGAGCGCCGCTGCGTGTCACATATAGCGAGAGCCCCGCTGCGTGTCACATATAGCGAGAGCCCCGCTACGTGTCACATATAGCGAGAGCGCCGCTGAGTGTCACATATAGCGACATCGCCGCTGAGTGTCACATATAGCGAGATCGCCGCTACGTGTCACATATAGCGAGAGCGCCGCTGCGTGTCACATATAGCGAGATCGCCGCTACGTGTCACATATAGCGAGAGCGCCGCTGCGTGTCACATATAGCGAGAGCCCCGCTGCGTGTCACATATAGCGAGAGCCCCGCTACGTGTCACATATAGCGAGAGCCCCGCTACGTGTCACATATAGCGAGATCGTCGCTGAGTGTCACATATAGCGAGAGCGCCGCTGCGTGTCACATATAGCGAGAGCCCCGCTGCGTGTCACATATAGCGAGAGCGCCGCTGCGTGTCACATATAGCGAGAGCGCCGCTGCGTGTCACATATAGCGAGAGCGCCGCTGAGTGTCACATATAGCGAGAGCCCCGCTGCGTGTCACATATAGCGAGAGCCCCGCTGCGTGTCACATATAGCGAGAGCCCCGCTACGTGTCACATATAGCGAGAGCCCCGCTGCGTGTCACATATAGCGAGAGCGCCGCTGCGTGTCACATATAGCGAGAGCCCCGCTGCGTGTCACATATAGCGAGAGCCCCGCTGCGTGTCACATATAGCGAGAGCCCCGCTGCGTGTCACATATAGCGAGAGCCCCGCTGCGTGTCACATATAGCGAGAGCGCCGCTGAGTGTCACATATAGCGAGAGCGCCGCTGAGTGTCACATATAGCGAGAGCGCCGCTGAGTGTCACATATAGCGAGAGCCCCGCTGCGTGTCACATATAGCGAGAGCGCCGCTGAGTGTCACATATAGCGAGAGCGCCGCTGAGTGTCACATATAGCGAGAGCGCCGCTGAGTGTCACATATAGCGAGAGCCCCGCTGCGTGTCACATATAGCGAGAGCCCCGCTGCGTGTCACATATAGCGAGAGCGCCGCTGCGTGTCACATATAGCGAGAGCGCCGCTGCGTGTCACATATAGCGAGAGCCCCGCTGCGTGTCACATATAGCGAGAGCCCCGCTGCGTGTCACATATAGCGAGAGCGCCGCTGCGTGTCACATATAGCGAGAGCCCCGCTGCGTGTCACATATAGCGAGAGCCCCGCTGCGTGTCACATATAGCGAGAGCCCCGCTGCGTGTCACATATAGCGAGAGCGCCGCTGAGTGTCACATATAGCGAGAGCCCCGCTGCGTGTCACATATAGCGAGAGCCCCGCTGAGTGTTACATATAGCGAGAGCCCCGCTGCGTGTCACATATAGCGAGAGCCCCGCTGCGTGTCACATATAGCGAGAGCGCCGCTGCGTGTCACATATAGCGAGAGCGCCGCTGCGTGTCACATATAGCGAGAGCGCCGCTGCGTGTCACATATAGCGAGAGCGCCGCTGCGTGTCACATATAGCGAGAGCGCCGCTGCGTGTCACATATAGCGAGAGCGCAGCTGCGTGTCACATATAGCGAGAGCGCAGCTGCGTGTCACATATAGCGAGAGCGCCGCTGCGTGTCACATATAGCGAGAGCCCCGCTGCGTGTCACATATAGCGAGAGCCCCGCTGCGTGTCACATATAGCGAGATCGCCGCTGAGTGTCACATATAGCGAGAGCGCCGCTGCGTGTCACATATAGCGAGAGCCCCGCTGCGTGTCACATATAGCGAGAGCCCCGCTGCGTGTCACATATAGCGAGAGCCCCGCTACGTGTCACATATAGCGAGAGCCCCGCTACGTGTCACATATAGCGAGATCGTCGCTGAGTGTCACATATAGCGAGAGCGCCGCTGCGTGTCACATATAGCGAGAGCCCCGCTGCGTGTCACATATAGCGAGAGCGCCGCTGCGTGTCACATATAGCGAGAGCGCCGCTGCGTGTCACATATAGCGAGAGCGCCGCTGAGTGTCACATATAGCGAGAGCCCCGCTGCGTGTCACATATAGCGAGAGCCCCGCTGCGTGTCACATATAGCGAGAGCCCCGCTACGTGTCACATATAGCGAGAGCCCCGCTGCGTGTCACATATAGCGAGAGCGCCGCTGCGTGTCACATATAGCGAGAGCCCCGCTGCGTGTCACATATAGCGAGAGCCCCGCTGCGTGTCACATATAGCGAGAGCCCCGCTGCGTGTCACATATAGCGAGAGCCCCGCTGCGTGTCACATATAGCGAGAGCGCCGCTGAGTGTCACATATAGCGAGAGCGCCGCTGAGTGTCACATATAGCGAGAGCGCCGCTGAGTGTCACATATAGCGAGAGCCCCGCTGCGTGTCACATATAGCGAGAGCGCCGCTGAGTGTCACATATAGCGAGAGCGCCGCTGAGTGTCACATATAGCGAGAGCGCCGCTGAGTGTCACATATAGCGAGAGCCCCGCTGCGTGTCACATATAGCGAGAGCCCCGCTGCGTGTCACATATAGCGAGAGCCCCGCTGCGTGTCACATATAGCGAGAGCCCCGCTGAGTGTCACATATAGCGAGAGCCCCGCTGCGTGTCACATATAGCGAGAGCGCCGCTGCGTGTCACATATAGCGAGAGCGCCGCTGCGTGTCACATATAGCGAGAGCCCCGCTGCGTGTCACATATAGCGAGAGCCCCGCTGCGTGTCACATATAGCGAGAGCGCCGCTGCGTGTCACATATAGCGAGAGCCCCGCTGCGTGTCACATATAGCGAGAGCCCCGCTGCGTGTCACATATAGCGAGAGCCCCGCTGCGTGTCACATATAGCGAGAGCGCCGCTGAGTGTCACATATAGCGAGAGCCCCGCTGCGTGTCACATATAGCGAGAGCCCCGCTGAGTGTCACATATAGCGAGAGCCCCGCTGCGTGTCACATATAGCGAGAGCCCCGCTGCGTGTCACATATAGCGAGAGCGCCGCTGCGTGTCACATATAGCGAGAGCGCCGCTGCGTGTCACATATAGCGAGAGCGCCGCTGCGTGTCACATATAGCGAGAGCGCCGCTGCGTGTCACATATAGCGAGAGCGCCGCTGCGTGTCACATATAGCGAGAGCGCAGCTGCGTGTCACATATAGCGAGAGCGCAGCTGCGTGTCACATATAGCGAGAGCCCCGCTGCGTGTCACATATAGCGAGAGCCCCGCTGCGTGTCACATATAGCGAGATCGCCGCTGCGTGTCACATATAGCGAGATCGCCGCTGAGTGTCACATATAGCGAGAGCGCCGCTGCGTGTCACATATAGCGAGAGCCCCGCTGCGTGTCACATATAGCGAGAGCCCCGCTGCGTGTCACATATAGCGAGAGCCCCGCTGCGTGTCACATATAGCGAGAGCCCCGCTGCGTGTCACATATAGCGAGAGCCCCGCTGCGTGTCACATATAGCGAGAGCCCCGCTGCGTGTCACATATAGCGAGAGCCCCGCTGAGTGTCACATATAGAGAGCCCCGCTGCGTGTCACATATAGCGAGAGCGCCGCTGAGTGTCACATATAGCGAGAGCCCCGCTGCGTGTCACATATAGCGAGAGCCCCGCTGCGTGTCACATATAGCGAGAGCCCCGCTGCGTGTCACATATAGCGAGAGCCCCGCTGCGTGTCACATATAGCGAGAGCACCGCTGCGTGTCACATATAGCGAGAGCGCCGCTGCGTGTCACATATAGCGAGAGCCCCGCTGCGTGTCACATATAGCGAGAGCCCCGCTGCGTGTCACATATAGCGAGAGCGCCGCTGAGTGTCACATATAGCGAGAGCCCCGCTGCGTGTCACGTATAGCGAGAGCCCCGCTGCGTGTCACGTATAGCGAGAGCCCCGCTGCGTGTCACGTATAGCGAGAGCCCCGCTGCGTGTCACATATAGCGAGAGCCCCGCTGCGTGTCACATATAGCGAGAGCACCGCTGCGTGTCACATATAGCGAGAGCGCCGCTGCGTGTCACATATAGCGAGAGCCCCGCTGCGTGTCACATATAGCGAGAGCCCCGCTGCGTGTCACATATAGCGAGAGCGCCGCTGAGTGTCACATATAGCGAGAGCCCCGCTGAGTGTCACATATAGCGAGAGCCCCGCTGCGTGTCACATATAGCGAGAGCCCCGCTGCGTGTCACATATAGCGAGAGCGCCGCTGCGTGTCACATATAGCGAGAGCCCCGCTGCGTGTCACATATAGCGAGAGCGCCGCTGCGTGTCACATATAGCGAGAGCGCCGCTGCGTGTCACATATAGCGAGAGCCCCGCTGCGTGTCACATATAGCGAGAGCCCCGCTGCGTGTCACATATAGCGAGAGCCCCGCTGCGTGTCACATATAGCGAGAGCCCCGCTGCGTGTCACATATAGCGAGAGCCCCGCTGCGTGTCACATATAGCGAGAGCCCCGCTGAGTGTCACATATAGCGAGAGCCCCGCTGCGTGTCACATATAGCGAGAGCCCCGCTGCGTGTCACATATAGCGAGAGCGCCGCTGCGTGTCACATATAGCGAGAGCCCCGCTGCGTGTCACATATAGCGAGAGCCCCGCTGCGTGTCACATATAGCGAGAGCCCCGCTGCGTGTCACATATAGCGAGAGCGCCGCTGCGTGTCACATATAGCGAGAGCCCCGCTGCGTGTCACATATAGCGAGAGCCCCGCTGCGTGTCACATATAGCGAGAGCGCAGCTGCGTGTCACATATAGCGAGAGCCCCGCTGCGTGTCACATATAGCGAGAGCCCCGCTGCGTGTCACATATAGCGAGAGCCCCGCTGCGTGTCACATATAGCGAGAGCCCCGCTGCGTGTCACATATAGCGAGAGCCCCGCTGAGTGTCACATATAGCGAGAGCCCCGCTGCGTGTCACATATAGCGAGAGCCCCGCTGCGTGTCACATATAGCGAGAGCCCCGCTGCGTGTCACATATAGCGAGAGCCCCGCTGCGTGTCACATATAGCGAGAGCCCCGCTGCGTGTCACATATAGCGAGAGCCCCGCTGCGTGTCACATATAGCGAGAGCCCCGCTGCGTGTCACATATAGCGAGAGCCCCGCTGCGTGTCACATATAGCGAGAGCCCCGCTGCGTGTCACATATAGCGAGAGCCCCGCTGCGTGTCACATATAGCGAGAGCCCCGCTGCGTGTCACATATAGCGAGAGCCCCGCTGCGTGTCACATATAGCGAGAGCCCCGCTGCGTGTCACATATAGCGAGAGCCCCGCTGCGTGTCACATATAGCGAGAGCCCCGCTGCGTGTCACATATAGCGAGAGCACCGCTGCGTGTCACATATAGCGAGAGCGCCGCTGCGTGTCACATATAGCGAGAGCCCCGCTGCGTGTCACATATAGCGAGAGCCCCGCTGCGTGTCACATATAGCGAGAGCGCCGCTGAGTGTCACATATAGCGAGAGCCCCGCTGCGTGTCACATATAGCGAGAGCCCCGCTGCGTGTCACATATAGCGAGAGCCCCGCTGCGTGTCACATATAGCGAGAGCCCCGCTGCGTGTCACATATAGCGAGAGCGCCGCTGAGTGTCACATATAGCGAGAGCCCCGCTGCGTGTCACATATAGCGAGAGCCCCGCTGCGTGTCACATATAGCGAGAGCCCCGCTGCGTGTCACATATAGCGAGAGCGCCGCTGAGTGTCACATATAGCGAGAGCCCCGCTGCGTGTCACATATAGCGAGAGCCCCGCTGCGTGTCACATATAGAGAGAGCCCCGCTGCGTGTCACATATAGCGAGAGCGCCGCTGAGTGTCACATATAGCGAGAGCCCCGCTGCGTGTCACATATAGCGAGAGCCCCGCTGCGTGTCACATATAGCGAGAGCCCCGCTGCGTGTCACATATAGCGAGAGTGTAAAAGGCCCTTTAGTCCCCGGGAATTCTTGAGAAATTATCCAGAAAAACGGAGGATTAAGGAATCATCTCTGACGGTGACGCTGAGGGCGGCGGTCATCTCTGACGGTGACGCTGAGGGCGGCGGTCATCTCTGACGGTGACGCTGAGGGCGGCGGTCATCTCTGACGGTGACGCTGAGGGCGGCGGTCGTCCTCCTTCAGGGCGGCAGTTACTATGGAGACGACATCAGTCACGTGATATAAGAGGACTGCGGCCACGTGACTGCTGGTTGTTACTTCCGGGATCAACTGCAGATCAGGAGAAAGGTAAAAACCTGAAGAGACCGAGAAACACCGGGAGAGACCGGAGGAGGAGGAGGAGCGGGGCACAGCACTGTATATAGAGGAGGAGGATCGGGGCACAGCACTGTATATAGAGGAGGAGGAGGACTGGGGCACAGCACTGTATATAGAGGAGGAGGACTGGGGCACAGCACTGTATATAGAGGAGGAGGAGGAGCGGGGCTCTGCACTGTATATAGAGGAGGAGGAGGAGCGGGGCACAGCACTGTATATAGAGGAGGACCGGGGCACAGCACTGTATATAGAGGAGGAGGAGGAGCGGGGCTCTGCACTGTATATAGAGGAGGAGGAGGAGCGGGGCACAGCACTGTATATAGAGGAGGACCGGGGCACAGCACTGTATATAGAGGAGGAGGAGCGGGGCACAGCACTGTATATAGAGGAGGAGGACCGGGGCACAGCACTGTATATAGAGGAGGAGGAGGAGGACTGGGGCACAGCACTGTATATAGAGTAGGAGGACCGGGGCACAGCACTGTATATAGAGGAGGAGGAGGAGGACTGGGGCACAGCACTGTATATAGAGGAGGAGGACTGGGGCACAGCACTGTATATAGAGGAGGAGGAGGAGCGGGGCTCTGCACTGTATATAGAGGAGGAGGAGGAGCGGGGCACAGCACTGTATATAGAGGAGGACCGGGGCACAGCACTGTATATAGAGGAGGAGCGGGGCACAGCACTGTATATAGAGGAGGAGGACCGGGGCACAGCACTGTATATAGAGGAGGAGGAGGAGGACTGGGGCACAGCACTGTATATAGAGGAGGAGGACTGGGGCACAGCACTGTATATAGAGGAGGAGGAGGAGCGGGGCACTGCACTGTATATAGAGGAGGAGGAGGAGCGGGGCTCTGCACTGTATATAGAGGAGGAGGAGGAGCGGGGCACAGCACTGTATATAGAGGAGGAGGAGGAGCGGGGCACAGCACTGTATATAGAGGAGGAGCGGGGCACAGCACTGTATATAGAGGAGGAGGACCGGGGCACAGCACTGTATATAGAGGAGGAGGAGGAGGAGGACTGGGGCACAGCACTGTATATAGAGGAGGAGGACTGGGGCACAGCACTGTATATAGAGGAGGAGGAGGACTGGGGCACAGCACTGTATATAGAGGAGGAGGAGGAGCGGGGCTCTGCACTGTATATAGAGGAGGAGGAGGAGCGGGGCACAGCACTGTATATAGAGGAGGAGGAGGAGCGGGGCTCTGCACTGTATATAGAGGAGGAGGAGGACCGGGGCACAGCACTGTATATAGAGGAGGAGGACCGGGGCACAGCACTGTATATAGAGGAGGAGGATCGGGGCACAGCACTGTATATAGAGGAGGAGGACCGGGGCACAGCACTGTATATAGAGGAGGAGGACCGGGGCACAGCACTGTATATAGAGGAGGAGGACCGGGGCACAGCACTGTATATAGAGGAGGAGGATCGGGGCACAGCACTGTATATAGAGGAGGAGGATCGGGGCACAGCACTGTATATAGAGGAGGAGGACCGGGGCACAGCACTGTATATAGAGGAGGACCGGGGCACAGCACTGTATATAGAGGAGGAGGATCGGGGCACAGCACTGTATATAGAGGAGGAGGACCGGGGCACAGCACTGTATATAGAGGAGGACCGGGGCACAGCACTGTATATAGAGGAGGAGGATCGGGGCACAGCACTGTATATAGAGGAGGAGGATCGGGGCACAGCACTGTATATAGAGGAGGAGGACCGGGGCACAGCACTGTATATAGAGGAGGAGGACCGGGGCACAGCACTGTATATAGAGGAGGAGGACCGGGGCACAGCACTGTATATAGAGGAGGAGGACCGGGGCACAGCACTGTATATAGAGGAGGAGGAGGACCGGGGCACAGCACTGTATATAGAGGAGGACCGGGGCACAGCACTGTATATAGAGGAGGAGGAGGACCGGGGCACAGCACTGTATATAGAGGAGGAGGATCGGGGCACAGCACTGTATATAGAGGAGGAGGAACGGGGCACAGCACTGTATATAGAGGAGGAGGACCGGGGCACAGCACTGTATATAGAGGAGGAGGATCGGGGCACAGCACTGTATATAGAGGAGGAGGACCGGGGCACAGCACTGTATATAGAGGAGGAGGACCGGAGCACAGCACTGTATATAGAGGAGGAGGATCGGGGCACAGCACTGTATATAGAGGAGGAGGATCGGGGCACAGCACTGTATATAGAGGAGGACCGGGGCACAGCACTGTATATAGAGGAGGAGGACCGGGGCACAGCACTGTATATAGAGGAGGACCGAGGCACAGCACTGTATATAGAGGAGGAGGATCGGGGCACAGCACTGTATATAGAGGAGGAGGACCGGGGCACAGCACTGTATATAGAGGAGGACCGGGGCACAGCACTGTATATAGAGGAGGAGGACCGGGGCACAGCACTGTATATAGAGGAGGAGGACCGGGGCACAGCATTGTATATAGAGGAGGAGGACCGGGGCACAGCATTGTATATAGAGGAGGAGGATCGGGGCACAGCACTGTATATAGAGGAGGACCGGGGCACAGCACTGTATATAGAGGAGGAGGACCGGGGCACAGCACTGTATATAGAGGAGGACCGGGGCACAACACTGTATATAGAGGAGGAGGACCGGGGCACAGCACTGTATATAGAGGAGGACCGGGGCACAGCACTGTATATAGAGGAGGAGGATCGGGGCACAGCACTGTATATAGAGGAGGAGGATCGGGGCACAGCACTGTATATAGAGGAGGAGGACCGGGGCACAGCACTGTATATAGAGGAGGAGGACCGGGGCACAGCACTGTATATAGAGGAGGACCGGGGCACAGCACGGTATATAGAGGAGGACCGGGGCACAGCACTGTATATAGAGGAGGAGGATCGGGGGACAGCACTGTATATAGAGGACCGGGGCACAGCACTGTATATAGAGGAGGAGGACCGGGGCACAGCACAGTATATAGAGGAGGACCGGGGACAGCGCTGTATATAGAGGAGGACCGGGGACAGCGCTGTATATAGAGGAGGAGGAGGTTCGGGGCACAGCACTGTATATAGAGGAGGAGGAGGTTCGGGGCACTGCACTGTATATAGAGGAGGGGGAGGACCGGGGCACAGCACTGTATATAGAGGAGGAGGAGGACCGGGGCACAGCACTGTATATAGAGGAGGAGGAGGTCCGGGGCACAGCACTGTATATAGAGGAGGACCGGGGCACAGCACTGTATATGGAGGAGGACCGGGGCACAGCACTGTATATAGAGGAGGAGGAGGACCGGGGCACAGCACTGTATATAGAGGAGGACCGGGGCACAGCACTGTATATAGAGGAGGACCGGGGCACAGCACTGTATATAGAGGAGGAGGAGGACCGGGGCACAGCACTGTATATAGAGGAGGAGGAGGACCGGGGCACAGCACTGTATATAGAGGAGGAGCAGGGACAGCACTGTATATAGAGGAGGACTGGGGCACAGCACTGTATATAGAGGAGGAGCGGGTACAGCACTGTATATAGACGAGGAGGAGGACCGGGGCACCGCACTGTATATAGAGGAGGAGGAGGACCGGGGCGCCGCACTGTATATAGAGGAGGAGGAGGACCGGGGCACCGCACTG
Source organism: Dendrobates tinctorius (assembly GCF_039654945.1). NCBI lineage: Eukaryota > Metazoa > Chordata > Amphibia > Anura > Dendrobatidae > Dendrobates > Dendrobates tinctorius. The sequence goes on from NW_027362112.1 coordinate 1,135,401, forward strand.
TATATAGAGGAGGAGGAGGACCGGGGCCCAGCACTGTATATAGAGGAGGAGGAGGAGCAGGGACAGCACTGTATATAGAGAAGGACTGGGGCACAGCACTGTATATAGAGGAGGAGGAGCGGGTACAGCACTGTATATAGAGGAGGAGGAGCGGGCACAGCACTGTATATAGAGGAGGAGCGGGCACAGCACTGTATATAGAGGAGGACCGGGGCACAGCACTGTATATAGAGGAGGAGGAGGACCGGGGCACAGCACTGTATATAGAAGAGGAGGACCGGGGCACAGCACTGTATGTAGAGGAGGAGGACCGGGCACAGCACTGTATATAGAGGAGGAGCGGGCACAGCACTGTATATAGAGGAGGACCTGGGAACAGCACTGTATATAGAGGAGGAGGACCGGGTACAGCACTGTATATAGAGGAGGAGGAGGACCAGGGCACAGCACTGTATATAGAGGAGGAGGAGGACCGGGGCGCAGCACCGTGTATAGAGGAGGACCGGGGCGCAGCACCGTGTATAGAGGAGGACCGGGGCGCAGCACCGTGTATAGAGGAGGACCGGGGCGCAGCACCGTGTATAGAGGAGGACCGGGGCGCAGCACCGTGTATAGAGGAGGACCGGGGCGCAGCACCGTGTATAGAGGAGGACCGGGGCGCAGCACCGTGTATAGAGGAGGACCGGGGCGCAGCACCGTGTATAGAGGAGGACCGGGGCGCAGCACCGTGTATAGAGGAGGACCGGGGCGCAGCACCGTGTATAGAGGAGGACCGGGGCGCAGCACCGTGTATAGAGGAGGACCGGGGCGCAGCACCGTGTATAGAGGAGGACCGGGGCGCAGCACCGTGTATAGAGGAGGACCGGGGCGCAGCACCGTGTATAGAGGAGGACCGGGGCGCAGCACCGTGTATAGAGGAGGACCGGGGCGCAGCACCGTGTATAGAGGAGGACCGGGGCGCAGCACCGTGTATAGAGGAGGACCGGGGCGCAGCACCGTGTATAGAGGAGGACCGGGGCGCAGCACCGTGTATAGAGGAGGACCGGGGCGCAGCACCGTGTATAGAGGAGGACCGGGGCGCAGCACCGTGTATAGAGGAGGACCGGGGCGCAGCACCGTGTATAGAGGAGGACCGGGGCGCAGCACCGCGTATAGAGGAGGACCGGGGCGCAGCACCGCGTATAGAGGAGGACCGGGGCGCAGCACCGCGTATAGAGGAGGACCGGGGCGCAGCACCGCGTATAGAGGAGGACCGGGGCGCAGCACCGCGTATAGAGGAGGACCGGGGCGCAGCACCGCGTATAGAGGAGGACCGGGGCGCAGCACCGCGTATAGAGGAGGACCGGGGCGCAGCACCGCGTATAGAGGAGGACCGGGGCGCAGCACCGCGTATAGAGGAGGACCGGGGCGCAGCACCGCGTATAGAGGAGGACCGGGGCGCAGCACCGCGTATAGAGGAGGACCGGGGCGCAGCACCGCGTATAGAGGAGGACCGGGGCGCAGCACCGCGTATAGAGGAGGACCGGGGCGCAGCACCGCGTATAGAGGAGGACCGGGGCGCAGCACCGCGTATAGAGGAGGACCGGGGCGCAGCACCGCGTATAGAGGAGGACCGGGGCGCAGCACCGCGTATAGAGGAGGACCGGGGCGCAGCACCGCGTATAGAGGAGGACCGGGGCGCAGCACCGCGTATAGAGGAGGAGTGGGGCGCAGCACCGCGTATAGAGGAGGAGTGGGGCGCAGCACCGCGTATAGAGGAGGACCGGGGCGCAGCACCGCGTATAGAGGAGGACCGGGGCGCAGCACCGCGTATAGAGGAGGAGTGGGGCGCAGCACCGCGTATAGAGGAGGAGTGGGGCACAGCACCGCGTATAGAGGAGGAGTGGGGTACAGCACCGCATATAGAGGAGGAGTGGGGTACAGCACCGTATATAGAGGAGGAGTGGGGTACAGCACCGTATATAGAGGAGGAGTGGGGTACAGCACCGTATATAGAGGAATGGAGTACAGCACCGTGTATGGAGGAGGAGTGGGGTACAGCACCGTGTATGGAGGAGGAGTGGGGTACAGCACCGTGTATGGAGGAGGAGTGGGGTGCAGCACCGTGTATGGAGGAGGAGTGGGGCGCAGCACCGTGTATGGAGGAGGACCGGGGCGCAGCACCGTATATAGAGGAATGGAGTACAGCACCGTGTATAGAGGAATGGAGTACAGCACCGTGTATAGAGGAGGAGTGGGGTACAGCACCGTGTATGGAGGAGGAGTGGGGTACAGCACCGTGTATGGAGGAGGAGTGGGGTACAGCACCGTGTATGGAGGAGGAGTGGGGCACAGCACCGTATATAGAGGAGGAGGAGTGGTGCTGATGCTTGGTCAGGTGTGCTGGTTTTGTGGAGGCAGGACATCCTGGGTGTGGTTGGTAACCAGCTGCTGTTCTTCGCAGGCCGCCGGGCACAATGTCCAGCTGTGGTTTCCCTCCAGAGATCCAGAGTCTGTTTGATAAGCGCTTCACCTACGACAAGCAGAGAGACTGGCATCTGCCCGCAGCCTCCGAGATCCTCAGCTCAGACCACAAGGAGTTCAGTCGCTTTCTGGCCCTGAAGGAGTCTCTGAACCAGGTGAAAAACCTTCTGAGTGATAAGAAGCTGGACGCCTGGCACCGACACACATCCTTCACAAACCAAGCTGGGAAAATAGTGCCTGAGGTGCGGAGACAGGCCAATGCGGAGCTGTGCACTCAGGCCTGGTGTAAGTTTCATGAGATCTTATGCTCGTACCCCCTGATTCCCAACACGGCGCTGTGGAGCTATGAGCTGAACACCCTACACTTGTGTGAGGCCCCGGGAGCCTTCGTCTCCAGCCTCAACCACTACATGAAAACCCAGGTTGAGCGCTGTGACTGGAACTGGGTGGCGAACACGCTAAACCCATACCACGAGGCCAACGATGGTCTGGTGATGATTGCTGATGACCGCCTGATTGCCAACACCTTACCCTGGTGGTACTTTGGCCCAGACAACACTGGGGACATCATGAGCACCAGACATTTGGAGGGGTTACAGAAGTTCATCAGTAACATGTCCTCCGTACACCTGGTCACCGCAGATGGCAGTTTTGACTGCCAGGGAAACCCCGGAGAACAGGAGACGCTAGTCTATCCTCTGCACTACTGTGAGGTGGTCACCTGTCTGGCCACCCTCGGGCTTGGAGGATCCTTTGTCTTGAAGATGTTCACTCTGTTTCAGCATTCTTCTGTTAATCTCATGTATCTTCTGAACTGCTGCTTCCAGACGGTCCACATAATAAAACCTGGCACCAGCAAGGCAGGCAACTCTGAGGTGTATGTGGTGTGCTTGGGCTACTTGGGTAAAGAGGCCATCCAAGGGCATCTTAGGAAAATGATAGCACATTTTGGGGCAGAGGTGGGACCACAATCCTTGTTTCCTCATCAGTCTCTCCCAGAGTCGTTCCTGCAGTGCCATCTAGATTGCTGCACCTTCTTTTATAAGCATCAGACACATACCATCCTGGAGAACCTGAAACTTTTCTCACATATGGGCTCGGAGGACAAGCTGCACCTGGATTTTCTGCGGGACTCTGCTGTCTCCTATTACCTGCAGAGGTTCCAAATCAAATACATTGCCAGGAAAAATTGGTTGGTTCGGAAGCCGCAGGTGGGTTGCAGCTTTAATATGCGGTGGGTGGGAAGTCGCAACCGCCGCACAGATACCTACAATGAGAGGAAGCAGCAGGAAGCTCGGACATGGCCTGAGAAGGTGGCTCAGGGATACTTCAGCTCCTTCTTGAAGGAACATGTGGCCGGTAACCTGGGTAGAGGCTGCCTCCTGCAAGGTTCCAGCAATCCACTGAAACATGAAGACTGGTACTTCCTCCAGGGGCAGCGGCTCTCAAGGATCCAGAGCTCCTCGTTCTGTGACTGTGAACTGCTCTGTAAATATAATGAAACCATCGAGGGTTGTTCTGAAGGAGGCCCTATCGCCTCCCTGGCATCGTTCTCCTGCCCTTCCTGTCCTCTTCAGCCGGCAGGAGATGTAGTGTTGTCATTGTTGGAGCTGGCAGAGGATGGGCGTCAAGTACTGGTTTGTGGGGCATATTCTGTCTTTGAGGTTCTTTACCAAAGGCAGTTGTCTTCAGGATTCCTAGAATGTGCCCCTCTGCATCTACCCGTCTCTGTCCTTCATGATGGGCACCCAGTCTACCAGCAGCAGCTCATCGCCTTGATTCTTCAGGCTTTTCAGCAGTTACAGGCAGGTGACTCCTTCCTTCTGCCTCTTCTGTCATCGTTGACCCGCTTTACTGCTAGTATTGTGTACGTCTTGTGCCATTGCTTTCATGTCATCAGTTTCTCTTGTCCCGTCGGCCATCTTACCCACGGGACCAGTGCTGTACTCCTGTGCTGTGGTTACCAGCCTCTTCCCAGTTCCGTTCTCCAGCGACTTCACCAGTTACAGCAGCTGGTGGACCAGTTGGTGAGCTCGGACTCTCCCCATCAGGTCCTGGAGTTTATACCCATGGAGGAACTCCTGAAAGGCTCCATCCTGGAATTCCTTTGGGACTTGAATTGTGCCATAATCAGCCATAGCCTCCATGTAATCGGCCTCTGTGAACATGAAAAGACTTTATCAAGCACAGTCCAGGTTTCGGAGCATCCAGAACTGAAGTGAAAAGCTTTGTACTGCCCCAAGCTTCCGGACTTGTGAATAGTCTGCACTTATAAGATTCCGTTTATTTTATGACCCGCAGGCCTTCGTGGCCGCTACAGTTTAGTGATTGTTGTAATTCCTGTGCTGGACTGGTCCTAGTTGGATCATCAGGGGCTCGGGCAGCACAGAATGACTGATCAAACCAAGCACAGGCGCTCCGTGCTTCACAGCTGGGCCAATAATTTGTAGGCACCTTCCCACCTGCTTGTTTCCCCTCAATTTCCAAAAACCCTGTTTCATTGACACTTGTTTCCATAGAGCCAGAGAAGGGTGGAGATGGATGGCAACCAAGCGGGTGGGAAGGTGAATGTAAATGGTCGGCCGCCGTGAAGCACCGAGCAGTGGGACTTGGGTTAAACAGTCATTCTGTACTGACTGTCCCGTTACACAGCATGATTAAAACAACCTTTTCGTTTCTGATTGTCATTCTTATGGTGGATTGTCACCCAGTGAAATATCAACTGTTTTCCATTGAGCTTCTGACTGAACTGGTCCTATGACAGATTTTCTAGTGCATTCCTCAGATGGGTGTTTGTGAGCTCCTGACTGTCCCTCGTCTATCAGGAAGAACCCCTGAGTTCGTGACCGTCCCTCCTCTCTCAGGAACAACCCTCGAGCTCCTGACCGTCCCTCCTCTCTCAGGAACAACCCTCGAGCTCCTGACCGTCCCTCCTCTCTCAGGAACAACCCTCGAGCTCCTGACCGTCCCTCCTCTCTCAGGAACAACCCCGCGAGCTCCTGACCGTCCCTCCTCTCTCAGGAACAACCCTCGAGCTTCTGACCGTCCCTCCTCTCTCAGGAGCAACCCCGCGAGCTCCTGACAGTCCCTCCTCTCTCAGGAGCAACCCCGAGAGCTCCTGACAGTCCCTCCTCTCTCAGGAGCAACCCCGCAAGCTCCTGACAGTCCCTCCTTTATTGGGAACAGCCCCGTGAGCGCCTGACCGTCCCTCTTCTATCAGAAACAACCCCACGAGCGCCTGACAGTCCCTCCTCTCAGGAATAACCCCGCGAGCTCCTGACAGTCCCTCCTTTCTCAGGAACAACCCTGCAAGCTCCTCTCAGTCCCTCCTCTCAGGAACAACCCCGCGAGCGCCTGTCCCTCCTCTCAGGAACAACCCCGTGAGCTCCTGACAGACCCTCCTCTCTCATGAACAACCCCGCAAGCTCCTGACAGTCCCTCCTCTCTCATGAACAACCCCGCGAGCTCCTGACAGTCCCTCCTCTCTCATGAACAACCCCGCGAGCTCCTGACAGTCCCTCCTCTCTCATGAACAACCCCGCGAGCTCCTGACAGTCCCTCCTCTCTCATGAACAACCCCGCGAGCTCCTGACAGTCCCTCCTCTCTCATGAACAACCCCGCGAGCTCCTGACAGTCCCTCCTCTCTCATGAACAACCCCGCGAGCTCCTGACAGTCCCTCCTCTCTCATGAACAACCCCGTGAGCTGAATGTCCTGCTCATATAATGACCCACTCCATCAATTCCAGACCATTCCATTCCTATGATGGACCCTCCCAATGAATTTCTGACCATCCCGTTCCTATAATGATCCACGTCATGAAGTCCAGAACATCCATGCATCTATGATGGCCCACCCCATGATCACTAATCATCCTACTCCTATAGTGATCTACCCTCTGAGCTCCTGACTATCCTGTTATGATAGCTCACCCCATGAGTGCCAGACTATTCTGCTCCTGTTATGAACCCCCCTTAGCTCTTGACTGTCCTGCTCATAAAATGACCCACTGTGTGAGCTCTACGCTATCCTGCTCCTATTATTCCCCCCTTAGCTCCTGATCGACTTCTATAATGACCCACTGCATGAGCTTTTTACTGTCCTCTTCCTGTAAGGACTCGCCACGTAAGCTCCAGACCATTCCACTCCTATGATGACCCACCCCGTGAGCTCTAGACAATCCTCCTATCTTGCCAAAACCCAATGAAGTCACCCTCCCTGTGAGCTCCGGACTGCCCTGCTCCCACGGTGACCCTCCCAGTGAGCTCCTGACTGCCCTGCTCCCACGGTGACCCTCCCAGTGAGCTCCTGACTGCCCTGCTCCCACGGTGACCCTCCCAGTGAGCTCCTGACTGCCCTGCTCCCACGGTGACCCAGTGATCTCCTGACTGCCCTGCTCCCACGGTCACCCTCCCAGTGATCTCCTGACTGCCCTGCTCACACCGTCTCCCAGTGAGATCCTGACTGCCCTGCTCCCACCGTCACCCTCCCAGTGAGATCCTGACTGCCCTGCTCCCACCGTCACCCTCCCAGTGAGCTACGGACTGTCCTGCTCCCACCATCACCCGCCCAGTGAGCTCCTGCCTTCTCCTTCCTATGAAGAACTACAGAAGTAATGGAGGCCAGTTCACCACCAGTAATGGCCGCCATTGTAGCGTAGCTTGTCAGTGTATCATGGACCCCATAATGCAAGGAATTGTGGAATGACGTTAGGATTATACAATGAATCCATCCTATAAGATAATGCTTTTGATGATTACTATTACTGCTGGGATCTGTGGTGCTCATGGAAATCCTGCCAGAACCAGCTATGGTCTAGTACAGCATAGTGGGTATTTTGGGGGTGCGCGCACATGACGCCAGATACATTTTCAATTATTAGGTCTGATATTACAAGAATTATTAATATGGATATTATCCGCGCTGCTGTGACAAACCAATCCAGTTATAATACACTCTGGTGGTTTATTTGACGCGTTTCAAAGTCTGTGACTTCAGGAGCATTACCCCAGAGACGTGTCTGTCACAGCAGCGCCGATGATATCCGCATTTCTCTATAGTATCCTGTCTGAGAGGTCGTCTCACCGCCCGGTGGATCTGCAGCTGACTTCTACATGCTCTCAGGTGAGTAGCTCGTCATTGATGGGAATAATCCGTGAGATAAGACCCTTTAATATGTCTGACCTGCAACTACGTAGACCTTGTGTTCTCCCTCCATGCCCTGTCAACCATGATGGCCGCTGTCTGTCGCCGAGTCCTCCCTGTCGGTGACCCCCTATTGCTATTCGGGTGGTAGCTAACTTCTCAGGTCGGGGCTTAGACCTAGGATTAATGACAAACTGGGGCAGCAACGTGCAACCCCAATGCCATAAAAGTTGGTTTACTGTGTAAAATGTAACAAAAAAACAGAATGTGATAATCTAGAAGTTTCTTGTCTCCACAGACCATAGAGTGCAACTTTTTTTTGTATATTATTCTATTGTGCTAAAGCATGTCAGTGTGAAATATATGAAAGATCAGTTTTTTCTGAGACCACCTTGACGTTGGTTGATGGACAGACATAACTTGGCCAAATAGTGTGCAAAGCGTCTCCTTTTTTCTAGTATTCAGAAGCCGCATAGCTATTCATCTGTCATATATTTCACACTGACGTGCTTTAGCACCATAGAGTGCAACTTTTTTGTATATTATACATGGGGTAACTGCTCGTAAGTTAGCACCTACTCACACTAGCTTGGATGTGCTAGTCAGCTTATTGTTATGTCTAAAGAACAAGGAATAGACTTAGTATATCCCGATCTCAGCAAAACATTTGATAATATCTCATACTATCCTTATTGAAAAAGTGACCAAGTATGTGATTGACAAGGCTACGGTGAGGGGGACTCATAACTGGCTCAGTGATTGTACTCAAAGATTGGTGATAAATGGTTGCACATCCAATTGGTAAAGTATTACAAGTAGGGACCACAAGGCTCTGCCTTGGCTCCATTGTTACAAGTGGGGTACCACAAAGCTCTGCCCTGGCCCCATTGTTACAAGTGGGGACCACAAGGCTCTGCCCTGGCCCCATTGTTACAAGTGGGGTACCGCAAGGCTCTGTCCTGGCCCCATTGTTACAAGTGGGGACCACAAGGCTCTGCCCTGGCCCCATTGTTACAAGTGGGGTACCACAAGGCTCTGCCCTGGCCCCATTGTTACAAGTGGGGTACCACAAGGCTCTGCCCTGGCCCCATTGTTACAAGTGGGGTACCACAAGGCTCTGCCCTGGCCCCATTGTTACAAGTGGGGTACCACAAGGCTCTGCCCTGGCCCCATTGTTACAAGTGGGGTACCACAAGGCTCTGCCCTGGCCCCATTGTTACAAGTGGGGTACCACAAAGCTCTGCCCTGGCCCCATTGTTACAAGTGGGGACCACAAGGCTCTGCCCTGGCCCCATTGTTAAAAGTGGGGTACCGCAAGGCTCTGCCCTGGCCCCATTGTTACAAGTGGGGTACCGCAAGGCTCTGTCCTGGCCCCATTGTTACAAGTGGGGACCACAAAGCTCTGCCCTGGCCCCATTGTTACAAGTGGGGTACCACAAGGCTCTGCCCTGGCCCCATTGTTACAAGTGGGGTACCACAAGGCTCTGCCCTGGCCCCATTGTTACAAGTGGGGTACCACAAGGCTCTGCCTTGGCCCCATTGTTACAAGTGGGGTACCACAAGGCTCTGCCTTGGCCCCATTGTTACAAGTGGGGTACCACAAGGCTCTGCCTTGGCCCCATTGTTACAAGTGGGGTACCACAAGGCTCTGCCTTGGCCCCATTGTTACAAGTGGGGTACCACAAGGCTCTGCCTTGGCCCCATTGTTACAAGTGGGGTACCACAAGGCTCTGCCCTGGCCCCAGCTTTACAAGTGGGGGTCCACAAGGCTCTGCCCTGGCCCCAGCTTTACAAGTGGGGGTCCACAAGGCTCTGCCCTGGCCCCAGCGTTACAAGTGGGGGTCCACAAGGCTCTGCCCTGGCCCCAGCATTACAAGTGGGGGTCCACAAGGCTCTGCCCTGGCCCCAGCTTTACAAGTGGGGGTCCACAAGGCTCTGTCCTGGCCCCAGCTTTACAAGTGGGGGTCCACAAGGCTCTGTCCTGGCCCCAGTGTTACAAGTGGGGTACCACAAGGCTCTGTCCTGGCCCCAGCTTTACAAGCAGGGTACCACAAGGCTCTGTCCTGGCCCCATTGTTACAAGTGGGGTACCACAAGGCTCTGTCCTGGCCCCAGCGTTACAAGTGGGGTACCACAAGGCTCTGTCCTGGCCCCAGCATTACAAGTGAGGAACCACAAGGCTCTGCCCTGGCCCCAGCGTTACAAGTGGGGTACCACAAGGCTCTGCCCTGGCCCCAGCGTTACAAGTGGGGTACCACAAGGCTCTGCCCTGGCCCCAGCGTTACAAGTGAGGGACCACAAGGCTCTGTCCTGGCCCCAGTGTTACAAGTGAGGGACCACAAGGCTCTGTCCTCGCCCCAGTTTTGATCAACATTTTTTTAAATGATCTAGATAATGGAACGGAAGGTACACTGATCCAATTTGCAAACAATGCAAAGCTAGGAGGGATAGGGAACACTAGAGAAGACAAAGGATTCAGAAGGATCTAAATAAGCCTGCACAATGGGCAGCGACTAATAAAATGGTATCTAACGGAGAAATGCAAGTTTCTACATCTGGGCAAGACAAACGAAAATTACATCTACAAAATGGGAGGAATAGAACCAAGGCCTGTTTCACACTTAAGTTTTTCCTGTGCGTTGGCAGCCGCTAAAATGGCGGATAACTGATCCGTGGGCTATGAAACACCAACGGGAGCCACCGGACCGTTGGTGCTCCAGGATCCGCCGATTTCGGAATTTTAAAGGAACCGCAGCTGAAAAGAAAAAATGACTACCGGGGATGTAGTGGTCAGAGGAGGCGAGATCTCGGGCGACGAGGCGGTGAGTGGAGGCGAGATTTCGGGCGACGAGGCGGTGAGTGGAGGAGAGAGAGATTTTTTTTATCCAGCAGCCAGATTGGATTTAGGGTTAAACATGTACCAAAGGAGGAAAATACGGATCCGGACAACCAAAAAACGTTGCATTGTACATTCGATGATCACAGCGGACGCCAAAATTTTGGCGGATCCGCAGAAATACAGATGCAACGGACGATCCTCAGTCAAAATCTGCCGATAATGAAAGTCAATGGGGAAAAAACAGATCCGCCAAGATAAATGGCGGATCCGTTTTTTGTGCAAATCGGCGGATTTTGACTGATGGTGACAAACGGATGTGTGAAACAGGCCTAAGCAACAGCATGCGTTAAAAAGTCTTGAGTATTACTAATAGATCACAGACTGCACATGAGTCAACAGAGTGATGCAGCAGCAAAAAAGGCAAATGCAATTCTAGTATGTATTAACAGAAGCATACAGTCTAGATCACGTGAAGTCATTATTGTCCTCTACTCCTCTTTGGTCAGACCTCATCTGGAATATTGTGTCCAGTTCTGGGTGCCACATTATATAAAAGACATCAACAAACTGGAGCAAATTCAGAAAAGAGCAACCAGAATGGTGACCGGTCTGCAAACCCTGTCTTATGAGGAAAGGTTGCAGGATTTGGGAATGTTTAGCTTGCAGAAGAGAAGACTGAGAGGAGACTTAATAGCTGTCTACAAATATCTAAAGGGCTGTCACATTGTAGAAGGATCAACTTTATTCTCATTTGCACAAGGAAAGACTAGAAGCAATGGGATGAAGCTGAATGGGAGGAGACACAGATTAGATATAAGGCTGTGTTCACACACAGCGTTTTTTTCGCGTTTTTCCCGCAGATTTGCCAAAAAATCCGCGGGAAAAGAAGCTTCCCATTCATTTTAATGCATTTTGCACTTTTTGTGCATATTGATGCGTTTTTTTACCGTGAAAAAAACGCTTTGCGGTAAAAAAATGCAGCATGCTCATTAATTTCGCGGTAAATTCCACATTTCCAGGACGTCCTATCCTGACAGCACCATGGGGTTGTCCTTTCATCCTTCCAGGGACAGGAAATGCACGAGAGGTTAAAAGGTCCCCTCCCGCACCACACTCCAGTGTTTTTCCTGTCCCTGTAAGGACAGGCACGGGAGCGCCGCAGCCGCGGCATACAGGAAACCAGAAGGAAGGTTCAGAAGCTAGATGATCTTACCGGGGCCAGGAGGTGCGGGGTCCTAACCGCCAACTCCTCCGGGTCGGACGATGTAAGCGGCACCCCCCTAAGGGAGTTCTCCGCCGGGTGTCCCGTGGAGCGTTGCTCCGGGACTCATCCCCGCTTCCCCCAGCGTGGCTCCCGCGCGGCCCAGACTGCAGAGCGGCGGCGCGTCACTTCCGGGCGCCCAGGGATGACGACTTCCGGTCGGGGCACGGAGGACGCGTCAGAGATTGCAGAAGGAGCGTTCCTGCGCAAGACAAGGTAGGATAAGAGCGGGGGGAAGCGGGAGACCAGCGCACTGGCTCCAGGCAGATTGAGAGGTGACAGACGCCTAAGTTTCTGTCAAACGTCGCCAGCATGGCCGCCAGGACCAGTGACCAGCCAGAACCAGCATCTGTGAGTAAAGGGCACAGGGGCAGGATGGCCAGAGACAGGAGCTTTTTTTTAAAGGGAGGACTCCTGTCTTTTTAGGATAAGGCGACACCAGCTCCAGCAACAGCCAGGACATCAGGCAAACCTAAATGCCCCATCTGTGCCAGCAAACTGCCAAGCGCATGGAAGAAACCCCTATGGGAGGATTGCACACTCCGAATCATCAGAGGCGAGCAGGCAGCCTTTCTCACGGAGATGCGCGCAGTAGTCAGAGACGAAGTTCAAGCCTCGGTCTCTGGAATACTACCTACTCAGTCTTCCGGCCGGTCCCAGTCCAAAAGACCTAGATGGGAGTCCGACCTATCATCGGAAGAAGAGATACGGGGCACGGACTCGGAGGAAGAGGGCGAGATTACCTCGGAACCCCTAGAAACAGGGATGAGGTACCTCTTCACATCAGAGAACACGGAAGAGCTGCTCAGGGCAGTAAGAAGTACAATGCAGATCGAGGAAACCCCGAAAGAACAATCCATCCAGGACACAATGTTCGGGGGACTTAGAGCCAGGATTCGGCAGGTCTTCCCAGTTAATGACCATATCCGGGCAATGATCCTGGAAGAATGGGAAGATGCGGAGAAAAGACTGATCGTGCCGCGAGACTTTAAGCTGCGACTTCCATTTAACCAGGAGGACATCAGCACTTGGGACGAGGTGCCTAAGATCGATTCACCGGTGGCCAAGGTGTCGAGGAAAACTTCGATTCCTTTTGAAGATTCTTCCAGTCTCAAGGAGCCCATGGACAAAAAGGCCGACGTGCTCTTAAAAAGAGCTTGGGAGGCCTCAGCGGCAGTGATAAAAGCAAATATAGCCGCTACATCGGTCGCTAGATCCATGCACCTATGGAACGACCACTTGGAACAACAGTTAAAGGATAAAACCCCTAGGGGTGATATCCTTGAGAGTATTCCCCTGTTGAAAATCGCGACCGGTTTTCTGGCAGATGCTTCTGCAGAATCGGTACGGTTTGCGGCCAGAAATAATTCCCTATCCAACGCGGCCCGCCGAGCCATATGGATGAAAACCTGGTCGGGGGACTACCAATCTAAAAATAAGTTATGTTCCATACCCTTCTCGGGCGGGAAGGTATTTGGGTCAGCTTTGGATAAAATTCTAGAGAGTGCCACCGACGACAAAAAAGGTTTTCCAGAGGAAAAACCAAAAAGGCAATTTCCCTTTCAGAGATCCCGCCCATACCAGAGGCAGGAATATAGAGGGAAAGGGAGATCTTCTCGCTGGGAGTACTCGAGGGGGGGGGAGAAGTAAAGCTCCCCCGTCTCGCTCTGGACAAAGTTCCAGGAGCAGAAGGCAATGACGCCATGCCGGTAGGGGGGCGCCTAAAACACTTTGCAGGGGCATGGCAGCGCATCTCCCAGAACCCATGGGTCCTCAATACAATTAGATGTAATCATAGATGTAATCATAGAATCGTAGAGTTGGAAGGGACCTCCTGGGCCATCTGGTCCAACCCCCTGCTCAAAGCAGGATTCGCTAAATCATCCCAGTTAGATGTCTGTCCAGCCTCTGTTTGAAGACTTCCATTGAAGGAGAACTCACCACTTCTCGTGGCAGCCTGTTCCACTCATTGATCACTCTAACTGTCAAAAAGTTTTTTCTAATATCTAATCTGTGTCTCCTCCCATTCAGCTTCATCCCATTGCTTCTAGTCTTTCCTTGTGCAAATGAGAATAAAGTTGATCCTTCTACAATGTGACAGCCCTTTAGATATTTGTAGACAGCTATTAAGTCTCCTCTCAGTCTTCTCTTTTGCAAACTAAACATTCCCAAATCCTGCAACCTTTCCTCATAAGACAGGGTTTGCAGACCGGTCACCATTCTGGTCGCTCTTTTCTGAACTTGCTCCAGTTTGTTGATGTCTTTTTTAAAATGTGGTGCCCAAAATTGGACACAATATTCCAGATGAGGTCTGACCAAAGAGGAGTAGAGGGAAATAATGACTTCACGTGATCTAGACTGTATGCTTCTGTTAATACATCCTAGAATTGCATTTGCCTTTTTTGCTGCTGCATCACACTGTTGACTCATATTCAGTCTGTGATCTATTAGTATACCCAAGTCTTTTTCACATGTGCTGTCACTTAGCCCTATTCCTCCCATTCTATATATGCTTTTTTCATTTTTATTGCCCAGATGTAGTACTTTGCATTTCTCCCTGTTAAAAACCATTCTGTTAGTTGCTGCCCACTTCTCCAGTTTATTTAAATCTTTTTGAATCCTCTCTCTCTCTTCTCTAGTATTAGCTATCCCTCCTAGCTTTGTGTCATCAGCAAATTTAATCAGTTTACCCTCAATTCCTTCATCTAAATCGTTGATAAAGATGTTGAACAATACAGGGCCCAGGACAGAGCCCTGTGGTACCCCACTTGAGACATTCTTCCAACTGGATGTGCAGCCATTTACGACCACTCTTTGGGTCCGATCACTAAGCCAGTTATGAATCCACCTAACAGTTGCCTTGTCCATTCCATACTTAGTCATTTTTTCAATAAGGATTGTATGAGAGACTTTGTCAAATGCTTTGCTGAAGTCAAGATATACTATATCTACAGCATTTCCTTGATCCACCCAATCAGTGATACCGTCATAGAAGGAAATTAAGTTAGTCTGACATGACTTATTAGTTACAAACCCATGCTGACTCGGTTTAATCACTTCATTCTTATCCAGGTTGATATTGCCCAGGGCTATACCCTCGAGTTCACAAGATCCCCTCCAGCACGATTTGTGGTTACAAAACCCCGTTCCGAAGCCATGATAGACCCTATATGGGCAGACATAAGAGACCTGTTAAAAACAGAAGTAGTAATTCCTGTCCCAGAGGTAGAGAGAGGTCAGGGCCACTATTCTACACTCTTCACGATAAAAATACCATCGGGGAAAGCCGAAATATCAAATTTAAAGCCATTGAATCAATGGGTTCGTTACAAAAGGTTCCGAATGGAGTCCCTGAAAACCGCCATCCCGCTAATAGACCAGAACGCGTCCATGTGCACTATAGATTTAAAGAACGCATATTATCACGTTCCCATCCATCCTCAATCTCAGAGGTTCCTGCGTTTCGCCCTAGAGAAAAGAGGCAAACACTGCCACTTCCAGTTTCAGGCTCTTCCGTTCGGCTTGGCATCAGCACCTCGTGTTTTTACAAAACTGGTGGCCGAAGTCGTGGCAGACTTAAGACAAAGAGACATAATAATTGTGCCTTATTTAAACGACTTCTTGGTAATATCCCGGTCAGCGTCCGAATTAAAAGTACAACTCAGCTCAATAATTTTCAGCCTCGAGAGCCTAGGTTGGATCCTAAACAGGAAAATCAGATCTGCGGCCCAGCACCCAGAAAAAATTCCTAGGGGTAATGCTAGACTCCAGAAGAAGGGTCTCGTTCTTGCCGGAGGTGAAGAAGAAGCCCATCAGGGACAAGGTGCGGCAGCTCGGCCAACACCAGGTTTCGATAAGGACCGCGATGGAAGTCCTGGGCACCCTAACCGCATGCATACCCTGTGTCATGTGGAGCCAGGCTCACACAAGAATCCTACAAAAGGAGATCCTTACGAAATGGGACAGATGGCAGTCCTCGCTGGACAAGAAGTTCCGACCGTCTCCGGCGCTGAGATTATCTCTGAAATGGTGGATCAGCAACAGAAACATCAGCCGGGGGGTTCCTTGGATCCTGTCTCCATGCGTGACCATCACTACAGATGCCAGCAGGGAAGGATGGGGAGCCCACCTAGAAGGAAGATTCTTACAAGGAACGTGGCCCAAGAGTATCAGCTTACAGTCCTCAAACTACCGAGAGCTGCGAGCAGTCTGGGAGACTCTGAAGAGAAGCGGTTCAAGACTACAGAACCAACATACAAAGATCATGTCGGACAACGTGACCACAATAGCCTTCCTACGCCACCAGGGGGGCGCAAGGCACGGGAAACTTCAGAAGCTAGCAGCTCGCATCCTCACCTGGGCAGAAAACAATTCTCGCTCCCTGTCAGCAGTGCACCTGGAAGGCTCCCAAAACAGGATAGCCGACTATCTAAGCAGACAAGAAGTCCAAACCACCGAATGGGAGCTAAAAGAGGAGATCTTCAAGGATCTTTGCCATCGCTGGGGGACACCCCAGCTGGACCTCTTCGCGACAAGAAAAAACGCCAAGCTGAAGAGGTTCTACTCCCTCAACCCGGCGGACCATCCAGAAGAAATCGACGCCCTGGACCAGAATTGGGGAAGAGGACTCCTATACGGGTTTCCACCGATCGCCATAATACCGAGGGTCCTCAGGAAGATCCAGGAGGAAGGAGCTCGGGTGATGCCGGTCATACCTTTTTGGCCCAGGCGGAGTTGGTTTCCCCTCCTCAGAAAGATGGCTCAGAGGGGGCCACTCCGCCTACCAACAATACCATAGACAATATAGAGTCACTGCACACGCTGTGTGCAGTGACTCTATATTGTCTATGCAATTTGAGGACTATCCGTTCCCTTTCACTGGCACCTCGAACTCTAACTCTCAGGCCGAGTGTTAACTATCTACTTTATCCAGTACCAACAATACCAGACTTGCTCTCCCAGGGTCCAGTGTTACACCCAGACCCAGGAAGCCTGCAACTGGCAGCATGGATCCTGAGAGGGACATCCTAAAGTCCAATGGCCTCTCGGACCAGGTGATCTCCGCATTGCAGGCCAGCCGAAAACCGGTGACAAGAGCGATATATTGTAAAATCTGGAAGAGATTCTGTACAGAAAGTGGTAGTGCCCCTCTAGACCTATCTCTGCCTGATATCCCTCGGATCCTGGACTTCCTACAGGCCGGATTCGATAAGGGCCTGACCCCGAGCACACTCAAAGTCCAGATAGCGGCCTTAAGTACTTTCTTTAATTTCTCCCTATCCTCCCATCCATGGATAGCGCGATTTACTAAAGCCACCCAGAGCCTAAGACCCACATTGAGGAAATCTGTCCCCCCATGGGACCTAAATCTGGTACTCAACACGCTGTGTAGGCCCCCTTATGAGCCAATTTCGGAGATAGACATTTCAAAGCTCACACAAAAAACTGCCTTTTTGGTAGCTATCACCTCAGCTAAACGTTTAGGTGAAATCCAGGCCCTCTCAATCCAGAATCCCTACATTCAGATCTTCGAGGACCACATAACGCTCAAACTAGATCCAAAGTTTCTCCCTAAGGTAGTATCACCACAGAATCTAAACCAAGAAATAATCCTGCCCTCGTTTTGTCCAGCCCCAAAGAATGATAAAGAAAAATTGTTTCATTCTCTGGATGTTAGACGCACGGTCGCCCGTTACCTGGAAGTCACCCGGGACTGGCGACAGGAAACAAAACTATTTGTCCAGTACGGCGGCAAAAATAAAGGTAGAAGTGCGGCTACACAGACTCTAGCGAGGTGGATAACAACAATAACCTCCTCGGTGTACGAGGCCAAGGGTTTGCCGGTACCTGAAGGGCTTAGGGCTCATTCCACCAGGGCGATAACGACTTCATGGGCAGAGAAGGCAGGTGCCTCAGTAGAACAGATATGCAGGGCCGCCACCTGGTCTACACCAAATACTTTCTGTAGACACTATAAGTTGGACACTCTATCAGCTAGCCAGGCAACCTTCGGTCGCAGAGTGCTGCAAGCGGTAGTCCCACCCTAAGCGAATTCCTACTTTGGTATTCCCCATGGTGCTGTCAGGATAGGACGTCCTGGAAAACGGAGATTAGACCTACCGGTAATGTTATTTCCAGGAGTCAATCCTGACAGCACTGGTAGTTCCCTCCCTATGATTTGTATTGGTATCATTATGCTTGTACTAAATCTAAATAAAATTTAATTGCATCCATACTGGTGTGGTACTTGGAAACATCACTGGAGTATGGTGTGGGAGGGGACCTTTTAACCTCTCGTGCATTTCATGTCCCTGGAAGGATGAAAGGACAACCCCCATGGTGCTGTCAGGATGGACTCCTGGAAATAACATTACTGGTAGGTCTAATCTCCGTTTTCTGGCTATTTTCTATGTGTCTGGGGACGCACGAAAAAAATCGTGGCAAAAAACGCACAAAAATTGTGGCAAAAACGCGTGGGAACAAAAGAGCATTTTCTGGGAAGGAGTTCTGTTTTTATGCAGAAATTTTCTGCATATGTGTGCACATAGCCTAAGAAGGCTGACAGTGAGGGTGATCAATGAGTGGGACAGTCTGTAATGAGAGGTGGTGAGTTCAAACTTCAAACAGTGGCTGGACAGACATCTGTCTGAGATGGTTTAGTGACTCCATTGAGCAGCGAGTGGGATACGATGACCCTGGAGGTCGCTTCCAACTCTTAACAGTCTATGATATACAGCTTCTCACAAAAATAGAATATCATTAAAAGTTTAATTTACACGACCCGAGCACAACGGTGGATGCAGCCCGGCCACAACTGCTCTGACATTTGTTGCTGCCATCAGTTGTTAAATGAGTTAATTTATCGAATTCAATAGAATAATGTCTAACATTCAACTTCTAATCTAAAGAAACTACAGGGGCTTCTCCCAAAATGAGAATATCATCAAAAAGTGAATTTATTTCAGTTCTCCAATACAGACAGTGACTCTCCTCTATTCTATAGAGTCATTACACACAGAGTGATCTATGTCACAGGATTATTTCTGGTGATGTTGGTGATTATGGCTTACAGCCAATGAGAACCCAAAAGTCATTATCTCAGGAAATTAGAATAATTAACAATAAACACCTGTAAAGGCTCCTAAGTGTTTATAAAGGCCCCTTAGTCTGTTTCAGTAGCTCCACAATCATGGGGAAGACTGCTGACCTGACAGATGTCCAGAAGGCAGTCACTGACACGCTCCACAATCATGGGGAAGACTGCTGACCTGACAGATGTCCAGAAGGCAGTCACTGACACACTCTACAATCATGGGGAAGACTGCTGACCTGACAGATGTCCAGAAGGCAGTCACTGACACGCTCCACAATCATGGGGAAGACTGCTGACCTGACAGATGTCCAGAAGGCAGTCACTGACACACTCTACAATCATGGGGAAGACTGCTGACCTGACAGATGTCCAGAAGGCAGTCACTGACACGCTCCACAATCATGGGGAAGACTGCTGACCTGACAGATGTCCAGAAGGCAGTCACTGACACACTCCACAAGGAGGGGAAGACTGCTGACCTGACATGTCCAGAAGGCAGTCACTGACACACTCCACAATCATGGGGAAGACTGCTGACCTGACAGATGTCCAGAAAGCAGTCACTGACACACTCCATAAGGAGGGAAAGCCACAAAAGGTCATTGCCAAAGAAGATGGCTGTTCACAGACTGCTGTATCCAAGAATATTAATGGAAAGTGGAGTGGAGGGAAAAAGTGTGGTAGAAAAAGGTGCACAAGCAACCGGGAAAACCGCAGCCTGGAAAGGATTGTTAGGAAAAGCCATTCAGTAATGTGGGGGCGACTCACAAGGAGCGGACTGCTGAAGGAGTCATTGCTTCACACCACACACAGACGTATCCAGGACATGGGCTACAAGTGTCACATTCCTTGTGTCAGCCTCTCATGACCAATAGACAACGCCAGAAGCGTCTTCCCTGGGCCAAGGAGAAGAACCGGACTGTGGTCAGTGGTCCCAGAGTCTGGAGGAAGAGTGGAGAGGCCACAATCCAAGCTGCTGGAGGTCTAGTGTGAAGTCTCCACCATCATTGATGGTTTGGGGAGCCATGTCATCTGCTGGTGTAGGTCCACTGTGTTTTATCAAGACCAAAGTCAGCGCAGCCGTCTACCAGGACATGTTAGAGCTCTTCATGCTTCCCTCGGCCGACAAACTTTATGGAGATGGAAATGTCATTCTCCAGCAGGACTTGGCCTCTGTACACACTGCCAAAAGTACCAATACCTGGTGTAAGAACAACAGTATCACTGGGCTTGATTGGCAGCAAACTCGCCTGACCTTAACCCCATAGAGAATCTATGGAGTATTGTCAAGAGGAAGATGAGAGACACCAGACCCAACAATGCAGACGAGCTGAAGGCTGCTATCAAAGTGACCTGGGCTTCCATAACCCCTCAGCAGGGCCACAGGCTGATCGCCTCCATGCCACGCTGCATTGATGCAGTAATTGATGCACAAGGAGCCCGGACCAAGTACTGAGGGCATTTACTGATCAGACATTTCAGTAGGACAACATTTCAGATTTTAGAATCATTTTTCAGGCTGGTGTTATAAAGTATTCTAATCTACTGAGATAATGACTCTTGGGTTCTCATTGGCTGTAAGCCATAATCATCACCATTACCAGAAATAAACCCGTGAGATAGATCACTCTCTGTGTAATGGCTCTATAGAATAGAGGAGAGTCACTGTCTGTATTGGAGAACTGAAATATTCACTTTTTGATGATATTCTCATTTTGGGAGAAGCCCCTGTAGTTTCTTTAGATTAGAAGTTGAATGTTAGACATTATTCAATTTAATGTAATAAATTAACTCATTTAACAACTGATGGCAGCAACAAATGTCAGAACAGTTGTGGCCGGGCTGACATTGTGCTCGGGTCGTGTCCACCATTGCAGAGCATTGTCTTCTTACCACAATCCGTAAATGTCTTGGAAGCGAGGAGACAGTCACTGTAGTTTTGAGACAGGAATGTTGTCCCCTTCAGTCTGATGTTGGGTTCTCGCTGCTCCACAGTTCGGGTCTTTGCCTGATTTTTCGTTTCATAATGCGCCAAATGTTTAGTATTGGTGACAGGTCCGGACTGCAGACTTTTTGCCCCACTGTACATTCAGCATATAAACGCAAGTTTACTTTGGCCCTGAAGCATACAAAGCCTACAAGAAGTAGAATAAACCCTACTGTAACTAACTAAAAAGCAAAAGTGCATCTAAGTAGCACAGGGTTCGTAGTAATACTGTTTGTGATCAAAAATGGCATAAAAGCCGTCCCACCGTTCACAAGTTCACCCTGATAGCGACAGTCCTACGCTGTGTAATATTTAAAACCTTACCATGTGTCAAGAAGGGCTTTTATGCTATTTTTGATCAAAAACAGTGTTTACTAAGAACCCTGTGTTATTTAAATGCATTTTTGCTTTTTACTTATTTAGATACAGCCGGGTTTATGTTTATTTTGCTTCTTGTAGGATTTGTATTTTCTGATTAGAACAGAAGTTCTGTCACCTCTATATAACAGTCAGCATTGATGGCGCCTCTTATGTGTGCGCTGCACCTGCCATAGGCCCCTCCACATCAGAGGTGTGACATGTGCGCTAATAATAAGCTGAACGTTTCCTCAATAAGCTGGACCGCCCCCTCTCCTCAATAACAAGCTGGATGGTCCCCTCTCCTCAATAACAAGCTGGATGGCCCCCGCTCCTCAATAACAAGCTGGATGGCCCCCGCTCCTCAGTAACAAGCTGGATGGTCCCCTCTCCTCAGTAACAAGCTGGATGGCCCCCTCTCCTCAGTAACAAGCTGGATGGTCCCCTCTCCTCAGTAACAAGCTGGATGGCCCCCTCTCCTCAATAACAAGCTGGATGGCCCCCGCTCCTCAATAACAAGCTGGATGGCCCCCGCTCCTCAGTAACAAGCTGGATGGTCCCTTCTCCTCAATAACAAGCTGGATGGCCCCCTCTCCTCAATAACAAGCTGGATGGTCCCCTCTCCTCAATAACAAGCTGGATGGCCCCCTCTCCTCAGTAACAAGCTGGATGGCCCCCTCTCCTCAGTAACAAGCTGGATGGTCCCCTCTCCTCAGTAATAAGCTGGATGGTCACCTCTCCTCAGTAACAAGCTGGATGGCCCCCTCTCCTCAGTAACAAGCTGGATGGTCCCCTCTCTTCAATAACAAGCTGGATGGCCCCCTCTCTTCAATAACAAGCTGGATGGCCCCCTCTCCTCAAGAACAAGCTGGATGGCCCCCTCTCCTCAAGAACAAGCTGGATGGCCCCCGCTCCTCAAGAACAAGCTGGATGGCCCCCTCTCCTCAATAACAAGCTGGATGGCCCCCTCTCCTCAATAACAAGCTGGATGGCCCCCTCTCCTCAATAACAAGGTGGATGGTCCCCTCTCCTCAATAACAAGCTGGATGCTCCCCGCTTCTCAATAACAAGCTGGATGCTCCCCTCTCCTCAACAAGCTGGATGGCCCCCTCTCCTCCAGTAACAAGCTGGATGGATGGCCCCCGCTCCTCAATAACAAGCTGGATGGTCCCCTCTCCTCAATAACAAGCTGGATGGCCCATTCTCAATAACAAGCTGAACAGTCCCCTCTCCTCAATAATGAGCTGGACTGTCCCCTCTCCTCAATAACAAGCTGGATGGTCCCCTCTCAATAACAAGCTGGATGGTCCCTCTAATTGATAACAAGCTGCACCTTGATCCTCCATTATCAACTTTTTTCAGAAGTGTTGCTGCCATCAATTTCTAAATGAGTTAGTTTGGGTTGTTCAAATTAAATGGAAAAATGTCTGAAATTCAACTTCACTATGTTCTCTGTGAATAAAATACGGTGAGATGTTTCCAGATCACCACATTCTTGTTTGCTGCACATTTTACCCAATGTCCCATCTTTTTGAGATTGTATATTATCCTCCAATCAAGGTCTGTAGTCAGATCCCACAAATCATGAAACCCAGAAGCCAACAAGCTTCGTTTCCATAAACCGAGCATCAGATGTTAAGTGAAGAGGTAGATGAGCCACGTCTCCATCGTAGTGCAGGGCAGTGTATCTATCCTACCTTAGGCCTGGATGGTGGATCGTACTAGCCCCCTAATAATGGCAGTCACTGGTTACTACCCAGCTGCTGCGCTCTGTCGTGTTGGACTCCATAGCTGAAATGAAGATGGAAGACGGCATCTGGCGAATTGGCGGCCAAAGTCTCCAGGTATCATGGTACTTGGGGAACTGGCCTGGAAGCTTCGGCAGACCCTGGAGGTGGCCAGTTTTCGTGGGTCTTATATAGGAGACAGGGGTGGCTGCTGGTACTCGGGATCACAGGCATCACATGCTATGGCCCATCTTCGGCAGTCCGTCAGGCGTGAAGCCCTGCCTGCCTCCAACAAGCTCCATTATTAAGCAGCGGCGCTGGCGAGAATGCATTAGTGTTTCTACTTCAGCGCACTTCCCTATGGCACAGTTTTATTCCTTTTAATGTTTAAATAGCAATTTACGTTCATTGACCTTATTTTACCTCACAGCTGCATGACGAGCGCTGCTCTGGAGTCCTGTTGCACATCACTTGCAGACTCCTATGTTCTCACTAATGCTCACAACAGCCCTGGAGACTTGCAGTTCTATAAACTACAGTGAGAGATCCCACCATGAAGAGTATACAATATTTCAATTTATCTGACGTCTTAAGATTTCTGAATGCTGTTGGAGAACGATATTCTACTTATTCACATGCAGAGGCCTGCCATAGAGAAAAATTAAAATCCATGAAGACCTCTCTGGAGAGGACACATGACCCTCATATTGAACATATGGAATAAATTATAACTGGGAAAGTGAGAAAGAGCTGACCCTTCAACATCCATTGAGGTAGGGTCATCCTGCAGTTACCAGGTAATTACAGCATGAGATCTGCTCTGACATGGGGTTTATGTATTCAGAGGTGAGAAATACACTTCCAAGGCAAGAGCTTCCTCTGTTCAAAGCACAGATCACAGACCTTTTTAAGCCAGTGATCTGTGATCAATATTGGGGTTTGCATTGATCTGATATTTATGGGAGATATATTTTTGGTGTTGTAGCGAAGGGACGAACAAGGTGCATTCACTCACATCACTGTAAGACTATTGTAACACCTCCCAATTAATTAGGAACCTATGGATGATGCTATCCATGCCATGTTTCATCTCGATAGAAAGATAAAATTGTGGTAGGAACATGACAACACTATCTATCACCTGGGACCTTTAGGGGGCGAAGATATCCTGAAAGTTGGTAATGTCATAAACTTCTAAAAGACTCGGCACATCCCACAATCCACCCCATTTAAGCTCATGAAGGACAGGTGTGTTGGCATAACCTTGAGCAAATAAAAGCAGAGTTTGGGTTTTGGTAATTTGTCAGTTATGGAAGGTGCAGCTTGCTGTGGGTTCTGTCCGTTTCCTAAAGACTATCTCCCTCTGCTAAACTCTGAGACATTCCCGTGACATCCGGTCTAGTACTTTTTCTTTTATCTATTGTATTTTATGTAATTGTATATATTGTATTGTTTTGTACCCATTTAGTATTTTTATAAACACTGCCTATCTTTCTGGATTAAATATATAAAATATATACTATGGAATTGTGCTCTGAAGGTTTTTTAACTGAAAGTAGCTAGAGATAGTTCCCTAATAATCAGGAGCATAACAATCGCGGTCGCGACCAGGCCCGTGTGGGTGAAGAGCCCGTTAACGACAGCACAAACTTCAACTGGATGTGTGTTCTTGGACGCACATCTAGTTGGAAGTGTATTGCGGCACAGAGACCCGTCGAGTCAATGCACGGCAATACACCCTACCAGGCAATCAGAGGCCAGCAGCTGATGTCAGCATGGACGTGACTGGGGGTGCATGGCAGTGACGTCATGTGTTCTCCTTGCTTGCACACTGAAGTCTGCTGCCAACTTCAGAAGAGGATGCCCTGCGGAGGGGGAGCCGAGGGAAGGTGAGTATAATTGCGTAATGGTGTATTATTTTCTATGCATCAAAGAACTGTGGCAGAACAGAGGATATATACCAGGATGGGGTAGATGTATTTCTATATACTGTATATCAGGATGGGGCCCAGGATAAGGGACATATTACCAGGATGAGGGATATATATACACAGATAAGAAATATATATATACAGGATATATATACTGTGTGTATATATATATACTGTGTGTGTATATACAGTGGGGCAAAAAAGTATTTAGTCAGTCAGCAATAGTGCAAGTTCCACCACTTAAAAAGATGAGAGGCGTCTGTAATTTACATCATAGGTAGACCTCAACTATGGGAGACAAACTGAGAAAAAAAAATCCAGAAAATCACATTGTCTGTTTTTTTTTCATTTTATTTGCATATTATGGTGGAAAATAAGTATTTGGTCAGAAACAAGCAATCAAGATTTCTGGCTCTCACAGACCTGTAACTTCTTCTTTAAGAGTCTCCTCTTTCCTCCACTCATTACCTGTAGTAATGGCACCTGTTTAAACTTGTTATCAGTATAAAAAGACACCTGTGCACACCCTCAAACAGTCTGACTCCAAACTCCACTATGGTGAAGACCAAAGAGCTGTCAAAGGACACCAGAAACAAAATTGTAGCCCTGCACCAGGCTGGGAAGACTGTATCTGCAATAGCCAACCAGCTTGGAGTGAAGAAATCAACTGTGGGAGCAATAATTAGAAAATGGAAGACATATAAGACCACTGATAATCTCCCTCGATCTGGTGCTCCACGCAAAATCCCACCCCGTGGGGTCAGAATGATCACAAGAACGGTGAGCAAAAATCCCAGAACCACGCGGGGGGACCTAGTGAATGAACTGCAGAGAGCTGGGACCAATGTAACAAGGCCTACCATAAGTAACACACTACGCCACCATGGACTCAGATCCTGCAGTGCCAGACGTGTCCCACTGCTTACGCCTGTACATGTCCGGGCCCGTCTGAAGTTTGCTAGAGAGCATTTGGATGATCCAGAGGAGTTTTGGGAGAATGTCCTATGGTCTGATGAAACCAAACTGGAACTGTTTGGTAGAAACACAACTTGTCGTGTTTGGAGGAAAAAGAATACTGAGTTGCATCCATCAAACACCATACCTACTGTAAAGCATGGTGGTGGAAACATCATGCTTTGGGGCTGTTTCTCTGCAAAGGGGCCAGGACGACTGATCCGGGTACATGAAAGAATGAATGGGGCCATGTATCGTGAGATTTTGAGTGCAAACCTCCTTCCATCAGCAAGGGCATTGAAGATGAAACGTGGCTGGGTCTTTCAACATGACAATGATCCAAAGCACACTGCCAGGGCAACGAAGGAGTGGCTTCGTAAGAAGCATTTCAAGGTCCTGGAGTGGCCTAGCCAGTCTCCAGATCTCAACCCTATAGAAAACCTTTGGAGGGAGTTGAAAGTCCGTGTTGCCAAGCGAAAAGCCAAAAACATCACTGCTCTAGAGGAGATCTGCATGGAGGAATGGGCCAACATACCAACAACAGTGTGTGGCAACCTTGTGAAGACTTACAGAAAACGTTTGACCTCTGTCATTGCCAACAAAGGATATATCACAAAGTATTGAGATGAAATTTTGTTTCTGACCAAATACTTATTTTCCACCATAATATGCAAATAAAATGAAAAAAAAACAGACAATGTGATTTTCTGGATTTTTTTTTCTCAGTTTGACTCCCATAGTTGAGGTCTACCTATGATGTAAATTACAGACGCCTCTCATCTTTTTAAGTGGTGGAACTTGCACTATTGCTGACTGACTAAATACTTTTTTGCCCCACTGTATATATATATATATATATGTATATTGTGAGGCAGTGACCGGTGTCATATGTGAGGGTTGCTGTGTGTCCCCCAGGATGTGCTCTGAAATGTATTAGACTCACTGGAGTGCCTTGTGATCACAGCAATGTGCCTGTGATTCGCAGGGCAGAATAAAAGTAAGTTCAAACCTGGTCAAGCTATTTGGACCAAGGAGTTTATTTAGGAAAACCCAGTATGGACTTTTATTTTTGAAACGGACTGCGGGAAGGTGGTGGGGTCCGGTCCGTTTCCTCCAGCCCAGGTCTTATGAGTGGCCTATGGCTACAGGTAGGAAAAGGAAAAATAAACCCTGCTGGGAGGGTTGATTTGGTCAGTGTTGCTCTGGTGAGGAAACAGAGCAGATGATCTGCAGAGCACTCCCTGTGTGAGCTAACACAGGGCCAGCGGAGCCAAAGGAACTGGCAACCCTCCCTGCATACCCGGCAGTATGTCGCTCACGGCAAATGCCCTGGACTGGCGTTTGGTTTACCCGGCTGCGATCCGGAAGATACAGCGTGCTGTGCACTGAGTGAGTTTTGTTGGACATAAAAACCTTTTTGTTTTGAACTTGCTTGAGTCACTGCCTCATAACTGCACAGCGTGGACACTGCTGCTTTACATTATATATACAGTGCCTTGCAAAAGTATTCGGCCCCCTGGAACTTTTCAGCCTTTTCCCACATATCATGCATCAAACATGAAGATACCAAATGTAAATTTTTGGTGAAGAATCAACAACAAGTGGGACACAACTGTGAAGTTGAACAAAATTTATTGGTTCTTATAAATTTTTGTGGACATTCAAAAACTGAAAAGTGGGGCGTGCAATATTATTCGGCCCCTGTAACGTAATACTTTGTTGCGCCACCTTTTGCTGTGATTACAGCTGCAGTTGCTTGGGGTATGTCTCTATCAGTTTTGTACATGGAGAGACTGAAATTCTCGCCCATTCTTCCTTGGCAAACAGCTCGAGGTCAGTGAGGTTGGATGGAGATCGTTTGTGAACAGCAGTTTTCAGCTCTTTCCACAGATTCTCGATTCGATTCAGGTCTGGACTGTGACTTGGCCATTCTAACACCTGCAGACGGTTATTTGTGAACCATTCCATTGTAGATTTTGCTTTATGTTTGGGATCATTGTCTTGTTGGAAGACAAATCTCCGTCGCAGTCTCGGGTCTTTTGCAGACTCCAACAGGTTTTCTTCAAGAACGGTCCTGTATTTGGCTCCATCCATCTTCCCTGTCCCTGCTGAAGAAAAGCAGGCCCAAACCATGATGCTGCCACCACCATGTTTGACAGTGGGGATGGTGTGTTCAGGGTAATGAGCTGTGCTGCCTTTACGCCAAGCATATCGTTTGGCATTGTTGCCAAAATGTTCGATTTTGGTTTCATCTGACCAGAGCACCTTCTTCCACATGTTTGCTGTGTCTCCCAGGTGGCTTGTTGCAAACTTTAAACGACACTTTTTATGGATATCTTTGAGAAATGGCTTTCTTCTTGCCAATCTTCCATAAAGGCCAGATTTGTGCAGTGTACGACTGATTGTTGTCCTATGGACAGACTGTCCCACCTCAGCTGTAAATCTCTGCAGTTCATCCAGAGTGATCATGGGCCTCTTGGCTGCATCTCTGATCAGTCTTCTCCTTGTTTGAGGTGAAAGTTTAGAGGGACGGCCGGGTCTTGGTAGATTTCCAGTGGTATGATACTCCTTCCATTTCAATATGATCGCTTGCACAGTGCTCCTTGTGATGTTTAAAGTTTTGGAAATCATTTTGTATCCAAATCCGGGATTTAACTTCTCCACAACAGTATCACGGACCTGCCTGTTGTGCTCCTTGGTCTTCATGATGCTCTCTGTGCTTCAAACAGAACCCTGAGACTATCACAGAGCAGGTGCATTTATACAGAGACTTGATTACACAGAGGTGGATTATATTTATCATCATTAGTCATTTAGGACAACATTGGATCATTCACAGATCCACACTGAACTTGTGGAGTGAGTCTGCTGCACTGAAAGTAAAGGGGCTGAATAATATTGCACGCCGCACTTTTCAGTTTTTGAATTTCCACAAAAATTTAAAATAACCAATAAATTTCGTTCAACTTCACAATCGTGTCCCACTTGTTGTTGATTCTCCACCAAAAATTTACATTTGGTATCTTTATGTTTGAAGCATAATATGTGGGAAAAGGTTGAAAAGTTCCAGGGGGCCGAATACTTTCACAAGGCACCGTATATACACTGTATGTGTGTGTGTGTGTGTGTGTATATATACGGTGTGTATATATATATATATATATATATAGAACATACGTATACTACGATAGGGGGCATACAGTGGGTACGGAAAGTACCATTTTCAGGTCTCTCCAGAGATGCTCAATTGGGTTTAGGTCAGGGCCAAGCACAGAGATATCCTGGATGAAAACCTCTTCCAGAGTGCTCTGGACCTCAGACTTGGCCGAAGGCTCACCTTCCAACAGGACAATGACCCTAAGCACACAGCTAAAATAACAAAGGAGTGGCTTCAGAACAACTCTGTGACCATTTCTGACCGGCCCAGCCAGAGCCCTGACCTAAACCCAACGGAGCATCTCTGGAGAGACCTGACAATGGCTGTCCACCAACGCTCACCATCCAACCTGACGGAACTGGAGAGGATCTGCAAGGAGGAATGGCCGAGGATCCCCAAATCCAGGGGTGAAAAACTTGTGGCATCATTCCCAAGACGACTCATGGCTGTACTAGCTCAAAAGGTGCGTCTACTCACTACTGAGAAAAGGGGCTGAATACTTATGGCCATGGGAGATTTCAGGTTTTCTTTGTCATTGCCAACAAAGTATATATAACAAAATATTGAGATGAACTTTTGTTAATGACCAAATACTTATCTTCCACCATAATTTGCAAAATAAATCTTCCCAAATCAGACAAGGTGATTTTCTGGATTTTTCTCATTGTGACTCTCATAGTTGTGGTCGACCTATGATGTCAGTTACAGGCCGCTCTCATCTTTTTCAAGGGAACCTGTCAGCAGTTTTGGCCTCTATAAGATGCGGCCGCTGCCTTTCAGGGCTTATCTACAGCAGTCTATAATGCCGTATATCTGCCCCCGGCCCGACCTGCAAGATAAGTATCTTTTATTATACTCACATGGGGGGGCAGTCCTGTGTGGTCCGGTCCGATGGGTGTCGCAGGTCTGGGTCCGGTGCCTCTCATCTTCTTGCGATGCCGCCCTCCTGCTTCTTCATCGCGTTCCTGCGCAGGCGTAATTCTCTGTCCTGTTGAGGGCAGAGCAGAGTACTGTAGTGCGCAGGCGCTGTGCCTCTCTGACCTTTCCCGGCGCCTGCTCACTGCAGTACTTTACTCTGCCCTCAACAGGACAGAGAATTACGCCTGCGCAGGAACGCGATGAAGAAGCAGGAGGGCGGCATCGCAAGAAGATGAGGCACCGGACCCGGACCTGCGACACCCATCATACTGGTAGTTGTTTTTATTCTGGTACCCCTCCTCACATGTAAAGCGCTATGGAATTAATGGCGCTATAATAATATACTGTATATACACCTCTGGCAAACATTAAAGACCGCTGCACAGTTTTCAGTCTGATTTTTCTCTTTATATTTTTGAGTAAAATGTAAATTGCTCTTTTATTCTATAAGCTTCTGACATCATGTCTCCGAATCTCCAAGCACTAAACTTTCTATTTATTGTCAGAAAATGAGAAATGGTCAAAATTACCAAAAAAATGCCGAGTGCTTGTAGACGTCAAATAATGCCAAGAAAGCAAGGTCATAATCATTTAGACACAACAATACCAATGTTTTACCTCTGGAAGAGTTCAGAGATCAATATTCTGTGGAATCCCCATGATTGTTAACCCCAGCTTTCCTGCGTCTTGGCTGCTTTCCTCCAGTCTCTCACACGGCTTCTGGGTGACCTTATGCCGCTCCTGGCACACACATTTCAGCAGTTCTTCTTTGTCTGATGGCTTGTGCCTCTCCATCTTCCTCCTGATTACATTCCAGAGGTTTTCAGTGGGGTTCAGGTCTGGAGATTGGGCGGCCATGACAGGGATTGGATGTGGTGGTCCTTCATCCACACATTGATGACCTAGCTGTGTGGCATGACGCATTGTCCTCAGAGTTGGGGAACATTGCCTGAGCAGAAGGAATCAGCTGTTTTTCCAGGATAACCTTGTATGCGGCTTGATTCATACGTCCTTCACTAAGATTAAGGCTGGTTTCACATTAGCGCTCTTGTGCGCAGCGTTCGTGGCGCATCCATGCGCATGCGTTGTGCGCCCCTATCTTTAACATGGGGGGCGCATGGTCTTGCGTTTGTATGCATTTTCGTGCGCATGTGTTTTTTTGTCGGGTGCGCCTTTGCACTCCAGACGCAGCATGTTGCATTTTTGGGTGCGCCGAAATTTGTCAAAAAAAGCATGCGCACGCTTGTGCACGGAATGCGACAAAGCATTACAGTCTATGGGAACGCAGGCGTGTGCATTGAAATGCGCACACCTGCGTTTTCGTGAACATGCGTTTTTGTTGTAAAAATGTGTAGACACTGGGTTTACCCATAAAGAACCAATGCGCCTAGAAAACGCAAACGCATGCAAAAACGCATGATGCATTTTCATGCATTCCTATTGCGCATGATGCGCTGCACACAAAAACGCTAATGTGAAAGCAGCCTAACCTGCCCAATTCCAGCCTTGCTGAAGCATCCCCAGATCATCACCGATCCTCCACCAAATTTCACAGTGGGAGTAAGACACTGTGGCTTGTACGCCTCTCCAGGTCTCCGTCTAACCATTAGACAACCAGGTGTTGGGCAAAGCTGAAAATTAGACTCATCAGAGAAGATTACCTCACTCCAGTCCTCTATGGTCCAATCCTTATGGTCTTTGGTAAACTTCAGCCTGGCTTTCCTTTACTTCTCATTGATGAAAGGCTTTTTTCTAGCTTTACATGACTTGAGCCCTGCCTCTAGGAGCCGGTTACGGACTGTTCAGGCTGTGCACTTTACCCCAGCTGCCATTCCTTTTGTAGGTCACTTGATGTCATCCTGCGGTTGCTGAGTGACATTCGAATAAGATGATGGTCATCCCGGTCAGTGGAGAGTGGTTTTCCCCCCCTGCCGGTCTGTAACTTCGTTGTCCTCAGTGTCTGCTGCTTGACCTTGTTGTAATGGACTGCCGTCTTAGAAATTGTAAGGATGGAGGCAACATGACGCTCACTGTATCCCTCTGCTAGTAAAGACAGAACTGAGCCCTTCTTTTCCTCACTCAAGACTTTTCTTTCCACCTCCTTAGGCATGGTGAAAAGTTATGTTTTCATTCCTGTTACTTTTGGGATATTACTAGCACTTGTTTTGCCGTCCAGCTTGTCCTATTGCAGGAGGATTGTGGACACCACAGCAGGGATTTTTATACTTTCCTTAGTTAAATAAGATTAGGTTCAGGTGATCACCTAATCAGAAGCGCATTAAGTAGAATGAGGTGGACTCTGGATGGAATTCAGCTGACACTGGAATGGAATGGCTGTCAGACATGGAGAGAAGCCGATCTTTATAAAACACCACAATGCGCTCTTAATTTTTGCTACAACTGTACACCGTGTGCAGAATTATTAGGCAAATGAGTATTTTGATCACATCATCCTTTTTATACATGTTGTCCTACTCCAAGCTGTATAGGCTTGAAAGCCAACTGCCAATTATGTAAATCAGGTGATTTGCATCTCTGTAATGAGGAGGGTTGTGGTCTAATGACATCAACACCCTATATAAGGTGTGCTTAATTATTAGGCAGCTTCCTTTCCTTTGGCAAAATGGGTCAGAAGAGAGATTTGGTGGACTCTGAAAAGTAAAAAATTGTGCGATGTCTTGCAGAGGGATGCAGCAGTCTTGAAATTACCAAACTTTTGAAGCGTGATCACCGAACAATCAAGCGTTTCATGGCAAATAGCCAACAGGGTCGCAAGAAGCGTGTTAATAAAAAAAGGCGCAAAATAACTGCCCATGAATTGAGGAAAATCAAGCGTGAAGCTGCCAAGATGCCATTTGCCACCAGTTTTGCCATATTTCAGAGCTGCCACGTTACTGGAGTATCAGAAAGCTCAAGGTGTGCCATACTCAGGGACATGGCCAAGGTAAGGAAGGCTGGAAAATGACCACCTTAGAACAAGAAACATAAGAAGATAAAACGTCAAGACTGGGCCAAGAAATATCTTCAAACTGATTTTTCTAAGGTTTTATGGACTGATGAAATGAGAGCGACTCTTGATGGGCCCGATGGATGGGCCCGAGGCTGGATCAGTAAAGGGCAGAGAGCTCCACTCTGACTCAGACGCCAGCAAGGTGCAGGTGGGGTGCTGGTATGGGCTGGTATCATCAAAGATGAACTTGCGGGACCTTTTTGGGTTGAGGATGGAGTGAAGCTCAACTCCCAGACCTACTGCCAGTTTCTGGAAGACACCTTCTTCAAGCAGTGGAACAGGAAGAAGTCGGTGTCGTTCAAGAAAAACATGATATTCCTGCAGGACAATGCTCCATCACATGCATCCAAATACTCCACAGCGTGGCTGGCCAGTAAAGGTCTAAAAGAAGAAAAAATAATGACATGGCCCCCTTGTTCCCCTAATCTGAACCCCATAGAGAACCTGTGGTCCCTCCTAAAATGTGAGATCTACAGGGAGGGAAAACAGTACACCTCTGGGAGCAGTGTCTGGGAGGCTGTGGTGGCTGCGGCACATTGCAATGTGGATCGTAAACAGATCAAGCAACTGACAGAATCTATGGATGGAAGGAAGGTGAGTGTCATCGTAAAGAAAGGTGAAAGCTATATTGGGCACTGATTTTTTTTTTGTTTTTGAATGTCAGAAATGTTTATTTCTACATTTTGTGTTGTTATATTGGTTTTCCTGGTAAAAATAAACAAGTGAGATGGGTATATATTTGGTTTTTATTAAGGTTCCTAATAATTCTGCACAGTGATAGTTACCTGCACAAACAGGTATCCTCCTAAGATAGCCAAATCTAAAAAAAAAAAAAATCGCACTCCAACTTCCAAAAATATTAAGCTTTGATATCTATGAGTCTTTTGGGTTGATTGAGAACATAGTTGTTGTTCAATAATAAAAAGAATCCTCTCAAATACAACTTGCCTAATAATTCTGCACATGGTGTATAGGGGGCATATACTGTATATATACCACGATGGCTGGGAATATACTGTATATACCAGGATGGGGGACAGTACAAACCCTGCATCGGAGCCCATCAGACTCTAGTTACACCACTACTAATAATCCAGACTGTACATAATAAAGAGAAGCAATATTGGCTGAGGCAGTGGACGCCGGCAGACAGTTTTGTCGGACCCCGTCCCCTGACGTATGTGGGCTGTATGCGGTGGTTCTGCACATGGTGCGCTATCGTATACAGTGAAATCACGGGCGCTGCCCGGTGCGGCTCAGTTACAGGATCTACTGACATTTGGCATCTTATGTGGAAAGATTAGAGCGATAATGAAGCTATCATTGGGTTACACATGAGGCGGCCGCTCGTGCCAATAGTTCGGATTATTGCAGT
The DNA here is from genome assembly GCF_039654945.1 of Dendrobates tinctorius. Classification (NCBI taxonomy): domain Eukaryota; kingdom Metazoa; phylum Chordata; class Amphibia; order Anura; family Dendrobatidae; genus Dendrobates; species Dendrobates tinctorius. Next base: position 1,169,617 of record NW_027362112.1, read on the forward strand.
GAGCAGAAGTCGCTGCGAGCCAAAGTCTACTCGGGCACGGCGCATGAGGATGGCGTCTCCTGCTGGCGGATCAGAACCCGACAGCAGTCTCAAGAAGTAGCCAGGGATGTGCTGCCTCCACAGGTGCACTGTCCTACACAAGCGTGCTGCCCCCACAGGTGCGCTGTCCTACACAAGCGTGCTGCCCCCACAGGTGCGCTGTCCTACACAAGCGTGCTGCCCCACAAGTGCGCTGTCCTACACAAGCGTGCTGCCCCCACAAGTGCGCTGTCCTACACAAGTGTGCTGCCCCCACAGGTGCGCTGTCCTACAAAAATGTGCTGCCCCCACAGGTGCGCTGTCCTACACAAGTGTGCTGCCCCAACAGGTGCACTGTCCTACACAAGCGTGCTGCCCCCACAGGTGCGCTGTCCTACACAAGAGTGCTGTCCCCACAGATGCACTGTCCTACACAAGCGTGCTGCCCCCACAGGTGCGCTGTCCTACACAAGCGTGCTGCCCCCACAGGTGCGCTGTCCTACACAAGCGTGCTGCCCCCACAAGTGCGCTGTCCTACACAAGCGTGCTGCCCCCACAAGTGCGCTGTCCTACACAAGTGTGCTGCCCCCACAGGTGCGCTGTCCTACACAAATGTGCTGCCCCCACAGGTGCGCTGTCCTACACAAGTGTGCTGCCCCAACAGGTGCACTGTCCTACACAAGCGTGCTGCCCCCACAGGTGCGCTGTCCTACACAAGCGTGCTGCCCCCACAAGTGCGCTGTCCTACACAAGCGTGCTGCCCCCACAGGTGCACTGTCCTACACACATGTGCTGCCCCCACAGGTGCGCTGTCCTACACAAGTGTGCTGCCCCCACAGGTGCGCTGTCCTACACAAGCGTGCTGCCCCTACAGGTGCGCTGTCCTACACAAGCGTGCTGCCCCCACAGGTGCGCTGTCCTACACAAGCGTGCTGCCCCCACAGATGCACTGTTCTACACAAGCGTGCTGCCCCCACAGGTGCGCTGTCCTACACAAGCGTGCTGCCCCCACAGATGTACTGTCCTACACAAGCGTGCTGCCCCCACAGGTGCGCTGTCCTACACAAGCGTGCTGCCCCCACAGGTGCGCTGTCCTACACAAGTGTGCTGCCCCCACAGGTGCGCTGTCCTACACAAGCGTGCTACCCCCACAGGTGCGCTGTCCTACACAAGCGTGCTGCCCCCACAGGTGCGCTGTCCTACACAAGCGTGCTGCCCCAACAGGTGCGCTGTCCTACACAAGTGTGCTGCCCCCACAGGTGCGCTGTCCTACACAAGTGTGCTGCCCCCACAGGTGCGCTGTCCTACGCAAGCGTGCTACCCCCACAGGTGCGCTGTCCTACGCAAGCGTGCTGTCCCCACAGATGCACTGTCCTACACAAGCGTGCTGCCCCCACAGGTGCGCTGTCCTACACAAGCGTGCTGCCCCCACAGATGCACTGTCCTACACAAGCGTGCTGCCCCCACAGGTGCGCTGTCCTACACAAGCGTGCTGCCCCAACAGGTGCGCTGTCCTACACAAGTGTGCTGCCCCCACAGGTGCACTGTCCTACACAAGCGTGCTACCCCCACAGGTGCGCTGTCCTACAAAGCGTGCTGCCACCACAGGTGCGCTGTCCTACACAAGCGTGCTGCCCCCACAGATGCGCTGTCCTACACAAGTGTGCTGTCTCACACAGATGCGTTGCTGTCAGGATTCGATCCCAGCAGCTCCGATGCACCAGATCTTTCTTCCGAGCTATTCAGCTTGCTGGACAGTTCCGTGCTTATCCAAATACCTGAACCTATGTTGTGGCTGATGTCTCCACCCTGAGTTTCTGATTGGTTCATTCTGATTGCACACCCTATTTAAACCTGGCCTTGCACTCAGTTCCTTGCGTAATTATTGAGCTACCTGCCTTTAGTCAAGCTTCCTTCCACCTGCTATTCCTTCAAACAACACTGCTGCTCCTGATAAACGACCTCTGACTTCCTCGACTACGATCCCGCTTATTCCTTCAAACTACACTGCTGTTCCTGTGTATCGACTCTTTGGCTATCCCTGACTTTGCTACCTGCCCGGTGCTGCCCCTAGTGGATGAAATATCACTACTCCAACCAGGTCAGTTCGTACCAGAATAATCACATGCACAAAATGGAGTCCGTTGCAGCCCAAATGAGACAAGTTGCCGAACTTCAGAATTTTGGTACTACCTACCAATAAAAATTTTCTAAGTTGCAGACACAGGTGTTGGGTCAGCAAAAAAAAATTGAGTTGCAGAGGCAACATCTGGAATTGCGCAACTCTGGCCCGCAATCAAACACACGCCTGCTGCCGCCCGCAAAGTTCAGCGGGGATCGTTATCACTACAGTGGATTCCTAAATCAATGTCGTATATATTTCCAGATGCATCCGTGACAGGAAAAGGGTTCTGTTTGTCAGTAATCTCCTGAATGATGAGGCTCTGGCATGGACCTCACATTATGTGGAGAAGAACTCTGTGACCTCCTAAATGACTTAGTCTCTTTCATCACTTCTATGGACCAAGTGTTTGAGGACCCAAATCGTTGTGCTACAGCTGAAACCAAATTGCACAACCTACATCAAGGACGGAGCATTGTAGCTGAATATACCTCCGAATTCCACGGCTGGGTGGCGGACACCACATGGAATTTGGCTGCCTAGAGGAGTCAATTTAGCCGAGGATTATCAGAGCTAATCAAAGATGAACTGGAAAGGGTTGAGATAATTTGGAGGACTTTATACAGCTATGCATCCGAATTGATCAGAGACTCACTGACCAAAGAAGGGAATGGCTGCGAGTGTTTGGAAGCCCCCATAACTACTCCTTTACTCCATCAGCATTAAAAAGCCAACAGGAAAAGGAAACTATTCCTGCACCTATGCAAATCGATGTAATCCGGAAACCTCTCTCTGCAGTGGAGAAAGAGAGGTGGCTTACAGAGAATCTGTGTCTCTATTGTTGGGGCACTGGACATTTCGCCATCATCCGTCCTAATAAAAGGAGACACAAAAAGGACAAGCAGTCAAGAAATCCATAAAACAATATTTATTAGTAATACTCATAAAATGTGGACATACAGTACATGGAATGGGAGGATACACAGATGGACGTGCACAGTGATCATAGAGGCCAACCACACTGCAAACACAGCGGCAGGAAAAAATACTGATGTGCAAAGTAATAAGTGCAAAACCCCTTATAACAGGTCAGGGACACATCATTATGGATAATAAATCAGAAAGTATATTATACAACCATCATATAGCAAGTGCTGCTGCCTATAATGGGGCTGACAAAAATCCCTGACACAATAAAAAAACGGGGCCATTGCAAAGCTGGTGCTCAAGATAAGCACCATACCAATTAGACCATTATAACTGCGGTATGATTACCTGGGAGCAATGAAGACAGTGAGGTCAGTCCTGTCCCCCGACGCGCGTTTCGGAGCCAAAAAGCTCCTTCCTCAGGGGGCGTGGAAAAGGGCGCAACCACCAGGTTTATATAGCGCGCCCGCTGGAGGTCATCTATGCGTGCGAACTGCCCGTCATACATCAGCAGAGTCTATACTGCGGCGCAGCCGGAAACACGCGGGCCCACGTGATCCGGCGTCACCAAGCAGGAAGCATCCACCATCTGGCCGACAAGCAGCGCGCATGCGCACAGATAATACCGTGCAAAAAACGCCATTTTGGAAAAGGGCAAATTTCAGGGCAAAAACAAATAATAAACAAAATAGTGGGATGTTGTGTGCAATATAAGTGAGAGTATAGCGTCAAGGCACTCACAAGAGCATTTACATGTAGGCTAAGTCCAACATAAATCTGCATTTTATTATGTGGCATAAAGAGAAACATGATTGTACATAGCACTGCATTGGGGCATACATAGATAAACATATCCAATATTGGACAATCATATACAAAGTACATTTAAAGACAAATACCCATCTAAAAGGGCAACAATACTCTCAATGATACAGACACCATATGGACATTTTGACTACCTGGTTATGCCTTTTGGCCTTAGCAATGCTCCTGCCTCCTCTCAGCACTTCATCGATGCTGCTTTCCAAGATTTCTTGGATCGATTTCTTGCTGTTTATCTCGATGACATTCTTATATTTTCAGAGGAGCATCGCAGACATGTCCAGTTAGTCCTGGAACATCTACTAGAAAACCATCATTTTAATAACTCGAAAAATGTGAATTTGAACAAACCAGAACTCAATTCCTGGGATTTATCATCTCCCCAGAAGGTCTGAGCAGGATCCCAGTAAGATCAGAGCGGGAGTTGACTGGCCTACCCCAAGAAATCTAAAAGACGTTCAGCGCTTTATAGGATTTGCAAATTTCTATAGAAGATTCATTAAAATCTTTTCAAAAATAATCTTACCAATTACTTCCATCACAACAAAGAAAACCTGAATGTTTTTTTGTCTCCAAAGGCACAAATGGTGCTTGACACACTAAAGACACTTTTTCCTTCCGCACCATTACTTGTCCATCCAAACCCTGACCTGCCGCTTGTTGTCGGAGTAGCCGCCTCAGACTCTGCGGTGGGAGCCGTGTTGTCTCAGCGAGTTGCAGCTTCATCCGTGTGCATTCCTTTCTCATACCATGTCAGCTGCAGAAAAGAACTATGACATTGGGAATAAGGAACAGTTAGCCATTAAAGTTGCCTTCTCCGAATGGAGACATCTTATGGAAGGGGCCAATCATCCTGTGACTGTCCTTACTAACCGCAAAGATGTAGAATTTATCCGTACCGCTAAGAGGTTGTCTGCAAGACGAGCACGTTGGGCCTGATTTTTCTCTAGGTTTAATTTTATAATTTCTTATCAGCATGGTTCAATAAATGGCAAGGCTGGTGCTCCGTCCAGGATATTTACTTAACCTGGACCACAGGAGAGGTCTACCACTGACTGTGCCATTCTACGTCCCAAAAATGTTTTGGGAATACTGGACTCCAAAGAATTTTTGATGAATATTAAAGAGGGATTCCAAATTGACTTCTTTCTTAATCATCCTTCTAAAGACATTGATCTTTTCTTTAAGGAGGGATTTTGGATGCAGAACCACCAAATATATGTCCCCAAATCTGCTCGACTTGAAGTCCTCAAATGTGTCCATGATTCTAAACTTGTAGGACATCCTGGAGTAATGAAAGCACAAGAACTACTACTTCGTTCTTCTTGGTGGCCTAATTGTAGGAAGGACGTGAGAAAATATGTTTCTTCCAGTTTAACATGTGCATGGAACAAGACGCCACGATCTTCTCCTCTAGGACATCTTCAGCCTCTTCCAGTTCCATCCAGGCCTTGGGGATCAATCTCAATGGATTTTATTGTGGATCTTCCTCACTCAAAGGAAATGAATTTTATCCTTATTGAGGTGGATCGGCTCACAAAGATGGTCCATTCAATTCCGACTAAAGGAATTCCTACCGCTGAAGAAACCACAGAATTAGTGGTCAAAGAGGTCTTCAGGCTGCATGGGATTACTGACAATGTCATTCCTGATAGCGGTGTTCAGTTTACATCAAGATTTTGGAAAAGCTTCTGTACAGCGTTAGGAGTTACCGTCAATTTGTCTACTGCCTTCCACCCACAATTCAATGGACAGACTGAAAGAACTAACCAAACCGTTGAACAATACCTGCACTGTTTTATTTCTTACCTCCAGGATGACTGGGCGGATTATCTACGAACAGCAGAATTTGCATATAATAGCTCCAAACACAGTTCTACAATCCAAAGCCCATTCTTTGCTAACTATGGCTTCCATCCGGTATTCATTCCTAATCTTCCATTCATTCAATACCTCAGTTCCTGCAGTTATAAACAGACAGAGTTGCAGAAAGCACTGAGATGTTACAAAGGGCCCAAGAAGATTATAAAAAAACAGCAGATAAATGTCACAAAGCCCGTCCTACCCTTCAGGTGGGTGACCAGGTTTGGCTTTCTACCAAAAATCTGAAGACAAACGTACCGACTTCTAAATTAGGTAAAAAATTCATCGGACGTTTTCAGATTTCTGCACAAATTAACCCAGTTGCTTTCCGCTTAAAACCTTCCCAGGAGCCTGAAAATTCACCCTGTGTTCCATGTGTCCTTTCTCAAGATAATCAATGAGAACCCTTTTCCAGGAAGAACTCAGCCACCTCCTCCACCAGAAACAGTCCATGGTGAAGAAGAGCAGATCGCTGATGAAATCCTGGACTATAGAAAATTTAGAGGGAGACTACAATATTTGGTACAATGAGGGGTTATGGACCAGAAGATAATTCATGGGAGCCGGAGGGCAACATCCATGTACCCAGGATTACAAGAGCTTTTCACCTGAGTCATCCGAGAAGCCAGCGCCTGAGATGTCCAGAGGCCATCCTAGAAGGAGAGTACTGTCAGGATTCGAACCCAGCAGCTCCGGTGCACCAGTCCGCAGCTCTTCCTTCCGAGATATTCAGCTCGCTGGACAGTTCAGTGCTTATCCAAATACTTGAACCTATGTTGTTGCTGATGTCTCCTCCCTGAGTTTCCTGCTGGTTACCACACTGAGTTCCTGATTGGCTCATTCTGATTGCACACCCTATTTAAACCTGGCCTTGCTCTTAGTTCCATGCGTGATTATTGAGCTATTTGCCTTTAGTCAAGCTTCCTTCCACCTTCTGTTCCTTCAAACACTACTGCTCCTGGTAAACGACCTTAGGCTTCCTCGACTACAATTCCCGCTTATTCCTTCAAACTACATTGCTGTTCCTGTGTATCGACTCGTTGGCTATTCCAGACAACGCTACCTGCCCGGTGCTGCCCCTAGTGGTTGCAATATCACTACTCCAACGAGGTCAGTCCATAACAGCTGCCTCCACAGGTGCACTGTCTCCTACAGATAAGCTGTTCCCCACAGGTATGCTGTCCCCCACAGATGTGTGTCCAAACTTCCACACAAACATGGTCTAGGTCTCAGATACAGATTCAGTGGGAGCAGCAGTGTAATGCCGCCTGATGTAACTTGATCAAAAGTGCAGCTGCTTGCAGTGTTCAGGCTGAGGGTCCAGTGCTGTTCCCCCTGCACTGGTACCTGCGGCCCACTCTCTGGCGCTCCTGCGGCCCAGTCTCTCTAGCGCACCTGCGGCTCAGTCTCTCTGGCGCTCCTGCGGCCCAGTCTCTCTGGCGCTCCTGCGGCCCAGTCTCTGGCGCTCCTGCGGCCCAGTCTCTCTAGCGTACCTGCGGCTGTCTCTCTGGCGCTCCTGCGGCCCAGTCTCTCTGGCGCGCCTGCGGCCCAGTCTCTCTGGCGCGCCTGCGGCCCAGTCTCTCTGGCGCGCCTGCGGCCCAGTCTCTCTGGCGCGCCTGCGGCCCAGTCTCTCTGGCGCGCCTGCGGCCCAGTCTCTGGCGCGCCTGCGGCCCATGCTCTCTGGCGCGCCTGCGGCCCAGTCTCTCTGGCGATCCTGCGGCCCAGTCTCTCTGGCGATCCTGCGGCCCAGTCTCTCTGGCGATCCTGCGGCCCTGCCTCTCTGGCGATCCTGCGGCCCAGCCTCTCTGGCGCGCCTGCGGCCCAGCCTCTCTGGCGCGCCTGCGGCCCAGTCTCTCTTGCGCTCCTGCGGCCCACACTCTCTGGCGCTCCTGCGGCCGTCTCTCTGGCGCTCCTGCGGCCCAGTCTCTCTGGTGCTCCTGCGGCCCAGTCTCTCTGGCGCTCCTGCGGCCCAGTCTCTCTGGCGTGCCTGCGGCCCAGTCTCTCTGGCGTGCCTGCGGCCCAGTCTCTCTGGCGCTCCTGCGGCCCAGTCTCTCTGGCGCGCCTGCGGCCCAGTCTCTCTGGCGCGCCTGCGGCCCAGTCTCTCTGGCGCGCCTGCGGCCCAGTCTCTCTGGCGCTCCTGCGGCCCAGTCTCTTTGGCGCTCCTGCGGCCCAGTCTCTCTGGCGCTCCTGCGGCCCAGTCTCTCTGGCGCGCCTGCGGCCCAGTCTCTCTGGCGCGCCTGCGGCCCAGGCTTTCTGGTGCGCCTGCGGCCCAGTCTCTCTGGCGATCCTGCGGCCCAGTCTCTCTGGCGATCCTGCGGCCCAGCCTCTCTGGCGATCCTGCGGCCCAGCCTCTCTGGCGCGCCTGCGGCCCAGCCTCTCTGGCGCGCCTGCGGCCCAGTCTCTCTTGCGCTCCTGCGGCCCACACTCTCTGGCGCTCCTGCGGCCGTCTCTCTGGCGCTCCTGCGGCCCAGTCTCTCTGGCGCTCCTGCGGCCCAGTCTCTCTGGCGCTCCTGCGGCCCAGTCTCTCTGGCGTGCCTGCGGCCCAGTCTCTCTGGCGTGCCTGCGGCCCAGTCTCTCTGGCGCTCCTGCGGCCCAGTCTCTCTGGCGCGCCTGCGGCCCAGTCTCTCTGGCGCGCCTGCGGCCCAGTCTCTCTGGCGCTCCTGCGGCCCAGTCTCTTTGGCGCTCCTGCGGCCCAGTCTCTCTGGCGCTCCTGCGGCCCAGTCTCTCTGGCGCGCCTGCGGCCCAGTCTCTCTGGCGCGCCTGCGGCCCAGGCTTCCTGGTGCGCCTGCGGCCCAGTCTCTCTGGCGCTCCTGCGGCCAAGTCTCTCTGGCGCGCCTGCGGCCCACGCTCTCGCACAAGGTACAGTCGCAGGATGAAATGTCCTCCACGTTCTACTGATCTTTTTGTCTGTAGAATAAAAACTCTGAAACTGTGAAAATAATGAGCGGACTGCGGAGAGGATTAACTCCTCACTGCCTGGAATCCACGGGCGTCACTATAAGGCTATGTGCACACTCTGCGGATTCACCAGCGGATTTTTCCGTGCAGATCCGCCGGTAAAACCGCAGGTAAATTGACCTGCGGATTGGCCAGCGATTTTTCCCTGCGGTTTGACACCTGGACAATGGAATAGGTGGCAAACTGCAGCGGAATCCGCAGAAAGTATTGACATGTCATTTCTTTCTGTGGATTTAAAATCACAACTTTTCCACAGTGAAAAAACCGCAGTGTGTGCACTGCGGATTGTAAGTCACATAGACTTACATTGCACTGTACACTGTCTGCAGAACTGCTGCGGATCTGAAGAGGCGAAATCCGCAGCGTGGGCACATACCCTAATCGGTGGCAGGGTTGCAATCGCACCCCAGCCCTGCCCCCTCTGGGGCTCCACAGGTCCCATTGACTCATGAAAAGACAATTACTATTAAAAATTCGCAATAATTGTGGGCCCCATTGGAGCATTTGCAAAGTGATCCGCAAGCTTCACCCCTGGTATCAAAACCACGACGCACAAAGAGACTGAGATGTCCGACGTAAAACCAGAGATCACAGCAACAACAAGACTACTCCACACTAAATTCTGCTGCATCGGGCTGAGGCTGGAGTGAAGGGGGATCAGTCAGGGGCTGAGGCTGGAGTGGGGGGGGATCAGTCAGGGGCTGAGGCTGGAGTGGGGGGGGGATCAGTCAGGGGCTGAGGCTGGAGTGGGGGGGGTCAGTCAGGGGCTGAGGCTGGAGTGGGGGGGTCAGTCAGGGGCTGAGGCTGGAGCAGAGGAGGATCAGTGAGGGGCTGAGGCTAGAGTGGGGCAGATCAGTGAGGGGCTGAGGCTGGAACGGAGGGGGATCAGTGAGGGGCTGAGGCTGGAGCGGGGCAATCAGTGAGGGGCTGAGGCTGAAGCGGGGGGATCGGTGAGGGGCTGAGGCTGGAGCGGATCAGTGAGGGGCTGAGGCTGGAGCAGGGGGGGGATCAGTGAGGGGCTGAGGCTGGGGTGGGGGGGGATCAGTGAGGGGCTGAGGCTGGAGCGGGGGGGATCAGTGAGGGGTTGAGGCTGGAGCGGGGGGGATCAGTGAGGGGCTGAGGCTGGAGCAGGGGGGGATCAGTCAGGGGCTGAGGCTGGAGCGGGGGGGTCAGTCAGGGGCTCAGGCTGGAGTGGGGGGGAGTCAGTCAGGGGCTCAGGCTGGAGTGGGGGGGATCAGTCAGGGGCAGAGGCTGGAGTGGGGTGGGATCAGTCAGGGGCTGAGGCTGGAGAGGGGGGGATCAGTCAGGGGCTGAGGCTGGAGCGGGGGGGATCAGTGAGGGGCTGAGGCTGGAGTGGGGAAGATCAGTGAGGGGCTGAGGCTGGAGTGGGGGGGATCAGTCAGGGGCTGAGGGGGGGATCAGTGAGCGGCTGAGGCTGGAGAGGGGGGGATCAGTCAGGGGCTGAGGCTGGAGTGGGGGGGATCAGTGAGGGGCTGAGGCTAGAGCGGGGAGGGGGGATCAGTGAGTGGCTGAGGCTGGAGCGGGGGGGGTCAGTGAGGGGATGAGGCTAGACTGGAGTGGGGGGGGATCAGTGAGGGGCTGAGGCTGGAGTGGGGGGGATCAGTCGGGCTGAGGCTGGAGTGGGGGGGATCAGTCAGGGGCTGAGGCTGGAGTGGGGGGGGTCAGTCAGGGGCTGAGGCTGGAGTGGGGGGGTCAGTCAGGGGCTGAGGCTGGAGTGGGGGGGGTCAGTCAGGGGCTGAGGCTGGAGCAGAGGAGGATCAGTGAGGGGCTGAGGCTGGAGTGGGGCAGATCAGTGAGGGGCTGAGGCTGGAATGGAGGGGGATCAGTGAGGGGCTGAGGCTGGAGCGGGGGGAATCAGTGAGGGGCTGAGGCTGAAGCGGGGGGGGATCGGTGAGGGGCTGAGGCTGGAGCGGGGGCGAATCAGTGAGGGGCTGAGGCTGGAGCGGGGGGAGGATCAGTGAGGGGCTGAGGCTGGGGTGGGATCAGTGAGGGGCTGAGGCTGGAGCGGGGGGGATCAGTCAGGGGCTGAGGCTGGAGCGGGGGTCAGTCAGGGGCTCAGGCTGGAGTGGGGGGGAGTCAGTCAGGGGCTCAGGCTGGAGTGGGGGGATCAGTCAGGGGCTGAGGCTGGAGTGGGGTGGGATCAGTCAGGGGCTGAGGCTGGAGTGGGGGGATCAGTCAGGGGCTGAGGCTGGAGTGGGGGGGTCAGTGAGGGGCTGAGGCTGGAGTGGGGGGGTCAGTGAGGGGCTGAGGCTGGAGTGGGGGGGTCAGTGAGGGGCTGAGGCTGGAGTGGGGGGGTCAGTGAGGGGCTGAGGGTGGAGTGGGAGGGTCAGTCAGGGGCTGAGGCTGGAGTGGGGGGTCAGTCGGGGCTGAGTCTGGAGTGGGAGGGTCAGTCAGGGGCTGAGGCTGGAGTGGGAGGGTCAGTCAGCGGCTGAGGCTGGAGTGGGGGGGTCAGTCAGGGGCTGAGGCTGGAGTGGGGGGGTCAGTCAGGGGCTGAGGCTGGAGTGTGGGGGGTCAGTCAGGAGCTGAGGCTGGAGTGGGGGGGTCAGTGAGGGGCTGAGGCTGGAGTGGGGGGTCAGTGAGGGGCTGAGGCTGGAGTGGGGGGGTCAGTGAGGGGCTGAGGCTGGAGTGGGGGGGTCAGTCAGGGGCTGAGTCTGGAGTGGGGGGGTCAGTCAGGGGCTGAGGCTGGAGTGGGGGGTCAGTCAGGGGCTGAGGCTGGAGTGGGGGGGTCAGTCAGGGGCTGAGGCTGGAGTGGGGGGGTCAGTCAGGGGCTGAGGCTGGAGTGGGGGGGTCAGTCAGGGGCTGAGTCTTGAGTGGGAGGGTCAGTCAGGGGCTGAGGCTGGAGTGGGGGGTCAGTGAGGGGCTGAGGCTGGAGTGGGGGGGTCAGTCATGGGCTGAGGCTGGAGTGGGCGGGTCAGTCAGGGGCTGAGTCTGGAGTGGGGGGGTCAGTCAGGGGCTGAGTCTGGAGTGGGGGGGTCAGTCAGGGGCTGAGGCTGGAGTGGGGGGGTCAGTGAGGGGCTGAGGCTGGAGTGGGGGGGTCAGTCAGGGGCTGAGGCTGGAGTGGGGGGGTCAGTCAGGGGCTGAGTCTGGAGTGGGAGGGTCAGTCAGGGGCTGTGGCTGGAGTGGGAGGGTCAGTCAGGGGCTGTGGCTGGAGTGGGGGGGTCAGTGAGGGGCTGAGGCTGGAGTGGGGGGGTCAGTGAGGGGCTGAGGCTGGAGTGGGGGGGTCAGTGAGGGGCTGAGGGTGGAGTGGGGGGGTCAGTCAGGGGCTGAGGCTGGAGTGGGGGGTCAGTCAGGGGCTGAGGCTGGAGTGGGGGGGTCAGTCAGGGGCTGAGGCTGGAGTGGGGGGGTCAGTCAGGGGCTGAGGCTGGAGTGGGGGGGTCAGTCAGGGGCTGAGGCTGGAGTGGGGGGATCAGTCAGGGGATGAGGCTGGAGTGGTGGGGTCAGTGAGGGGCTGAGGCTGGAGTGGGGGGGGTCAGTCAGGGGCTGAGGCTGGAGTGGGTGGGTCAGTCAGGGGCTGAGGCTGGAGTGGGGGGGGTCAGTGAGGGGCTGAGGCTGGAGTGGGGGGGTCAGTGAGGGGCTGAGGCTGGAGTGGGGGGGTCAGTGAGGGGCTGAGGCTGGGGTGGGGGGGTCAGTCAGGGGCTGAGGCTGGAGTGGGGGGGTCAGTCAGGGGCTGAGGCTGGAGTGGGGGGGTCAGTCAGGGGCTGAGGCTGGAGTGGGGGGGTCAGTCAGGGGCTGAGGCTGGAGTGGGGGGGATCAGTCAGGGGCAGAGGCTGGAGTGGGGGGGGTCAGTGAGGGGCTGAGGCTGGAGTGGGGGGGTCAGTCAGGGGCTGAGGCTGGAGTGGGGGGATCAGTCAGGGGCTGAGGCTGGAGTGGTGAGGTCAGTGAGGGGCTGAGGCTGGAGTGGGGGGGTCAGTCAGGGGCTGAGGCTGGAGTGGGGGGGTCAGTGAGGGGCTGAGGCTGGAGTGGGGGGGTCAGTCAGGGGCTGAGGCTGGAGTGGGGGGATCAGTCAGGGGATGAGGCTGGAGTGGTGGGGTCAGTGAGGGGCTGAGGCTGGAGTGGGGGGGGTCAGTCAGGGGCTGAGGCTGGAGTGGGTGGGTCAGTCAGGGGCTGAGGCTGGAGTGGGGGGGGTCAGTGAGGGGCTGAGGCTGGAGTGGGGGGGTCAGTGAGGGGCTGAGGCTGGAGTGGGGGGGTCAGTGAGGGGCTGAGGCTGGGGTGGGGGGGTCAGTCAGGGGCTGAGGCTGGAGTGGGGGGGTCAGTCAGGGGCTGAGGCTGGAGTGGGGGGGTCAGTCAGGGGCTGAGGCTGGAGTGGGGGGGTCAGTCAGGGGCTGAGGCTGGAGTGGGGGGGATCAGTCAGGGGCAGAGGCTGGAGTGGGGGGGGTCAGTGAGGGGCTGAGGCTGGAGTGGGGGGGTCAGTCAGGGGCTGAGGCTGGAGTGGGGGGATCAGTCAGGGGCTGAGGCTGGAGTGGTGAGGTCAGTGAGGGGCTGAGGCTGGAGTGGGGGGGTCAGTCAGGGGCTGAGGCTGGAGTGGGGGGGTCAGTGAGGGGCTGAGGCTGGAGTGGGGGGGTCAGTGAGGGGCTGAGGCTGGAGTGGGGGGGTCAGTGAGGGGCTGAGGCTGGAGTGGGGGGGTCAGTCAGGGGCTGAGGCTGGAGTGGGGGGGTCAGTCAGGGGCTGAGGCTGGAGTGGGGGGGTCAGTGAGGGGCTGAGGCTGGAGTGGGGGGGTCAGTGAGGGGCTGAGGCTGGAGTGGGGGGGTCAGTCAGGGGCTGAGGCTGGAGTGGGGGGGTCAGTCAGGGGCTGAGGCTGGAGTGGGGGGGTCAGTGAGGGGCTGAGGCTGGAGTGGGGGGGTCAGTGAGGGGCTGAGGCTGGAGTGGGGGGGTCAGTGAGGGGCTGAGGCTGGAGTGGGGGGATCAGGTAGGGGCTGAGGCTGGAGTGGTGAGGTCAGTGAGGGGCTGAGGCTGGAGTGGGGGGGGTCAGTCAGGGGCTGAGGCTGGAGTGGGGGGGTCAGTGAGGGGCTGAGGCTGGAGTGGGGGGGTCAGTGAGGGGCTGAGGCTGGAGTGGGGGGTTCAGTCAGGGGCTGAGGCTGGAGTGGGGGGGTCAGTCAGGGGCTGAGGCTGGAGTGGGGGGGTCAGTCAGGGGCTGAGGCTGGAGTGGGGGGATCAGTCAGGGGCTGAGGCTGGAGTGGGGGGGTCAGTGAGGGGCTGAGGCTGGAGTGGGGGGGTCAGTCAGGGGCTGAAGCTGGAGTGGGGGGATCAGTCAGGGGCTGAGGCTGGAGTGGGGGGGTCAGTCAGGGGCTGAGGCTGGAGTGGGGGGATCAGTCAGGGGCTGAGGCTGGAGTGGGGGGGTCAGTGAGGGGCTGAGGTTGGAGGGGGGGTCAGTCAGGGGCTGAGGCTGGAGTGGGGGGGTCAGTGAGGGGCTGAGGCTGGAGTGGGGGGGTCAGTCAGGGGCTGAGGCTGGAGTGGGGGGGTCAGTCAGGGGCTGAGGCTGGAGTGGGGGGGTCAGTCAGGGGCTGAGGCTGGAGTGGGGGGGTCAGTCAGGGGCTGAGGCTGGAGTGGGGGGGTCAGTCAGGGGCTGAGGATGGAGTGGGGGGGGTCAGTGAGGGGCTGAGGCTGGAGTGGGGGGGTCAGTGAGGGGCTGAGGCTGGAGTGGGGGGGTCAGTGAGGGGCTGAGGCTGGAGTGGGGGGGTCAGTGAGGGGCTGAGGCTGGAGTGGGGGGGTCAGTGAGGGGCTGAGGCTGGAGTGGGGGGGGTCAGTGAGGGGCTGAGGCTGGAGTGGGGGGGTCAGTGAGGGGCTGAGGCTGGAGTGGGGGGGGTCAGTGAGGGGCTGAGGCTGGAGTGGGGGGGGGTCAGTGAGGGGCTGAGGCTGGAGTGGGGGGGGGTCAGTGAGGGGCTGAGGCTGGAGTGGGGGGGGTCAGTGAGGGGCTGAGGCTGGAGTGGGGGGGGTCAGTGAGGGGCTGAGGCTGGAGTGGGGGGGGGGTCAGTGAGTCTGGGGGCTCGGTGCCATAACTCTGTATCTGCCGGTTTGCGCCTCGTTGTTCCTCCCGTCAGCCGCACACGCCGCTCACACTCGGTGTCTATAGTAACACGAGACGCGAGCTCAGCCAATCACCGCGCGGCTTGTTGGTAGGTGGTCACTGTTGCCATGGTACTGACTGTAACTAACGGTCTCACAGAAGAGAAGAGAAACCGGTGAGTGCAGCACTGAGTGCGGGAGAGGACGGGGGACAACGGGAGAGGACGGGGGACAACGGGAGAGGAAGGGAGACAACGGGAGAGGACGGGGGACAACGGGAGAGGAAGGGGGACAACGGGAGAGGACGGGGACAACGGGAGAGGACGGGGGACAACGGGAGAGGACGGGGGACAACGGGAGAGGACGGGGGACAACGGGAGAGGACGGGGACAACGGGAGAGGACGGGGGACAACGGGAGAGGACGGGGGACAACGGGAGAGGACGGGGACAACGGGAGAGGACGGGGGACAACGGGAGAGGAAGGGGGACAACGGGAGAGGACGGGGGGACAACGGGAGAGGACGGGGGACAACGGGAGAGGACGGGGGACAACGGGAGAGGAAGGGGGACAACGGGAGAGGACGGGGACAACGGGAGAGGAAGGGGGACAACGGGAGAGGAAGGGAGAGAAAGGGAGACAACGGGAGAGGAAGGGAGACAACGGGAGAGGACGGGGGACAACGGGAGAGGAAGGGAGACAACGGGAGAGGACGGGGGACAACGGGAGAGGAAGGGGGACAACGGGAGAGGACGGGGACAACGGGAGAGGAAGGGGGACAACGGGAGAGGAAGGGAGAGAAAGGGAGACAACGGGAGAGGACGGGGGACAACGGGGGACAACGGGAGAGGAAGGGAGACAACGGGAGAGGACGGGGGACAACGGGGGACAACGGGAGAGGAAGGGAGACAAAGGGAGAGGACGGGGGACAACGGGAGAGGAAGGGAGACAACGGGAGAGGACGGGGGACAACGGGAGAGGACGGGGGACAACGGGAGAGGAAGGGAGACAACGGGAGAGGACGGGGGACAACGGGAGAGGAAGGGAGACAACGGGAGAGGACGGGGGACAACGGGAGAGGAAGGGGGACAACGGGAGAGGACGGGGACAACGGGAGAGGAAGGGGGACAACGGGAGAGGAAGGGAGAGAAAGGGAGACAACGGGAGAGGACGGGGGACAACGGGGGACAACGGGAGAGGAAGGGAGACAACGGGAGAGGACGGGGGACAACGGGAGAGGAAGGGAGACAACGGGAGAGGACGGGGGACAACGGGAGAGGAAGGGAGACAACGGGAGAGGACGGGGGACAACGGGAGAGGACGGGAGACAATGGGAGAGGACGGGGGACAACGGGAGAGGAAGGGGGACAACGGGAGAGGACGGGGACAACGGGAGAGGAAGGGAGACAACGGGAGAGGACGGGGGACAACGGGAGAGGACGGGGACAACGGGAGAGGACGGGGACAACGGGAGAGGAAGGGGGACAACGGGAGAGGACGGGGGGACAACGGGAGAGGACGGGGACAACGGGAGAGGACGGGGACAATGGGAGAGGAAGGGGGACAACGGGAGAGGACGGGGGGACAACGGGAGAGGACGGGGGACAACGGGAGAGGACGGGGGACAACGGGAGAGGACGGGGGACAACGGGAGAGGAAGGGGGGACAACGGGAGAGGAAGGGGGACAACGGGCTGAGGACGGGGGACAACGGGCTGAGGACGGGGGACAACGGGCTGAGGAAGGGGGACAACGGGAGAGGAAGGGGGACAACGGGAGAGGAAGGGGGACAACGGGAGAGGAAGGGGGACAACGGGAGAGGACGGGGGACAATCGGAGAGGAAGGGGGAAAACGGGAGAGGAAGGGGGACAACGGGAGAGGACGGGGGGACAACGGGAGAGGACGGGGGACAACGGGAGAGGAAGGGGGCACAACGGGAGAGGAAGGGGGCACAACGGGAGAGGACGGGGGACAACGGGAGAGGACGGGGGCACAATGGGAGAGGACGGGGGACAACGGGAGAGGAAGGGGGACAACGGGAGAGGAAGGGGGACAACGGGAGAGGACGGGGACAACGGGAGAGGAAGGGGGACAATGGGAGAGGAAGGGAGAGGAAGGGAGACAACGGGAGAGGACGGGGGACAACGGGAGAGGACGGGGGACAACGGGAGAGGAAGGGAGACAACGGGAGAGGACGGGGGACAACGGGAGAGGAAGGGAGACAACGGGAGAGGACGGGGGACAACGGGAGAGGAAGGGGGACAACGGGAGAGGACGGGGGACAACGGGAGAGGAAGGGAGACAACGGGAGAGGACGGGGGACAACGGGAGAGGACGGGGGACAACGGGAGAGGACGGGGGACAACGGGAGAGGACGGGGACAACGGGAGAGGAAGGGGGACAACGGGAGAGGACGGGGGGACAACGGGAGAGGACGGGGACAACGGGAGAGGACGGGGACAACGGGAGAGGAAGGGGGACAACGGGAGAGGACGGGGGGACAACGGGAGAGGACGGGGGACAACGGGAGAGGACGGGGGACAACGGGAGAGGAAGGGGGGACAACGGGAGAGGAAGGGGGACAACGGGAGAGGACGGGGGACAACGGGAGAGGAAGGGGGACAACGGGAGAGAAAGAGGGGGGACAACGGGAGAGGAAGGGGGACAACGGGAGAGGACGAGGGACAACGGGAGAGGAAGGGGGACAACGGGAGAGGACGGGGGACAACGGGAGAGGAAGGGGGACAACGGGAGAGGAAGAGGGACAACGGGAGAGTTCGGGGGACAACGGGAGAGGAAGGGGGACAACGGGAGAGGACGGGGGACAACGGGAGAGGAAGGGGGGACAACGGGAGAGGAAGGGGGACAACGGGAGAGGACGGGGGACAACGGGAGAGGAAGGGGGACAACGGGAGAGGAAGGGGGACAACGGGCTGAGGACGGGGGACAACGGGAGAGGACGGGGGACAACGGGAGAGGAAGGGGGACAACGGGAGAGGAAGGGGGACAACGGGAGAGGAAGGGGGACAACGGGAGAGGACGGGGGACAACGGGAGAGGAAGGGGACAACGGGAGAGGAAGGGGGACAACGGGAGAGGAAGGGGGACAAAGGGAGAGGAAGGGGGGCAACGGGAGAGGACGGGGGGACAACGGGAGAGGACGGGGGACAACGGGAGAGGACGGGGACAACGGGAGAGGAAGGGGGACAACGGGAGAGGAAGGGGAACAACGGGAGAGGAGGGGGACAACGGGAGAGGACGGGGCACAGCGGGAGAGGACGGGGGCACAACGGGAGAGGACGGGGGCACAACGGGAGAGGACGGGGGCACAACGGGAGAGGACGGGGGACAACGGGAGAGGACGGGGGACAACGGGAGAGGACGGGGGCACAACGGGAGAGGACGGGGGCACAACGGGAGAGGACGGGGGACAGCGGGAGAGGACGGGGACAGCGGGAGAGGACGGGGGCACAACGGGAGAGGACGGGGGCACAACGGGACAGGACGGGGGCACAACGGGAGAGGTCGGGGGCACAACGGGAGAGGAAGGGGGCACAACGGGAGAGGACGGGGCACAACTGGAGAGGACGGGGACAACGGGAGAGGAAGGGGGCAACGGGAGTGGACGGGGGAACAACGGGAGAGGAAGGGGGCAACGGGAGAGGACGGGGGCACAACAAGAGAGGACTGGGCCACAATGGGAGAGGACGGGGGCAACGGGAGAGGACTGGGCCACAACGGGAGAGGACGGGGGAACAACGGGAGAGGAAGGCGGCAACGGGAGAGGATGGGGGCACAACAAGAGAGGACTGGGCCACAACGGGAGAGGACGGGGGCAACGGGAGAGGATGGGGGAACAACGGGAGAGGACGGGGGCACAACGGGAGAGGAAGGGGGCAACGGGAGAGGACTGGGCCACAACGGAAGAGGACGGGGCAACAGGAGAGGACGGGGACACAACGGGATAGTAAGAGGGGCACAACGGGAGAGTAAGAGGGGCACAATGGGAGAGGAAGGGGGCACAACGGGAGTGGACGGGGGCACAACGGGAGAGGATGGGGGCACAACGGGAGAGGAAGAGGGGCAACGGTAGAGGACGGGGGCACAACGGGAGAGGATGGGGGCACAGCGGGAGAGAACGGGGGAACGACGGGAGAGGACGGGGGGACGACGGAAGAGGACGGGGGCACAACGGGAGAGGAAAGGGGCACAACGGGAGAGGAAGGGGGCACAACGGGAGAGGATGGGGGCACAACGGGAGAGGAAGGGGGGCAACGGGAGAGGACAGGGGGAGACCGGGGGGACGACGTGAGGACAGAGGGACAACGGGAGAGGACGGGGGGACAGCGGGAGAGGACGGGGGGAGACCGGGGGAACAACGGGAGAGGATGGGGGGGGCCACAACGGGAGAGGACGGGGCCACAACGGGAGAGAACAGGGCCACAGCGTGAGAGGACGGGAGAGGATGGGGCAAAATCAGGAAGGAGAACGTTGAATACAGACACTCCCCCCCGTGTAATATCACACGTGTAATACAGACACTCCCCCCCGTGTAATATCACACGTGTAATACAGACATCCCAGTGTGTATGTAGTATGTATAATAGCACAGGCTTTGCATGTTGTGTATGTTTTGTTCTTTCTGTAAGGCAGTGCCGATTTATTAACAGGAGTGACTGGAGATGCTTCATGTAGGTCACAGAGCACTTATGCATTCAGATATGCATGACGGCTTATGTGATGTCTCTTATCCGGGCCGTTCACCGAGCGCCGGAGAGAAGCTGCTCCATTATGTAATGTTATATGTGCAGCTCAGGCCGCGGTAATGGAGATGAGGACAAAACCTCTGAACCCCAATATGTCGTCTATATATAACAATAAGCTATAGTCACTGTGTACATACATTACTGATCCTGAGTTACCTCCTGTATCTCTTTTATTATAAAATATCAAAAACAATACAATACAACATTCCAGAAAAGAAAACACATAAACCAAAATACACACATTAATCATACACTTAGGACATACAGAAACTTGTGCAAAAACGCAACTCGTTATAGTCCCCAAGCTTTCCAACTTAGGGGACCCCCAGCAGGAACTTTCCAACAGAAAACTTTTCCCATAAAATAATGAAAAACAGTTTTTAATCTTTCACCCCCATTCACACTTCCACCCATACCTATATACAGGAAAACAAAAATAATATTCTTGGCCCATGCTGCCTTAAATAAACCTAGCACATTCTTTTTTGGCAAAATTACCTACACCAGCTTAACACCTCTATATATATATATATATATATATATATATATATATATATATATATATATATATATAATTTTTTTTTTTTTTTTTTTTTTTCTTTTTCCCACCACCCACACCACAGGTCCATAAATGTCCATGTCATTATCACGTCTAGGCCTGATGAGCACGAAAGTTTATGCCCACAAGCAAAACCCTCACCCATTTGCCCCCGATGTGCTCAAACATGGTCCATTTTCCATAATTTCCATGGTCCATGGTATATGGTGTATCCATTCGCCACTTTCCCCTTGGTTTAGGGTCCTTTTACTTTTTTTTCCCGCTCTCACCCCCCCATTCACCCCCCTCCCAACCTCACTACGCCCCCCATGCACCTCTGACTACGGAAAAGAATAACAACAACACATACTACAATACACATACTACAATACATATTACAACACAATATTACAATACAATATGTCATTACATCATTTGCATCATTTGCTTTACCGAATAATACCACACCGCAAACCTTTACTTACAGGCCCAAGTTCAGTGCCTGCAAGCCCAATATCCATTATTTCTCTATCTCAAAACAAAAATCTAGGTGTGCCATGCAATAGCCCACCACCAGGAAAAAGGAGTTCTAGAGACCCCATCCCTCACTAACACATTCACCCTGTCCCTCAACAACTAACACTGTCCCTAAAGAAACCGTCCCTATCTGTCCCTACCTGCCCCTACTCTACCTAACTTAACATAACTAACTCTCTATCTGACCCTCAGTGCCTGTCCCTCCCTGTCCCTATCTGCCCCTACTTCTGTCCCTCACCACCCACACCACCTTATGCTGTCCCTACCCACATTCACACAAAATCTAGCTCTCCCTAGAGTGCGTTTTTAAAAGGAAAGTCCCCTCCAAAGCCAAGAGGCCCTCCTCACACCCAACCTTTCGAACTCCAAAGAACGCACCTTCACCAGGTCACCCAAGATGTTGCTAACCACCTCTTCCCTTGGGAGGGCTTTCTGCCACGTCGAAACTAAGCACCGTGCATTCCAAATGTAGAACCTAACCACTACATTGACTAGGACTAAAGTGCCCCGGTCTCGGCCACCCAGAGTTCTGAACGCTCATTAGGCCCACTCGGCATAGGAGAGGGACGCCAGCCGTGGCCAACGTATGGAAGCCCCCACCCTGTTGTAAACCTCTGCATTAAAGGGACACTGAAGCAGGAAGTGCTCCATGCTTTCCAGCACGTCGCCACACTCCTCACGGGGACAACCCCGATCATCGGATTTCCTGCACTTCAAGTTATCCTTTACATACAGCCTCCCGTGGAAGCAGCGCCAGGTCAAGTCCCAAAACTTCGTGGGGATCCGCTTAGAATTTAAAAGCCCGAGCCCCACCTCCAGATCCCGGCCTGGGTAATCCTTAAGGGCCAGGGGCTTCTGGAAATGGGTCAACAGAACCCTCTTGTCAAGGCATTGCCTCGACATGGTCCTGATTTCCCACATTCCCAGACCCCACCGGCGGATCACCTTCAGAACCGGGGTAGCATAAGCCGGGAGATGCCCATGAGGTGTGCGGAGGTCCTTCACTTGCCCTCCTGTCTCCCATTCCTGGAAGAAGGGCCGAAGCCAACCCTTGCAGGAGACTACCCATGGAGGAGCCCTCTCTAGCCAGAGGTTGGAAATGTTGGCTTTAAGAAAGGTGTTCACTAAGAACACTACCGGGTTGACCATACCCAACCCACCTAGTCTCCTCGTGCGGTATGTGACCTCTCTCTTGATTAGGTTGAGCCTATTCCCCCATAACAGCTGGAAGAACAGGCTGTAGACCCGTGTCCAGAGAGGTTCTGGCAAGATGCACACGCTGCCCAGGTAAATTAACAAGGGAAGCAGAAAGCCTTTAGCCAGGGCAACCCTTTCCCTTAGGGTCAAAGACCAACCCTTCCATTGGTCCACCTTTTGGGCGGCGATCTTAAGTCTGCCCTCCCAATTTTGCTAGGGGTAGTCCCCGGGGCCAAATTCGATGCCTAGAATTCTGGCTGTGTCCTGGGGCCCTGGAAGGGTGTCCGGGAGATCAAAACTAGGATCTCCCCCTCCCAGCCAGAGACTTTCACACTTATCCCGGTTGATTATGGACCCGGATGCCTCCGAGTAGCGCACTACCTCTGACATGACCCAATCCGCCTCCCCTCTCGAGGACACGAAAAGGGAAACATCATCGGCGTACGCCACCACCCTCAGAGAGGACCCAGAGCCCGCCTGGTCCATCCCGACTCCCGCCAACGGTCCACGATCTACCCTCCTTAGGAAGGGGTCGATCGCAAACACGTATAAAAGCGGGCTCAGCGGACAGCCCTGACGGACCCCAAAACCCATCTCAAAAGGGCGGCCTGACCAACCGTTCACCAACGGAAAAGTCTCAGCCCCTTGGTACAAGATCTCTAACCATTTTACAAACTTCCCAGGCAGACCATACCTCAAAAGGACGGACCAGAGGTACTCATGGTTGACCCGGTCAAAGGCTTTCGCTTGGTCTAACGACAGCAAGTACCCCTTCCAGTGGCCTGCCCTACCCTGCTCCACTGCCTCCCGGACACCGAGCACAGCACTAAAAGTACTGCAGCCTGGAACAGAGCAATGCTGGGCCCCTGAAAGGAGCCGGGGTGCAAACTTCACCAGCCGATTAAACAGCACCTTGGCCAGGACCTTCCAGTCCGTATCGAGAAGCGCTATGGGACGCCAATTCTCGATACGGGATGGATCCTTACCCTTTGACAGAATAATTAGGGCTGACTTCCTCATTGAGTCGGGAAGAGTGCCCGAGGATAGACACTCATTAAAGATCCCTGTCAAGAGGGGGACCAAGGAGTCCCTAAAAGTCTCATAAAACTCGGATGTTAAGCCATCCGGACCTGGTGATTTTTTTGGGCCGAAGCCCATCAATGGCCAGTCTCACTTCCTCTCTAATTTCTTCTGCCAAAACACCAAGAGAGGTATCACCCCTTGGCTCAGGGACGGTTTCAGCCAGGAAAGCCGACATCCTATCCCGATCCAGATCCTTCTTTTCCAAGAGGCGCGAGTAGAAGGATCTGACCACCTCCAGGATCCCTGATTTGGATCTGTTCAGGGACCCCGTACTGTCGATCAGTCCTGTCACCATCTTACAATTCACTGACATCTTACAGTTTCTGTAAGGGTCGGGCGAGCGGTACTTCTCGAAGTCCCTCTCAAAAACTAAAGATGTGTGTCTATCATACTGGCACCTCTGTGAGCAAAGATTTCACTCTGGAGATTTCCTCACGGTTACCTCCAGTCGAGACAAGCTGCTCGAGTTTCCTCCCCAGAGCCTGATACAAGCGGTGCCTGTTCAGACTTCTGAGGTTCGAGAGCTGACGGAAGAACCCCGCCACCCGCTTTTTGAAGATCTCCCACCACTCTCACTTACTACTACAGAGATCCAACAGCGGTACCTGGCTCTGAAGAAAATCCTCGAAGGATTGTCTCACCTCCGCTCTTCCAGCAGGGACGAATTGAGCTGCCACAGCCCTCTTCCCATCCGAGGAGTCTCTGCAACATTCAGAGAAAAGAAAACTAAACAGTGGTCAGAGAACTCCACCTCAATGGCGGACACAGCAGAAAAGATGGCCTCCTCCTTCAAAAAAACCCTGTCCATTCTAGACCTACTGCTACCCGTATGGTAGGTGAAACCCCCGTGGCCTGGGGTGTGCCGGATGTGGACATCCACTAGGCGAGCTTCACTAGCTATGCTATTAAGCGCGACGCTGTCATAAGCCAGGCGGTCTCTGGGACCCCCCCGGTCACGGTACCTCGTAACGGTGTTGAAGTCCCCACCGAAGACCACCTGTCGGCTCGTAAAAAGAAAGGGCTTGATCCTCAGGAAGAGACATTCGCGGTCCCACTTGGACTGCGGGCCGTAGATGTTTATGAGCCGGAGCTCTTGTCCCCTCATGAAGACATCTAGGATCAGGCACCTCCCCATTTCCAACTCAGTAACCCGTCGGCATTCAACAGCTGCAGTCTTAAAAAGGACTGCCTCCCTGCTATACGGCTCAGCCGCAAGAGACCAGTATGAGGGCCCGCACCTCCACTCCCTCTGTGCTTTATAGATGGCCCCCATGTCTATTAGTCTGGTCTCTTTGCAAGAATAACATTTCTGCCTCAATCCGGGAGAAAAAATCAAAGGCCGTGAAGCGAGCCGCATCTGACTTAATGCTGGCGACATTAATGGATGCCAGCATCAACGGGGCGAGTTCAGCCATCATGGGTGATTGAGTTGGATGGCCAGTTTCTTCCCTGCCCCGCTATCACCTCCACCTGGGGAGGGGTCAGACACCTTCCTTTTCAGGGAAGCTCCTGATGTGTCCATCCCACCCCCCCCCGGTGTTCTCGCCCCCGGGTTCCAGGTCTGTCCCCCCCTCAGGAGGATCAGTGCCCCCTGAGGGACGGACTCCGCCATCCCCTGAAGGACCCTCCGGTGTTGCCCCCGGCCCAGCACCCGCGTCTTGCGGCTCATCATCTGAACCTCCGAGGGCACTGAATCGGTTCGAGAGTCTGATCAGAGGGGGGTCAGCGGCTCCTTCCGTGTGCATCCTGGTGGTCGGGGCGGGGGAGACTTTGAAGGCTTGTCAGCCTTCTTCTCCCCCGTTTTGCGCTTGGCATGCCTGGTTTTGCCACCTGATGCTGTAGGCTGCTCTCTGACATCCTCGTCGACACTTTCATAACGAGAGGAGTCGTCTGAGTCAGCCGCTTTCTCCTCTCTCCATCCTCCTGATCTCCTCACTCACCGCACTCTCCCCCAGGGCCTCAGAGGCTTTGGCCACGTGCCTGGAGGGAGGAGCAGGCATCACCACGGTTGCCCGAGGCTCCACCTGTCCCTTACCTCCCTGGTGCTTTTCCTGCCTCCGCTGGTACGCGGGGCCCCTTGCAGCATTGCCCTTCCTCACTGGCCCCTCAGCCCTTCCCCCTCCGCCACCACCTGCCACAGCAGAAGAAGCGCCACCGGGGGTTGCCCCCCCACGGTCTCCCCCCACCGGGCCTGCGGCGGCATTAGGGAAAGAGCGAGGGCAGCGGCTGAGAGGGTGACCTAGGTCACCACACAGGTGGCACCGAATATCCTTACACAAGGCAGCCAGGTGGCCTACCCTACCACACAACGCGCACTTCTGCACCTTGCAGTTGGCGCTGAAGTGGGTGGGGTCGCCGCACTTGTGGCAGACCTTCGGTTGCCCCTGGTAGAAGACCAGGATCCTGTCCCTTCCCAGGAACGCCGAGGAAGGGATGTGGGTGACCGTGCCGCCGGAAACCTTCAATTTGACCATGAAGGTCCAGCCCCCCGACCAGATGCCGAACTTGTCCCTGTTCTTTTTTGGGACCTCGGTGACTTCCCCGTAACGGGAAAGCCACGTCATGATGTCCACGCCTGCGAGTGACTCGTTACATGTAACCATGGTCACTCGCTTGACGGAATTTTGGCGAGACACCGCTTGAGCCACGAAGTCTCGCCATCCGGGCTCTTCTCGCAC
Organism: Dendrobates tinctorius; assembly: GCF_039654945.1. Lineage (NCBI taxonomy): Eukaryota > Metazoa > Chordata > Amphibia > Anura > Dendrobatidae > Dendrobates > Dendrobates tinctorius. The sequence continues at coordinate 1,195,148 of NW_027362112.1, forward strand.
CAGCTCGTAGTTTGACCAGAAGAGCTCAAGCCCCTCTGGCCGCACGAAGCTGACGTCGAAGAAGCGGGACGCCGAAGGGTGTATCAGGGCAAAGATGTCATTCGCCCCGAAGCCCATCTTAAGGAGGGGCTCCTCACTGCCCCCCCACCTAAGACGGACCACATTCCTTCTTGGCGGCCCCTGCCCGGCTGTGGGGAGAGACCAAACAGTCCCTCCCTCCCTTTGATTTTGGAAGGCAGCAAGGCCGTGAGTCATGGTTTGAACAGGGTTCTTGCCCTGCACTCACAGGGTTAAGTGTTCGTGGCCTCTTTCTGGATCTGGGAGGGGTATTTATACTCACTCTTTACCAGGGTTCTCTGTCAGCTATACTGTTGTTCTGGTGTGTCTGACCCCTGGTGTGCGTGTATTCTGCGTTGCTTGTTTGCTTCCCGTGTATGACCCGGCCTGTCCCCTCACTCTGTACTCCGTCTCTCGCTTTGGTACTACTGTCGTCTCCGGTTCTGACCTCCTGGCTTGGATATCGTTACTCCGTTACAGTTTGTCCCTATTGTACCGTCTATTGCCCGTTCTGGTTTTCTGATCTATTGCTACGTCCTGACTATCCTTTCTGTCTAAACCCCGTGGTACTGTATTGCTATCTGGTGCTTTGACCCTGGCTTCGTCTGGTTTCTGTCTCTGTCTATGCCCCTTGGTAACATTGCCCCATAGTTACCTTTCTAGGAGTTTCCCTGCAGCTCCTAGATCTGTGGAGCTTAGGCCACGCCCCCAGCAGTCACGTGCTTCAGGTCCTGATACTCTGAAGCACGCATCGTCACCGCTGCTGCCCTGCTCCACAGGTATCTGTGAGTACTGTCTTTGTACTCAGGACACCCGCACTGGCACAGTGAGCAAGTGCAGTGCGGTGTTCCTGACACCGTGTCTCTCTATCCAGAAAGACAAGTCCATTGTCCTCCCCTCTACCACTATTGATCTATCTCCCCTTTTGAGAGCCTACAGGAAACGGCGGTGCGAAATGCCGTCCCTGGAGCCCGGAGGCGAGGAGACCCCCCCAGGACCACCCCGACCCCAGCCGCGGCCCCCGCATAATTGCGTTGGGGTCTCACGGCCGGAGGGGCAGACGGGCCAGCCCTCCCACCACTACCACCACTTGTGCCAGCACCCTCATTCGTCCTCCCAGTCACTCTCCCATTCACTCTTTTATTATTTGCATTCACCCCAGCACACTCACCCACATTCACAGTAGCACTCACTCCCTCATCCATGTCACTCATGTCACCATTCACTTCAGCAAACATCTCCTCAAATATGTCCACTCCGCTTTCGTACTCACTTTCACTCGCACAATTGGTGTACATAGCAACATTATTTACATTATTTACATTTCCTGAACCAGTGCAGTTCCTCTCTTTGCCTGCTGGGGGCCCTGAGCTCTCTTGCTGGGAGCTACTCCAGCTCCTGTCCAGGAGCGCCGCTGCCCCTTTAAATGCCTCAGTGCTGATCACATCCTGCACTCTGCCCTGGCTGGGCCTAGATGCAACAGCAGCTCCTGGTTTCAGCTCCATTTTTTTCCTTTTCCTGAGTTTTCATTACTCTGGGCAGGGACGGCCACTGGCACCGCTCCCTGCCCTGCACTTTTCTTCACCCCCGCCGCCGGCTTGCCAGGGAGCGCCAAAGTCCCCGCACCGTCAGATGAAGGTAGGTGGGCCGGGGACCCCGACAACTCCCCACCAGCTTTTGGGGGCAGCACAGCATTACTTGGAAGGGTGGGTGGGACAGAGGGCAGCGGGCCCACCGTGGCCACGCCCCCCCGCCGGTCGCAGCCACCCCAGGCAGAGCCGCGGCCCCTTGCGAGGCCACGGCCCCCCGGGTGACGCGAGCACAGCGGGTGGAGCCGCGACCGCCGAGGCCACACCCCCCCGCCAGTCACGGCCACCACGGGCAGAGCAGTGACCCCTTGCGAGGCCAGGCCCCCCTGGGTGACGCGGATGCAGCGGGCGGGACAACGGCTGAGGAGGACACGCCCCCCCGCATGCCGCAGCCTTTGCAGGCCGGGCAACACTCGGGGAGGCCACGCCCCCCTCACGGACCACCGCCGCCACCCTATGCCCACCACTTGAGACAGGCAAGGCCGGCGTCTCCCCCTCGTCGCCCAGCTGCGGCGGAGCCCCCTGCACGGACCCCTTTTTGGTTCGACGTGCCGGAGACCCCGCTCTCACCACAGGCGCCGACATGGGAGCGACCAGCACTTTGCACCACCTCAGCTGCTGCTTGATGTTCTGTTCACCCTTCCTAGGTTTCTGGACCCCCACTAGCGATCCAGACTTAGCGGATCCGTACGTGGGGGGTCCAGAAGCCCCAGCACTCGCCGCCGGAGGTGCGGCCCTGGCTGTACCAACTTCACCTGGTGCCAGGCCAGCCCCCCCTGCCACCGAGGGCTGAGCCCGGACACCACCATCAACACCACAACCAGCACCGACCTCCATGTCGCTGCCCTGGTCTGAACTGTCACCAGATGCGACAGTCAGGTAACAGTCATCTCTCTCCCCGCTCCCTCGCTGCGGACCCACCACAGGGCCCGAGCCGGGGTGAGTAGCGGGTTCCACACAGCGGGACAGAGGGGCCCCGGGAAGAGGAGCAAAAACCAGTTGTTCCTCCACGCCTTCAGAGGCCTTACGCCTGCGGCTCCTGTTTCTCCTCTTCCCGGTCGCCTCATCCTCCGGGCAGACTTCATACCCAAACAACAGCGTGCCAAACCGTGCTGGGGATTCCATCTGCCGTACTTGTTTAAGGATGAGGCAGCCCCCCTCAGAACTACTCCCGCTCCTTCCATCCTCCCCCTCGCTCCCACTTTCCTCCGCGTTACTGGAGTCCAGCGGGAGGGCCACCTGCTCGGGGGCTATCCCACTGTATGTTACCTGGCTCACGCTGGTGTCCGCCAGGTCTTCAGGTGGAGGCGGCCCGGGTGTGGTGTGGGCGCAGTCTTGCTCTTCCTCCTCCTCGCTTCCCTCCACCTGGATGGGGCCTCCTGACCCCCCAGGAGACCCACCGGCCATGGCCCTGAACCGATCCTCGTTTTGAAGCTTTTCAGCAAAGGAGCCGCTGCCGGCCATGATGGAACTTCGCCGGCCCTCCAGGGCCCGAATCTCCCCTTTCAGCCGCTTGACTGTGGCGGCGACCTCCGCTCTCTTTGAGGCAGGGAGCCTGTTTTTACTGATGACCCGAGCTCCCTCCAACTCCCCCCGGAGTCTCCTGAGCTGGTTGCCGGCCTCCTCGTACTCCGAGAGGTGGGCATGGATGCGGGAGGTGTAGGTGGTAGTCGGCTCTCCTGCAACCTTGGAGCCCCAGATGTTAAAGGGGTCCCCGCCTCACCTCTGCCGGCTGCTGCACCTGCGGGGGAAGGGCCCGCCACAGCCTTAACTTCAGGGGTCCCAGACCCTGGAGCCTTGTGGCCCCCTGGGATCCGCTTTTTCCCCATCCCTGGGACTGCCTGGCTGTGCCTTGGGCCTCCTGATGGGGATGAGGCCCCCCCACCCCCAGCTGGCTTGCCGGGGGGTGGGAGCCAGGGGCATAGCCCCGGTGCTCAGTCCCAGGGAGAGTCCTTCCCAGGAACTTAGCAAAACCCTAGCCTGCAGAGCTCAGCACAGACGCTCCTCCTCTTCCTGGGTGTGTCCAGAGCTGCACTCAGTATGCTGCTGGTGCAGTCACTGTGTACAGACATTACATTACTGATCCTGAGTTACCTCCTGTATTTTACCCCAGAGCTGCACTCATAGAATCATAGAATCGTAGAGTTGGAAGGGACCTCCTGGGCCATCTGGTCCAACCCCCTGCTCAAAGCAAGATTTGCTAAATCATCCCAATCAGATGTCTGTCCAGCCTCTGTTTGAAGACTTCCATTGAAGGAGAACTCACCACTTCTCGTGGCAGCCTGTTCCATTCATTGATCACGCTGTCAAAAAGTTTTTCTAATATCTAATCTGTGTCTCCTCCCATTCAGTTTCATCCCATTGCGTCTAGTCTTTCCTTGTGCAAATGAGAATAAAGTTGATCCTTCTACAATGTGACAGCCCTTTAGATATTTGTAGACAGCTATTAAGTCTCCTCTCAGTCTTCTCTTCTGCAAGCTAAACAATCCCAAATCCTGCAGCCTTTCCTCATAAGACAGGGTTTGCAGACCGGTCACCATTCTGGTCGCTCTTTTCTGAACTTGCTCCAGTTTGTTGATGTCTTTTTTAAAATGTGGCGCCCAAAACTGGACACAATATTCCAGATGAGGTCTGACCAAAGAGGAGTAGAGGGCAGTAATGACTTCACATGATCTAGACTGTATGCTTCTGTTAATACATCCTAGAATTGCATTTGCCTTTTTTGCTGCTGCATCACACTGTTGACTCATATTCAGTCTGTGATCTATTAGTATACCCAAGTCTTTTTCACATGTGCTGTTGCTTAGGCCTATTCCTCCCATTCTGTATATGCTTTTTTCATTTTTATTGCCCAGATGTAGTACTTTGCATTTCTCCCTGTTAAAAACCATTCTGTTAGTTGCTGCCCACTTCTCCAGTTTATTTATATCTTTTTGAATCCTCTCTCTCTTCTCTAGTATTAGCTATCCCTTCTAGCTTTGTGTCATCAGCAAATTTAATCAGTTTACCCTCAATTCCTTCATCTAAATCATTGATAAAGATGTTGAACAATACAGGGCCCAGGACAGAGCCCTGTGGTACCCCACTTGAGACATTCTTCCAACTGGATGTGCAGCCATTTACGACCACTCACAATTCTGCTGGTGTAGTCGCTGTGTACATTTACTGTTCCTTATTAGGGTGAGTGCAGCTCCGGAGTGTAGTGCTGGATGTGCTGTTTGCACACTGCGGCCCCCCGCTGTCTGGCCCCTCTAGAGTCCCTGTGTGCTCAGTGTCTGCTGTGTTTCCTGTAGTTGCAGGGTTGGGTGACTATTTTGGATCTGTAGGGATTTCCACCGCAGCTGGAGGGACAGGATCTGTTCGGGCTCATTCATAGGCCGGAGTGCTGGTGCAGCACCTCCTCGTTGTGCAGTAGTCCGGGGGTCCCAGGTAGCTGGGGGCTTACCATCCTTTGTATTGCTGTAGACGTAACCCATATTCTGTGCGTCAGGTCAGCGCTAATCCCCCAACAGCTGTAATCAGCTCACACTGGGTGGATTAATGTCCTTACACAGAGCCGCCATGGAGGATATGAAAAAGGGATTTAACTGCAGAGTGGGGTGTCAGCCTGACCCCCAGACATTCTGTGACCTGTAGTGCACCTGCTGGACTTGTAATACTACATCCACTATATATAAAGCCACATCTGCAGGTTTATCTCAATATCAGAATAAACCTTCCCCGTTTCAGGACAATTAGGATTACTGTAATTAATATTCACCAAATGCCAGAGAAATGAGAGAGAGAGAGAGAGAGAGAGAGAGAGAGAGAATGGTCTAAGGCATTTTATTACTTACTGCAAAGTCACAAGTTTCCATACTCTGAGATTACTATGCCTCTAAACCATTCTGGACTGCCCGTATCAGACGTCATGTGTTTGGAAGCTTCTGATTGGTTTTTGGGCAACATCTGAGTTAGAGACACACCAGTGGATGCATTTAATGCACACCTGAAACACACTGCTTCTTTGTGCAGCATCATGAGAAATGTTTAAATAATTAAGCCAAGATATCAGAAAGAAAATTGTGACTTGCACAAGTCTGGCCCATCCTTGGGTACAATTTCAAGATACCTGAAGGTGCCTCGTTCATCTGTACAAACAATTATACGCAAGTGCAAACAAGTTGGGAATCCATCATACCGCTCAGGAAGTAGACAGGTTCTGTGTCCCAGAGATAAACGTGCTTTGGTCCGACATGTGCATATCAACCCAAGGACAAAAGCAAAAGACCTTGTGAAGATGATGGCAGAAGCTAGTAAGATTGTGTCACTATCCACAGTGAAACGAGTACTGTATCAGCGTGGGCTGAAAGGCCACTGTGCCAGGAAGAAGCCATTACTCCAAAAGAAACCTCAAAAAGCCAGATTAACGTTTGCAAATGCACACAGGAACAAAGACCTTAATTTTTGGAGACGTGGTCTGAGGAAACTAAAATGGAACTTTTTGGGTATTATGACCATCGTTACGCTTGGAGGAAAAAGGGAGAAGCTTGGAAGCCTAAGAACACCATCCCCACTGTGAAACATGGTGGTGGCAACATCATGTTGTGGGGTTGTTTTGCTGCGGGAGGGACTGGTGCACTTCACAAAATAGATGGCATCATGAGAAATGAAGATTATGTGTCAATACTGAAGCGACATCTTAAGACATCAGCCAGGAAGTTACAGCTTGGGCGGAAATGGGTCTTCTAAATGGACAATGACAATGTTTACAAACTGGCTTCAGGATAGCAAAGTCAATGTTGTGAAGCGGCAATCACAAAGCCCTGATCTCAATCATACTGAAAATGTATGGGCAAAGCTGAAAAGGCCGGGGCGAGCAAGGCTACCACCAAACCTGGATCGGTTACACCAGTGTTGTCAGTAGCAATGGGCCCAAATCCCGACCAACTATTGTGAGAAGCTTGTGGAAGGAGATCCCAAACGTCTAACCCAAGTCATTCAGTGTAAGGGCAATGGCACCAAATACTAATGAAATGGATGGAAATCTTTGACTTTGCAGTAAGTAATAAAAATGCCTTAAAAACATTCTCTATAATTATTCTGGCATCTGGCAAATAATAATTATGGTAATCCTTGGCTCTGTGCTGTAGATGGCGGGGGGCAGGTTGTATATACCGCTGCCCCGTGTGCTGGGCTCTGTGCTGTAGATGGCGGGGGCCACGTTGTATATACCGCTGCCCCGTGTGCTGGGCTCTGTGCTGTAGATGGCGGGGGGCAGGTTGTATATACCGCTGCCCTGTGTGCCGGGCTCTGTGCTGTAGATGGCGGGGACACGTTATATATACCGCTGCCCCGTGTGCCGGGCTCTGTGCTGTAGATGGCGGGGGGCAGGTTGCATATACCGCTGCCCCGTGTGCCGGGCTCTGTGCTGTAGATGGCGGGGGGCACATTGTATATATTGGGATGGTGGTGCATGTTAATTGTCACCCAGCTTTCCAGGATGAGACGTAGCGGCTTGTCGGTGTGACTGATCGGGGGTCTCTTAGTCTCGGGCCGTTCGTGTCTCTGATGCTTTGCTCGTTTGCTGCTTGCTTTGGTGATTATTCTCCTTTCTTTCTAGATGTTGTCCACCCCGCAGAGATGCCCAGCAACATCCAGAGCCAAGTTCAATCCCCGCGTAGCCCCGAACTGACCGGACAGGAAGAGGCCACGGTAATAAGTTCTGTAGAAATTGGGTCTTTTTTTTATCCCTCATTGTGCGGCTTAGGAGGACAGATGTCAGCGATAATCCGGGCACAAGCAAATCACTTCAGACAGACGCTCAGATATAATAGGACTGGTGCTACCTGCTGCCTCGTAGGTACAGCGGGGGGCAGGTAATCCCCCCCACAATGCCTAGGTCGTATCTGCACCTTTATCAGTAGTGGGTATTGTGCCCCCCCTATAAGTATCAGCAGGAGCAGATAACGATCCAGCTCTATAATGCTGACAAGTGGGAGTCCGGGCCGCACCGTCCTGCCGCTGGTACGGGGAGTCCGGGCCGAACCGTCCTGCCGCTGGTACGGGGAGTCCGGGCCGCACCGTCCTGCCGTTGGTACGGGGAGTCCGGGCCGCACCGTCCTGCCGCTGGTACGGGGAGTCCGGGCCGCACCGTCCTGCCGCTGGTACGGGGAGTCCGGGCCGCACCGTCCTGCCGCTGGTACGGGGAGTCCGGGCCGCACCGTCCTGCCGCTGGTACGGGGAGTCCGGGCCGCACCGTCCTGCCGCTGGTACGGGGAGTCCGGGCCGCACCGTCCTGCCGCTGACACTGGGAGTCCGGGCCGCACCGTCCTGCCGCTGACACTGGGAGTCCGGGCCGCACCGTCCTGCCGCTGACACGGGGAGTCCGGGCCGCACCCCATATCCTGTTACAGATTTCCATCCTGGGTACTCCTGTGTGACTTCCTTATTGCCCCTAAATGTGGAGTGATCTACCGGGCTCTGGTGACCTTGGTGACATTACTACTAGACATGGGCTGTGCACAGGTTTACTGAGGGTCTGGTGTGTACAGTGCTGTATCATCCATCTGGTAATGTGGCGTCCTTGTCTCCTGTCCTCTTAATAGATGACCCTGACCCCGTCAGCCTTTCTGCGAGAGATGTCCTTCACGACAGAGCAGCGTTTAGCCAATACCAGAGACATGCGTCCTCCACAGATCATTCAGATGCTGGATATGAGTGAAACGACCCATCAGAAGGTGTGAGCTGCACTCTGATCAGCGCCGCCCAAGTCAGCGAGGTTGTGTGCTCCATGTACTCAGTTCTCACATAATGTACCACCATAACGTGGCCCTGGGTCATCGCTGCTGGGCCCAATGTAGATCCGTACCAGGTGCCATGTTGTGTGTGTGTGGAAGGACAGAGATGATTGGCTGCCAGACTCATAAAAAGCAGCTTATCTCCAAGGAAAACTCCAGGCATGGACGCCTCGAAGTAGGAGGTTCTCTGGAGATCAGTGACAGCCTTCAGGACGTGTGTGTTCTTGTCTGTGTGTCTATCTGAGCTTATCTGTGTGTATGTCTGCCTCTGTGTCCATGTGGTATGTGGTGTGTCTGTGTCCATGTGGTGTGTCTGTGTCCATGTGGTGTGGGTGTGTCTGTGTCCATGTGGTGTGTGTCTGTGTCCATGTGGTGTGGGTGTGTCTGTGTCCATGTGGTGTGTGCATGTCTGTGTCCATGTGGTGTGTGTGTGTCTGTGTCCATGTGGTGTGTGTGTCTGTGTCCATGAGGTGTGTCTGTGTTCATGAGGTGTGTCTGTGTCCATGTCGTGTGTCTGTGTCCATGTCGTGTGTCTGTGTCCATGTGGTGTGTGTGTCTGTGTCCATGAGGTGTGTCTGTGTCCATGTGGTGTGTCTGTGTCCATGTGGTGTGTGTGTCTGTGTCCATGTGGTGTGTGTGTGTGTCTGTGTCTATGTGGTGTGTCTGTGTCCATGTGGTGTGTCTGTGTCCATGTGGTGTGTCTGTGTCCATGTGGTGTGGGTCTGTCTGTGTCCATGTGGTGTGTGTGTCTGTGTCCATGTGGTGGTGGTGTGTCTGTGTCCATGTGGTGTGTCTGTGTCCATGTGGTGTGGGTGTGTCTGTGTCCATGTGGTGTGTCTGTCTGTGTACATGTGGTGTGGGTGTGTCCATGTGGTGTGTCTGTCTGTGTCCATGTGGTGTCCATGTGGTGTGGGTGTGTCCATGTGGTGTGTCTGTCTGTGTCCATGTGGTGTGTGTGTCTGTGTCCATGTGGTGTGTCTGTGTCCATGTGGTGTGTCTGTGTCCTTGTGGGGTGTCTGTGTGTGTATATGGTGTGTGTTTATCTGTGTCCTTGTGGTGTGTCTGTGTCCATGTGGTGTGTCTGTCTGTTGTCCATGTGGTGTGTCTGTCTGTGTCCATGTGGTGTGTCTGTGTCCATGTGGTGTGTCTGTGTCCATGTGGTGTGTCTGTGTCCATGTGGTGTCGGTGTGTCCATGTGGTGTGTCTGTCTGTGTCCATGTGGTGTGGGTGTGTCTGTGTCCATGTGGTGTGGGTGTGTCTGTGTCCATGTGTGTCTGTGTCCATGTGGTGGTGGTGTGTCTGTGTCCATGTGTGTCTGTGTCCATGTGGTGGTGGTGTGTCTGTGTCCATGTGATGTGTCTGTCTGTGTCCATGTGGTGGTGGTGTGTGTGTCCATGTGGTGGTGGTGTGTGTGTGTCCATGTGGTGGTGGTGTGTCTGTGTCCATGTGGTGTGTGTGCTTCCTGCTTCCACGGTCATCAATGTTTCTTCCCTTTGTTCTGACTTGTTCTTGCTGTTTCTTGTAGTTCTCCTCCGTGGATCTAGAACAAGCCCTTTTCCAGCCTTTCCCTTCAGAAATTATCTTCCAGAACTACATTCCCTGTGAGACATATGAGGTGCCCTTGGTGCTGAGAAACAATGACAAGGTGAGGCCCTGCCTGATGTACGTGTGGTGACTGCATATCATAAGGCCTACACCGTCATCTGTCACGTGTGGTTGTCCATCGTGATCCAGGGGTGATCATCCATCGTGGTCCAGGGGTGATCGTCCATACATCCATCACAATCCAGGGGTGATCCTCCATCCATCATGGTTCAGGGTGATCATCCATCCATCTTGGTCCAGGGTTGATCTTCATTCCATCTTGTTCCAGGGTTGATCATCCATACATCATGGTCCAAGGGTTATCATCCATCCATCATGGTTCAGAGTGATCATCCATCCATCATGGTCCAGGGTTGATCTTCATTCCATCTTGTTCCAGGGTTGATCATCCATACATCATGGTCCAGGGGTTATCATCCATCCATAATGGTTCAGAGTGATCATCCATCCATCATGGTCCAGGGTTGATCTTCATTCCATCTTGTTCCAGGGTTGATCATCCATATATCATGGTCCAGGGGTGATCTTCATTCCATCTTGGTCCAGGGATGATCATCCATACATCATGGTCCAGGGGTGATCATACATCATGGTCCAGGGGTTATCATCCATCCGTCATGGACCAGGGGCGATCATCCATACATCATGGTCCAGGGTTGATCTTCATTCCATCTTGGTCCAGGGGTGCTCATCCATACATCATGGTCTAGGGGTGCTCATCCATCCATCACGGTCCAGGGGTTCTCATCCATCCATCACCGTCCAGGGGTGCTCATCCATCACGGTCCAGGAGTGCTCATCCATCACGGTCCAGGGGTGCTCATCCTTCCATCACGGTCCATGGGTGCTCATCCTTCCATCACGGTCCATGGGTGCTCATCCATCACGGTCCATGGGTGCTCATCCATCCATCACGGTCCATGGGTGCTCATCCTTCCATCACGGTCCATGGGTGCTCATCCTTCCATCACGGTCCATGGGTGCTCATCCTTGCATCACGGTCCATGGGTGCTCATCCTTCCATCACGGTCCATGGCTGCTCATCCTTCCATCACGGTCCATGGGTGCTCATCCATCCATCACGGTCCATGGGTGCTCATCCTTCCATCACGGTCCATGGGTGCTCATCCTTCCATCACGGTCCATGGGTGCTCATCCATCCATCACGGTCCATGGGTGCTCATCCATCTATCATGGTCCATGGGTGCTCATCCATCCATCACGCTCCATGGGTGCTCATCCATCCATCACGCTCCATGGGTGCTCATCCATCCATCACGGTCCATGGGTGCTCATCCATCCATCACGGTCCATGGGTGCTCATCCGTCACGGTCCATGGGTGCTTATCCGTCACGGTCCATGGGTGCTCATGGTCCAGGGGTGACTATGCTCTTCAGTGCAGAGTTTGACTTATAGTTGCTTCTTTCTAACTCTTTCAGGTTCCCCGTCTGGTAAAAGTCACTCAAGAGAGTTCACCCTACTTCCAGATTGTCAGCCCTAATGATGTGTGTCACAAAGTGGCTCCGGGCATGCCATCCACGTTCCGTGTCCTCTTCACCCCTGAGGAGAATAAGGTAATATGGGGCATGAGCTGCTGATTCCATCAGAATCTACCGCTTTCTTCGCTAGAGACCTCCCAAATGGTATAAATTACATGTGAATGCGCCGACACTGGAAAAGTTTTTAATTGCTAACATAAGAGAATATTTATTTTCTAGCACTGGGGACTACAGTGGAGTGCTAGTGTCCCCACGATCAATGCTAGGTTTCCAAAGGGGTGACTGTGGCGTCTGTAGACAACGGTCGGTTGAGTATAATCCCATGTGTTGTGTGTCCCATGGGTTCTGGTCAGGGTCCGTCCTCTGGATCCTCCATCATCTTTATTGCCCCTGGGCTTCCCTTTCCCCCCCATCTCCGGATCTCTGCTGTTAGCCTATTGACAGTATTCTGTATTTCCTTGCTGCTTCTTTGTGGCTTTTTCCGAGGGTCTGCACCTTTCTTTGCTCTGTTTTCATGGGGGATTTTGTGAGTATAGAACCCAACCTTGGTCCCCCTCTTCTCTTTTTCTTTTTTTTATGACCGCCCGGCTGCGTCTCCAGGTAGCTTCCCTAATCAATGACTTTTCTTGTGGCTAGAATTCTAACTCCGCCTGCAGGATGACCAGGTAGCACCCCTGAATCGCCCAGGGTCGGAGGGCAGTCGGACTTTGATGCCCTCAAACGCTTTTCACACTCTTTTCTTAGGAACTTTCTTTTGTTTTTTGTTTTTTTTTACCTGAACTGTCTCTGCTCTGTGGTAAACACTGTTGCTTGCCTCTTCCCCTGTCCTGGCAGAAGCTTCATAAAGCATTCAGATGGATGTCCCAGCTCCCTCACAGTATCGCGGTTTAGTGGCTCCTGCACCTTTCATGGTACTGGTTGGCTCACTTTTGGGCCTATTTTCATTTCCTTCACTTACCATGTCCTCTCCTATGGAAGTTTCCTGCTCTTCCTTAGGTAGTTCCTCCTGTTCCACTCTTCAATTATTTTTTTGCACTGTGACAATTGTCTGCCATGTGGTTGGCCAGGCTTTCTGTCATGATCCCAGTGCAGGTTTTTTAGCTGCACGTCTGGGGTTAATGTCTGGAGCTCAGTGCAGGTTTTGACCTGCACACCTGGGGTTAATGATTGTGGCCTCTTTCTGGTTCTGGGAGAGCTTCTTAAACCCCTGGGAAGCTCCAATCCCTGCCAGTTATACTTTTGCCTTTGGCCGAGTGTGCTGACCCCTGTGTGCCTGTTCGTTGTTATAGCTTGTTTATATGGTTCTGACCCGGTTCTGTCCCCCATTGTGAGTTTGCCTGTTGATTCTGTACTGCGCTACCCTCTCGGTGTATAACTCATTGCCTGTGATCTGACTACTCTCTGCTCGCCCCTTTGGTACCTTTGCAGCTATCTCTGTGTATGACTCATTGGCTACGTCCTGACTATCCTCCCTGTCTATGCCCCTTGGTTTCTTTGTCTCGCAGTTACCCTGCTAGGAGTTCTCTTGCAGCTCCTAGCTCTCTGGAGTTTAGGCCACGCCCCCAGCAGTCACGTGCTTCAGGTCCTGCGGCTCTGAAGTACGCACCTACTCGGCTGCTGCCCGCTCCACAGGTATCTTTGAGCACAGTTTGTCTTACTCAGGACACACGCACTGGCTCAGTGAGCAAGTTCAGTGCGGTGTTCCTGACATTATAACTGGCCTATTTTTTTTTTTCTCTCCTGACTTCTGCAGCATGGACCCAATGTGTGCTTTATCTGAGCAGGTGAAATGCTTGACTCAGTCGCTGCAGAAGCTTAGTTTGGAGCACCAAGCTCTGGCCCAGTCCCAACGGCGGGTGGAGGACTCAGTTCAGGGGGCGCTTTCTGCAGGCTTTCAGCAGGTGGGAAATAGAGATATAATTTTAGTCCCACTCGAATCCCCGGTTAAATTGCCAGATACGTTTGCTGGTAACAAAAATGATTTCAGAGCATTTAAGGAGGGCTGTAAGCTCTTTTTCTCCTTGAGACCCCGTTCCTCTGGGGATGAGAAACAGAGGGTGAGGGTGGTTATGTCCCTGCTTAGGGGGTCCCCACAAGCCTGGGCATTTTCTCTTTCCTCTTCTGCTCCAGAGAGAATGACTGTGGATGCGTTTTTGAAGCCTTAGGGCTTATTTGCGATGAGCCTGATAGAGTGCGTGTAACGGGGTCTACCAAGCTGGGGTACCTCTTTCAGTACCACCCCGTGTTTTCAGAGGTCCGCTCTGCGTTGGCTGGAGTCTGAATGAATGACGCTGGCTGGAATCCCTGGGTTACATGGGCGCGTATAAAAGATCACTGCTTCTCCATGTATTTCCAGTCTGACAACACTTTACTCACAGGACACAGAATATATCACACAGATACAGAGGGCAGGCCAATAGAAAAGCGGCAGGCCAGACATACAGTACAAAAGCCGCAGGTGGCCGGAGCCTGCCGATGTTTACTGTAGAAGTTACAAAGGTGGGGGGAGGGTGGACAAAAGGGGAATGCTGATGCATTAGGGACATGCATCTCACATAGAACCTATTATCCATACATATAACTGCACAACATATTCTGGGTGCTGAGTGGTTCTGTAGCACGTAACACGGCTCCCCTTTTCAGCGACGCGATCGGCATACACAGTGTGATCCTCAACGGATCGGTTTGGGGATGACCGAAGTTTATGGGGTTGGTACAAGTTCCGTTTGTCGACTTAGTCCATCGGCGTTACCGTTTTGTTTGCCGGGTCTGTGGTGGATGGTGAAGTCCAGAAGTTGTAGGGTTAAACTCCACCGCAGCAATCTGGCGTTGTCTCCGGAGACCCGATTAAGCCAGACTAGGGTATTATGGTCTGTTAGGAGGGAAAACTCTCGTCCATACAAATATGGTTTCAACTTCTTGAGTGCCCATACTACCGCCAGGCACTCCTTCTCGATGGCCGCATAGCTTACTTCGCGGGGCAGTAGTTTCCGACTCAGGTAAGCTACCGGGTGTTCTTGGCTTTTGGCCCGACTTGGCTCAGTACTGCCCCCAATCCAAACATAGAAGCGTCTGTATGAACAAGGAAACGTTTAGTTGGATCGGGTGCGGCCAATACAGGGGTATTGGTGAGGGCGTCCTTTAGTTGGCGGAAGGCTTCCTCACACTCTGAGGTCCAGGTTACCTGGCGGGGTTGGTTCTTACGGGTCAGATCAGTGAGGGGCTTGGCTACGCTGCTGTAATTGGGAACGAATTTCCTGTAATACCCCGCTGTCCCTAGAAACGCCATGACCTGGGTTTTAGTGCGTGGGATGGGCCATTTGGCTATGGCCTCAATCTTGGCTGGTTCTGGTCGCTGTTTCCCACTTCCCACCCAATGCCCTAAATACTGAACCTCTGCTTTGCCCACGTGACACTTGTTTGGGTTCAGGGTGATTCCGGCCTGGTGGATCCTGTCCAATAATGTCTCTAGGTGATTTAGATGCTCTTCCCATGTCGCACTGTAGATGGCGATGTCGTCCAGGTAGGCACAAGCATAGTCCTGGAGACCATCCAGAAGCCGGTCAGCCAGCCTTTGGAAGGTCGCCGGGGCATTCTTCATCCCGAATGGCATAACTCGAAACAGGAATAAGCCGAACGGGGTGACAAATGCCGACTTGGGAATAGCGTCAGGACTAAGGGGAATCTGCCAGTAGCCTTTGCATAGATCGATGGTGGTCAAATACTTTGCCCCCGCCAGCCGGTCTAACAATTCATCCACACGCGGCATGGGGTATGCATCCGTCACTGTTTTCTCATTGAGCTTACGATAGTCTACACAAAACCGTGTAGTCCCATCCTTGGGCACTAACACTACGGGGGATGCCCAGGGACTATCTGACTCTTCAATGACCCCTAAACGCAACATCTCTTGTATCTCTTGTCGCATCCCCTCTCGTAGGGACTCAGAGATGCGGAAGGGGTTTTGTCGCACAGGGGTCTGATCCTGGGTCTCAACCTTGTGTTGTGCCAGGCGAGTGTACCCCGGTCTCTCTGAAAACATCCTCTGTCGCAGCCTCAACAACGCCTCCGCCTGCTGTCTCTCCCGGGGGCCTAGATCTTCACCCAAGTGTACCTGGTCCCATGTTTTAGACTGAGTCCTTTCCCCTAAGACATCCGGCAAGGGAAGTCTGGCTAAATCCTCTGCTTCAGGTGCACAGATGGCCACTACCTCTTCAGGGCGCTCCCGATAGGGCTTCAGCATATTCACGTGGAACATGCGGATAACCCTGGGGTTGTCACAATCGGCGACATTATAGGTTGTGTCGGCTATTTTCCCCACTACCTGGTAGGGCCCCTGCCGTGCAGCTTGAAACTTATTCTGCTTAGTGGGCTCTAACACCAGGACCTTCTGTCCTTTTTCCAAAGTGCGCTCAGTGGCCCTCCAATCGTACCATACGCGCTGGTGCCTCTGGGTCGCCTGCATGTTCTTACGTACAGCCTGAGTCAGCTCCTGTAGGCGGTCCCGGAATTCCAGCACATAGGGTACAATAGGTACCCCTTCTATGAGGCCCTCCCCTTCCCAGTGTTCCAGCATTAAGTCTAGGGGTCCCCTTACCGGTCTCCCGTATACCAGCTCGAACGGGGAGAACCCCGTGGATTCTTGGGGCACCTCCCAATAGGCAAACAGGAGGTGTGGCAAGAATTTCTCCCAGTCCCTGTAGGTCCTGGTAAAAGTCCCAATGAGCTGTGAGCTGCGGGTGGTACGGGGCACTTCTAATGGACTTTACGCCGCACAGCTTCCACAGTTGGTTGGTCACCTCTGCTGTAAACTAGGTACCCTGGTCCGAGATAATCTCCCGGGGAAACCCAACCCGTGAGAAAACCTGGAGCAGGGCGGCCGCCACCGTCTCTGCCAGTATGTTAGGTAACGCAACCGCCTCTGGATACCGTGTGGCATAATCTACCACTGTCAATATATACTATTTCCCGGACGGACTGGGTTTGGCTAACGGCCCTATCAGATCGACCGCTATGCGGCTAAATGGTTCCTCCACAATGGGGAGGGGGCGTAATTTGGCCTTGCATCGATCCCCCCTCTTGCCAATGCGCTGACAACTGTCACAGGTCTGGCAGTACTGACGAACATCATATGTTACCCCTGGCCAAAAGAAGTTTTGTGTCAGACGATGCCTGGTGCGACTGACGCCGAAGTGCCCGGTCAAGGGTATATCATGAGAGATTCGCAGTAGCTCCTGCCTATACTTCTTGGGAACTACCAGCTGTTGTTTTATAGTGGGGCTCGTCCCTGTGTGGTGCTGCTCTGTGATCCGGTAGAGGAGTCCCTGCTTCCATACAAACTGTTCCCCTTCCAGTACTCCTCTCCCCTCCTGTTCCTTCCCACGATATCCCTCTATGGAATAAGATTCTGCAGGTGAACAACTGGCTACGTCGATGGTGCCGTCAGCAACGATTTGGATTTCTGGATCACGGAGTGAACTACTTATACGATGGACTACTTGCTAGAGATGGGGTGCACCTTACGAAGACTGGAAAGCATGTATTTGGAAGTCGCCTTGCTACACTTGTAAGGAGAGCTTTAAACTAGAACAACATGGGAAGGGAAGCAAAAGACCAGAAAAAGCCATACACCTGACAAATGCTATTGAGAACTCTGCTAATAGAAGTGGAAAGGAAGAACAAAGACAAAAGAATATAATTAATAAAAATATTGGAGAAAGAGAAACCAATCACAAACTAAAATGTTTCTATACTAATGCACAAAGCATGGGCAACAAACAAGGAGAATTGGAACTACTAACACAGGAAAAGAAATATGATGTCATTGGAATCACTGAAACTTGGTGGGACAATACACATGATTGGAATACAAGACTAGAAGGATACAACTTATTTGCAAGAAACAGACTTGATAAACGAGGAGGGGGTGTTGCATTGTATGTTAGAAATGCGTATATCTGCACAGAGATTGAAGCTTCAGAGACTGGGAGTTCTGTGGAAACTGTTTGGGTAAGAATACAAGGACAGAACAATGGAAAGGACACCATTGTAGGCATTTACTACAGGCCGCCTGTGCAAGCTGAAGATATGGATGAACTCTTTATGCATCAAATGGCCAAGTTCTCCAAAAAATATGACATAGTTGTCATGGGAGATTTCAACTATCCAGACATTTGTTGGGAATCTCTCTCAGGCAAAACTAACAGGTCAAGGAAATTCTTATCCTCTCTTGCTGACAACTTTATCTTCCAAAAGGTAGGGGAGAAAACAAGGGGAACTGCTACCTTGGATCTAATCCTTATAAACAGGGAGGAAATGGTTGAGGAGGTAAAAGTGGCTGGGACCCTAGGAGGTAGCGACCATGCTATTTTAGAATTTTGGATAACTAGAGGCGGAAGACCTGTGAAGACTCAGACGTCAAGGTTAGATTTCAGAAAGGCAGATTTTAAGGGATTCAGAAAGATAATTGGAGGGATCCAATGGCTGGATATCCTTAAAGACAAAAATGTCCAGGAAGGATGGGAAATCTTGAAAAATGAAATTCTCAAAGCACAGTTGTTAACAATTCCGAAAAGAGGGAAGAATAGGAAGCATTTAAGGAAACCAGGATGGGTGAACACAGAACTTAAGCACATGCTAAAAAGGAAGAAAAAAATGTTTATAAAATGGAAAGAGGGAGGCATATCTAAAGAAGAATATAATGCTGTCTGCAGAATCTGCAGGGCACAAATCATATTATCTAAAGCTGAAAATGAATTGAGGCTTGCAAGAGATGTCAAAAGCAATAATAAAGGATTTTGGGGATATGTCAAAAGTAAAAGAAAAGTCAAAGATTCTATAGGATTTTTACAGGATGAAAATGATGAAATGGTAAGACAGGATGTTGAGAAGGCTGAACTTTTAAATTCCTATTTTGCATCTGTTTTCTCTCAGAAAGGAAATGTAACACCAACTGTTATTCACTGTCCTATTAAGGGAATAGAAGAATCCAGGATATCTATAAACAGAAAGATAGTGAGGAAACACTTAGCTAACCTAAATGAATTCAAGTCTCCAGGTCCAGATGAATTACACCCCAGAGTACTGAAGGAGATAGCAGAAGAAATTTCTGAACCACTCTCCATAATCTTTGAAAATTCTTGGAGAACAGGAGAAGTGCCAGAAGACTGGAGAAGAGCAAATGTTGTTCCTATCTTCAAAAAGGGGAAGAAGGTGGACCCAGGCAACTATAGGCCGGTGAGTCTGACTTCTATACCAGGAAAGATCTTTGAACAAATTATTAAACAACATGTAAGTCAATACCTGGATAAGAATGAAGTGATCAAACAGAGTCAGCATGGGTTTGTAACTAATAAGTCATGTCAGACTAACTTAATTTCCTTCTATGACGGTATCACTGATTGGGTGGATCAAGGAAATGCTGTAGATATAGTATATCTTGACTTCAGCAAAGCATTTGACAAAGTCTCTCATACAATCCTTATTGAAAAAATGACTAAGTATGGAATGGACAAGGCAACTGTTAGGTGGATTCATAGCTGGCTTAGTGATCGGACCCAAAGAGTGGTCGTAAATGGCTGCACATCCAGTTGGAAGAATGTCTCAAGTGGGGTACCACAGGGCTCTGTCCTGGGCCCTGTATTGTTCAACATCTTTATCAACGATTTAGATGAAGGAATTGAGGGTAAACTGATTAAATTTGCTGATGACACAAAGCTAGGAGGGATAGCTAATACTAGAGAAGAGAGAGAGAGGATTCAAAAAGATTTAAATAAACTGGAGAAGTGGGCAGTAACTAACAGAATGGTTTTTAACAGGGAGAAATGCAAAGTACTACATCTGGGCAATAAAAATGAAAAAAGCATATATAGAATGGGAGGAATAGGGCTAAGTGACAGCACATGTGAAAAAGACTTGGGTATACTAATAGATCACAGACTGAATATGAGTCAACAGTGTGATGCAGCAGCAAAAAAGGCAAATGCAGTTCTAGGATGTATTAACAGAAGCATACAGTCTAGATCACGTGAAGTCATTATTTCCCTCTACTCCTCTTTGGTCAGACCTCATCTGGAATATTGTGTCCAGTTTTGGGCCCCACATTTTAAAAAAGACATCAACAAACTGGAGCAAGTTCAGAAAAGAGCGACCAGAATGGTGACCGGTCTGCAAACCCTGTCTTATGAGGAAAGGTTGCAGGATTTGGGAATGTTTAGTTTGCAAAAGAGAAGACTGAGAGGAGACTTAATTGCTGTCTACAAATATCTAAAGGGCTGTCACATTGTAGAAGGATCAACTTTATTCTCATTTGCACAAGGAAAGACTAGAAGCAATGGGATGAAACTGAATGGGAGGAGACACAGATTAGATATTAGAAAAAACTTTTTGACAGAGTGATCAATGAGTGGAACAGGCTGCCACGAGAAGTGGCGAGTTCTCCTTCAATGGAAGTCTTCAAACAGAGGCTGGACAGACATCTGACTGGGATGATTTAGCGAATCCTGCTTTGAGCAGGGGGTTGGACCAGATGGCCCAGGAGGTCCCTTCCAACTCTACGATTCTATGATAATGAAGGATCCTCAAGTAACTCCCTCTTAAATTCATCTGGGGTGGCCCAAGAAATGTGTCTGGCTATGGGAATACGTGCAGGGCTGGGATGTCTTACCTGGGCCTCCTCTGAGTGTGATTCCGCCTCCGCAGCTCGAGCTTGTCTCCAGGTGGTCACAGGATAGGTCTCAGCCTGAGGGGCCACCGAGAATGCAGACAACATGGGCCCCAAGTCATTTCCCAGCAAGACGTCTGCAGGCAAATCCTCCATCAAGCCGACCTCAACAAGGCCATCCCTGACTCCCCAGTTCAGGTGAATCCTGGCAGTGGGTAGTCGATGTATAGTTCCCCCTGCTACACGGACTGCCACTGTCCGGTCCGTCTTCTCTTGGTCCTGGACGAGATGAGGCTTCACAAGGGTCAAAGTTGCTCCGGAATCTCTTAGTCCCTGCATACGTTTTCCATTAACCCACACGACCTGTTGATGCCGTTGTCGATTATCTGCCCTGCTGCCTGCACGGGGTCTACTTCATGCAGCACTTCCTCCATCACTTCCACCCCTTGGTTAGTCGTAGCCCCCAATGCTGGGTCAGCTTCGCCTTGGTAGCAGTGTACTTCAGCCCGGCTGAAGGTAGCTGTTCCCGCCTTTGGCCACTGGGGATGCTGAGTCCGGTTGGGCATTGTCTTTGCAGGTGGCCCAGCTGACGGCAGGTGTGGCATCGCGCCCCAGGGGGACTGTGGTAGGCTGGGTTTCTAGCTGGTCCCCCTACAATCTTCGGTGGTTTGGGGCCCTCCAGGTTCATGGGCGGGCCCCTAGTGACCTCCTTTGATCCGGACAACTGCGGCCTCCTGGCATCATGATGTTCATCGGCCAGAAGAGCGGCTTCCTCAAGAGTCGTTGGCCGCCTGTCCCGAAGTCATTCCTGTGTCTCGGGGTTTAGTCCATTAAAGAATTGTTCTAACAGGAAGAGCTGGAGGATGTCCTCCTTAGTGGTAGCTTGGCTCCCTTGTACCCACTGTAGCAGTGACCGCCGTAATTTACAGGCCCATTCAGCGTGAGTATCGGTTATGCGTTTTATAAGTCCGCGGAACTTTTGGCGATAGGCCTCTGGTGTCAGCGCATACCGGCCAAGATCACTTCTTTGATCCGCTCATAGTCCATACAGTCCTCATCAGGTACCGTGCGATAGGCGTCCGCTGCCCGGCCTGTCAGCTTGCTGGCCAGAATCTGAACCTGTTCCTCCGGCTTCACTTGATGAAGGGCACACTGCCGCTCAAAGTCCTGCAGAAAGCCATCAATGTCTTCCTCTGCCTCCCCCAACTGTCGGAAGGCATTGTACTGGATCTTTTTGTGGCTTACTGTTGAAGGTACCTGGTCGAAGGCCAGAGCTCCCCATGCTCTCTGGCTCTCCTCTCTCCGCTCTGCCATCTCCATCTTGGCCAACTCCACTTTGGTCCGCTCTGCCATCTCCATCTTGGCTAGCTCTATCCTGGTCCGCTCGGCCATCTTTTCCTTCAGATCAGTACGCACATCAGCCATCACCTCTCGTAAGATCTCTACTGCAGGGTTTGGTCCATAGAACGCCAGTCTGTTCTTTACCTCCCTCTGGAATTCGGTCTCCTCCATGTTCACATTGGGGGGCGCTGCACTGTCGTGTTCCATGATGGCTGCTATCAAATCCGCTTTTGTTTTGTTGCTGGCGATCAACCCTCGGGCTTCCACCAGATCTTTTAATGTAGTCCTCTTTAACTTCTGGTAGTTATTTTCCATTCATTCCTTTCCTCCTGTAGAAGGGGTATCAAATCCCGCTGTCTGCCACCAGTGTAACGGGGTCTACCAAGCTGGGGTACCTCTTTCAGTACCACCCTGTGTTTTCGGAGGTCCGCTCTGCATTCGCTGGAGTCTGAATGAATGACGCTGGCTGGAATCCCTGGGTTACATGGGCGCATATAAAAGATCACTGCTTCTCCATGTATTTCCAGTCTGAAAACACTTTACTCACAGGACACAGAATATATCACACAGATACAGAGGGCAGGCCAATAGAAAAGCGGCAGGCCAGACATACATTACAAAAGCCGCAGGTGGCCGGAGCCTGCCGATGTTTACTGTGGGAATTACAAAGGTGGGGGGAGGGCGGACAAAAGGGGAATGCTGATGCATTAGGGACATGCATCTCACATAGAACCTATTATCCATACATATAACTGCACAACATATTCTGGGTGCTAAGTGGTTCTGTAACACGTAACAGTGCGTTTGGCTGAGGACAAGGTGATGAGTGTCTGTCAGGGGGAGCACTCGGCCGAATGCTTCTGTACTGAATTCAGATGTTGGGCAGCCGAGATTTCCTGGAGTGATGCCGCCCATCGGGGGCTGTTCCGTAGACACCTGTGTGAACGTCTGAAGGATGCTTTGGCACTCCATCCTCCGCCTGACTCCATGGAGGATGCCATTGTCATGATCCAGGACGGGGTTTCGCTTTGGCCCGCCCTGGTCTGATTGGGGGTTAATTGTTCCGCCTCTCCCTGGCAGAGGGCGGCTATTTAATGCTCACTGGACCTAGGTCCGGTGTCAGTTATACTCCTGCCCTCGGCTGAGTTAGTTGACCTTGTGCGTACGTGTGCCTTGTGCCTGGTATCTTTCTTGCTTGTTTGGTTTTGATTCAGTTCTGTCCCTGTTACGAGTTCTGCCTGTCCCTCTTGTACTGCGCTACCTCTCGTGTATGACTCTCTGCTTGTGACCCGACTTCTCTCTGCTCGTCCCCTTGGTACTGCGTCGCCCTCTTGTGTATGACCTTTGGCTTTGTCTGACCTCCCGTCTGTTTACCCCTTCTGTACCTCGCTGTCTGTACTGTGAACGACCTCCGTTTTGCCTGACTCTGAGTTTGCTGTCTTCTGTGAAAGCAGGACGCTAAGCCCCGCCCCCTTGCAGTCACATGACCGTAGGTCCCGTGCCGGCTTGCTGAACTTCATCACTAAGGTCCTGTGCACCTATACTTTCTGGCTATTCTGGTCCCCAGGGGTCCCTACAGTGCGGGTGAGTCCCTGCTCAGCGGAGGCTGTACGCCGGCGCTGTCAGGATCCTGATAGCCATGACCCAAGCAGTTTGCATGGATCGCAGACTGCGGGCTAGAGGCGTTATGCAACGGGAAACACCATTATTCTTCAGTGGAGATGAGACCCGGACTCTTCCTGTGGCTATGGAGGTGAGCGCTGTCACCTGTGAGGAAAAGGAAAGAAGACGCCGCCGGGAGCAGCAGTTGTGCTTCTATTGTGGAGAATCTGGACACTGGAAGAAGGACCGCCCCTCCTGTCCGTCATCCTCCAAGATGGCGGGAAACGACTAGGTCTGGGTAGTAGTCGAGGAGGCTACCCAGACCTTCAAGTACAATTTTCCTCACGTGGAAAAATGGTGCTTCAGGTGGAACTGGAACTTGGTGATGGTCCTGTTCACACTACCGCCTTTGTTGACTGTGGCTCTGCTGTTAACCTGACTGATGCCCGGATTATGACTCTTAATAAGATAGGAACAGTCAGGATTCAGGATCCTGTTAAACTTGTGGCAATTGACTCGTCTCCTCTTACCCAGGACGTTATCTGTTGCAGGTCTGAACTTTTATCTCTAAAAGCTAAGTTGTCTTCTGCTAGATAACTTGCCTGCAGGACTGGTACTGGGGATGCCTTGGCTTCAATGCCATAATCCTACCATTGATTGGGTTACAGGGGAGATCACTCAATGGGGATGTAACGATAAATGTGGTAACCTGGGACATCTTCTTAACGCAGTTAAATCCATATTTGTGTCGTCTGTCGGTCTGGAAGGTATTCCGGAGTACCTGAAGGATTTCGAAGATGTTTTTTCCGAAAGTGAGGCTGAGGCGCTGCCACCACATAGACCCTACGATTGTGCCATTGATTTAGTACCCGGAGCCAAGTTACCTATGGCTCGATTGTTCAATTTGTCTGGGCCTGAGCGCCAAGCCATGAAGGAGTACATAGCTGAGAGTTTCTGCAAAGGGCATATCAGGCCTTCTGTGTCACCTATGGCAGCAGGATTCTTCTTTGTGAAGAAGAAAGATGGTGGTTTGCGGCCGTGCCTCGACTTTCGGGAACTGAGCAAGATAACGATTAGGAACACTTACCCGCTTCCCCTCATCCCAGACTTATGTAACCAGTTAACTGGGGCCCAATGGTTCTCCAAGTTAGATCTGCGGGGGGCCTACAATCTGATAAGGGTTCGGGAAGGGGACGAGTGGAAAACTGCGTTCCTCGCATCAGAAGAACTCATTGAGAACCTGGTAATGCCGTTTGGGTTAACTAATGCACCCGCTATTTTCCAGAATTTCATCAATGTGGTGTTTTCTGACCTGATAGGCCGTTTTGTTATTATTTATTTGGATGACATTTTGGTGTACTCCCCGGACAGCCAATCTCACTTGCAACATCTACAGACAGTTCTCCAGAGACTCAGGGAGAACCGATTGTTCGCTAAATTGGAAAAATGTTAGTTTTTTGTACAGGAACTGTCTTTTTTGGGGTTGATTGTGTCCTGTGAGGGGTTTCGTATGGATCCTAAGAAGGTGCTGGCGATCGCTGATTGGGTTCAGCCTCGAGATCTCAAGGGGCTCCAGCGCTTCTTAGGATTTGCAAACTATTATCGAAGATTCATTAAAGGTTTCTCACAAGTGGTTAAACCACTCACAGATCTTACCCAGAAGGGCGCTGATGTAAAAAATTGGTCTGTACTCGCTAAGGAGTCCTTCTCAGCGACTAAGAAATGTTTCATGTCCGCCCCGGTGTTGGTCCAACCAGACCCTTCCAAACCATTCATTGTGGAGGTGGATGCTTCTGAAGTGGGGGTGGGGGCTGTGCTTTCCCAGGGTCCGGCCACCCTTACCAATCTCAAACCCTGTGCCTTCTCCAAGAAGTTCTCTTCAGCCGAGAAAAACTATGATGTAGGCAATAGAGATCTTCTTGCGGTCAAGCTGGCGTTTGAGGAATGGAGGCACTTTTTGGAAGGGGCGGCTCACCCTATCACGGTTGTCACGGATCACAAAAATTTGGCATACCTTGAATCTGCTAAGAGGCTTACTCCTAGAGAAGCCCGTTGGTCACTTTTTTTTCACGATTTCAGTTCTCCATTACTTTTCGACCGGGGTTCAAAAATGTTAAAGCGGATGCCCTGTCCAGAAGTTTTGACCCAGTGTCTCCCCCTGAGCTGCCGTCCTCCATTCTTCCCCCAGGGGTGGTAGTGGCGGGGGTCTCAACTGAGTTGGAACAAGAAATTCTAAGGGCTCAGGCCCTAGCTCCGGCAACCAGGCCAGGGGATAAACTGTTTGTTTCAGATTCATTGCGGCCTAGACTTCTGGAGGAGTTTCATGAGTCTAGGCTGAGTGCTCATCCAGGTATCACGGCCACTAGAGAGGCAGTAGCCAGGTGTTTTTGGTGGCCTTCACTAAGGTCCGATGTCAAGGAATTTATTTCTGCTTGTGGCTTGTGTGCCCGTTCCAAAAGCTCGCATAACCGGCCGGCTGGGGAACTCATACCTTTACCGGTTCCTGATAGGCCATGGACTCACCTTTCCATGGATTTTATTACCGGCCTTCCACCTTCCAGGGGCAATACCGTGATCTGGGTGGTGGTGGATAGGTTTTCTAAACGGGCCCATTTCATTCCCTTGGCAGCATTACCCTCAGCAGAAACATTATCAAGGTTGTTTGTGCAGCATGTGGTCCGATTGCATGGGGTACCTCTGAATGTTGTGTCTGACAGAGGTGTGCAGTTTGTGGCCAAATTTTGGAGGGTGTTCTGTATGAAATTGGGCATCTCACTCTCCTTCTCGTCGGCATATCACCCGGAGAGTAATGGTCAGACAGAATGCACCAATCAATCCCTGGAACAAATTCTCAGGTGTCTGACCTCCGCCAGACAGGAGGATTGGTGTGATGCGTTACCGTTGGCGGAATTCGCTTTTAACAACCGGGTGAGTCAGTCCACCAACATGTCCCTATTCCTGATTAACTATGGGTTCAATCCGCATTTTGGGAAGTTTTCACGGGTGGATTCCGGTTGACCAGGGGTAGAGGGGTCCGTTCAATGGTTAAAAAACCTCTGGGCTGAAGTCCAGCGTAATATCTCTCAGGCCCAGGGGAGGTACAAATATTTTGCTGACAAAAAGAGAGCCTCGGGAGACATGTTTCAGGTGGGAGAGAAGGTTTGGCTTTCCACACGTAACATCAACTTAAAGGTACCATCAGCTAAGTTGGGACCAAAGTTCATTGGTCCGTACGAGATTGTGGAGATAGTCAACCCAGTGGCATATAGGTTGCGTCTCTCCGCCTCCTTAAAAATATCCAATGTGTTCCATAAATCTCTGTTGAAATCCGTAGGGTCTGTCAAAGAGGACTCCGAGCCTGTTGTTCCTCCAGTGCTGGTGGAGGGTCAATTGGAGTATAAGGTCGGACATATTGTGGACTCTTGGCGGGTGCGCCGCTTTTTGCAGTACCTGGTCCACTGGAAGGGATATGGACCAGAGGAGCGCTCATGGGTCCCTGCTCGCTCTGTACATGCAGATCGCCTCGTTCGGGCTTTCCATACCAAGTACCCGGGGAAGCCTGAGGGTCCAGAGGCCCCCCGTTGAGAGCGGGGTACTGTCATGATCCCAGTGCAGGTTTTTGAGCTGCACGTCAGGGGTTAATGTCTGGAGCTCAGTGCAGGTTTTGACCTGCACACCTGGGGTTAATGATTGTGGCCTCTTTCTGGATCTGGGAGAGCTTCTTAAACCCCTGGGAAGCTCCAATCCCTACCAGTTATACTTTTGCCTTTGGCCGAGTGTGCTGACCTCTGTGTGCTGTGGTGTAATGACCACTGTGTCCACGAGGGGGCGCTGTGTGGATGTCCCAAGAGAACGGATGAGTGACAGAATCCTGAAGGATAGTTATGTATCTCAAAGTGGGTGGCTTTGAGATGGAGACTTGTGTATGTACAGTATGTGTTGTGAGTTCATTTTCCCCTTCACCGTCGATGTCTGATGAACTCCCTCTTTGGTGAAGGAAGGTAGTGAGGCTGATTACCAAACACCTGATCTGGTAGATGATGACTGGGTAACAGGATATTCTGACTGGATATAAGACAGTCGACGCCCTTCTGAGTCGCTGGTGATTTCTCTGCTGGATTCTTGGGGACCAGTCTGATTCCTGCTTCCCAAAGATAAGTTTTTGCTCTGCTATTGAACGTATTATTTTTGTTTTGTTTACCTTGTTTTTTTGGAGTTCAGCCATCCCCGGTCGGGAGTGTGCTGAGTTCCATTTTTGTCTCTGATCAGTTTGTCTCTTTGCTCTGCACACGGATAGAGAGTGTCTTGGGGGTTCACCGTACGATGTGGTGTGACTGTGACGTGTTGTTGCCAGTAGCCACCACTAGGACAGAATCTTGTGCTGTGCTGACTGAAACTCGTGACAAAACTGGCGCTGACCTGGTGGATAAGACGGCGGAAGTAGTCACACGGTTAGTGAGTAACTGGAGGGATGACAATCTCTTTGGGTGACTGTGGCTCTGAGAAAGAAAGGGAGCACAGAATAAAAGGGCTAGAGAAAGAAGTCTCTGAGCTCAAAGGCCACATGGTAGCGTGGCAAGGACTGAATAAGGCCCTCAGAGAGGAGGTGGATGAATGTGTCAAACGAGAAAGAGTCCTGAGACAAACGGCTGAGCACAGGGTCGAGGAGCTCAAGAAAGAGATCTTGGAGCTCAGAGGTCACCTGTCCACCTGGCAAAGTGTGAACAAGAACCTCAAGGAAGAGAAGGAGGAACTCAGAGGAGTAGTTAACAGTCTTCGGCAGGAGAAATTGGACGAAGACTTACCGCGGGTGAGCGTGAGTGATAATAAGACAGAACTGCCAGTAGCCATAGTGGCCAAGGGTCATGAAGTGATCCAGTCGTGTGAAGTTGATGAGTTAAGAACTAAAGAAGACAGTCACCCGATCGGGGCAACTGTAGTGAGGGAAGTGTCCGTGGTAAAGCCAGAGCCTCCTGGCCTGGAAGAGAGCAAGACCATGACCTTCCAGTCTGTAATTGACGTTCCAGAAGACATGCAAGACACTTGTGCGGAGGAAGGTGTACATGAGGCTTTCAAAGAGGCGGTCAAGGCATGTGAGGTGCACTGGGCACCTGAGACTCGGCAGTTAGTGATAATATCTGCCAGAGAAGATACAGCAAACCGGGTAGCTGTCCTGAAAGAGATGCATTTGCAGTGTCTCCACGTCAAACAGTTGGTCAGGCAGAGTAATGCGAAAGCTGCTCGACGCCTGGAGTTAGCCAGGGAGGCTATGGATCGGCTGGGTTTGCGGAAAGACGTGGTTCCGGTACCCAAAGCACTGATTGGGAGAATCATTGGAAGATCCGGGAAGGTAATGCAAGACCTTGTGAATATCTCCGGTGTGGTGAGGGTGAGGATCCCTCCTGATAATGAAGACCCGGTATCCAGTGAAGTGGGTAGAATTCCCATCATCGTGGTTGGCTCCATGGAGAGCCTGAGAGACTTTCGGATGCTCGTGGAGTATCGAGTGGGGTACCTGCAAGAAATTGAGCAGTTGAGGCTGGACCGTCAGCAAATTAATAAAGAAGTACGGAATACCAGGTGGCGGCCGCCTCCAACCCAAGATGTTCCTCCAAGTAGTGACATGGCAGGTGGCCGAAGAATGTCAGCAAGTGGCAGTTCAATGGGCCGTTCGAGGCTGAGAGACCGTAGTTCCTGTGAGACGCTGAATGGGTCAGACTCAGGCCAGACAGTAGGACCGATTAAGACTGATGACCGTACCAACCGGGAGAGCCGGTCAGTGGGAGAACAGTCAGGTGACGAAGCGCACTCTATGAGGGTGGTGACTAAACAGTGTCTGATGACGCAGACAGATTGCAACTGGAGGGTCAAAGACAATGACCGATATTGTGACCGCTGGGGGCGTGGGAGGCCTAACGTAGAAATGAGGCCGATGACAGAGGGAGACAGTTCTCTCGACCTGGGGGGCAAGGTGTAATGAGTGCCCGGTCTCGAGATCCTGGTGTAAGATTGTGTGTTCAACCCCACAAGCTTGAACAGAGGGGCGGGGTATGTGGTGTAATGACCACTGTGTCCACTAGGGGCGCTGTGTGGATGTCCCAAGAGAGCGGATGAGTGGCAGAATCCTTAAGGATAGTTATGTATCTCAAAGTGGGTGGCTTTGAGATGGAGACTTGTGTACGTGTGATCAGCAGTATCATGGCTGAGGTGTTGTTTCTAAGTGTAAGGGAGAAGTCTTCAGGTAACTAGAGAGATGGGCGGGTTCTGGTTACCTACAAATCCACCCAGGGGTGTGTCTGATAACACCTATAGTAAAAGGCTGTGTGAGTGTGTGAAGGACCTGTGATGAGGTCATAACCATGTGACCCAGTGGGTGTGGCTGCGGAGGCCAGGGTAGGTCACAGGTGTGAATGCTGGGACCTGATTGGTCCAGTTTGGAAGGTCCCGTGAGGAGAAGGATCTCCTCACTAACAGCCTGTGGAGCGGCTGTGTGTGTAATGGCGGCCAGCGTCTGAGAGTCCCTGAGGAGTGAGTGGATGTCTGCAGCTTGGAGAAACAGCCATATGGGAACCCTGACGTGGGTGAGATAAGGATGAGGCTGAATAGCCTGTATAATGGACGCTATCCTGTAAGGCTGTTTATATTGCTGTGGTTTATGATGACAAATAAACCTCATGGGCTATGTTATGGCTTAGGCCTCTTTCACACTTCAGTTTTTTACAATCAGTCACAATCCGCCAGGTTTTGAAAAAAAACGGATCTCTCTCTCTCTCTCTCTCTCTCTCTCTCTCTCTCTCTCTTTTCCTGGCCAGCATTTCCTTTAAATTTTCAGGATCCGTCTGAAAACGGATCCTGTGCCATCCGTTCACATCAGTTAAGAACGTATCCGCTTGTCTGACTTTTTGGCGGATTTGAACTGATGCAAAAAACTGAAGTATGAAAGAGGCCTTATGAAGACCCGAGCTGGATCTG
Organism: Dendrobates tinctorius; assembly: GCF_039654945.1. Classification (NCBI taxonomy): domain Eukaryota; kingdom Metazoa; phylum Chordata; class Amphibia; order Anura; family Dendrobatidae; genus Dendrobates; species Dendrobates tinctorius. The sequence goes on from NW_027362112.1 coordinate 1,225,255, forward strand.
ATTGTGTGGCTGCCAAGCGAGTGTCCCCCAACCTTGAATGACAGCGCTACCTCACAGTGCCTGTGCCTGTTTGTTGTTATAGCTTGTTTATATGGTTCTGACCCGGTTCTGTTCCCGTTGTGAGTTTGCCTGTTGATTCTGTACTGAGCTTCCCTCTCTGTGTATGACTCATTGCCTGTGACCTGACTGCTCACTGCTCGCCCCTCTTGTACCCTGCTGTTATCTCTGTGTGTGACTCATTGGCTACGTCCTGACTATCCTCCCTGTCTATGCCCCTGGGTAACTTTGTCTCGCAGTTACCCTGCTAGGAGTTCTCTTGCAGCTCCTAGCTCTGTGGAGTTTAGGCCACACCCCCAGCAGTCACATGCTTCAGGTCCTGCGGCTCTGAAGTACGCATCTAGTCGGCTGCTGCCCGCTCCACAGGTATCTTTGAGCACAGTTCGCTTTACTCAAGACACGCGCACTGGCTCAGTGAGCAAGCTCAGTGCGGTGTTCCTGACACTTTCTCTGCACCCAGTGACTTAACACTCCACCTGCCCAGGATTTCCCACTAGACTTGACCTTCCTGAATTGGTCCAGTCTTTGACTCAGGCCATAAGTAACTTGCCAGCCTATCCTAATCTATGGTCCGTTCTGATCACTGCTCCTTCCACAAGGGCGTTGGGTCCTTCTGTGAGGTCAGGCCTCAGGCCTCTGTTGATCAGATTTGCGCGGCTACCCCCTGGGCCTATGTTCATACAATTGTGAAATTTTACAAGCTCTACTTCTGCCGCTGCCATCTTGGGATGCTAGGGACCTAAGGTCGCTGCCTGCTAGGTGACCTGCATGGTCAGCTGTTGTCATGCACCACCCATTGGAAATGCTTAGGACGTCCCACAGTCCCCTTAATGATATTAACAAGAAAACTGGATCTTTCCACTTGGCCTAAAATCTCTTTCTGGCAGAACACCTTGTGGACACAGCGCCCATCATTTCCTGGTCCAGGGGTTCGTTCAGGCTGCCTGTGGCCTGTGTGTTTTTCTTCCCCGGGTTCAGGTCATGATGGTCCCTGGTTGGTATGTGTTCTGGGATTCTTACTAGTCCAGGCTTACTGTCCTCCTCCTGGCACCAGCCGAGCGGTCTGAGGAGAGACCAAATCCCACTAGTGTCGGGCACATACCCACGGTCCTTTGTCCCCAAATGGATTAAATCAGGAATTTTATGGGAAGTACAAAAATCCAATTTTCTCAAGAATTTGAGTTCTCACAATTTGAGCCACAAATAGCAGAAAGGGACAGACTGCAAATCCTGACATCTCCACTAAAACCGCAGCCTCCATTCCTGCTCCGAGAAGCTGAGCCCAGTGACCTTACAGATCCCAGTGGCTATCGCCCAGATCTCCCATCTGCCGCATTGTGCGGGTGTCAGAGCCTCTGGCTTTAGCAGGGCTCATGTTCAGAGCGGCTGTGCTGGTGTCAGAGGAGACATTGCGTATTCCCAGGGATATAGAGCTGCTTACACCATTAACCCCAGTGGGATCAGTTCACCCCCATTTACACGGCAGTGGGGCTGTTTCAGGGGATTTCCATCCAATAAACTTTGTTTTGAAGTTGTGTTTAGTCAGCTATCAAGTAGCCATGATACCGCCTGTGGGAGATGAGCAGCACGCTGCTCTGGAGTCTTAGAAAGCATGCGGTATCATGTTGCATCACCTGACACAACAAACAGCTTCTCCCTTGTGGCGCCCATCACTCCGGAGAGTAGAACCTGCTGGGAGAGATGGTGCTGAAAACATGATTTCACCACACTGAGAACATCAACTTTATACTGGAGGAGTGATGTCATTACAGACCGTGTCGTGGCATTGGGTCGCCCTCCCAGGGCTGTGGAGTACTCGGTACCGGGCCGGTGTCAGCGGGATGTGTCACAGCAGCAGTGACCCGGTCCGTGGCCCTGGGCGCCCAATTAATAGGGGAGATTGAATGGTGGAATGTAGTTAATGGAATAGTTTGTGACGCCACCTGTGGTGTTCGGCAAGTGAGACGTTAAGCCGACGCTGCATGCAGATCCACTGGGACTGATGGTACGGTGCAGCAAAGATGTAAAAGCTCCCCACAGGTGAAGCTATAGTCCCAGGGCAGTGTAGATGTGGTTGGCACGGGGATGTAGCAGTGCCGGAAGGGTAGGAAGCAGACAAGACACAGCGGGGTGCAATTTCTGTACCTTTACTCGATAAATGCAGTCCAGGGTCCTGATTACAGATGGTACTGGAGCAGGCTAGCCTGGAAGCAGCTCAGAGATTCTCTCTCAGCAGACGGGCTGTGCAGTCTCCTTCCTAGCGCTTAATCATAGAATCATAGAATCGTAGAGTTGGAAGGGACCTCCTGGGCCATCTGGTCCAACCCCCTGCTCAAAGCAGGATTTGCTAAATCATCCCAGTCAGATGTCTGTCCAGCCTCTGTTTGAAGACTTCCATTGAAGGAGAACTCACCACTTCTCGTGGCAGCCTGTTCCACTCATTGATCACTCTAACTGTCAAAAAGTTTTTTCTAATATCTAATCTGTGTCTCCTCCCATTCAGTTTCATCCCATTGCTTCTAGTCTTTCCTTGTGCAAATGAGAATAAAGTTGATCCTTCTACAATGTGACAGCCCTTTAGATATTTGTAGACAGCTATTAAGTCTCCTCTCAGTCTTCTCTTTTGCAAACTAAACATTCCCAAATCCTGCAACCTTTCCTCATAAGACAGGGTTTGCAGACCGGTCACCATTCTGGTCGCTCTTTTCTGAACTTGCTCCAGTTTGTTGATGTCTTTTTTAAAATGTGGTGCCCAAAACTGGACACAATATTCCAGATGAGGTCTGACCAAAGAGGAGTAGAGGGAAATAATGACTTCACGTGATCTAGACTGTATGCTTCTGGAGTGAAGTACTCCTAGTACTGAGTTACACTGAAGTTCCTCCTAATTCTCTTCTGCTAGCACTCCTCGTATGGCAGACAGCTGTAGCCGCTATTCCTCTCCTGGCTCACTCCGTGCTGTTGTGCCTCCGAGTCTTAGATGGGGGTAGGGCATTTACAGCCTCCTTCTCCTCTGGTGTCTGTTGCGGGACCGTTAGTATCCGTACAACCGTGGAGACCAGGCTCCAGTTCATGCGCTCTCGCTGTGAGGGAGCTCTCTTTCCTCAGCTCAACCTCCAGCTTCTTTCCACACGTCTACACACGTGGCCCTCCTCACACTAACTGACCACTCCTTCCTCTTGGCCCTCAGAGAGCACTCCTCCCTTCAGTTCCGGTTCAGAGTCCCCCCTGCTGACCTGGAGCGGAACTGTGTTGTATGCATAGGTTAACTGCGAGAGAGACCCTTCACTGCTTCCAAGCCTGACATCACCCTCCCTGGAGGAAGGCAAAGCCACTGTGGCGGCCATACTCCTGGGGGCGCCACAGCATGATTACATTGTCCTGATACCATGCTGCGAACCTGAGCTGCTGTCATCACATAGGAGAGCATAGCATTAAGTATGGGATGTAGAAATCTCATTAGAGTATATATTCTACTAGCTGAAGAGCCCGGCAGTGCCTGGGCATAGTAACTAACTACAGTTAGTTATAACAAATTATAATGATTATATATAAAAATGAATGTATGTATGTGTGTATCACCAACCATTCACGAAACATCTTTCATTGCACCAGAGCTGTTCAAAAGAAGCTCAGCTGTGATTGGTTGCTATGAGCAACAGTTTTCCTTGCAACCAATCACTAAGCATCTCTCATTTGGTTAAAAGTAGCTGAGCAGTGATTGGTTGCTATGAGCAAGTTTTCCCCCTTGACAACACCTCAGCATACACTGACATGGTGGGAGAAATCTAGCATCCCCAGGAACATAAGCTGCCAGCCATTGTCTACCCCCCAGAAAGGAGCAGAGCACATGACAGAAATGAATCCCCCCCCCCTCCCGTGTGGTATCATTAAGTGACACACATGAATGTAGGAAAGTGCACATATTAAATATCATGTGGATTTAATATTTTCTCACAGACACTTTTATGCATTATTGATGTGTTACTGTGCTCTGATGCTGTGAGTTTTTTTAAAGTGCTACTTTCCCCATAATTCACCTGAATATACCCATATAACACGTAATGCTTTTCCCATAACAACCCGTTAAATATGATACTATACTGCATACAGATGCTGTACATCCATGAGCAACTCAGCCGGGCAAATTACAAGTTGACGGTGCATGAAAATGTGTGAAGGTATTTATGGTGGCAGATAAGTGAGAATATCAGCCTGATCGGTAGAAAACCTGGGATCTTAGCGAACCATGTTTCTGTGCAATTTCACTATTCTACTTTTACTGGCTTTGACGGGATGATGTGGGATATTAGTGGTAGTAGTCCGGTGGCTCTGACTGACGGGATGATGTGGGATATTAGGGGTAGTTGTCCGGTGGCTCTGATGGGATGATGTGGGATATTAGGGGTAGTAGTCCGGTGGCTCTGATGGGATGATGTGGGATATTAGGGGTAGTAGTCCGGTGGCTCTGGCTGACGGGACGATGTGGGATATTAGGGGTAGTAGTCCGGTGGCTCTGGCTGACGGGACGATGTGGGATATTAGGGGTAGTAGTCCGGTGGCTCTGGCTGACGGGATGATGTGGGATATTAGTGGTAGTAGTCCGGTGGCTCTGATGGGATGATGTGGGATATAAGGGGTAGTAGTCCGGTGGCTCTGGCTGACGGGACGATGTGGGATATTAGGGGTAGTAGTCCGGTGGCTCTGGCTGACGGGATGATGTGGGATATTAGGGGTAGTAGTCCGGTGGCTCTGGCTGACGGGATGATGTGGGATTTTAGTGGTAGTAGTCCGGTGGCTTTGGCTGACGGGATGATGTGGGATTTTAGTGGCAGTAGTCCGGTGGCTCTGGCTGACGGGATGATGTGGGATATTAGGGGTAGTAGTCCGGTGGCTCTGGCTGACGGGATGATGTGGGATATTAGGGGTAGTAGTCCGGTGGCTTTGGCTGACGGGACGATGTGGGATATTAGGGGTAGTAGTCCGGTGGCTCTGGCTGACGGGATGATGTGGGATATTAGGGGTAGTAGTCCGGTGGCTCTGGCTGACAGGATGATGTGGGATATTAGGGGTAGTAGTCCGGTGGCTCTGGCTGACGGGATGATGTGGGATATTAGTAGTAGTAGTCCGGTGGCTCTGGCTGACAGGATGATGTGGGATATTAGGGGTAGTAGTCCGGTGGCTCTGGCTGACGGGATGATGTGGGATATTAGGGGTAGTAGTCCGGTGGCTCTGGCTGACGGGATGATGTGGGATATTAGTGGTAGTAGTCCGGCAGCTGTGACGGGATGATGTGGGATATTAGGGATAGTAGTCCGGTGGCTCTGGCTGACGGGATGATGTGGGATATTAGGGGTAGTAGTCCGGTGGCTCTGGCTGACGGGATGATGTGTGATATTAGGGGTAGTAGTCCAGTGGCTCTGGCTGACGGGATGATGTGTGATATTAGTGGTAGTAGTCCGGTGGCTCTGGCTGACGGGATGATGTGGGATATTAGTGGTAGTAGTCCGGCGGCTGTGACGGGATGATGTGGGATATTAGGGGTAGTAGTCCGGTGGCTCTGATGGGATGATGTGGGATATTAGGGGTAGTAGTCCGGTGGCTCTGGCTGACGGGATGATGTGGGATATTAGGGGTAGTAGTCCGGTGGCTCTGGCTGACAGGATGATGTGTGATATTAGGGGTAGTAGTCCGGTGGCTCTGGCTGACAGGATGATGTGGGATATTAAGGGTTGTAGTCATAGAATCATAGAATCATAGAATCATAGAATCGTAGAGTTGGAAGGGACCTCCTGGGCCATCTGGTCCAACCCCCTGCTCAAAGCAGGAATCGCTAAATCATCCCAGTCAGATGTCTGTCCAGCCTCTGTTTGAAGACTTCCATTGAAGGAGAACTCACCACTTCTCGTGGCAGCCTGTTCCACTCATTGATCACTCTAACTGTCAAAAAGTTTTTTCTAATATCTAATCTGTGTCTCCTCCCATTCAGTTTCATCCCATTGCTTCTAGTCTTTCCTTGTGCAAATGAGAATAAAGTTGATCCTTCTACAATGTGACAGCCCTTTAGATATTTGTAGACAGCTATTAAGTCTCCTCTCAGTCTTCTCTTTTGCAAACTAAACATTCCCAAATCCTGCAACCTTTCCTCATAAGACAGGGTTTGCAGACCGGTCACCATTCTGGTCGCTCTTTTCTGAACTTGCTCCAGTTTGTTGATGTCTTTTTTAAAATGTGGTGCCCAAAACTGGACACAATATTCCAGATGAGGTCTGACCAAAGAGGAGTAGAGGGAAATAATGACTTCACGTGATCTAGACTGTATGCTTCTGTTAATACATCCTAGAATTGCATTTGCCTTTTTTGCTGCTGCATCACACTGTTGACTCATATTCAGTCTGTGATCTATTAGTATACCCAAGTCTTTTTCACATGTGCTGTCACTTAGCCCTATTCCTCCCATTCTATATATGTTTTTTCCATTTTTATTGCCCAGATGTAGTACTTTGCATTTCTCCCTGTTAAAAACCATTCTGTTAGTTGCTGCCCACTTCTCCAGTTTATTTAAATCTTTTTGAATCCTCTCTCTCTTCTCTAGTATTAGCTATCCCTCCTAGCTTTGTGTCATCAGCAAATTTAATCAGTTTACCCTCAATTCCTTCATCTAAATCGTTGATAAAGATGTTGAACAATACAGGGCCCAGGACAGAGCCCTGTGGTACCCCACTTGAGACATTCTTCCAACTGGATGTGCAGCCATTTACGACCACTCTTTGGGTCCGATCACTAAGCCAGTTATGAATCCACCTAACAGTTGCCTTGTCCATTCCATACTTAGTCATTTTTTCAATAAGGATTGTATGAGCTACTTTGTCAAATGCTTTGCTGAAGTCAAGATATACTATATCTACAGCATTTCCTTGATCCACCCAATCAGTGATTCCGTCATAGAAGGAAATTAAGTTAGTCTGACATGACTTATTAGTTACAAACCCATGCTGACTCTGTTTAATCACTTCATTCTTATCCAGGTATTGACATACATGTTGTTTAATAATTAGTCCGGTAGCTCTGGCTGACGGGATGATGTGGGATATTAGGGGGTAGTTGTCCGGTGGCTCTGGCTGACAGGATGATGTGGGATATTAGGGGTAGTAGTCCGGTGGCTCTGGCTGATGGGATGATGTGGGATATTAGGGGTAGTAGTCTGGTGGCTCTGGCTGACAGGATGATGTGGGATATTAGGGGTAGTAGTCCGGTGGCTCTGGCTGACAGGATGATGTGGGATATTAGGGGTAGTAGTCCGGTAGCTCTGGCTGATGGGATGATGTGGGATATTAGGGGTAGTAGTCCGGTGGCTCTGGCTGACGGGACGATGTGGGATACTAGGGGTAGTAGTCCGGTGGCTCTGGCTGACGGGATGATGTGGGATATTAGGGGTAGTAGTCCGTTGGCTATGGCTGACAGGATGATGTGGGATATTAGGGGTAGTAGTCCGGTGGCTCTGGCTGACGGGATGATGTGGGATATTAGTGGTAGTAGTCCGGTGGCTCTGGGTGACGGGACGATGTGGGATACTAGGGGTAGTAGTCCGGTGGCTCTGGCTGACGGGATGATGTGTGATATTAGGGGTAGTAGTCTGGTGGCTCTGGCTGACGGGATGATGTGGGATATTAGTGGTAGTAGTCCGGTGGCTCTGGGTGACGGGACGATGTGGGATACTAGGGTTAGTAGTCCGGTGGCTCTGGCTGACGGGATGATGTGGGATATTAGGGGTAGTAGTCCGGTGGCTCTGGCTGACGGGATGATGTGGGATATTAGTGGTAGTAGTCCGGTGGCTCTGGCTGACGGGATGATGTGGGATATTAGGGGTAGTAGTCCGGTGGCTCTGGCTGACGGGATGATGTGATTGGTTGCTATTAGCAAGTTTTCCCACTCCACAACACCTCAGCAGACACTGACCGGGTGGGAGAAATTTAGCATCCCTGGGAACATAAGCTCCCAGCCATTGTCTGCCCCTCAAAAAGGAGCAGAGAGCACATGACAGAAATGAATCCCCCCCCTCCCTGCTCATATCCCGTAGCGATTTCGCTAGCGAGATCGCTGTGTGTGACGGGGGCTTTAGGTTTACGTAAGATCCAGGCTGCTCGTCGTCCTCTGCTTACTGTCACTGAATGGAAACATTAACTCCTGAGGATGAACTGACGAGCAAGAAAATCACTAATAAAACACAACAATATCGACGCAACCGGTGCTCCGTGCTGGAAAGTCTGTATCTCGTAGAGTCGTGGACTCCACTCTACGTCGATTTGTCCTATAGTCTTAGTAAGCGGCCATATCCTCACGGAGACCTTTGCTCCTCTGCTCTCTCTTTTCGTCAGGATTACTTTCATGAATTGATTTGCATTACTGAACGAGAGAAGTTTGTGGTCCCCGTGCGAGCAATCGGAGCCCGTGCCATATTGGATTTTCCAGACCAGATAAGTTTTGAGGTCTGTCCAGTCAAGTACAACACCCAGAAAATGCTCCTGGTGCGAAACATTGGCAATCGTGAGGCTCGATTCCAGCTCCTGACACAGAGGTAGGGAAGGAACACACAAAGTGGTCGGACTGTACAGAGAGGCAGGAGCCCTGAGCATCCATGTGTGTGAATGGAAATGATCCTCTTTTTGTTCCAGGCCTTTCCAGGTGGAGCCGGTGTCTGCGGTGCTGGACACAGGGAACTGTATGCAGGTCACAATGGAGTTCCAGCCTATGGAAGTTGGAGATCACAAACACCAGATGGTCATCCATTATGACACAGGTGACTGATTCCAATGTACCTGAGATATGGGGGACACGGCAAGGACACATGGTGTGACGCAGGAGGACACATGATATGGGAGATCAGGAGGACACGTGATGTGATATGGGAGATCAGGAGGACACCTGATGCGATTTGGGAGATCGGGAGGACACGTGATGTGATATGGGAGATCGGGAGAACACGTCATGTGATTTGTTTAGATCGGGAGGACACGTGATGTGATATGGGAGATCAGGAGGACACGTGATGTGATATGGGAGATCAGGAGGACACGTGATATGGAAGATTGGGAGGACATATGTAGTCGTGGTGAAGGACAATGAGCCAGGATGGTCTCACATTGCAGATTCTGATGGGATTGATGACCTGTCTTGTTCTCCATTTGACAATGACCTTTATCAGTGATCACATCAAGCTGTTTACTTGTTGGATAAGTGGAGAGTATCTGGTAACTGCGGCTGTGCCAGATCTGAAAGTGAATTACACCCAGACTGTAGTGTAGTGTGCACACACATGGGGCTGCAAAACACGCACACGTAGCCTGCCACACATAGACCACTAGACACAGACCACCACACGTAGACCGCGACTTTTAATCCACCAGACACAGTCCACCACACATAGAAGATCGCCTCATGTAGACCGTCTCACATAGAGCACTAGACCACCATGTGTAGGCCACCAGACACAGCCACCACAAACAGAGGACCGCCACACGTAGACCAGCAGACACAGACCGCCACACGTAGACCAGCAGACACAGACCGCCACACGTAGACCACCAGACACGGACTGCCACACGTAGACTGATGATTGTAGCCCGCCAGACAGACCGCCATGCATAGACTGCCACATGCAGACCCCCAGACACAGACCACCACATAGAAGACTGCCACACGTTGACCAGCAGACACAGACCGCCACATGCAGACTGTCACGCGTAGAAGACCGCTAGTCACAGACCGTCACGCGTAGAAGACCGCTAGTCACAGACCACCACGCATAGAAGACTGCTAGTCACAGACCACCACACGTAGAAGACTGCTAGACACAGACCACTAAATGTGGAAGGCCGCTAGACACAGACCACCACACGTAGACGACTGCCACGAGCAGATTAGCAGGCACAGACCGCTACGCGCAAACCAGCAGGCACAGCTCGCCATGTGCAGACCTTCAGGCACAAACCGCCACACATAGACACTTGTCGCCCATTTGTTGTTGTCCCTCAGGTGAGGATCTGTACGTTGCCCTGTACGGAGGTGCTGCCGACATGAACATGCGACTAGACAAAAATTCACTGACCATTGAGAAGACCTTCCTGTCCTTGGCCAACCAGAGGACAGTCACCATCTGTAACCGCAGCAACGTCATTGCCCACTTCCAGTGGAAACAATTTGCTACTCAGGAGGAAGAGGAGCAACAGAAGCAGAGGTAACGCTGCTCTAGCAGCATGGCCGCCGCGCCGGCCAGGGTACACGTATACATGCGAGTACGGCTATCGGTAGGCTCACAGTGCAGGTGCCGTCCTCCTCCGCTTGGTCGTCAGTAATGAAAGTGTTGTACACATTGTGCAGCCAGTTTTCCAGCTCTGGGGTGAGGAGATGCTGGAGCATGCAGTATTGTGTGTGCACAGCGCGTCACACAGCTTTTCACCCTTGGCTGCTTCGTGTGGCAGGGGTTAATGTGTGTGGGCTGTCATGCGGTCAGTGGCTTTTTCAGTTTGCAGAACTACATGTCCACTTGTATTATATAAGATGACATGACACCACAGACTACATGTGCATAAAAGAAGTAAGGCGATGGCTGTGTGTCCTGCGAGCTGTCCCCGGTAATGAGAAGTGGCAATCCTGCACTAATTGCTCCTGTGACGATTAATATTTAACATCTGGATGTGGCGTGCTTGCCGGAGCTGCGCTGCTGTCCGCGGAGTGCAGCCTCAGTACTGTGACAAGTAATAAGCCCTACCGAGTACTCCACAACCTGCAAGGGTTACATCTGGACCAACACTTGCGCCTCAGGGCCACATCAGAGAGATGTCTCCATTTTCCTCAATTTTTAATGATATTAACCAGAGATGAACGATCTTGTGCTGAAGAAAGCACATTACTCAACAGCAAGGTCAATTGCGTTGTCTTCGTCACACAGCCAGGGCCGCGTCATCATCACACAACCTGGACCCCAGAATCACCCTTCAGCCAGGACCGCGTCGTCACACATGAAGGACTCCGGCTTTCTGCAGCCAGGACCGCGTCGTTGTGACAGAGCGAGGACCACGGCGTTCTGCAGCCAGGACCGTGTTGTTGTCACACAACCCGGACCCCGGCATTCTGCAACCAGGACAGCGTTGTCACACAGACCGGACTCCAGCTTCCTGCTGCAGCCAGGACCATGTTGTCATCAAACAGCCAGGACCCCGGCGTTCTCCTGCAGCCAGGACTGCATTGTCGTCACGCATTCAGGACCTTGGCGTCCTACTGCAGTGTGATACTGGAGCTCTTATATATATACTGTTCTGTCTGGCTCCCCTGATACCGGAGCTCTGTATATACTGCGCTGTCTGGCTCCCCTGATAACGGAGCTCTATATACAATATACTGCGCTGTCTGGCTTCCCTGATACTGGAGCTCTGTATATACTGCGCTGTCTGGCTCCCCTGATACTGGAGCTCTGTATATACTGCGCTGTCTGGCTCCCCTGATACTGGAGCTCTGTATATACTGCGCTGTCTGGATCCCCTGATACTGGAGCTCTGTATATACTGCGCTGTCTGGCTCCCCTGATACTGGAGCTCTGTATATACTGCGCTGTCTGGCTCCCCTGATACTGGAGCTCTGTATGTACTGCGCTGTCTGGATCCCCTGACAACGGAGCTCTGTATATACTAGGCTGTCTAGTATTACAGTTTGCACACATTATCATGGCTGTCTCCGATGAGGCTGACAATCTAAATTCCCTATCAGCATGTCTTTGGAGTGTGGGAGGAAACCGTGGTACCTAGAGGAAACCCATGCAAACATGGGGAGAACATACAAACTCCTTGCAGATGTTGTCCTTGGTGGGATTCGAATCCAGGACTCCAGCGCTGCAACCTCTGTATATACTACACTGTCTGGATCCCCTGACACTGGAGCTCTGTATATACTGCACTGTCTGGATCCCCTGACACTGGAGCTCTGTATATACTGTGCTGTCTGGATCCCCTGATACCGGAGCTCTGTATATACTGCGCTGTCTGGATCCCCTGACACTGGAGCTCTGTATATACTGCGCTGTCTGGATCCCCTGACACTGGAGCTCTGTATATACTGCGCTGTCTGGATCCCCTGACACTGGAGCTCTGTATATACTGCGCTGTCTGGATCCTCTGACACTGGAGCTCTGTATATACTGCGCTGTCGGGCTCCCCTGTTACTGGAGCTCTGTATATACTGCGCTGTCTGGATCCCCCTGATACTGGGGCTCTGTATATACTGCGCTGTCTGGATCCCCTGATACTGGAGCTCTGTATATACTGTGCTGTCTGGATCCCCTGACACCGGAGCTCTGTATATACTGCGCTGACTGGATCCCCTGATACTGGAGCTCTGTATATACTGCGCTGTCTGGATCCCCTGATACTGGAGCTCTGTATATACTGCGCTGTCTGGATCCCCTGATACTGGAGCTCTGTATATACTGCGCTGTCTGGATCTCCTGATACTGGAGCTCTGTATATACTGCGCTGTCTGGATCTCCTGATACCGGAGCTCTGTATATACTGCGCTGTCTGGATCCCCTGATACTGGGGCTCTGTATATACTTCGCTGTCTGGATCCCCTGATACTGGAGCTCTATATACAATATACTGCTCTGTCTGGATCCCCTGATACTGGAGCTCTGTATATACTACGCTGTCTGGATCTCCTGATACTGGAGCTCTGTATATACTGCGCTGTCTGGCTCCCCTGATACTGGAGCTCTGTATATACTGGGCTGTCTGGATCCCCTGACACTGGAGCTCTGTATATACTGCGCTGTCTGGATCCCCTGATACCGGAGCTCTGTATATACTGGGCTGTCTGGATCCCCTGACACTGGAGCTCTGTATATACTGTGCTGTCTGGATCCCCTGACACCGGAGCTCTGTATATACTGTGCTGTCTGGATCTCCTGATACTGGAGCTCTGTATATACTGTGCTGTCTGGATCCCCTGACACTGGAGCTCTGTATATACTGTGCTGTCTGGATCTCCTGATACTGGAGCTCTGTATATACTGCGCTGTCTGGCTCCCCTGTTACCGGAGCTCTGTATATACTGGGCTGTCTGGATCCCCTGACACTGGAGCTCTGTATATACTGTGCTGTCTGGATCCCCTGACACCGGAGCTCTGTATATACTGCGCTGTCTGGATCCCCTGACACTGGAGCTCTGTATATACTGCACTGTCTGGATCCCCTGACACTGGAGCTCTCTATATACTGTGCTGTCTGGATCCCCTGATACCGGAGCTCTGTATATACTGCGCTGTCTGGATCCCCTGACACTGGAGCTCTGTATATACTGCGCTGTCTGGATCCCCTGACACTGGAGCTCTGTATATACTGTGCTGTCTGGATCCCCTGATACCGGAGCTCTGTATATACTGCGCTGTCTGGATCCCCTGATACTGGAGCTCTGTATATACTGCGCTGTCTGGATCCCCTGATACTGGAGCTCTGTATATACTGCGCTGTCTGGATCTCCTGATACTGGAGCTCTGTATATACTGCGCTGTCTGGATCTCCTGATACCGGAGCTCTGTATATACTGCGCTGTCTGGATCCCCTGATACTGGGGCTCTGTATATACTGCGCTGTCTGGATCCCCTGATACTGGAGCTCTATATACAATATACTGCTCTGTCTGGATCCCCTGATACTGGAGCTCTGTATATACTACGCTGTCTGGATCTCCTGATACTGGAGCTCTGTATATACTGCGCTGTCTGGCTCCCCTGATACTGGAGCTCTGTATATACTGGGCTGTCTGGATCCCCTGACACTGGAGCTCTGTATATACTGCGCTGTCTGGATCCCCTGATACCGGAGCTCTGTATATACTGGGCTGTCTGGATCCCCTGACACTGGAGCTCTGTATATACTGTGCTGTCTGGATCCCCTGACACCGGAGCTCTGTATATACTGTGCTGTCTGGATCTCCTGATACTGGAGCTCTGTATATACTGTGCTGTCTGGATCCCCTGACACTGGAGCTCTGTATATACTGTGCTGTCTGGATCTCCTGATACTGGAGCTCTGTATATACTGCGCTGTCTGGCTCCCCTGATACCGGAGCTCTGTATATACTGGGCTGTCTTGATCCCCTGACACTGGAGCTCTGTATATACTGTGCTGTCTTGATCCCCTGACACCGGAGCTCTGTATATACTGCGCTGTCTGGATCCCCTGACACTGGAGCTCTGTATATACTGCACTGTCTGGATCCCCTGACACTGGAGCTCTCTATATACTGCGCTGTCTGGATCCCCTGACACTGGAGCTCTGTATATACTGTGCTGTCTGGATCCCCTGACACTGGAGCTCTGTATATACTGTGCTGTCTGGATCCCCTGACACTGGAGCTCTGTATATACTGTGCTGTCTGGATCCCCTGACACTGGAGCTCTGTATATACTGCGCTGTCTGGATCCCCTGACACTGGAGCTCTGTATATACTGCGCTGTCTGGATCCCCTGACACTGGAGCTCTGTATATACTGCGCTGTCTGGATCCTCTGACACTGGAGCTCTGTATATACTGCGCTGTCGGGCTCCCCTGATACTGGAGCTCTGTATATACTGCGCTGTCTGGATCCCCCTGATACTGGGGCTCTGTATATACTGCGCTGTCTGGATCCCCTGATACTGGAGCTCTATATACAATATACTGCTCTGTCTGGATCCCCTGATACTGGAGCTCTATATACAATATACTGCTCTGTCTGGATCCCCTGATACTGGAGCTCTGTATATACTGCGCTGTCTGGATCCCCTGATACTGGAGCTCTGTATATACTGCGCTGTCTGGATCTTCTGATACTGGAGCTCTGTATATACTGCGCTGTCTGGCTCCCCTCATACCGGAGCTCTGTATATATTGGGCTGTCTGGATCCCTTGACACTGGAGCTCTGTATATACTGTGCTGTCTGGATCCCCTGACACCGGAGCTCTGTATAT
Source organism: Dendrobates tinctorius (assembly GCF_039654945.1). Lineage (NCBI taxonomy): Eukaryota > Metazoa > Chordata > Amphibia > Anura > Dendrobatidae > Dendrobates > Dendrobates tinctorius. The sequence goes on from NW_027362112.1 coordinate 1,240,314, forward strand.
ACTGCGCTGACTGGATCCCCTGATACTGGAGCTCTGTATATACTGCGCTGTCTGGATCCCCTGATACTGGAGCTCTGTATATACTGCGCTGTCTGGATCCCCTGATACTGGAGCTCTGTATATACTGCGCTGTCTGGATCTCCTGATACTGGAGCTCTGTATATACTGCGCTGTCTGGATCTCCTGATACCGGAGCTCTGTATATACTGCGCTGTCTGGATCCCCTGATACTGGGGCTCTGTATATACTGCGCTGTCTGGATCCCCTGATACTGGAGCTCTATATACAATATACTGCTCTGTCTGGATCCCCTGATACTGGAGCTCTGTATATACTACGCTGTCTGGATCTCCTTATACTGGAGCTCTGTATATACTGCGCTGTCTGGCTCCCCTGATACCGGAGCTCTGTATATACTGGGCTGTCTGGATCCCCTGACACTGGAGCTCTGTATATACTGCGCTGTCTGGATCCCCTGATACCGGAGCTCTGTATATACTGGGCTGTCTGGGTCCCCTGACACTGGAGCTCTGTATATACTGTGCTGTCTGGATCCCCTGATACTGGAGCTCTGTATATACTGGGCTGTCTGGGTCCCCTGACACTGGAGCTCTGTATATACTGGGCTGTCTGGATCCCCTGATACTGGAGCTCTGTATATACTGCGCTGTCTGGATCCCCTGATACTGGAGCTCTGTATATACTGCGCTGTCTGGATCCCCTGACACCGGAGCTCTGTATATACTGTGCTGTCTGGATCTCCTGATACTGGAGCTCTGTATATACTGTGCTGTCTGGATCCCTTGACACTGGAGCTCTGTATATACTGTGCTGTCTGGATCTCCTGATACTGGAGCTCTGTGTATACTGCGCTGTCTGGCTCCCCTGATACCGGAGCTCTGTATATACTGGGCTGTCTGGATCCCCTGACACTGGAGCTCTGTATATACTGTGCTGTCTGGATCCCCTGACACCGGAGCTCTGTATATACTCCGCTGTCTGGATCCCCCGATACTGGAGCTCTGTATATACTGCGCTGTCTGGATCCCCTGATACTGGAGCTCTGTATATACTGCGCTGTCTGGATCCCCTGATACTGGAGCTCTGTATATACTGCGCTGTCTGGATCTCCTGATACTGGAGCTCTGTATATACTGCGCTGTCTGGATCTCCTGATACCGGAGCTCTGTATATACTGCGCTGTCTGGATCCCCTGACACTGGAGCTCTGTATATACTGCGCTGTCTGGATCCCCTGATACCGGAGCGCTGTATATACTGCGCTGTCTGGATCCCCTGATACTGGAGCTCCGTGTTTCACTCCGCTTGTCTTGTCAGAAGTCCTCATGACACCGCTATTGTCGTGTCCTTATTTTCCAGGCTGCGCTCTGATCTGCTCGCTGAGGAGGATCAGGAGACGGACCGCTTCTTGGAGGAATGTGGGGCAGATCCTGCTGTCCGGGAGCGCCTCTCTCTCCTCAGCCGCACCTTTCTCAACCGCCGTAGAGCATTCGACGTTGACGCCATGTTGTTTTCGGATGCAGTGTTTCAGCTGGAGCCCGTGGTGAGTGCGGCTATGTTTGGTGCTGGGTCAGGCCATCATTACTGCGTGCACACTGCAGCACCCTGGTGTGATGAGTCCTGGACCCTCGTCATCTTCGTCCCTGGAGCATATGACATCCACTTCTTCTCTGACTTCATATATTAGCTGTCTAATGCACCTATTGTCCCATTCTCAGATAATCCTAACATCTCTGCTTGATGTCAGTGAACTGAAGCATCCGTTTATATCCAGCAGCGGTACCTTAGGACGTGTCCTCACACAGCTGGAAGTGATCACCTGTGTCTTCAGAGTGTCCTGTCACTGACAGCAAGCAGAGATCTGTAATCCTGGGGGGGTGACTTGCCTGGTGGCGGGTGACTCCCCTGGTGGCAGGTGACTCCTGGTGTGGTGGCGGGTGACTCTCCTGGTGGGCTGTGACTCGCCTGGTGGCGGGTGACTCTTGTGATGGGCTGTGACTCGCCTGTTAGCGGGTAACTCCCCTTGTTGGGTGGTGACTTGCCTGGTGGGGGGGTGACTCGCTTGGTGGCCGGTGATTCTCCTGGTGGGGGGTGACTTGCCTGTTGGGTGGTGACTTGCCTGGTGGGGGGTGACTCGCTTGATGACCGGTGATTCTCCTCGTGGGGGGTGACTTTCCTGTTGGGTGGTGACTCGCCTGGTGGGGGGGTGACTCGCCTGGTGAGGGGGTGACTCGCTTGGTGGCCGGTGATTCTCCTGGTGGGTGGTGACTCGCTTGGTGGCCGGTGATTCTCCTGGAGGGGGGGTGACTCGCCTGGTGGGGGGGTGACTCGCCTGGTGAGGGGGTGACTCGCTTGGTGGCCGGTGATTCTCCTGGTGGGGGGTGACTTGCCTGCGGGGTCTTGTTGTGAGCTTAACTTTGTGTTTCTGACTTCAGGAGGGGGATGTCTGGCCTAACTCCTCAGTACAGGTGATGGTGGTCTTCAGGCCTCAGGCGGCCAGGATATACCAGCGGACGGTGTACTGTGACATCACAGGTATTCTGTATGCCGGCAGCTCTGCCCCACTGCTGACAGCCGTGTGTGGTGACACCCATGGTCACAGACAGTTCATTCCATGTCTTTACCACAGGTCGTGAATCCAGACTGCCCTTGCGACTACGAGGAGAGGGCCTGGGGCCCAAACTTGCCTTCAACTTTGATGAGTTGGATATTGGGAAGGTGTTTGTGGGGTCCACACACAACTACGAGGTCAGTGCTTTAATAATAATAATAATAATAATCTTTATTTTTATATAGCGCTAACATATTCTGCAGCGCTTTACAGTTTTGCACATATTATCATCACTGTCCCCGATGGGGCTCACAATCTAGATTCCTTATCAGTATGTCTTTGGAATGTGGGCGGAAACTGGAGTACCCGGAGGAAACCCACGCAAACACGGGGAGAACATACAACCTCCTTGCAGATGTTGTCATGGGTGGGATTTGAGCCCAGTACTCCAGCGCTGCAAGGCTGCAGTGCTAACCACTGAGCCACCGTGCTTTTCCTGATAGCCCAGACTGCAGCTTTTCAGACCTCCGGAGCAGCCAGCGATCGCCATTTTCTTAACCCCTGGGGATATGTTTAGATGGCGGCTCCTGTCCTTGTCCGTTATCTGATCCCTAGCTCTGGACGGGTCATGTAGCGTGGTCACCTAGTGCACCATCTCGGCTGCTCTGGGGTCTCTCCCCATCACTGGGGAAGGCCGCTCTGTTTTTGTAGCCACTTGGCTTTTTCCCAGCCCTTCCTGTGAGTGATCGGTCACCCATCCAGTTATGTCTGACATTTGTCCTGGATCGCCCACCTTGAGCCCCAGTAATGGCTGTGGGCTCTTTCTTGTCTTTTCTCTTAAAAGGTCATCCTGAGAAATGAAGGTGCTATCGATGGCCTCTTCAGCCTGGCTCCCCACACCTCAGCCCTGGCATCCTGCTTCACCTTCACACCCGGTGAGGGCATCATTCTGCCTGACGGACACCAGGCCGTGCAGGTGGCCCTGTGCTGCCACGTGCTGGGGGACTTCTCCGAGGATTTTCACTTCATTGTGGATGGCACTCCTGATGATGTCACACTAACAATCAGGTATATAACATGGCATCAGGGGCCCCAGTAGGTGATGTGGTCAGATCAGGGCCCAGAGGATGAGAATGCAATCCGTCCACCTTTGTGTGTTGTGGGCTACGTGTCACATGCGTGTAGTGCTGATATCCGTGTGCTGATCTGCAGGGGCTGCATCATCGGACCCACCTTCCACTTCAGCGTGCCCGCCTTACACTTTGGGGATGTGTCTTTTGGTGAGTGTCCTAGATCTCTGTTTGCCCTGCTATAGGAAAAATCCTACTCTGCCAGTGCCATGTCCACACTGTCAACGCCCGGATATGTACTTTACGTCCACTCAGGTCCCCCCCCCAGTTAAACTACAGAGCCTGCTGTACACTGTGTATGACAGCATGTCCTCCGTCTGCCTGTATGTAACACCAAGTACTCCATTTGCATGTATATAACACCATATCCATCTGTATATAACACCATGTCCTCCATTTGCCTGTATATGTCCTCCATTTGCCTGTATAACACAACGAGTCCTCTGTGAGCCTTTATATAACACTAAGTTCTCCGTCTGCTGCACCGCCCTACATCTCCTCATCTGTCTACCACCTACCCGTCCTCTCCACAGTGCTACACCCCCTACATCTCATCATTCCTGTCTACCACCTACCCATCCTCTCCACAGTGCTTACCACCCTACATCTCCTCATCTGTCTACCACCTACCCGTCCTCTCCACAGTGCTGCACCGCCCTACATCTCCTCCTCATCTCTGTCTACCACCTACCCATCCTCTCCACAGTGCTGCACCACCCTACATCTCCTCATCTCTGTCTACCACCTACCCATCCTCTCCACAGTGCTGCACCACCCTACATCTCCTCCTCATCTCTGTCTACCACCTACCCGTCCTCTCCACAGTGCTGCACCATCCTACATCTCCTCATCTCTGTCTACCACCTACCCGTCCTCTCCACAGTGCTGCACCACCCTACATATCATTCCTGTCTACCACCTACCCATCCTCTCCACAGTGCTGCACCATCCTACATCTCCTCATTCTTGTTTACCACCTCCCTGTCCTCTCCACAGTGCTGCACCGCCCTACATCTCATCATTCCTGTCTACCACCTACCCGTCCTCTCCACAGTGCTGCACCACCCTACATCTCCTCCTCATCTCTGTCTACCACCTACCCATCCTCTCTACAGTGCTGCACCGCCCTACATCTCCTCCTCATCTGTCTACCACCTACCCGTCCTGTACACAGTGCTGCACCGCCCTACATCTTCTCCTCATCTCTGTCTACCACCTACCCATCCTCTCCACAGTGCTGCACCGCCCTACATCTCTCCTCATCTCTGTCTACCACCTACCCGTCCTCTCTACAGTTCTGCACTGCCCTACATCTCCTCCTCATCTGTTTACCATCTACCCGTCCTTTCAACAGTGCTGCACCGCCCTACATCTTCTCCTCATCTCTGTCTACCACCTACCCATCCTCTCCACAGTGCTGCACCACCCTACATCTCCTCATCTCTGTCTACCACCTACCCATCCTCTCCACAGTGCTGCACCACCATACATCTCATCTCTGTCTACCACCTACCCATCCTCTCCACGGTGCTGCACCGCCCTACATCTCCTCCTCATCTGTCTACCACCTACCCGTCCTCTCCACAGTGCTGCACCACCCTACATATCATTCCTGTCTACCACCTACCCATCCTCTCCACAGTGCTGCACCATCCTACATCTCCTCATTCCTGTTTACCACCTACCTGTCCTCTCCACAGTGCTGCACCACCCTACATCTCCTCATCTCTGTGTGCCACCTCCCTGTCCTCTCCACAGTGCTGCACCGCCCTACATCTCATCATTCCTGTCTACCACCTACCCGTCCTCTCCACAGTGCTGCACCACCCTACATCTCCTCCTCATCTCTGTCTACCACCTACCCATCCTCTCTACAGTGCTGCACCGCCCTACATCTCCTCCTCATCTGTCTACCACCTACCCGTCCTGTACACAGTGCTGCACCGCCCTACATCTCCTCCTCATCTCTGTCTACCACCTACCCATCCTCTCCACAGTGCTGCACCGCCCTACATCTCTCCTCATCTCTGTCTACCACCTACCCATCCTCTCTACAGTGCTGCACCGCCCTACATCTCCTCCTCATCTGTCTACCACCTACCCGTCCTGTACACAGTGCTGCACCGCCCTACATCTCCTCCTCATCTCTGTCTACCACCTACCCATCCTCTACACAGTGCTGCACCGCCCTACATCTCTCCTCATCTCTGTCTACCACCTACCCGTCCTCTCTACAGTGCTGCACTGCCCTACATCTCCTCCTCATCTGTTTACCATCTACCCGTCCTTTCAACAGTGCTGCACCACCCTACTTCTCCTCCTCATCTCTGTCTACCACTTTTCTTTCCTCTTTGGCCTGATTATGATCTAAGCCTTACATCTTGTGCTGCACCAGTTTTTTGGTATCCACTACTCCAGACAATCAGGTTAATTTGCCGTCTTCTCATAGATTTTTCTCCTTCACCTCATTGGGGGACACAGGTACTGTGGGTGTATGCTACTGCCGCCTGGAGGCTGACACTAAGTGAAAAAAGAGGTTAGCTCCTCCTCCGCCGTATACACCCTCGCCCTGATTGCGGGCGGAAACTAGTTTATGCCTAGTGTCCGTTGGAGGCACACGTCTGTTTTTTTCTCCAGACTTCTTTTTTTTTTTCCCTTTTTCCCTTTTTCTATGAAGATGAGACAGGGGCGATAGACCCTATTGAAAGGGGCACGTGTGAGTGTCACCTCCACATATCCTCTCCCGCAACGAGGGACATGTCTGGTCTTTTTTTCCCAGACTTTTTTATTTTTACCTTCCATGAAGATGAGATAGGGGCAACAGATCCTATTGAAAGGGTCCGATTTCCCCAAACCAACAACGGGCGAGCACGTGCGAGTGTCGCCTCCACGTATCCTCTCCCGCAACGTGGGACATGATGCTGGACTTAGCCCTGACCAACCCTAGGTATTGAAACCATGGGCTGTACAGAGGCACAAATGTGCTGTCTTCCAGGTGCAAAAATTAAAGATGTGTCTGACAGGATATCAGGACTCTTCAGACCTACAGATGACTACCCATTCCTGCTACTACATGTGGGGACAAATGACACCGCAAGAAACGACCTGGAAACCATCTGCAGAGATTTTGAAGACTTAGGCAAGAAAGTGAAAGAACTGGGAGCGCAGGTGGTCTTCTCTTCCATCCTCCCAGTGGATGGCCATGGAACAAGGAGGTGGAATAAGATTCTGCAGGTGAACAACTGGCTACGTCGATGGTGCCGTCAGCAACGATTTGGATTTCTGGATCACGGAGTGAACTACTTATACGATGGACTACTTGCTAGAGATGGGGTGCACCTTACGAAGACTGGAAAGCATGTATTTGGAAGTCGCCTTGCTACACTTGTAAGGAGAGCTTTAAACTAGAACAACATGGGAAGGGAAGCAAAAGACCAGAAAAAGCCATACACCTGACAAATGCTATTGAGAACTCTGCTATTAGAAGTGGAAAGGAAGAACAAAGACGAAAGAATCTAATTAATAAAAATATTGGAGAAAGAGAAACCAATCACAAACTAAAATGTTTCTATACTAATGCACAAAGCATGGGCAACAAACAAGGAGAATTGGAACTACTAACACAGGAAAAGAAATATGATGTCATTGGAATCACTGAAACTTGGTGGGACAATACACATGATTGGAATACAAGACTAGAAGGATACAACTTATTTGCAAGAAACAGACTTGATAAACGAGGAGGGGGTGTCGCATTGTATGTTAGAAACGCGTATATCTGCACAGAGATCCAAGCTTCAGAGACTGGGAGTTCTGTGGAAACTGTTTGGGTAAGAATACAAGGACAGAACAATGGAAAGGACACCATTGTAGGCATTTACTACAGGCCGCCTGTGCAACCTGAAGCTATGGATGAACTCTTTATGCATCAAATGGCCAAGTTCTCCAAAAAATATGACATAGTTGTCATGGGAGATTTCAACTATCCAGACATTTGTTGGGAATCTCTCTCAGGCAAAACTAACAGGTCAAGGAAATTCTTATCCTCTCTTGCTGACAACTTTATCTTCCAAAAGGTAAGGGAGAAAACAAGGGGAACTGCTACTTTGGATCTAATCCTTATAAACAGGGAGGAAATGGTTGAGGAGGTAAAAGTGGCTGGGACCCTAGGAGGTAGCGACCATGCTATTTTAGAATTTTGGATAACTAGAGGCGGAAGACCTGTGAAGACTCAGACGTCAAGGTTAGATTTCAGAAAGGCAGATTTTAAGGGATTCAGAAAGAGAATTGGAGGGATCCAATGGCTGGATATCCTTAAAGACAAAAATGTCCAGGAAGGATGGGAAATCTTGAAAAATGAAATTCTCAAAGCACAGTTGTTAACAATTCCGAAAAGAGGGAAGAATAGGAAGCAGTTAAGGAAACCAGGATGGATGAACACAGAACTTAAGCACATGCTAAAAAGGAAGAAAAAAATGTTTATAAAATGGAAAGAGGGAGGCATATCTAAAGAAGGATATAATGCTGTCTGCAGAACCTGCAGGGCACAAATCAGATTATCTAAAGCTGAAAATGAATTGAGGCTTGCAAGAGATGTCAAAAGCAATAATAAAGGATTTTGGGGATATGTCAAAAGTAAAAGAAAAGTCAAAGATGCCATAGGATTTTTACAGGATGAAAATGATGAAATGGTAAGACAGGATGTTGAGAAGGCTGAACTTTTAAATTCCTATTTTGCATCTGTTTTCTCTCAGAAAGGAAATGTAACATCAACTGTTATTCACTGTCCTATTAAGGGAATAGAAGAATCCAGGATATCTATAAACAGAAAGATAGTGAGGAAACACTTAGCTAGCCTAAATGAATTCAAGTCTCCAGGTCCAGATGAATTACACCCCAGAGTACTGAAGGAGATAGCAGAAGAAATTTTTGAACCCCTCTCTATAATCTTTGAAAATTCTTGGAGAACAGGAGAAGTGCCAGAAGACTGGAGAAGAGCAAATGTTGTTCCTATCTTCAAAAAGGGGAAGAAGGTGGACCCAGGTAACTATAGGCCGGTGAGTCTGACTTCTATACCAGGAAAGATCTTTGAACAAATTATTAAACAACATGTATGTCAATACCTGGATAAGAATGAAGTGATTAAACAGAGTCAGCATGGGTTTGTAACTAATAAGTCATGTCAGACTAACTTAATTTCCTTCTATGACGGTATCACTGATTGGGTGGATCAAGGAAATGCTGTAGATATAGTATATCTTGACTTCAGCAAAGCATTTGACAAAGTCTCTCATACAATCCTTATTGAAAAAATGATTAAGTATGGAATGGACAAGGCAACTGTTAGGTGGATTCATAACTGGCTTAGTGATCGGACCCAAAGAGTGGTCGTAAATGGCTGCACATCCAGTTGGAAGAATGTCTCAAGTGGGGTACCACAGGGCTCTGTCCTGGGCCCTGTATTGTTCAACATCTTTATCAACGATTTAGATGAAGGAATTGAGGGTAAACTGATTAAATTTGCTGATGACACAAAGCTAGGAGGGATAGCTAATACTAGAGAAGAGAGAGAGAGGATTCAAAAAGATTTAAATAAACTGGAGAAGTGGGCAGCAACTAACAGAATGGTTTTTAACAGGGAGAAATGCAAAGTACTACATCTGGGCAATAAAAATGGAAAAAGCATATATAGAATGGGAGGAATAGGGCTAAGTGACAGCACATGTGAAAAAGACTTGGGTATACTAATAGATCACAGACTGAATATGAGTCAACAGTGTGATGCAGCAGCAAAAAAGGCAAATGCAATTCTAGGATGTATTAACAGAAGCATACAGTCTAGATCACGTGAAGTCATTATTTCCCTCTACTCCTCTTTGGTCAGACCTCATCTGGAATATTGTGTCCAGTTTTGGGCACCACATTTTAAAAAAGACATCAACAAACTGGAGCAAGTTCAGAAAAGAGCGACCAGAATGGTGACCGGTCTGCAAACCCTGTCTTATGAGGAAAGGTTGCAGGATTTGGGAATGTTTAGTTTGCAAAAGAGAAGACTGAGAGGAGACTTAATAGCTGTCTACAAATATCTAAAGGGCTGTCACATTGTAGAAGGATCAACTTTATTCTCATTTGCACAAGGAAAGACTAGAAGCAATGGGATGAAACTGAATGGGAGGAGACACAGATTAGATATTAGAAAAAACTTTTTGACAGTTAGAGTGATCAATGAGTGGGACAGGCTGCCACGAGAAGTGGTGAGTTCTCCTTCAATGGAAGTCTTCAAACAGAGGCTGGACAGACATCTGACTGGGATGATTTAGCGAATCCTGCTTTGAGCAGGGGGTTGGACCAGATGGCCCAGGAGGTCCCTTCCAACTCTACGATTCTATGATTCTATGATTCTATGACAAGCATAGTCCCTGCGGCCCCCACTGCTCCACCAATGCTAGACTACGGTGCTGCAAGGCGGCGGACGGTCCCTCTCTTCACCCATTGAAGGGGTTAGATGGAGCTAGGGTGCCTGCACCATCCTATATGTGGCCCCCCTCCCCTCTATCTGAACTGGGAAGCTGAAGCATCGTCACGGAGGGGATGGCTTGGGAGGACTCCTGCAGCAGCGTCCACGGGGCTGGAGCCCTTAGCCTTGTCTTGTCGGGCGAAGGTAGTCACTCCCGTCGCTCATGGCGGCGTGTCCTGGCGTCCGGCCACGTATCTTTGGCTGGCGGTCGTTGGCGTCCGCCCCCCCCCCTCGCGGGCAGACGCTGAAAATCCAGCCCGCGGCTTCGGCCGGTGCTGGGCCGTGGACGTAAGTCCCGCCTCCCTTCTTCGCGTCACATCCGGCGGCCTGCCCCCCGTGGCCTGGGCGGGCGCCGAAGAAATTGAGCTCCCGGCTTCGGACCAGCGCTAGGCCTCAACCGGAAGTACCGCCCAGGATGCCTCTTCTTCCGACAGCCCGCCCTCAGCTGAGGCGCGCGCTTCTTTGAGTGGAGCAACGCCCGGCACTTCCAGGACACGTGAGGGGCACAGGACTGGGGTAAGTGCTGCACCCCAACCCGAGAGGCCACGTTATGGGTAGACGAGGAGTGTTCCTCCCCTCCCCCCCCCAGCAGGCTGAAGTACTGATGCCTGGCAGATGCAGCATCTCCGGAAAAGTTCCTATACGCTGCATGCATCTCTTGTCGGGCCGCTTTCCCGCGGGCGCAGAGCAAGCGATTATGCGAAGCCTGCGATTCCAAACGCGCCCAGGAGCCCTCCCCTGCGACGGAGCCCAGTGTTCCAGATTGGGCCTTATCACTGTCGCAGTCTATGGCGTCACTTACGAGAGCAATCGGGTCCCTTCGCGCCCCAGATAGGGGCAGGGATAGTGGCTCGCCTGTCTTGGAGGGGTCCTCTACCTCACAGCAGCCTCCGGCCTGCAGGGGCCGCTCTCACTCCAGGCAGACGCAGGTGAAACGAACCCACACGGCGTCTCCCGGTCCATCCAGTGCCTCGGCATCCGTGAGTTCTGCTTCTCGCTCTCCCTCACCAGCAGTCAAGAGCGAGCAAAGTTCAGATTATGAATCAGACGAACCCCTGGATCTAGGTACCCCGGGGTGTCGAGAAACAGTGGACAGTCTCATTGAAGCCGTCAATCAGACTCTGGGGATTGAGGATGATTCCACCCTGGCTTCAGGCCATGAGGTGTCATTTAAGCGAGCTAAGCGGCCACATAGAGTTTTTTGCACTCACCCAAAGTTCGAGGACATAGTGCAAAGACACAGGGATTGGCCAGACAGGCGTTTCTCAGGCCAGAAGGCGCTGGAAGCAATGTATCTGATTGCCCCGGATCTCTGTAAAAAATGGACGGAATCCCCAACGGTTGATCCACCCATGTCACGCTTGGCCTCTAAAACCCTGTTATCCGTACCTATTGGTTCTTCTATTAAGGACCCCACTGATCGTTTCATAGAGAGCTTGGCGTCAGGATCAGCACACTCTCCCTCGTTCGCGGCAAAGTGGGTAGCCAAGGCCATGATTTCTTGGTCTGAATCATTGAACAGAGCCTTGAAGGATAGGGAACTACCTGCAGAGGTATCAGAGATCGCGAGTCATATCGCTATGGCTGGGGACTACTTAATCAATGCTTCTCTTTGGATGCGACCAATTGCGCGGCACTGGCTGCCGCAAACGCAATTTCCATTAGGAGAGCCTTATGGTTAAGGACATGGTGGGCCGATTCAACCTCCCGGAAGTCCTTGACTTCCCTACCTATTCGGAGAGAAGTTAGACCAGCTCATCTCCGACGCCACAGGAGGGAAGAGCGGGTTTCGCCCTCAACAAAGGGTCAAACTGCCGTTTCGCCACCAGTTTCACGCCTTTCGCAACCTCGGGTGGACTACAGCTGCCAATTCCACCGCTTCAAGTTGCCCCAACCAGGATTGGGATAGACAAGTCGCAGAGCCAACCCGTTGGGGAGATTGCATGCTCGCCAGACCAGGTCGAGGGGAACCAGGACCCAGAGAGCCTCAGCCAAATGACTCGAGGCATTTTTTAGGCGACATCAGCAAAGTAGGCGGCCGCCTACTCTGGTTCGCCACTCTTGGTCACCGTCGCACACGACTCATGGGTGAGAGAGCTGGTATCCTCAGGGTATAAGATAGAGTTTGTCAGGTACCCCCCAAAGCGGTTCTTTCTCTCCCGTCTTCCCAAAGGGGAGACCCGGGCAAGGGCGCTGCTAGGAGCTATCGAATTACTCCAGCACAACGGAGTCATTATTCCCGTATCAGAGCACGAGAAGGCTCGGGGCTTCTATTCCAACCTATTCGCGGTCCCCAAGAAAGACGGGACGGTCAGGCCTGTTTTGGACCTAAACTCCTGAACAAATTTATCAGGATCAGACATTTCTGGATGGAGTCTCTCCGTTCAGTTATATCGGCCATGGGGCAGGGAGAATACTTGGCCTCTATCGACATCCAGGTCGCCTACCTGCACATCCCCATTTTCCCCTCCACATCAAAGATTTCTACGCTTCGCCATCAGCGGTTTACATTTCCAGTTCGCAGCGCTGCCTTTCAGGCTAGCCACCGCCCCAGAGTGTTCACAAAACTCATGGCAGTCGTTATGGCCATCCTGCACTCTCGGGGCATAGTCGTTTTTGCCTTACTTAGACGACCTCTTGGTCAAGGGCCCTTCAATTCGGGCATGCGAGGAAGGTGTCTCTTTCCCACTTAGGATGGTTGGTCAACATGAAGAAATCATCCCTGGTCCCAGCTCAGAGGATTGCCTTTTTAGGGATGATCTTCGACACCTGCTGAGAGTTGGTAATTCTCCCTCGAGACAAAGCCCTAGTGCTCCGGCAGGGAGTCCGGACGCTTCGCCGATCGGTCCCTCACATCCGTTTTCGGGATGAGGATACTAGGAAAAATGGTGGCAGCGATGGAAGCGATCCCGTTCGCCCAGTTTCATCTTCGCCCCCTGCAGCACGCCCTCTTGTCATCCTGGGACAAGAACCCATTCACGCTCGATCACCGGTGCCGGTGGTCCTCTCAAGTCAGTCACTCGAGTGGTGGACAGTCAGTTCCGCACTGCTTCAGGGGAAACCTTTTCCCCCAGACCATTGGTTGGTAGTCACAACCGATGCCAGCCTCCTCGGCTGAGGAGTGGTTTTTCGCCACCACACGACCCAGGGACGGGGGTCGCCGTAGGAGGCATGCCTCCTGATCAACTTGTTGGAAATACGAGCGATCTGGCTGGCTCTGCAACAGTTTCAGCACCTTTTAGCAGGCCGCCCCGTCCGGATTCAGTTGGACAACGCCACGGCGGTGGCTTACATAAATCATCAAGGGGGCAACTGCAGCAGAGCAACCATGCGCGAGGTAGGGCACGTTCTTCACTGGGCCGAAAGGAGCCACTCGGTGATATCGGCGGTCCACATCCCGGACGTGTAGAACTGGGCGGCAGACTTCCTCAGCAGGCAGGGTCTTGCGTCCGGGAATGGTCACTGCACCCCGAGGTCTTCCAGCAGAGTTGCCAACGGTGGGGAATACCGGATGTGGACCTGATGGCCTCCAGGGTGAACGCCAAGGTTCCCATGTTTGTCACTCGGTCCCGAGACCTGCAGGCGATCGCCGTGGATGCGTTGGTTCTGCCATGGAACCAGTTTCGGCTCCCATACTTATTCCCCCCGCTGCCACTACTTCCAAGGGTCATCAAGAAGATCAAGAGATTCAAGCAGGGAATTTTTATGGAATAAACGTGCACTACCAGACCATCACTCCTCACAAGTTGTGTGGTTAATACATTTATTTCCCTACGCGTTTCAAAGAAACGCGTAGGGAAATAAATGTATTAACCACACAACTTGTGAGGAGTGATGGTCTGGTAGCGCACGTTTATTCCATAAAAATTCCCTGCTTGAATCTGAAGATTTATGGCCACGGCGTGGTCATTTGGATGTGCAGCAAGCTGACCTTTGTTCCTTTATGCCTGATACTCTCCTGCAGAGGGTGAGTATAAATCATTGTCTTATATCTTTATTTTTCTCGGGTAAGACCCTATTGCGTCCTTTTCTTTCAGTTTCTACTATCAAGAAGATCAAAACAGAGGGGATTTCAGCGATTCTGCTGGCCCCAGACTGGCCTCATCGAGCGTGGTACGCAGATCTTGTGCAGCTGCTCGCCGACGTTCCTTGGCAACTGCCAGAGCGCCCAGATCTACTTTCCCAGGGCCCGATCTTGCACCCGAGCTCAGGGGCCCTGTGTTTGACGGCATGGCCGTTGAATCTTGGATTCTTGGGCGCGAGGTGGTGGCTACAATGGTTAGCGTCCGGAAGCCTACCTCGGCGCGATTTACCATCACACCTGGAAGGTGTTCTTTTCTTTGTGTCGAGTCCGCGGTTTTCCTCCGCTGCGATTCTCTATTCCCAACATCTTGGCCTTTCTACGGTTTGGCCTAAACTCAGGATTGGCCCCGAGCTCTTTCAGGAGACAGATATCGGCTTTATCCGTCCTGTTCCAGCGCAGACTTGCTGCCAATTTACAGGTAAAGACTTTCATTCAGGGAGTCTCCCACTTGGTACCTCCCTATAGGGCGCCCCTGGACGCCTGGGACCTTAACCTGGTCCTAAGCGTTCTGCAGGAAGCGCCATTTGAACCGCTAGAGAATGTCTCCTTGTCATACCTTTCCTGGAAGGTAGTGTTTCTTGTGGCGGTAACATCAATCAGGCGGGTCTCGGAGCTGGCAGCTCTATCCTGCCAAGCCCCGTTTCTCACTTTCCACAAGGATAAGGTGGCTTTCAGACCAGCTCCCCCCTTTTCTGCCAAAGGTCGTTTCCTCGTTTCACATTAATGAGGATATTATCTTGCCTTCATTCTGCCCAGCACCGGTACACCGCGTGGAAAAAGCTCTTCACACGTTGGACCTGGTAAGAGCCCTCAGGAGGTACGTGTCACGGATGGCACCCTTTCGGCCGACAAACACGCTAATCGGGCTCCCCGAGGGGCGCAGGAAGGGACTCGCTGCCTCGAAATCGACCATAGCCAAATGGATTTGTTTGACTAGTCAGGAGTCCTACCGCATCAGAGGTGCGCCGGTTCCAGCAGGGATCAGAGCGCACTCTACTTGGGCAGTGGGCGCCTCTTGGGCGCTTCGGCACCAGGCTTTGATGGAACAGGTTTGCAAGGCAGCAACCTGGTCCAGCATGCACACGTTTGCCAAACATTACAATATCCATACTCAGGCTTCAGCGGATGCGAGCCTAGGTAGAAGGATTCTTCAAGCAATGGTGGCGCACCTTTAGACAGGAGGTGCATGTAGCTTGGATCGGTGAGTCAACTTCCCACCCAGGGACTGCTTTAGGATGTCCCACAGTACCTGTGTCCCCAATGAGGCGAAGGAGGAACAGGGATTTTTGTGATAAACTCACCATAAAATCCTTTTCTCCGAGACGATCATTGGGGGACACAGCACCCACCCTGATAGCCAGTTGGCTCTTGTTTATTTAATTAATGTGCATTTTCGTTGACATTGAGGTGGTTATTTTTTAGACATATTGTTACTTGCATTAAGGCTGATTTTGTTGTTCTCCTACTGCTTTTGCACTAAACTAGTTTCCGCCTGCAATCAGGGCGAAGGTGTATATGACGGAGGAGGAGCTAACCTCTTTTTTTCACTTAGTGTCAGCCTTCAGGCGGCAGTAGCATACACCCACAGTACCTGTGTCCCCCAATGAGCGTCTCGGAGAAAAGGATTTTACGGTGAGTTTATCACAAAAATCCCTGTTTTCCCCTTGTGATAATGACCACCTCCTAATTAGTGATGAATTTTTGATTAGTTTTTGATCTGTGATGTCTGGTTTCCTTTCTACGCGTATGGCCAGATACATGCAGTGCTGCGGTGTGTATATATGTATGCTCGTGCCCTATTCTTAAACTTTCACATGGAAATGATGATTTTTCCAGGGTTTCCACAAACTCTCTCCTGTTCCCTAAATAACACATCTCTGGTTCCCATGAGCTTCAGTCTGCGGGTCCCTGGAGATGGCAGCGGGGAGCCCAGCATCACCAGTCACAGCCACATCCTAGAAGACCAGGCCTCACCATGGACGATACAGCAGCATGGAGGCCGGAGACCTCGGGAATTTACCATTACTCCTTCCACAGGAACCATCCGCTCCCAGGGCCTCCTGGACATAGAGGTACAGGCGAGCACCACTTTCTGCCATCAGCTGGGCCCCTCTCTCTGCTATTAGCCGGGCCCCGCTTTCTGCCATCAGTCTGACACCGCTCTCGGCCATCCCGGGCCGCTTTCTGCCAGGCAAAGCTCTCTGCCATCTGTAGTAGTCAGCGGATCGTCCCATCCTCTGTGGGGTGTAGTCAGCGGATCGTCCCACCCTCTGTGAGTTGTAGTAGTCAGCGGATCGTCCCACCTTCTGTGAGGTGTAGTAGTCAGCGGACCGTCCCGTCCTCTATGAGGTGTAGTAGTCAGCGGACCGTCCCGTCCTCTGTGAGGTGTAGTAGTCAGCGGACCGTCCCGTCCTCTGTGAGGTGTAGTAGTCAGCGGATCGTCCCATCTTCTGTGAGGTGTAGTAGTCAGCGGATCGTCCCATCCTCTGTGAGGTGTAGTAGTCAGCCGATCGTCCCATCTTCTGTGAGGTGTAGTAGTCAGCGGATCGTCCCATCCTCTGTGGGGTGTAGTCAGCGGATCGTCCAGTCCTCTGTGGGGTGTAGTAGTCAGCGGATCGTCCCGTCCTCTGTGAGGTGTAGTAGGCAGCGGATCGTCCCGTTCTCTGTGAGGTGTAGTCAGCGGATCGTCCCGTCCTCTGTGAGGTGTAGTAGGCAGCGGATCGTCCCATCTTCTGTGATGTGTAGTAGGCAGCGGATTGTCCCATCCTCCGTGAGGTATATTAGTCAGCGGATTGCCTCGTCCTCTGTGGGGTGTAGTCAGCGGATCGTCCTGTCCTCTGTGAGGTGTAGTAGGCAGCGGATCGTCCCATCCTCCGTGAGGTATATTAGTCAGCGGATCACCTCGTCCTATGTGAGGTGTAGTAGTCAGCGGATCGTCCAGTCCTCTGTGAGGTGTAGTAGGCAGCGGATCGTCCCATCCTCCGTGAGGTATATTAGTCAGCGGATCGCCCCGTCCTCTGTAGGGTGTAGTCAGCGGATCGTCCAGTCCTCTGTGAGGTGTAGTAGTCAGCGGATCGTCCCATCCTCTGTGAGGTATATTAGTCAGCGGATCGTCCCGTCCTCTGTGGGGTGTAGTAGTCAGCGGATCGTCCTGTCCTCTATGAGGTGTAGTAGTCAGCGGATCGTCCCATCCTCTGTGAGGTGTAGTAGGCAGCGGATCGTCCCATCCTCTGTGAGGTATATTAGTCAGCGGATCGTCCCGTCCTCTGTGGGGTGTAGTCAGCGGATCGTCTTATCCTCCGTGAGGTATATTAGTCAGCGGATTGCCTCGTTCTCTGTGAGGTGTAGTAGGCAGCGGATCGTCCCATCCTCCGTGAAGTGTAGTAGTCAGCGGATCGTCCCATCCTCTGTGGGGTGTAGTCAGCGGATCGTCCTGTCCTCTGTGAGGTGTAGTAGTCAGCGGATCGTCCCATCCTCTGTGAGGTATATTAGTCAGCGGATCGTCCCGTCCTCTGTGGGGTGTAGTCAGCGGATCGTCCCATGCTCCGTGAGGTATATTAGTCAGCGGGTTGCCTCGTTCTCTGTGAGGTGTAGTAGGCAGCGGATCGTCCCATCCTCCGTGAGGTGTAGTAGTCAGCGGATCGTCCCATCCTCTGTGGGGTGTAGTCAGCGGATCGTCCTGTCCTCTGTGAGGTGTAGTAGGCAGCGGATCGTCCCATCCTCTGTGAGGTATATTAGTCAGCGGATCGTCCCGTCCTCTGTGGGGTGTAGTCAGCAGATCGTCCCATCCTCCGTGAGGTATATTAGTCAGCGGATTGCCTCGTTCTCTGTGAGGTGTAGTAGGCAGCGGATCGTCCCATCCTCCGTGAAGTATATTAGTCAGCGGATCGTCCCGTCCTCTGTGGGGTGTAGTCAGCGGATCGTCCAGTCCTCTGTGAGGTGTAGTAGTCAGCGGATCGTCCTGTCCTCTGTGAGGTGTAGTAGTCAGCGGAACGTCCCATCCTCTGTGGGGTGTAGTAGGCAGCGGATCGTCCCATCCTCTGTGAGGTATATTAGTCAGCGGATCGTCCCATCCTCTGTGAGGTATATTAGTCAGCGGATCGTCCCGTCCTCTGTGGGGTGTAGTAGTCAGCGGATCGTCCTGTCCTCTGTGAGGTGTAGTAGTCAGCGGATCGTCCCATCCTCTGTGAGGTATATTAGTCAGCGGATCGTCCCGTCCTCTGTGGGGTGTAGTCAGCGGATCGTCCCATCCTCCGTGAGGTATATTAGTCAGCGGGTTGCCTCGTTCTCTGTGAGGTGTAGTAGGCAGCGGATCGTCCCATCCTCCGTGAGGTGTAGTAGTCAGCGGATCGTCCCATCCTCTGTGGGGTGTAGTCAGCGGATCGTCCTGTCCTCTGTGAGGTGTAGTAGGCAGCGGATCGTCCCATCCTCTGTGAGGTATATTAGTCAGCGGATCGTCCCGTCCTCTGTGGGGTGTAGTCAGCAGATCATCCCATCCTCCGTGAGGTATATTAGTCAGCGGATTGCCTCGTTCTCTGTGAGGTGTAGTAGGCAGCGGATCGTCCCATCCTCCGTGAAGTATATTAGTCAGCGGATCGTCCCGTCCTCTGTGGGGTGTAGTCAGCGGATCGTCCAGTCCTCTGTGAGGTGTAGTAGTCAGCGGATCGTCCTGTCCTCTGTGAGGTGTAGTAGTCAGCGGAACGTCCCATCCTCTGTGGGGTGTAGTAGGCAGCGGATCGTCCCATCCTCTGTGAGGTATATTAGTCAGCGGATCGTCCCATCCTCTGTGAGGTATATTAGTCAGCAGATCGTCCCGTCCTCTGTGGGGTGTAGTAGTCAGCGGATCGTCCTGTCCTCTGTGGGGTGTAGTCAGCGGATCGTCCCATCCTCTGTGAGGTGTAGTCAGCGGATCGTCCTGTCCTCTGTGAGGTATAGTAGTCAGCGGATCGTCCTGTCCTCTGTGAGGTGTAGTCAGCGGATCGTCCTGTCCTCTGTGAGGTGTAGTCAGCGGATCGTCCTGTCCTCTGTGAGGTGTAGTAGTCAGCGGATCGTCCCATCCTCTGTGAGGTGTAGTAGTCAGCGGAACGTCCCATCCTCTGTGGGGTGTAGTAGGCAGCGGATCGTCCCATCCTCTGTGAGGTATATTAGTCAGCGGATCGTCCAATCCTCTGTGAGGTATATTAGTCAGCGGATCGTCCCGTCCTCTGTGGGGTGTAGTAGTCAGCGGATCGTCCTGTCCTCTGTGAGGTGTAGTAGTCAGCGGAACGTTCCATCCTCTGTGGGGTGTAGTAGTCAGCGGATCGTCCCATCCTCTGTGGGGTGTAGTAGTCAGCGGATCGTCCTGTCCTCTGTGAGGTGTAGTAGTCAGCGGAACGTTCCATCCTCTGTGGGGTGTAGTAGGCAGCGGATCGTCCCATCCTCTGTGGGGTGTAGTAGTCAGCGGATCGTCCCATCCTCTGTGGGGTGTAGTAGTCAGCGGATCGTCCCATCCTCTGTGGGGTGTAGTAGGCAGCGGATCGTCCCATCCTCTGTGGGGTGTAGTAGGCAGCGGATCGTCCCATCCTCTGTGAAGTATATTAGTCAGCGGATCATCCTGTCCTCTGTGAGGTGTAGTCAGCGGATCGTCCCATCCTCTGTGAGGTATATTAGCGGATCGTCCCGTCCTCTGTGGGGTGTAGTAGGCAGAGGATCGTCCCATCCTCTGTGAGGTATATTAGTCAGCGGATCGTCCCGTCCTCTGTGAAGAATATTAGTCAGCGGATCGTCCTGTCCTCTGTGAGGTGTAGTAGGCAGCGGATCGTCCCATCCTCCGTGAGGTATATTAGTCAGCGGATCACCTCATCCTATGTGAGGTGTAGTAGTCAGCGGATCGTCCAGTCCTCTGTGAGGTGTAGTAGGCAGCGGATCGTCCCATCCTCCGTGAGGTATATTAGTCAGCGGATCGCCCCGTCCTCTGTAGGGTGTAGTCAGCGGATCGTCCAGTCCTCTGTGAGGTGTAGTAGTCAGCGGATCGTCCCATCCTCTGTGAGGTATATTAGTCAGCGGATCGTCCCGTCCTCTGTGGGGTGTAGTAGTCAGCGGATCGTCCTGTCCTCTGTGAGGTGTAGTAGCGGATCGTCCCATCCTCTGTGAGGTGTAGTAGGCAGCGGATCGTCCCATCCTCTGTGAGGTATATTAGTCAGCGGATCGTCCCGTCCTCTGTGGGGTGTAGTCAGCGGATCGTCTTATCCTCCGTGAGGTATATTAGTCAGCGGATTGCCTCGTTCTCTGTGAGGTGTAGTAGGCAGCGGATCGTCCCATCCTCCGTGAGGTGTAGTAGTCAGCGGATCGTCCCATCCTCTGTGGGGTGTAGTCAGCGGATCGTCCTGTCCTCTGTGAGGTGTAGTAGTCAGCGGATCGTCCCATCCTCTGTGAGGTATATTAGTCAGCGGATCGTCCCGTCCTCTGTGGGGTGTAGTCAGCGGATCGTCCCATCCTCCGTGAGGTATATTAGTCAGCGGGTTGCCTCGTTCTCTGTGAGGTGTAGTAGGCAGCGGATCGTCCCATCCTCCGTGAGGTGTAGTAGTCAGCGGATCGTCCCATCCTCTGTGGGGTGTAGTCAGCGGATCGTCCTGTCCTCTGTGAGGTGTAGTAGGCAGCGGATCGTCCCATCCTCTGTGAGGTATATTAGTCAGCGGATCGTCCCGTCCTCTGTGGGGTGTAGTCAGCAGATCGTCCCATCCTCCGTGAGGTATATTAGTCAGCGGATTGCCTCGTTCTCTGTGAGGTGTAGTAGGCAGCGGATCGTCCCATCCTCCGTGAAGTATATTAGTCAGCGGATCGTCCCGTCCTCTGTGGGGTGTAGTCAGCGGATCGTCCAGTCCTCTGTGAGGTGTAGTAGTCAGCGGATCGTCCTGTCCTCTGTGAGGTGTAGTAGTCAGCGGAACGTCCCATCCTCTGTGGGGTGTAGTAGGCAGCGGATCGTCCCATCCTCTGTGAGGTATATTAGTCAGCGGATCGTCCCATCCTCTGTGAGGTATATTAGTCAGCGGATCGTCCCGTCCTCTGTGGGGTGTAGTAGTCAGCGGATCGTCCTGTCCTCTGTGAGGTGTAGTAGTCAGCGGATCGTCCCGTCCTCTGTGAGGTATATTAGTCAGCGGATCGTCCCTTCCTCTGTGGGGTGTAGTCAGCGGATCGTCCCATCCTCCGTGAGGTATATTAGTCAGCGGGTTGCCTCGTTCTCTGTGAGGTGTAGTAGGCAGCGGATCGTCCCATCCTCCGTGAGGTGTAGTAGTCAGCGGATCGTCCCATCCTCTGTGGGGTGTAGTCAGCGGATCGTCCTGTCCTCTGTGAGGTGTAGTAGGCAGCGGATCGTCCCATCCTCTGTGAGGTATATTAGTCAGCGGATCGTCCCGTCCTCTGTGGGGTGTAGTCAGCAGATCGTCCCATCCTCCGTGAGGTATATTAGTCAGTGGATTGCCTCGTTCTCTGTGAGGTGTAGTAGGCAGCGGATCGTCCCATCCTCCGTGAAGTATATTAGTCAGCGGATCGTCCCGTCCTCTGTGGGGTGTAGTCAGCGGATCGTCCAGTCCTCTGTGAGGTGTAGTAGTCAGCGGATCGTCCTGTCCTCTGTGAGGTGTAGTAGTCAGCGGAACGTCCCATCCTCTGTGGGGTGTAGTAGGCAGCGGATCGTCCCATCCTCTGTGAGGTATATTAGTCAGCGGATCGTCCCATCCTCTGTGAGGTATATTAGTCAGCGGATCGTCCCGTCCTCTGTGGGGTGTAGTAGTCAGCGGATCGTCCTGTCCTCTGTGGGGTGTAGTCAGCGGATCGTCCCATCCTCTGTGAGGTGTAGTCAGCGGATCGTCCTGTCCTCTGTGAGGTATAGTAGTCAGCGGATCGTCCTGTCCTCTGTGAGGTGTAGTCAGCGGATCGTCCTGTCCTCTGTGAGGTGTAGTCAGCGGATCGTCCTGTCCTCTGTGAGGTGTAGTAGTCAGCGGATCGTCCCATCCTCTGTGAGGTGTAGTAGTCAGCGGAACGTCCCATCCTCTGTGGGGTGTAGTAGGCAGCGGATCGTCCCATCCTCTGTGAGGTATATTAGTCAGCGGATCGTCCAATCCTCTGTGAGGTATATTAGTCAGCGGATCGTCCCGTCCTCTGTGGGGTGTAGTAGTCAGCGGATCGTCCTGTCCTCTGTGAGGTGTAGTAGTCAGCGGAACGTTCCATCCTCTGTGGGGTGTAGTAGTCAGCGGATCGTCCCATCCTCTGTGGGGTGTAGTAGTCAGCAGATCGTCCTGTCCTCTGTGAGGTGTAGTAGTCAGCAGAACGTTCCATCCTCTGTGGGGTGTAGTAGGCAGCGGATCGTCCCATCCTCTGTGGGGTGTAGTAGTCAGCGGATCGTCCCATCCTCTGTGGGGTGTAGTAGTCAGCGGATCGTCCCATCCTCTGTGGGGTGTAGTAGGCAGCGGATCGTCCCATCCTCTGTGGGGTGTAGTAGGCAGCGGATCGTCCCATCCTCTGTGAAGTATATTAGTCAGCGGATCGTCCTGTCCTCTGTGAGGTGTAGTCAGCGGATCGTCCCATCCTCTGTGAGGTATATTAGCGGATCGTCCCGTCCTCTGTGGGGTGTAGTAGGCAGCGGATCGTCCCATCCTCTGTGAGGTATATTAGTCAGCGGATCGTCCCGTCCTCTGTGAAGAATATTAGTCAGCGGATCGTCCCGTCCTCTGTGGGGTGTAGTCAGTGGATCGACCCATCTTCTGTGAGGTGTAGTAGTCAGCGGATCGTCCCGTCCTCTGTGAGGTGTAGTCAGCGGATCGTCCAGTCCTCTGTGAGGTGTAGTCAGCGGATCGTCCAGTCCTCTGTGAGGTGTAGTAGTCAGCGGATCGTCCCGTCCTCTGTGGGGTGTAGTAGGCAGCGGATCGTCCCATCCTCTGTGAGGTGTAGTAGTCAGCGGACCGTCCCGTCCTCTGTGAGGTGTAGTAGTCAGCGGACCGTCCCGTCCTCTGTGAGGTGTAGTAGTCAGCGGATCGTCCCATCTTCTGTGAGGTGTAGTAGTCAGCGGATCGTCCCATCCTCTGTGAGGTATATTAGTCAGCGGATCGTCCCATCCTCTGTGAGGTATATTAGTCAGCGGATCGTCCCGTCCTCTGTGGGGTGTAGTAGTCAGCGGATCGTCCTGTCCTCTGTGGGGTGTAGTCAGCGGATCGTCCCATCCTCTGTGGGGTGTAGTCAGCGGATCGTCCCATCCTCTGTGAGGTGTAGTAGTCAGCGGATCGTCCTGTCCTCTGTGAGGTGTAATAGTCAGCGGATCGTCCCATCCTCTGTGGGGTGTAGTAGGCAGCAGATCGTCCCATCCTCTGTGAAGTATATTAGTCAGCGGATCGTCCCGTCCTCTGTGGGGTGTAGTAGTCAGCGGATCGTCCTGTCCTCTGTGGGGTGTAGTAGTCAGCGGATCGTCCCGTCCTCTGTGAGGTGTAGTAGTCAGCGGATCGTCCCATCTTCTGTGAGGTGTAGTAGTCAGCGGATCGTCCCGTCCTCTGTGAGGTGTAGTAGTCAGCGGATCGTCCCATCTTCTGTGAGGTGTAGTAGTCAGCGGATCGTCCCGTCCTCTGTGAGGTGTAGTAGGCAGCGGATCGTCCCATCCTCTGTGAAGTATATTAGTCAGCGGATCGTCCTGTCCTCTGTGGGGTGTAGTAGTCAGCGGATCGTCCCATCCTCTGTGAGGTATATTAGTCAGCGGAACGTCCCGTCCTCTGTGGGGTGTAGTAGGCAGCGGATCGTCCCATCCTCTGTGAGGTGTAGTAGGCAGCGGATCGTCCCATCCTCTGTGAAGTATATTAGTCAGCGGATCGTCCTGTCCTCTGTGGGGTGTAGTAGTCAGCGGATCGTCCCATCCTCTGTGAAGTATATTAGTCAGCGGATCGTCCCGTCCTCTGTGGGGTGTAGTAGGCAGCGGATCGTCCCATCCTCTGTGGGGTGTAGTAGTCAGCAGATCGTCCCATCTTCTGTGGGGTATAGTAGTCAGCGGATCGTCCCATCCTCTGTGGGGTGTAGTAGTCAGCGGATCGTCCTGTCCTCTGTGAAGTATATTAGTCAGCGGATCGTCCTGTCCTCTGTGGGGTGTAGTAGTCAGCGGATCGTCCTGTCCTCTGTGAGGTGTAGTAGTCAGCGGATCGTCCTGTCCTCTGTGAGGTGTAGTCAGCGGAACGTCCCATCCTCTGTGGGGTGTAGTAGGCAGCGGATCGTCCCATCCTCTGTGGGGTGTAGGCAGCGGATCGTCCCGTCCTCTGTGGGGTGTAGTAGTCAGCGGAACGTCCCATCCTCTGTGGGGTGTAGTAGTCAGCGGATCGTCCCATCCTCTGTGGGGTGTAGTCAGCGGATCGTCCCATCCTCTGTGGGGTGTAGTAGGCAGCGGATCATCCCATCCTCTGTGGGGTGTAGTAGGCAGCGGATCGTCCCATCCTCTGTGAAGTATATTAGTCAGCGGATCGTCCCGTCCTCTGTGGGGTGTAGTAGTCAGCGGATCGTCCCATCCTCTGTGAGGTGTAGTAGTCAGCGGATCGTCCCATCTTCTGTGAGGTGTAGTAGTCAGCGGATCGTCCCGTCCTCTGTGGGGTGTAGTAGGCAGCGGATCGTCCCATCCTCTGTGAAGTATATTAGTCAGCGGATCGTCCCATCCTCTGTGAGGTGTAGTAGTCAGCGGATCGTCCCATCTTCTGTGAGGTGTAGTAGTCAGCGGATCGTCCCGTCCTCTGTGGGGTGTAGTAGGCAGCGGATCGTCCCATCCTCTGTGAAGTATATTAGTCAGCGGATCGTCCTGTCCTCTGTGGGGTGTAGTAGTCAGCAGATCGTCCCATCCTCTGTGGCGATACATACAGGAGGCTTCTCTGTTCATCCTTGTCTTGTATCAGGTGCCGAACACTTAATGTGGCGTCCTGGTGAATTGGGTGTCACCGCCTCCATGGCCGCTGGTGTCTTCTGGCCTCAGCTCCAGGTTTGGCTTTATATTCTAGGTCACCCTCTGCTCCAACACGGTGAAGAAGTACGAGCTGGCCCTGGTGGTAGACGTGGACGGCATCGGAGAGGAGGTCTTGGCTTTACCAGTGACGGGCAGGTAATTTGGGCATGTGCCATATGTGTCCCCCCCCTTGTGTGGGTGCTGACGTCATCTCGTGCCCAGGTGCCTGGTGCCACCACTATTTCTGGAGAACATTGCCGTCACATATAATCGCTGCTTCCTGGGATTCCCATATGAACGGACCGTGACCCTGCGCAATCCCAGTGGCCTTCGGGGATGTTATGTCTTCCTGCCGCAGGTACGTCCTCGCCCTCCGCTGTAACTGATCCTTGTGGAAGTAACTGATCAGCTGCCACTTCATCTTTACAGGGGTCCGACTCTTCCTGTGGGGTCTTGTATGACAGCCCGCAGCCACGGGGGATCATAGAAGCACACGGCAGCGTGGACATCCCGATAGTGCTGCGAGCCCAGCGGACCGGGGAGCTGAGCGCGAGGGCTCACACTGCTGTGTATGGAAGCCCCCAGCCACCACTGGTACCGCTGCCACCATTCCTGCCCCATACCATTCCCCAGCAGTGCCCACCTCTTTAATATGGGGGAACCCCACGTCTCCATTCCCAAGAGCCCCCTCAATACATACTATGCTATGTACCGCCAGAGCGGGTAATCGGTGTCGAGCCCCAGACTGGGTAATCGGTGCAGCACAATGCAGAGCACAGCCGAGTGCGCAGACCTCCACTATGGCGTCCAGTAGTGTGAGTCCTCTCGTCTGGTTCTTGTTCTGTTCATACATGAAGTCTGGAGGCCACCATTACTATTTTGGTCACTCTGGTCGGGGGGTGCAGGATGGTGACTCCTGGTATATGCTGTGTGAGTCTGGTGGAAGCTCTGAGGATAATCACACTGCACTGGATACGAGGTAGCTTGACAGTCCTGAGTGGGGGTCTCCAGCCCAGTTTCTCCTCTCTGGTTGCTGTAGCCGCTTCTGTTACTGATGCTGGGCTGTTTCTCACACATCTTATCTTTCATAGGACGTCCGTCTGCTGTGCATCGGGGAGGGGCCCGTCGTCCATGTTGATCCTAGTGAGGTGGATTTTGGGGATATTCCAGTTCTCACAGATGTTTTAAGAACAGTTCGTCTATGTAACCAGTCTCAGATCCCCGCTCGCTTCCACGCCACTATGGTAGGTGCAGAACCAGGGGGACCGGTCAAGGACAACCTGACATTATGCAGATCGGTCACTTCTCTGTATACCTACCTCTGCCCTTCGTGAATGAATACAGAGTAGTGATTGCCCCATTCTTACTGACTCCTGATGGGACTTCTTTTCTGCTTTTTGAGTTCCAATGGAGACTGATCGATACCCCGGCAATGAAGCCGCAGACCCCAATAATGAGAGCTAACTACCATCATCAATGAATAGTCTCTAGTGGAAAATATCCGGAACCTCAGAACCCCGTCATGCATGCTTAACAAAACTGTATCCTGTCACAGAATCCATACCATACCATCACCCCCATCCTACCCCTCAGTATCCCCGTCACCCCCATCCGAACCCTCGGTGTCCTTATCACCCCCCATTCTGCCAATCAGTGTTCTCGTCACCCCATCCTGCCCCTTGATGTTCTTGTCACCCTCATCCTGCCCTTCGGTGTTCTTGTCACCGTCATCATACGCCTCGGTGTTCTCGTCACCCTCATCCTGCCCCTCGGTGTCCCCGACACCCTCATCCTTCCCCTTTGGTGTTCTAGTCACCCTCATCTTGCCTCTCGGTGTCCTCGTCACCCTCATCTTGCCTCTCTGTGTCCTCGTCACCCTCATCCTGCCTCTCGGTGTCCTCGTCACCCACATCCTGCCCCTCGGTGTCCTCGTCACTCGGTGTCCTCATCACTCCTATCCTGTCCCTCTCTGTCCTCGTCACCCTCATCCTGCCCCACGGTATTCTCATCACCCTAATCCTTCCCCTCTGTGTCCCAGTCACCCCATCCTTCTCCTTGGTGTCTGTCACCCTCATCCTTCCCCTCGGTGTCCTCGTCACCCCCATCCTGCCCCACGGTATTCTCATCACCCTAATCCTTCCCCTCTGTGTCCCAGTCACCCCCATCCTTCTCCTCGGTGTCTGTCACCCTCATCCTTCCCCTCGGTGTCCTCGTCACCCCCATCCTGCACCTCGGTGTTCCCATCACTCTCATCCTTCCCCTTGGTGTCCCGTCACTCCCATCCTGCCCTTCGGTGTCCCGTCATCCACATCCCTTGGTGTCATTGTCACCTCCATCCTGCCCCTCAGTTTTCTTATCACCCCCATCCTGCCCCTTGGTGTTCTAATCACCCCCATCCTGTGCCCCGGTGTCTCCGTCACCCCCCATCCTGCCCGTGGGTGTCCTGTCACCCCCATCCCGCCCCTCAATGTCCTGTCACCCCCTTCCCAATCCTGCTCCTCGGTTTGTCATGTGTCTCTGTGACTCCCTCATTCATGTGCTCACTTCTCTCGGCTCAATGCCTCTCACTTGCCAGGAGTCAACAGTCTTATTTGTCTTCTTCACAGACGCGGAAACGCTCTTTATGGCGAGTAGAGCCGAGCTGTGGGGAAGTTCCTCCAGAAGGTGAGGTCCATCTGACTCTTGTGGCCTTTCTGGATGACACCCTGGCCTTCAGAGATACCGTCCAGCTGCTCATCACGGACAGCAGCACCAATCTGATCCCAGTGTTTGCTGTGGGCACCGGGACCACCATCGTCACTGACCGGCCACTCGCTCCAGTGGTGAATCTGGGGGCACATTTCAGGTACATGGACCCAGTGATCTAGGAACGATAAGCTGAGACATAGGGACAGAGAGACAGACAGAGAGGGAGACAGACTGATAGAGACAGACAGACTGACACAGAGAGAGACAGACATAGACAGTCCAACAGAGAGACAGACTGACACAGAGAGAAATAGACTAGCACAATTCTGCTGCCCCTCGACTTGCTGCTGCCCTTTGTCCGATGCTACCCCTCTCCTCGCTGCTGCCCGTCGCCTGCTGATGCCCCTCGCCTCACTGCTTCCTGTTGTTCTGCTGCCCCTTGCCTGATGCTGCCCTTCGCCTGCTGCTGCCCCTCGCCCGCTGCTGCTCCTTATTCTGCTGCCCCTCGCTGCTGCCTGCTGTGCTGCTGCCCCTCACCTGCTGCTGATCCTCACCCGCTGCCCCTCTCCTGCTGCTGCCCCTCGTCTTGCTGATGCCCCTCTCCTGTTGCTTCCCCTTGTCATGCTGCAGTCCATCTCCCGCTGCTGCTCCTTATTCTGCTGTCCCTCATCTTGCTGCTGCCCCTCGTTGTGCTGCTGCCTCTCGCCTGCTGAAGTGATCACATGGTAGATGGTTGTTGCTTTCGGCTGTGGACATGGTGAGATAATGTGGTAGCACCGGCCCTGTACGTCCTGTAACTAGACTGACATACTATGAGGAGGAGCCGAGCTGTCCGCCGGCCGCCATGTTGTACATGGCTGCTCGCCAGCTGCACCCATGATGACGGGGTCACGTGTCCTCACCTCTCTGCAGTGTTCATGGAGATGCAGCGTCTGGTGTCAGTGGAAAGTTTGTGGTGGGGGTCCAGCTCTGATGGTGGGTAGGGGGCGGCGCTGGGTCACTTTCCTAGCTTGGCTGCTTGCTCTATTGTTCGGGGATGTCAGTGACACCGGAGCCTTTGTGTTTGGTCAAAGCTTTAGTCGATGGGAACATAATGCCAGTATTAGGTGCCACTGAACCTGACCCTCGCTGGCCATGAATGATGCTGGCGGGCACGGCGGCGGTGAACCAGCCCCTGGTACATGCCGCTGCCAGTCTCCCGCTGCTGCTCCTTGTCATCGTCTTTGTCCTGCACCCTGCCGAGTATAATGGCAGCCGTGGAAGAGAACACCAGCGTAACTTCATCCGAGCTCCCGGCCGTAACTCAAGAAGCTGCCGAGAGCGTAACCCTAGAGCAGCGTGACCCTGCCCGCTTTTCTGCAACACCGAGCAGATGATGGTCACCCCGAGACCCTCACCGCACACCCTGACTCCTATTACATAACGGCTTGTGATGGACATCCTTCACCATCTCTGTATTTCTGGTCCCAGCTGTGCTGTGTCCTCTTCTGCCGCGGTGGCCGCAGCGTTGGTGCCTGTAGATGAGGCGCAGGCTGTGTGCAAAGTTCCTACCAACGTGCTGCTATGTAATGCACCTCTGTCCTCATCTTCATGCAGTGCCGGTCCCTGCTGCTACCACTTCACCATGACGAACTGCGGGCGTCGCACTCACCAGCTGTACTGGATGACAGAGGGATTCCCTCAGTTCAGCAAAAGACAGCACCTTCCTAGCCTTAAACCCGGGGCCCCTAATCCTGAGCCCCAGGGCCCCGTGTTCAGAATGCTCCCATCACGAATGGAGCTGAATCCGGGGCAGAGCATTGATGTGGTGCTAGAGGGATCCTCCACCACCCCAAAGGTGAGCAGTAGTGGTGGCAGCAGCCATCAGTGCACCGGGGCGCACATGGTACTCGGTCTGTTCGGGGATTGTCCCTGTGTCACCTCTTGTGTTGCAGATGGTGAAGGAGCGGCTGGTGGGGCAGGCCATTATAGGAAAACAGTCTGGGAAGGAAAAAATCCTGGTGGCCGATGTGATCTGTGAGTTCATTGCTCCTGTGCTTCATCTGTCCAAGCAGAGGCTGCACTTCTACGTGGAGAAGGTGAGACACTGCCCGCGGCTATCAGCCAGCCTCCACCACCGAGTGCTCCTCGGTCACTTGCCATGTCCTGTGCCTTTTCAGCTACCAGAAGAAGAGCTAAAGGAGAAGTGCGAGTCTGTGACCCTGAGAAATGTGTCCTCACTGCCTCTGACAATCCTCCTCTCCCTGAAGCCTCCGTTCTCCTTCTGCCACAGCGGTGCCGTCCAGGAGGAGGATGAGGAGGTAGTGCCCAGCAGTAGTGCTCAACAGTAGTCCCCGGCAGTAGTGCTCAACAGTAGTCCCCGGCAGTAGTGCCTAGCAGTAGTGCTCAAGAGTAGTGCCCGGCAGTAGTGCTCAACAGTAGTCCCCGGCAGTAGTGCCTAGCAGTAGTGCTCAACAGTAGTGCCCGGCAGTAGTGCTCAACAGTAGTCCCCGGCAGTAGTGCCTAGCAGTAGTGCTCAACAGTAGTGCCCGGCAGTAGTGCTCAACAGTAGTCCCCGGCATTAGTGCCTAGCAGTAGTGCTCAACAGTAGTGCCCGGCAGTAGTGCTCAACAGTAGTCCCCGGCAGTAGTGCCCAGCAGTAGTGCTCAAAAGTATTCCCCGGCAGTAGTGCTCAACATTAGTCCCCGGCAGTAGTGCTCAACAGTAGTCCCCGGCAGTAGTGCCTAGCAGTAATGCTCAACAGTAGTGCCCAGCATTAGTGTCCAGCAGTACTGTAGCTGAGTCTCCTTACACAGAGGAGAGAAAGCAACTTTCCTCACTTCTCTTTTTTGTGCATTTTCATTGTACACAGGTAGGAGCCCCCCTAACCAGCATTCAGCACCAGCACCCCAAAACTCTCCCAAAACGCACCAGTGCCCCAAAACTCCCCCAATCAGTACCAGTGCCCCAAAACTCACCACCAGTCAGCACCAGTGCCCCAAAACTCACCACCAGTCAGCACCAGTGCCCCAAATCTCACCGTCAGTCGGCACCAGTGGCCCAAAACTCACTGTCAGTCAGCACCAGTGCCCCAAATCTCACCGTCAGTGAGCACCAGTGCCCCAAATCTCACCGTCAGTCAGCACCAGTGCCCTAAAACTCCCCCAATCAGCACCAGTGCCCCAAAACTCACCACCAGTCAGCACCAGTGCCCCAAATCTCACCGTCAGTGAGCACCAGTGCCCCAAAATCTCACCGTCAGTCAGCACCAGTGCCCCAAATCTCACCGTCAGTCAGCACCAGTGCCCCAAATCTCACTGTCAGCACCAGTGCCCCAAATCTCACCGTCAGTCAGCACCAGTGCCCCAAATCTCACCGTCAGTGAGCACCAGTGCCCCAAATCTCACCGTCAGTCAGCACCAGTGCCCCAAAACTCCCCCAATCAGCACCAGTGCCCCAAAACTCACCACCAGTCAGCACCAGTGCCCCAAATCTCACCGTCAGTGAGCACCAGTGCCCCAAAATCTCACCGTCAGTCAGCACCAGTGCCCCAAATCTCACCGTCAGTCAGCACCAGTGCCCCAAATCTCACTGTCAGCACCAGTGCCCCAAATCTCACCGTTAGTCAGCACCAGTGCCCCAGATCTCACCGTCAGTCAGCACCAGTGCCCCAAATCTCACCGTCAGTCAGCACCAGTGCCCCAAATCTCACTGTCAGTCAGCAGCAGTGCCGCAAAACTCACTGTCAGTCAGCAGCAGTGCCGCAAAACTCACCGTCAGTCAGCACCAGGGCCCCAAAACTCCCCTCAGTCAGCACCAGGGCCCCAAATCTCACCGTCAGTCAGCACCAGTGCCCCAAAACTCCCCCAATCAGCACCAGTGCCCCAAAACTCACCACCAGTCAGCACCAGTGCCCCAAATCTCACCGTCAGTCAGCACCAGTGCCCCAAATCTCACTGTCAGCACCAGTGCCCCAAATCTCACTGTCAGTCAGCACCAGTGCCCCAAATCTCACCGTCAGTCAGCACCAGGGCCCCAAATCTCACCGTCAGTCAGCACCAGTGCCCCAAATCTCACCGTCAGTCAGCACCAGTGCCCCAAGTCTCACTGTCAGTCAGCACCAGTGCCCAAAAACTCACCGTCAGTCAGCACCAGTGCCTCAAAACTCCCCTCAGTCAGCACCAGTGCCCCAAATCTCACCGTCAGTCAGCACCAGTGCCCCAAATCTCACCGTCAGTCAGCACCAGTGCCCCAAATCTCACCGTCAGTCAGCAGCAGTGCCCCAAATCTCACCGTCAGTCAGCACCAGTGCCCCAAATCTCACTGTCAGTCAGCACCAGTGCCCCAAATCTCACTGTCAGTCAGCACCAGTGCCCCAAATCTCACCGTCAGTCAGCACCAGTGCCCCAAATCTCACCGTCAGTCAGCAGCAGTGCCCCAAATCTCACCGTCAGTCAGCACCAGTGCCCCAAATCTCACTGTCAGTCAGCACCAGTGCCCAAAAACTCACCGTCAGTCAGCACCAGTGCCTCAAAACTCCCCTTAGTCAGCACCAGTGCCCCAAATCTCACCGTCAGTCAGCACCAGTGCCCCAAATCTCACCGTCAGTCAGCACCAGGGCCCCAAAACTCCCCTCAGTCAGCACCAGCACCCCAAAACTCCCCTCAGTCAGCACCAGCGCCCAAAAACTCCCCTCAGTCAGCACTAGTTCCCCAAAACACATTGCCAGTCAGCACCAGTGCCCCAAAACTCATTGCCAGTCAGCACCAGTGCCCCAAAACTCCCCTCAGTCAGCACTAGTTGCCAAAACTCATTGCCAGTCAGCACCAGCGCCCCAAAACTCACCGTCAGTCAGCACCAGTGCCCCAAATCTCACCGTCAGTGAGCACCAGTGCCCCAAATCTCACCGTCAGTCAGCACCATTGTGCCCCAAAACTCCCCCAATCAGCACCAGCACCCCAAAACTCACCATCAGTGAGCACCAGTGCCCTAAATCTCACCATCAGTCAGCACCAGTGCCCCAAATCTCACTGTCAGCACCAGTGCCCCAAATCTCTCCGTCAGTCAGCACCAGTGCCCCAAATCTCACCGTCAGTCAGCACCAGTGCCCCAAATCTCAGTGTCAGTCAGCACCAGTGCCCCAAATCTCACTGTCAGCACCAGTGCCCCAAATCTCACCTTCAGTCAGCACCAATGCCCCAAATCTCACCGTCAGTCAGCACCAATGCCCCAAATCTCACCGTCAGTCAGCACCAGTGCCCCAAATCTCACCGTCAGTCAGCACCAGTGCCCCAAATCTCACCGTCAGTCAGCACCAGTGCCCCAAATCTCACTGTCAGCACCAGTGCCCCAAATCTCACCGTCAGTCAGCACCAGTGCCCCAAATCTCACTGTCAGCACCAGTGCCCCAAATCTCACCGTCAGTCAGCACCAGTGCCCCAAATCTCACCGTCAGTCAGCACCAGTGCCCCAAATCTCACCGTCAGTCAGCACCAGTGCCCCAAATCTCACCGTCAGTCAGCAGCAGTGCCCCAAATCTCACCGTCAGTCAGCACCAGTGCCCCAAATCTCACCGTCAGTCAGCACCAGTGCCCCAAATCTCACCGTCAGTCAGCACCAGTGCCCCAAATCTCACTGTGAGTCAGCACCAGGGCTCCAAATCTCACTGTCAGTCAGCACCAGTGCCCAAAAACTCACCGTCAGTCAGCAGCAGTGCCCCAAATCTCACCGTCAGTCAGCAGCAGTGCCCCAAATCTCACTGTCAGTCAGCAGCAGTGCCCCAAATCTCACCGTCAGTCAGCAGCAGTGCCCCAAATCTCACTGTCAGTCAGCAGCAGTGCCCCAAATCTCACCGTCAGTCAGCACCAGTGCCCCAAATCTCACCGTCAGTCAGCAGCAGTGCCCCAAATCTCACCGACAGTCAGCACCAGTTCCCCAAATCTCACTGTCAGTCAGCACCAGGGCCCCAAATCTCACTGTCAGTCAGCACCAGTGCCCAAAAACTCACCGTCAGTCAGCACCAGTGCCTCAAAACTCCCCTCAGTCAGCACCAGTTCCCCAAATCTCACCGTCAGTCAGCACCAGTGCCCCAAATCTCACCGTCAGTCAGCACCAGTGCCCCAAATCTCTCCGTCAGTCAGCACCAGGGCCCCAAATCTCACCGTCAGTCAGCACCAGTGCCCCAAATCTCTCCGTCAGTCAGCACCAGGGCCCCAAATCTCACTGTCAGCACCAGTGCCTCAAAACTCCCCTCAGTCAGCACCAGTGCCCCAAATCTCACCGTCAGTCAGCACCAGTGCCCCAAATCTCACCGTCAGTCAGCACCAGTGCCCCAAATCTCACCGTCAGTCAGCACCAGGCCCCAAATCTCACCGTCAGTCAGCACCAGGGCCCCAAAACTCCCCTCAGTCAGCACCAGCGCCCCAAAACTCCCCTCAGTCAGCACCAGCGCCCAAAAACTCTCCTCAGTCAGCACTAGTTCCCCAAAACTCCCCTCAGTCAGCACCAGCGCCCCCAAACTCCCCTCAGTCAGCACTAGTTCCCCAAAACTCATTGCCAGTCAGCACCAGTGCCCCAAAACTCATTGCCAGTCAGCACCAGTGCCCCAAAACTCCCCTCAGTCAGCACTAGTTCCCAAAACTCATTGCCAGTCAGCACCAGTGCCCCAAAACTCATTGCCAGTCAGCACCAGTGCCCCAAAACTCATTGCCAGTCAGGACCAGTGCCTCCAAACTGCCCCCAGGCATCAATGCTCCTCCTGGTCAATGCCTGTGCCCCCTGCCTCTAGGGCGGTCTCAGGTCCTGATCTCGGGGGCACGCTGCTCACGGCACAGACACACGGGACTCGGTCGTGCACAGAGGTCGGGGGAGCGCGGCGGCTCTGTAATTTTGCTCTTCCCTTTGCAGCTTATTGCTCATGTCCGGCACCTCCTGCTTTTCTGTCCTGCAGCAGGAAGGGTTCGGGTGGGTTTTCTGCCATTTCCCCACAATGTTGTGGCTTCTGTTTCCCCTCCAGAGTCCTCTGCGCCTTGACACCAATGAAGAAGTGGAGCTGACCATTAGATTTGACCCGACTTTCATTGATGATCTCCAAAGCCGAGTCCTGGAGGAGGTTTTGTCCATCAGCTTCGCTGAGCACCCACATACGGAGCACGTCACCCTGCAGGCGGAGGTGCACTTCCCCAACCTCCACTTCTCCGAATCTCACATCCACTTTGGCTGCATTCTCAATGATACGGAGGTGACCCGAGAGCTGGAGGTGACCAACGTCAGCCCGCTGCCCGTGCAGTACCGCTGGGCCTTCATGACGGAGGGCAGGTGAGGCCCCTGGTGATGCCCCCATCTAGCTCCTCCGGACCTGCTCTCCCTCTATTCCTCTGACTTCTTTGCTGGATATGGAGTGATTGGTGCTGACCACTCTGTTTTGCAGATTGCCGGACCCTGGCGACCATCCTGGAGGTGCTGGAGAAGACTCTGATCCATCTGGAAGGTGGGAGTCACCACATGCATGATCTGCACTCACAATGTCCGCTCCTGGGGGGTGATAAAACCATCTAATGACCCCTTCTAATCTCCAGGCAACATGAACCCCACAAATCAAGAGCTCCTGTCCTGGCGATCTGCACCCAAACTCTGGACCCCCAGCCAGAGGTAGGGTCCTGTTCTTTTCTGTCTCCTCCGTGGATCGTGGTCTGATCAGATTGCAATACGTGGCTGGCCGTGGATTGAGGGTGATCATGCTCTGCTCAGGAAACCCGCAGCCAGGCCATGCATTGCAGTCTATGCTCTCACTGATTTGCACAGAAGTATGAATGAGCTCTTATCCTTAGGCTACACACATTAGATAGCTGTCTGCCGCTCTATCCCCTGCTCCCCTCGTGCACGCTCAGCTGGGCAGAGCATGCACGTGTTTTCAGTAGGAGGCTAGAAGTCTACTAGCAGGTTATTTCCTTTGCCAAATAAGAGTTCGGGACATTAAAATCCAAAATCACTGGATTCATTTGACCGATGTGCTTCCATTGTGGTCCGAGACGCTTCTCTCTTCCTCATCTGATCCCCTCGGTTTTCAGTCTGTGACACCAGGCACCGGACATGGCGTAATGGTGGCAGAAGAACTCAAGACCACCGGAGTAGAGGAGGTATGCAGGGTCATGGTGTCTGCCCCCCCTGTAATTTCCCCAGCACCGAGGGTCCACATCTCCTGTAATTTCCCACCACCGGGGGTGTCTGGTGTTCTCCCCTCCAGGTGTTTGACGTTCTTCCTCAATTTGGGACCCTGCAGCCAGGAGAGAGTCAGGTCGTGTCATTTACATTCTATGGCCACACCGGCGTCAGCGGCAGGGTCCGGGCCCTGTGTACAGTTTATGGGGGTCCCGTGTATGAAATCAGCCTGTATGGTGAGGCCTCACTCGTCAGCTATGAACTGAGCACCAGAGAAATCGACTTTGGAGTCCAGGTAACATGGAACACGTGTGGCAAGAGTGGGGGGACGGCAGCCTGTGTGAGTGTTCTCGCCGTGACACTGTATGGGGCACACGCATGTGCTAACCTGTACATATCGATGGGGGTATGATGCGGACAGTGAGGGGGGTGACACACGGGCATGGCTGGCGGCGGGGAGGGGGTGACGCAATGGTCACAGCCGCCTGCGGGGGGCAACGCGGGGGTCACGGGGATGGGAGGGCGACGCAGGAATTGTGATGGGGAGGGGGGCGACGTAGGGGGCCCGGCCAGCAGTTGAGAGAGGAGTGAGTGCAGGTGTCACGGACTGTGGCAGGGATGAGGGCGATGCGGGGGCCCATATGGTGGCGGGGAGGGGGGTGCGATGCGTGGGTCTCTGACGGCGGGGAGGGGGGTGACGCTGGTTCACTGCTGGCTGCAGGAAGGGGGGCGACGCAGGTTCACTGCTAGGGGAGGGGAGGGCGACGCGGGTTCACTGCGAGGGCGACGCGGGTTCACTGCTGGGGGAGGGGAGGGGGGTGTCATGGGTCTAATGCTGGCGGAATGGAGGGGGGCTACGCGGGTTCGCTGCTGGCGGAAGGGAGGGGGGGCAACACGGGTTCGCTGCTTGCGGAAGGGAGGGGGGCAACGCGGGTTCACTGCTGGCGGAGGAGAGAGGCGACACGGGTTCACTGCTGGCGGAGGGGAGGGTTGCGACATGGGTTCACTGCTGGTGGAGGGGGGGCGATGTGGGTTCACTGCTGGTGGAGGAGAGGGGGGCGATGCGGGTTCACTGCTGGCGGAGGGGAGGGGGGCGACGCGGGTTCACTTATGGGGGAGGGGGCGACGCCGGTACGCTGCTGGGGGAGGGGGGGCAACACGGGTTCACTGCTGGCGGAGGGGGGGGCGACACGGGTTCACTGCTGGCAGAGGGGGGGCGACGTGGGTTCACTGCTGGCTTAGGGGAGGGGTGGCGACGCGGGTTCACTGCTTGCAGAGGGGAGAGTACCTGAGATTGAGCATTATGAATAACAGCTGTTTGTTATCACAGGTGATTGACCAGGTGGCCGAGGCCCAGATTGTCCTCAGGAACACGGGGAGGGTCGGCTTCCCATTTACTGTGCTGCACCAGAGGGAGGAGCGGCATCCGTGTCCCGTGGAGCCGCATGTCCAGCCCCGGAGTGTGAGTGCGCCCTCGGCTGGTTACTAACTTAATTTCCTTCTATGACAGAATCACTGACTGTGTGGATCAGGGAAATGCTGTAGATATAGTATATCTTGACTTCAGCAAAGCATTTGACAAAGTATCTCACACAATCCTTATTGAAAAAATGACTAAGTATGGAATGGACAAGGCAACTGTTAGGTGGATTCCTAACTGGATTAGTGTTCGGACCCAAAGAGTGGTCGTAAATGGCTGCACATCCAGTTGGAAGAATGTCTCAAGTGGGGTACCACAGGGCTCTGTCCTGGGCCCTGTATTGTTCAACATCTTTATCAACGATTTAGATGAAGGCATTGAGGGTAAACTGATTAAATTTGCTGATGACACAAAGCTAGGAGGGATAGCTAATACTAGAGAAGAGAGAGAGAGGATTCAAAAAGATTTAAATAAACTGGAGAAGTGGGCAGCAACTAACAGAATGGTTTTTAACATGGAAAAATGCAAAGTACTACATCTGGGCAATAAAAATGAAAAAAGCATATACAGAATGGGAGGAATAGGGCTAAGCAACAGCACATGTGAAAAAGACTTGGGTATACTAATAGATCACAGACTGAATATGAGTCAACAGTGTGATGCAGCAGCAAAAAAGGCAAATGCAATTCTAGGATGTATTAACAGAAGCATACAGTCTAGATCACGTGAAGTCATTATTTCCCTCTACTCCTCTTTGGTCAGACCTCATCTGGAATATTGTGTCCAGTTTTGGGCACCACATTTTAAAAAAGACATCAACAAACTGGAGCAAGTTCAGAAAAGAGCGACCAGAATGGTGACCGGTCTGCAAACCCTGTCTTATGAGGAAAGGTTGCAGGATTTGGGAATGTTTAGTTTGCAGAAGAGAAGACTGAGAGGAGACTTAATAGCTGTCTACAAATATCTAAAGGGCTGTCACATTGTAGAAGGATCAACTTTATTCTCATTTGCACAAGGAAAGACTAGAAGCAATGGGATGAAACTGAATGGGAGGAGACACAGATTAGATATCAGAAAAATTGTTTTGACAGTGAGGGTGATCAATGAGTGGAACAGGCTGCCACGAGAGGTGGTGAGTTCTCCTTCAATAGAAGTCTTCACACAGAGGCTGGACAGACATCTGTGTGAGATGGTTTAGTGACTGCTGCATTGAGCAGGGGGTTGGACCAGATGGCCCAGGAGGTCCCTTCCAACTCTACCATTCTATGAGTCCATTGTACAGGACTTGTCGCCCCCTAGAGGAATCTTTGTGGAGTGCGCACACGGCTCCACTTGCCACCTGCGTGTCCTTACATAACCCCGGCATTAGCAGAGCCGGAGCGCACAGTACAGACATTATAGTGGCCGATCCCTCAGTTGAAGATGCAGGCGCTGTCGCTGCACCCAGAGCCTCGCTGTTATAGCGGGATGGATATGTGCGGCGGTGACACATGTGAGGACGGCGTCATATAACCGCGGGAGGGAGCGCTGCACAGAATTGCCCCCCTGTGGACAGGACTCTCACTGCAGCTCCCTGCCTCCTATGTAGTGTGTCTGTACCAAAGATATAGAGAGTGTGCCCCCTGTGGACAGGACCCTCACTGCAGCTCCCTGCCTCCTATGTAGTGTCTGTACAGAGGATATAGAGAGTCTGCCCCCCTGTGGACAGGACCCTCACTGCAGCTCCCTGCCTCCTATGTAGTGTCTGTACAGAGGATATAGAGAGTCTGCCCCCCTGTGGACAGGACCCTCACTGCAGCTCCCTGCCTCCTATGTAGTGTCTGTACAGAGGATATAGAGAGTCTGCCCCCCTGTGGACAGGACCCTCACTGCAGCTCCCTGCCTCCTATGTAGTGTCTGTACAGAGGATGTAGAGAGTCTGCCCCCCTGTGGACAGGACCCTCACTGCAGCTCCCTGCCTCCTATGTAGTGTCTGTACAGAGGATATAGAGAGTCTGCCCCCCTGTGGACAGGACCCTCACTGCAGCTCCCTGCCTCCTATGTAGTGTGTCTGTACAGAGGATATAGAGAGTCTGCCCCCCTGTGGACAGGACCCTCACTGCAGCTCCCTGCCTCCAATGTGTCTGTACAGAGGATATAGAGAGTCTGCCCCCCTGTGGACAGGACCCTCACTGCAGCTCCCTGCCTCCTATGTAGTGTATCTGTACAGAGGATATAGAGAGTCTGCCCCCTGTGGACAGGACCCTCACTGCAGCTCCCTGCCTCCTATGTAGTGTGTCTGCACAGAGGATATAGAGAGTCTGCCCCCTGTGGACAGGACCCTCACTGCAGCTCCCTGCCTCCTATGTAGTGTGTCTGTACAGAGGATATAGAGTCTGCCCCCCTGTGGACAGGACCCTCACTGCAGCTCCCTGCCTCCTATGTAGTGTCTGTACAGAGGATATAGAGAGTCTGCCCCCCTGTGGACAGGACCCTCACTGCAGCTCCCTGCCTCCTATGTAGTGTGTCTGTACAGAGGATATAGAGAGTCTGCCCCCCTGTGGACAGGACCCTCACTGCAGCTCCCTGCCTCCAATGTAGTGTCTGTACAGAGGATATAGAGAGTCTGCCCCCCTGTGGACAGGACCCTCACTGCAGCTCCCTGCCTCCTATGTAGTGTATCTGTACAGAGGATATAGAGAGTCTGCCCCCTGTGGACAGGACCCTCACTGCAGCTCCCTGCCTCCTATGTAGTGTGTCTGCACAGAGGATATAGAGAGTCTGCCCCCTGTGGACAGGACCCTCACTGCAGCTCCCTGCCTCCTATGTAGTGTGTCTGCACAGAGGATATAGAGAGTCTGCCCCCTGTGGACAGGACCCTCACTGCAGCTCCCTGCCTCCTTTGTAGTGTCTGTACAGAGGATATAGAGAGTCTGCCCCCTGTGTGTATGTATGATGTGTGTGTATAAACATATATGTAGGCTAAAGGGACAGAAGAATAAACAGTCAATTGACCATGTCTCTAGTGAGGATGCTAGGTAAAGGTTATAGTGCAAAAATAGCAAAGCTGGACATATAAGAGAAAAAGATGGACAGAAAGCCATTT
This sequence comes from Dendrobates tinctorius, assembly GCF_039654945.1. Classification (NCBI taxonomy): domain Eukaryota; kingdom Metazoa; phylum Chordata; class Amphibia; order Anura; family Dendrobatidae; genus Dendrobates; species Dendrobates tinctorius. The sequence goes on from NW_027362112.1 coordinate 1,280,887, forward strand.
AAATGTAAAAGTTTATGGAAAATAAATGAAAACATTATTTAAAAAGTGCATATAACAAAGGAATGTGTGGTGAAGCCAGTGTTAGGTCAGAAAGAGAGGGCAGCACAGCTGACAGGATCATAAGATGTGACATCACGTAAGATCGCGTTCAATAAAGATCCACAAATGAATAGAAAATAATATAACTTTGTGCACATATGTGTAAGAAACTATACCCAACTTAATATTGGTGAGTATTTACCCAAAATAGCAGAAAGTGACACATAAACATGAAGAAAGTGAGCAATAACAATAATATTGTGCAGAGGTTAAATTATCTGAAAGCTGTGGTGCCACCACCCCAACGCGCGTTTGGACTGTAGTGCCTTCTTCTGGCCTTGACTCCCCTAAAAGAAGGCACAACAGCCCAAACGCGTAGACACTGTATGTGTTCTGTGTAGAGTGTCTACATGGTGTGTATGTATGATGTCTGTGTTCTGTGTACAGTGTGTGTGTAACGTCGGCAGCCGTGCCCGCCTCCGTCCCACCAGCACCGGGTCCCGCCGCTGCATCTCCTTACCCAGCCTGCCGCGCTCCTCTCTGCTCACGCGCGCTCCCTCCTCCTCCTCCTTCCTCTCGGGCTGCTGCAAGCCCGCACATGCGCCTTAGGTTGCGGGCGCGCGCCCGCCTGATTGTTTACCCCTTGCGATGGGCGGCTGCCAGATCTCGGCAGCCAACCACCTGCCAGCAGGGGATATATCAGGCGTCCTGATTATTGTGTGCCGTACATGCACTGATCTGGCCGCTTATAGTTTGTCTATTGTCTCTGCCTCTGTCTCTTGGTTCCCCAGTCCCAGCCTTGTTGTCTCTGCCACTGTTTGCTTTCTCCTGCCTCCCTTCCTGTCTTCCGCCCTGCCTGGCCCTTGTTCACAGCCTATGTTCCCTCTGGTCTCTGTCTCCTTTCCGTCCTCGATTGTCTGTCCGCTCCCTGTCCTGTTCTCCTGTCTGCTGTCCGTCTGTCGTCCTAGCTGTTCCTGGTGCTAAACCGCTCCGTGCCTCTCCCCGCGCTTACCGCACGGATTCTCGTACCTTGGTTCCTGTCCGGTATCCCACTCCTGCCTGTGGCCACTCCGGTCCTTCGAGCCGCTCCTCTTGGCTCCAGCTGTCGCGGTGTCTGACCCCCCGCGGGCCTGCCCCTAGCGGTCCCTGTATAGGGGTCGGTTCCACCTGGCGCGCTCACCCCGAGGCTCTCAGTTCCACGATCCAGAGGTTCCACTCTCGGACGCTGCCAAAACCCCAGAAGCGTCACAGTGTGTGTAGTGTATATATACTGTATATCGTGTACTATGTATATATGAGTGGTGTGTAGTGTCTACGGTGGTACGGAAAGTATTCAGACCCCTCTACATTTTTCACTCTTTTGAATTTACCAAATGGCTGCAATGAAACAAAGTTCATTTTTCCTCATTAGTGCGCACTCTGCACCCCATCCTGACTGAAAAAATCAGAAATGGAGAAATTTTTACAAATTTATTAAAAAAGAAAACCTGAAATCTCCCATGGTCATAAGTATTCAGCCCCTTTGCTCAGTATTGAGTAGACGCACCTTTTGAGCTAGTACAGCCATGAGTCTTCTTGGGAATGATGCCACAAGGTTTTCACCCCTGGATTTGGGGATCCTCGGTCATTCTTCCTTGCAGATCCTCTCCACTTCCGTCAGGTTGGATGGTAAACGTTTGTGGACAGCCATTTTCAGGTCTCTCCAGAGATGCTCAGTTGGGTTTAGGTCAGGGCTCTGGCTGGGCTGGTCAGGAATAGTCACCGAGTTGTTCTGAAGCCACTCCTTTGTTATTTTAGCTGTGTGCTTAGGGTCATTGTCTTGTTGGAAGGTGAACCTTTGGCCAGGTCTGAGGTCCAGAGCACTCTGGCAGAGGTTTTCATCCAGGATATCTCTGTGCTTGGCCGCATTCATGTTTCCTTCAATGGCAACTGTGACGAACAGCCCACGGCCGTTCGTCCACTTACGGAGGCGACTAATGGGGGTCCCGCTGCCACCAAAACGCGACGGACAGCGGACCCTGTGTCACCACTATGTCACAGTCCCACCACTGACACGGGTGTATCAGCGGACGGAGGGACGAGACACACTGCCGGCACACGGCTATCACAGGCACCGTTGGGGCTTATCTTAGTTATCCCACCACTGGCACCATGTGACAAAAATATCCAGCAAGCTACTCTCGCTCTACAATTTGCCGCAGGGGGAGTTTAATTTGGATGCCCCGCCACTGCTATCAATCTTCCAAGTACTGCGGGGATTTATGTATATCCCACTTTCTCAGTTCCACTTTGGAACTCGCAGCTCTCCGGCGCCCCCCTTACCCTCAGGTCAGTCAGGGAACTGCACCTAGGATAATTAGTCGCCGGACGGACTGCCTGTTGTGAACCGGCAATTGGGCTTCTGCAGTAAGGGAGTTATCAATGCTGAGGCCGCAGCCCCTTATTCAGCAATATAAGACCCTTCTAGACTGCCAGCAAGCCGCAATAGCCGTACACAACGCGCTGCCACCAGTCACGGTTACTTAATTCACAGTGTTAAATTAAGAGGGTCCGTGGCAAACCCCTTGAATTAGTAGCGATTATCTAACAAAGGCGTATAGTTCGATTCTTAGAGCATGGAGACAGATCTAAATAATTTCATTTATTTTCCGAAAGAGGACAGTGATTACAGATAAAAGTTGCTATAAAATTGAGACATAAAATATGTACAGTACAGGTATAAAATAAAAGTGGAGAAAACAAAGAGATTACACTCACAGTTCCATATTGTTCCTTAGGCAGACCATGCGGCTTTTTAAGGGGGGTGGAGGCGGAGCTGCACTTCTCCGCTCATCTGGGGATCTTTCTAGCACGACGACTTGAGCTGTTCTGCCCTGGTTTTGTCCAGGAAATGCTTTATAGACTTGCTATGTGACATCACGGAGAGATGCATGCTGGGTTAATCCCACCTCTCCCTTTTGGATTTAGAATTACACTAGAAAACTTATACTAATCATAACTCCGTGGGGGCAGCCCGCACAGACACATATAGGGCATCATTGGTTGTGATTTGTTGAGTACAATAATACAAGACCAAATATGCAGTAGTTCTGATACACCGTTTAGCTGGAACACATATCTCAGGTTCTGAAAGGATTAGGCTTCGCAAGAACCACGGCAGCGACGCTGTGACCGCCCGGATTACAAAAATGTGATTTTCATATCTCTAGGGTATTTGGTTCTTATGGTATAGTCTCTCATAGTTTTATTCGTTTCAAACAAAGAAGTTTTTCCCGCTCTGAAGAGGAGCCAAATGGTGATAGCAGGAAGTATCCTATTGCTAGCTGGAGAGGTGATAACACTTGGGGGAGGGTAGGCACTGCTATAGCTTCAGTGTGCCATGTAACTCAGAAGGGAAGGGGAGATTTCTAGCACATTCCAACAGAAAACATATTTTGCAGACATTTGTACATCACAGCAACCAGTCGTCCTCTTGTAAGAAGAAGCACCGTACCATGGGTACCTGTTCTGTGTCGGTTCCGGGCCCGTCGGGGCTGTCTCCTTTGTTGCACGGGGGAAAACTTAAGGGGCCGGACCAATCTTTGCAGGCGGAAGCAGGGGGTGTAATTAAGTGGGTACCGCTGAAGCTGAAGGGAGGGAAGAGGTGGGATTGGGTTAAAGGTGCAGTTGGAAGAAAGGAGTAGACCCACTCCTCCACCGTGTCTGTTGACAGGGCGAGGAGTGTGAGTGAAATGGAGGCCGCCGTAACACAGTGCAGCAGGGGAGGCAGTGTCAGAGGGTGTCAGCCATGTTTCTGTGAGGCCAATTAAGGCAAGATTGCGAGAGAGAAAAAGGTCATGAATCACTTGAAGCTTATTGCAGATGGAGCGGGCATTCCAAAGTGCTCCAGAGAGAGGGAGGTAGGAGGGGGTAGTAATGGGATGTATGAGCTGTGGGGGTCCAGGATTGTGAGATATGTCGCCAGCAGTGAGGAGAAGCAGAGAAAGGGAGAGCAGGTGGGAGAAAGAGAATGGGCAGCTTGTTTTATGTTTAATTAGGACAGATTTGAGGTTGAGGAGGAGGTCAGTAGAAGAGGTCATGTAGGGAGGTAAGAGGGAAGGGGAGATGATTATTTGGTTAGAGGGTGCTGGGGTTTGGGGATAGTGAAGGAGAGTGAGGATTAATGGGGCAAACACTGTGAGGGCATATGTAAACATGGTGAAGGAGTAAGAAGGTTAATAGAAAAGCTAGATCCGAGTAATAGGAAGTGCTTACTCAGCAGACATACCCAAAAGAGACAGATTCACAATGTGGGGTCCTGACTCCTTCCGTGACTAACTGCCGTTGAAATAACTGCAGCGTCTTGATACTTTAGCTGCAGTGATACTTTTGCTGCAGGGAGACGCGTGCCAGACCACACACGCATGCACCCCCTAGGAAGCTACTAAATATATAGGACTGAGTAGAGGATCAGGTGAGAGGGATTGGGATAACTGGTTTGGGATAAATTATCAATTGGCTAGCACACCAGGGGGGAGGTTAGATGATCGAAGGCACAGGGCCTGGCTACATCCATATGCTGTAACACCTTGCTACAGGTAACATCTCTACTGACCCCAACATGGATATACAGCATATAGTATATATACAGTATATATGAGTTATATGTATAGTGTACTAACTATATATATATATATATATATATATATATATATATATATATATATAGGAGTTCTGTGTGTAGTGTGTATGTATGTTGTGTACTGTGTATACGTGTGTGCAGAAGGCCGCCATCACCTCTTGATTTATCCCAGAACATGTCTGATCTCCCGCTCGCTCTCTTTTCCCCAGGGCCTTGTTCCTGCTGGAGGAGAAGAGATTATTACCATTTCCTATTTCCCTGGAGTCCCCGTCTCTTTCCAGCACTTTATTCACCTGCAGGTGGCTCATCTGGAAGCAGAGACTATTGTCCTGCGAGGAGAGGGAGTGTTCCCCCGCATCAGCCTGGATCTGCCCCGGAACCTCACAGGTATGCAGCACACCTCCTGTGCCTCCTGCCTCACTTCTCAGAGTCACTCATGTGCCTCCTGCCTCACTTCTCGGAGTCACTCCTGTGCCTCCTGCCTCACTTCTCGGAGTCACTCCTGTGCCTCCTGCCTCTCTTCTCGGAGTCACTCCTGTGCCTCCTGCCTCACTTCTCGGAGTCACTCCTGTGCCTCCTGCCTCACTTCTTGGAGTCACTCCTGTGCCTCTTGCCTCACTTCTCGGAGTCATTCCTGTGCCTCCTGCCTCACTTCTGAGTCACTCCTGTGCCTCCTGCCTCACTTCTCAGAGTCACTCCTGTGCCTCCTGCCTCACTTCTGAGTCACTCCTGTGCCACCTGCCTCACTTCTCAGAGTCACTCATGTGCCTCCTGCCTCACTTCTCGGAGTCACTCCTGTGCCTCCTGCCTCACTTCTCGGAGTCACTCCTGTGCCTCCTGCCTCACTTCTCGGAGTCACTCCTGTGCCTCCTGCCTCTCTTCTCGGAGTCACTCCTGTGCCTCCTGCCTCACTTCTCGGAGTCACTCCTGTGCCTCCTACCTCACTTCTTGGAGTCACTCCTGTGCCTCCTGCCTCACTTCTCGGAGTCACTCCTGTGCTTCTTGCCTCACTTCTCGGAGTCATTCCTGTGCCTCCTGCCTCACTTCTGAGTCACTCCTGTGCCTCCTGCCTCACTTCTCAGAGTCACTCCTGTGCCTCCTGCCTCACTTCTGAGTCACTCCTGTGCCACCTGCCTCACTTCTCGGAGTCACTCCTGTGCCTCCTGCCTCACATTTCGGAGTCAGTCCTGTGCCTCCCAGCTGAGTAGTATTACACTCAGGGTAATAGGAGAGCCGGCGTTCGGTGGGATGATCCTTGGTCCATGCGGTTTCGGGCTAGTAGACTAGAGCACTCGCTGGCTCCCTGTGTCTACACTACGGTGGGATACTACTGGGGCTTATATAATTGATGGTTGTCTATTATTGATATCAACTAGTATCATCAGCTTAAAGCGGCCTGTCAGCAGGATTGTACTCAGTGACCACAGGCAGTGTCAGGTCGGCGCAGTTATACTGATTACACTGATACCTGCTGATGAAATCTGTCTTGTGGTTCTTGTGGAATCTGGGATTTGTAGTTTTCAGTTACTGAGATTCTCGTGCTTTGGGGCGGGGCTGTGGGTGGGGATTTATGTGGTGCTCTTCTTACATATTCATCAGTATTTGCTTATGAAAGGTCACCGATCTCTCACTGCCCCGCCCCCTATTTTACATACTGCATATCATATTGTGTGGTTACAAAATAGTTTACATTCGTCAAAATGTCACTGGCAACGTCTGCGCTGTAGCATTAATCGCGTTCTGATTGATGCTACTGCCCCGACACCATTTTGATGAAGCTATTTGTTTTGTTTTTTTCTCCCCACGATAGAATATAGACTAAAGCAATAAATGCACATATGTATATTAGGCATTTATCGCGCTACAGCGCCGGCATCGACGGTGCCATTTTGATGAACGTAAATTGTTTTTCGGGACCCCACAATATGATATGCGGTATGTAAAATAGGGGGCGGATCAGTAAGGGATCAGTGACCTGTCATAAGCCCATAAGGATGAATATTAAATCAAAACACCATATAAAGCTCCACCCACAGCCCCGCCCCAGAGCACGAGAATCTCATTTACTGGAACACCAGGTATCCGTGTAATCAGTATAACAGCGCCGACCTGACACTGCTAACAGCACAATATGTTACAACAAACATCAACTTACAAGTCAACATTACAGGCTCATATGAACAAAAGTCTGTGTTTTCTTGACCAACCAGAAATCAACACTTAAATTCTAAAGTCAACATATAGATAATAGTCTATGCCTCCTGGTTTACTGAAGATAGATGTATGGTTAATTATGATACAATGCTGTCGTCACAGTCTGCCTCGCCCGTATCGTCTGCCTCGCTCATATCTTCTGTCTCACCCCCGCATTGGCTGCCTCTCCTGTATCTCCCCTAACATCTGTATCGTCTGCCTCTCCTGTATCTCCCCTAACATCTGTATCGTCTGCCTCTCCTGTAACGCCCCTGACACCTGTATCGTCTGCCTTTCCTGTATCTCCCCTAACATCTGTATCGTCTGCCTCTCCTGTAACGCCCCTGACACCTGTATCGTCTGCCTCTCCTGTATCTCCCCTAACATCTGTATCGTCTGCCTCTCCTGTAACACCCCTGACACCTGTATCGTCTGCCTTTCCTGTATCGCCCCTAACACCTTTATTGTCTGCCTCTCCTGTATCACCCACCTCACTCGCAGTTCTGTAAGTTTTCCTGTTTTCTGCCTCCAGCAGGTGACCGATTTGAGCCGTTCCTGACAGCAGCGGAGCAGTTGAGGGGAGGAGAGCCGGAGCCCTGCGCAGCCTCTGTACGGCCGCCTGTTGTTGTGTATGGCAGCGGTGAGTCCAGTGATGTGCTGCTCACAGAGCCGACCGGACTGTGTTGTGTTTTGCAGGATGCGCTGATGATGATGGAGGTGGAGCGCCTCCTGATTAAGAAGCATGCGGAGGACGAGCTGGATAAGGGTGTAACGGGGGGCAGCACCCAGAAGAGACGCCGGCAGCTGCTGCAGTGAGTGCTGATCTTGGCGCCTGTACATCTACATCCTCATGGGCACATATGACAAGGCTTTTCCTCCACATGACAGCTAGTACATTCAGGTCCCCCCATCACGCCTGTCTGTGTGTTCCAGGGCCGAACTTCCAGAATACCTGCTGGATTTTGGATACGTAATTGTTGGAGAGGTCCGATCACACATCATTAAAGTCACTAACACTGGACATTTTCCCGTGTCCTTCCGGGCTGACCATCGTGGACTCCCAGGCACAGGTATCACCATGTCCGTCCTCAAAGCAGGCCATGAGCATCTGGGGCATTAACAATACCGGCGTTCTGCCTCACGTAGGGTTCACCGTGGAGTTAGACCGCGTCCGGAATCTGCCGTGCTGTCAGACCGAAATATTCTGGGTGAAGTTTGATCCTCAGGGTGCGAATCTCCATCTGGGAGCGGTGGATGTGGGGCTGGACATTCAGGTGAAGTCTCGGTCTATGTTGGCGGCACCTCGGGGTCTGATGTGTCTCTCAGGCCTGATCTCTTCCTGCAGGTGAGTGGGGGACCCCGGTGGTCTGTCCGTCTGCGGGCACTGGTGACTATGCCGTCCCTGTGTGTTTCGGACGAGCGGGTGGAATTCAGTCCCGTGCAGGTCGGTCAGTGTCAGATCCGCACTCTTCAGCTATCTAACCCACTCCCTGTGCCCTGCGAGTGGACGCTGATGTCCCTGGAACCTGAAGTTAAGGTACCGCCATAAGCCTGGTCCCCATCATCACTAACAGCGCGCCCGCAGGAGCAGTACTCAGTGCTTATTGTTACCGTCCTCTGCAGATAGACAAACACCTCCCCATGCACCTGCGCAAGAAGCTGAAGCAGGAAGCTCAACCCAAAGCCGCCATCTTCGAGATGATCCCAGCACGTGACCTTCTGCTTCCCGGCCAGAAGAAGAATGTGGACATAAAGTTTCTGCCACGGGAAGAGGTGAGGAAGCAGAGCAATGGCACTGAGGGATGTAACCAGGGTGGTGGGAATCTGGATGGTGGGCTGTGATGCGCTCTTCTTGTAGAAGCTGTACCGTCAGCGCCTGGTCCTTCAGGTGACGCAGAGCAGCCAGCGAGTCCAGATACTAGCTCAAGGTCAGGGCCTGGAGCCACAGCTGGAGTTTACCCCCAGTGTCCTGGAGCTGGGCCCCATCCTGCCACTAAGCTCAGGTGATGATGTGGAGGTCGTGGTGAGAAATCCTTGCAGCTTTCCCATTGAGTTCTACTCCCTGGAGATGGACAAGCAGTACGTGGAGGAGGAGAAGGTAATCAGCAAGTGTGCTGCGCTCTACGGGCACCGCTCACACCGCTCGCTTCATCGCTCTGTGCTTGGTGCAGATTCTGCGACTGTTGAGGGGCTATGACGCTCAGAAGACCCTTCTGCTCCCACCGCGCATGGCTGGAGAGAAACTCCCACCAGAAATCCTGGAGTACTATGAGGAGAAGAGACAACTTCAGGAGGAGCAGGAGAGAGGGCGCGGAGCGCAGGACACCGAGGACGGTGAGCGGTGTATGTACCCAGTATACAGGGCATTGTATCCTCCGCTGTATACAGACCCATGAGGCATTACACCATGTCTCCGGAGGGCACAGAGGAAGGTGAGCGGTGCATGTACCCAGTATACAGGGCAGTGTGTCCTCCGCTGTATACAGACCCATGAGGCATTACACCATGTCTCTGGAGGGCACAGAGGACGGTGAGCGGTGTATGTACCCAGTATTCAGGGCAGTGTATCCTCCGCTGTATACAGACCCATGAGGCCGTACATCATGTCTCCGGAGGGCACAGAGGAAGGTGAGCGGTGCATGTACCCAGTATACAGGGCAGTGTATCCTCCGCTGTATACAGACCCATGAGGCCGTACACCATGTCTCTGGAGGGCACAGAGGACGGTGAGCTGCGTATGTAGCCAGTATATAGGGCAGTGTGTCCTCTATATACAGACCCATGAGGCCGTACATCATGTCTCCGGAGGGTACAGAGGACGCTGAGCGGTGTATGTACCCAGTATTCAGGGCAGTGTATCCTCCGCTGTATACAGACCCATGAGGCCGTACATCATGTCTCCGGAGGGTACAGAGGACGGTGAGCGGTGTATGTACCCAGTATACAGGGCAGTGTTTCCTCCGCTGTATAAAGACCTATGCGGCCATACACCATGTCTCTAGAGGGCACAGAGGACGGTGAGCGGTGTATGTACCCAGTATACAGGGCAGTGTATCCTCCGCTGTATACAGACCCATGAGGCCGTACACCATGTCTCCGGAGGGTAGAGAGGACGCTGAGCGGTGTATGTACCCAGTATATAGGGCAGTGTGTCCTCCGCTGTATACAGACCTATGCGGCTGTACACCATGTCTCCGGAGGGTACAGAGGACGGTGAGCGGTGTATGTACCCAGTATACAGGGCAGTGTGTCCTCCGCTGTATACAGACCTATGCGGCCATACACCATGTCTCCGGAGGGCACAGAGGAAGGTGAACAGTGTATGTACCCAGTATACAGGGCAGTGTATCCTCCGCTGTATACAGACCTATGCGGCTGTACACCATGTCTCCGGAGGGTACAGAGGACGGTGAACAGTGTATGTACCCAGTATACAGGGCAGTGTGTCCTCCGCTGTATACAGACCTATGCGGCTGTACACCATGTCTCCGGAGGGTACAGAGGACGGTGAACAGTGTATGTACCCAGTATACAGGGCAGTGTATCCTCCGCTGTGTACAGACCTATGCGGCTGTACACCATGTCTCTGGAGGGTACAGAGGACGGTGAGCGGTGTATGTACCCAGTATTCAGGGCAGTGTGTCCTCCGCTGTATACAGACCCATGAGGCCGTACATCATGTCTCCGGAGGGTACAGAGGACGGTGAGCGGTGTATGTACCCAGTATACAGGGCAGTGTGTCCTCCGCTGTATACAGACCTATGCGGCCGTACATCATGTCTCCGGAGGGCACAGAGGAAGGTGAGCGGTGCATGTACCCAGTATACAGGGCAGTGTGTCCTCCGCTGTATACAGACCTATGCGGCCGTACACCATGTCTCTGGAGGGCACAGAGGACGGTGAGCTGCGTAGGTAGCCAGTATACAGGGCAGTGTGTCCTCTATATACAGACCCATGAGGCCGTACACCATGTATCCGGAGGGTACAGAGGACGGTGAGCGGTGCATGTACCCAGTATACAGAGCAGTGTGTCCTCCGCTGTATACAGACCTATGTGGCCATACACCATGTCTCCGGAGGGAACAGAGGAAGGTGAACAGTGTATGTACCCAGTATACAGGGCAGTGTATCCTCCGCTGTATACAGACCTATGTGGCCATACACCATGTCTCCGGAGGGCACAGAGGACGGTGAACAGTGTATGTACCCAGTATACAAGGCAGTGTATCCTCCGCTGTATACAGACCTATGTGGCCATACACCATGTCTCTGGAGGGCACAGAGGACGGTGAGCGGTGTATGTACCCAGTATATAGGGCAGTGTATCCTCCGCTGTATACAGACCTATGCGGCCATACACCATGTCTCTGGAGGGTACAGAGGACGGTGAGCGGTGTATGTACTCAGTATACAGGGCAGTGTGTCCTCTGCTGTATACAGACCTATGCGGACATACACCATGTCTCTGGAGGGTGCAGAGGACGCTGAGCGGTGTATGTAGCCAGTATTCAGGGCAGTGTGTCCTCCGCTGTATACAGACCCATGAGGCCGTACACCATGTCTCCGGAGAGCACAGAGGAAGGTGAACAGTGTATGTACCCAGTATACAGGGCAGTGTATCCTCTGCTGTATACAGACCTATGCGGCCATACACCATGTCTCTGGAGGGTACAGAGGACGGTGAGCGGTGTATGTACTCAGTATACAGGGCAGTGTATCCTCTGCTGTATACAGACCTATGCGGCCATACACCATGTCTCTGGAGGGTACAGAGGACGGTGAGCGGTGTATGTATCCAGTATTCAGGGCAGTGTGTCCTCCGCTGTATACAGACCCATGAGGCCGTACACCATGTCTCCGGAGGGCACAGAGGATGGTGAACAGTGTATGTACCCAGTATACAGGGCAGTGTATCCTCCGCTGTATACAGACCTATGCGGCTGTACACCATGTCTCCGGAGGGTACAGAGGACGGTGAGCGGTGTATGTACCCAGTATACAGGGCAGTGTGTCCTCCGCTGTATACAGACCTATGCGGCCATACACCATGTCTCCGGAGGGCACAGAGGAAGGTGAACAGTGTATGTACCCAGTATACAGGGCAGTGTGTCCTCCGCTGTATACAGACCTATGCGGCTGTACACCATGTCTCCGGAGGGTACAGAGGACGGTGAGCGGTGTATGTACCCAGTATACAGGGCAGTGTGTCCTCCGCTGTATACAGACCTATGCGGCCATACACCATGTCTCCGGAGGGCACAAAGGAAGGTGAACAGTGTATGTACCCAGTATACAGGGCAGTGTATCCTCCGCTGTATACAGACCTATGCGGCTGTACACCATGTCTCCGGAGGGTACAGAGGACGGTGAACAGTGTATGTACCCAGTATTCAGGGCAGTGTGTCCTCCGCTGTATACAGACCCATGAGGCCGTACATCATGTCTCCGGAGGGTTCAGAGGACGGTGAGCGGTGTATGTACCCAGTATACAGGGCAGTGTGTCCTCCGCTGTATACAGACCTATGCGGCCGTACATCATGTCTCCGGAGGGCACAGAGGAAGGTGAGCGGTGCATGTACTCAGTATACAGGGCTGTGTATCCTCCGCTGTATACAGACCCATGAGGCCATACATCATGTCTCCGGAGGGTACAGAGGACGGTGAGCGGTGCATGTACTCAGTATACAGGGCAGTGTGTCCTCTGCTGTATACAGACCCATGAGGCCGTACATCATGTCTCCGGAGGGTACAGAGGACGGTGAGCGGTGTATGTACCCAGTATACAGGGCAGTGTGTCCTCCACTGTATACAGGGCATTGTATCTTCCGCTGTATACAGACCCATGAGGCTGTACACCATGTCTCCAGAAGGCACAGCGACGGTGAGCGGTGTATGTACCTAGAATATAGGGCAGTGTGTCCTCCGCTGTATACAGGGCAGTGTGTCCTCTGCTGTATACAGGGCAGTGTCCTCTGCTGTATACAGGGCAGTGTCCTCCGCTGTATACAGGGCAGTGTGTCCGCCGCTGTATACAGGGCAGTCTGTCCTCTGCTGTATATAGGGCAGTGTGTCCGCCGCTGTATACAGGGCAGTGTGTCCTCCGCTGTATACAGGGCAGTGTGTCCTCCGCTGTATACAGGGCAGTGTGTCCTCCGCTGTATACAGGGCAGTGTGTCCTCCGCTGTATACAGGGCAGTGTGTCCTCTGCTGTATACAGGGCAGTGTGTCCTCTGCTGTATATAGGGCAGTGTGTCCTCTGCTGTATACAGGGCAGTGTGTACTCCGTTGTATACAGGGCAGTCAGTCCTCCGCTGTATATAGGGCAGTGTGTCCTCTGCTGTATATAGGGCAGTGTGTCCTCTGCTGTATATAGGGCAGTGTGTCCTCCGCTGTATACAGGGCAGTGTGTCCTCCGCTGTATACAGGGCAGTGTGTCCTCCGCTGTATACAGGGCAGTGTGTCCTCTGCTGTATATAGGGCAGTGTGTCCTCTGCTGTATACAGGGCAGTGTGTACTCCGTTGTATACAGGGCAGTCAGTCCTCCGCTGTATATAGGGCAGTGTGTCCTCTGCTGTATATAGGGCAGTGTGTCCTCTGCTGTATATAGGGCAGTGTGTCCTCCGCTGTATACAGGGCAGTGTGTCCTCCGCTGTATACAGGGCAGTGTGTCCTCCGCTGTATACAGGGCAGTGTGTCCTCCGCTGTATACAGGGCAGTGTGTCCTCCGCTGTATACAGGGCAGTGTGTCCTCTGCTGTATATAGGGCAGTGTGTCCTCTGCTGTATACAGACCCATGAGGCCGTACACCATGTCTCCGGAGGGCACAGAGGAAGGTGAACAGTGTATGTACCCAGTATACAGGGCAGTGTGTCCTCCGCTGTATACAGACCTATGTGGCCATACACCATGTCTCTGGAGGGTACAGAGGACGGTGAACAGTGTATGTACCCAGTATACAGGGCAGTGTGTCCTCCGCTGTATACAGACCTATGTGGCCGTACATCATGTCTCCGGAGGGTACAGAGGACGGTGAACAGTGTATGTACCCAGTATACAGGGCAGTGTATCCTCTGCTGTATACAGACCTATGCGGCCATACACCATGTCTCTGGAGGGTACAGAGGACGGTGAGCGGTGTATGTACCCAGTATACAGGGCAGTGTGTCCTCCGCTGTATACAGACCTATGCGGCCATACACCATGTCTCTGGAGGGTACAGAGGACGGTGAGCGGTGTATGTAGCCAGTATTCAGGGCAGTGTATCCTCCGCTGTATACAGACCCATGAGGCCGTACACCATGTCTCCGGAGGGTACAGAGGAAGGTGAACAGTGTATGTATCCAGTATTCAGGGCAGTGTGTCCTCCGCTGTATACAGACCCATGAGGCCGTACACCATGTCTCCGGAGGGCACAGAGGACGGTGAACAGTGTATGTACCCAGTATACAGGTCAGTGTATCCTCCGCTGTATACAGACCCATGAGGCCGTACACCATGTCTCTGGAGGGCACAGAGGAAGGTGAACAGTGTATGTACCCAGTATACAGGGCAGTGTGTCCTCCGCTGTATACAGACCCATGAGGCCGTACATCATGTCTCCGGAGGGTACAGAGGACGGTGAGCGGTGTATGTACTCAGTATACAGGGCAGTGTATCCTCCGCTGTATACAGACCCATGAGGCCGTACATCATGTCTCCGGAGGGTACAGAGGGCGGTGAGCGGTGCATGTACTCAGTATACAGGGCAGTGTGTCCTCTGCTGTATACAGGGCAGTGTGTCCTCCGCTGTATACAGGGCAGTGAGTCCTCTGCTGTATATAGGGCAGTGTGTCCTCTGCTGTATATAGGGCAGTGTGTCCTCTGCTGTATATAGGGCAGTGTGTCCTCTGCTGTATATAGGGCAGTGTGTCCTCCGCTGTATACAGGGCAGTGTGTCCTCTGCTGTATACAGGGCAGTGTGTCCTCCGCTGTATACAGGGCAGTGAGTCCTCTGCTGTATATAGGGCAGTGTGTCCTCCGCTGTATACAGACCCATGAGGCCGTACATCATGTCTCCGGAGGGTACAGAGGGCGGTGAGCGGTGCATGTACTCAGTATACAGGGCAGTGTGTCCTCTGCTGTATACAGGGCAGTGTGTCCTCCGCTGTATACAGGGCAGTGAGTCCTCTGCTGTATATAGGGCAGTGTGTCCTCTGCTGTATATAGGGCAGTGTGTCCTCTGCTGTATATAGGGCAGTGTGTCCTCTGCTGTATATAGGGCAGTGTGTCCTCCGCTGTATACAGGGCAGTGTGTCCTCTGCTGTATACAGGGCAGTGTGTCCTCCGCTGTATACAGGGCAGTGAGTCCTCTGCTGTATATAGGGCAGTGTGTCCTCCGCTGTATACAGGGCAGTGTGTCCTCCGCTGTATACAGGGCAGTGTGTACTCCGCTGTATACAGGGCAGTGTGTCCTCCGCTGTATACAGGGCAGTGTGTCCTCCGCTGTATACAGGACAGTGTGTCCTCCGTTGTATACAGGGCAGTGTGTCCTCCGCTGTATACAGGGCAGTGTGTCCTCCGCTGTATACAGGGCAGTGTGTCCGCTGTATACAGGGCAGTGTGTCCTCCGCTGTATACAGGGCAGTGTGTCCTCCGCTGTATACAGGGCAGTGTGTCCTCCGCTGTATACAGGGCAGTGTGTCCTCCGCTGTATACAGGGCAGTGTGTCCTCCGCTGTATACAGACCCATGAGGCCGTATACTTTGTCTCCGGAGAGCAGTGGAGAGCTGAGATGTCGTTGAGGGTGCAGATTGTTTCTCCGCTTATCCGGCCTCGTGTTGATTAGGTGCCGTGTACGAGGCAGAGATGGAGCTGGTGTCTGATCGGGATGACAGAGTGGAGCTTCCTCCGGCGCCGCTCTTCCCATCTACCACCAGCTGTGGAGAGGGCAGCTCTTCTGTCAGAGAAGCTGAGGAGGACAAGGGAGCGGGACCAGGTGAGGCGACAAGTCTGGAGAGAGCTTGGTAGTGATGAGCTCGAGGACAGGAGGTTTGTGTTTGTCAGAGACATCACTGCTATCAGATTGTACCTTTGTGCATGTGCAGAAGCCGGCAGAAATGTTGGAAACAGCAAAGGCGTGGGCGAGCTGGAAAGCAACCCTGTGTCCCCAGCCATTGCCCGCTACATGGGCATTGACACCAGCATTGAAGGCCAAGCAGCAAGAAATCGGCGTGGCATCGCTATCATTGTACATGGAGCCCCCCTTACAGGTGAGATAGAGGGCTGCATCTGCAGAGAGTAGTAGTGAGCAGATATTATACATCTCGCCGCTCCCTCCCGCGAACACTGGCCTTCCAACCCTTTGTCCATTTAGGCAAGAGCTCCGTGGCATTGGTCCTGGCCCAGCAGTACAATGTGGCCTGTCTTTCCATTAACTCGGTGGTCCTGGAAGCCATCTCTGATGGGAACAGCCCTACTGGCCTGAAAGCGAGACAACTGTGTGCCAAGGCTGCGCTGAACCAGGCGCTGCGGGAGTCCGAGGAGGCAGGTACGTCACACCGGCACCTTTAAGGCTGCGGTGATGGAGGTTGGGTATCTGGGCTGATGTCGCCTGCTGTGTGCATCCGTCTGGCTTATGTCAAGTGAAGCAGTGATGTGGTATCTTGTGTCCTGCAGCCTCCATTGTTGATACTCCCAGCGGTCAGACTGCATTAAGCGTGGAAGCGCTGGCCAAGCACACTGCAGAGGGGGGCCCGGCTGTGGAGCCCAGAGTTGCCCCTCAGTCCGTAATCTCCCGGGGGAACCGAGGAAGTCTGCTGGCTGCAAAGGGCAAAACGGAGTCTCACCAAATCTCAGGACCCAGGCAGCATTTGTCAGAACAGGCGACTTCACAGGTAAGGGGGCAATGCCCGCTGCCCGTCCTGATGAAGACCCCCGCAGGGTTCAGTCTCCTTCCCTACGGCTGGGGTCACTCTGCTTTACTGCCTACTTTGCTGTCTCCAGTCCAGAAACTGTTATTCAGAAGGAGACATCAAGTGCCG
Source organism: Dendrobates tinctorius (assembly GCF_039654945.1). Classification (NCBI taxonomy): domain Eukaryota; kingdom Metazoa; phylum Chordata; class Amphibia; order Anura; family Dendrobatidae; genus Dendrobates; species Dendrobates tinctorius. The sequence goes on from NW_027362112.1 coordinate 1,297,759, forward strand.
CAAAGCTTCAGACTTCTTTTGACATCTTTTCTGGTGGCGTTTGTCCTCTACATCGGGCATACTACACTACTGAGTCCAGGAGTAGGGACGAACGTCACAGTAAAACGATGGGCAGAGACCACAAAAAAGGCAGAAATATAGTGTGAAAGAGGCCATATAAGCCTGGTCTTTCTTCCTGCAGTCAGGCAGCTCACCTCTCCCCGGTCCAGCAGCGCGGCGCCTGAGCGTGAGCGCCAGTGTCGGTGGCGAACTGGGACTGCTGAGCTGCGTGCTCCCGGAGGAGCTGCTGCTGGAAATCCTCTGTGAGAGGCTGCAGGTACGTGCGCCATATCTCCTGACGTCACATGGAGCGCAGAGCACCGCCGCCTGTACGCTGATCTCTGACTGATGGTCCTCATTGGGTTACACCGCTCGGTATACTGTTCCTGGTCACTCCCAGTCTATACTTTATACTCTTCATTCCTCGCAGCTAAACGACTGTTTCCGGGGCGTTGTGTTTGATGACCTCGATACCTTGTTTGCTCGCAGCATGTCCTCCGCTCTCCACATTGTCCTGAAAGCTCTGAACAATCGCCAGCATATATATCTGCTCAATCTGTGGCAGGATTACGCCACACTGAAAGCGCAAGATGCTGCCCGGAAGCAGCAGGATGGTAATAAGAACCGACTTGCCGTATATCGGGGACCTCGGTGTCGTGCGTGTATATATATATATATATATATATATATATATATATATAATAGGGGACCTCCATGTCATGAGTGTGTGTGTGTATGTGTAATATATATATATATATATATATATATATATATATATTGTGGGGATGTGGCTCGCTTAGGTGCAGCGGGAGACAAATGTGAGACAGGTTCTTCCACAGTGCTTGCAGTTTATTCACGGCATAAACGCACAAGGCAACGTAACACCAAACAAATAGCCTTTTAGCTCAGGCAAAATAACACAATGTCCGTAGTTGTAGACTCAGAGCAGGAGTCTCAGCACACATGGGAGGTTTAGTCCTCCCCACACACAACTCCCTGGTTCAGGAGCAGGTCACATTATAAGGCTGTAGCCACACCCACGTTCCCAGCAGCTGACTGGTCACATGACTGTGACCTCACCACAGGTCCTTCAAACAAAAACAATAACAATATCTGGTATGCTTTACTTCTGCCTTACATTATGGAGATAAGCCATTTATGAGACACATATCTCCCATCAATTACACGACCCTTAGCCCTGCCACATACCTCCCCCCTCTACCTAAAGCCGTGGGGCTTGGCACTTTCACCTACCAGGCAAGGGATTCTGGAGAGGGCATCAGCATTCCCATGTAGCTTCCCGGCCCTATGCTCTACATGGAAGCTGAAGTCTTGTAGGGCTAAGAACCAGCGGGTGACCCTAGCATTCTTGCCCTTGGTTTCCCTCATCCACCTGAGTGGGGCATGGTCGGATATTAACCTAAACTTCCGTCCCACCAGGTAGTACCGTAATGTGTCCACTGCCCATTTTATGGCCAAACACTCCTTCTCTACAACTGAGTAATTTCTCTCACAAGAAGTCAACTTCCTACTCAAGTAGAGAACAGGATGCTCCTCCCCACGTATCTCTTGGGAAAGGACAGCTCCTACCCCGACATCTGAGGCATCTGTCTGGAGGACAAATTCACGTTTAAAGTCTGGGGCCACCAAAACGGGCTGCTTACAAATAGCTCCCTTCATTTCTTGGAAGGCTGACTCTGCTTCTTCGGACCAGCTGACCATCACTGACTTCGTCCCCTTAAGCAGATCAGTTAGAGGTGCAGCCATTGTGGCGAAGTTTGGGATAAACCTCCTGTAATATCCCACAATCCCCAGGAAGGCTTTAACTTGCTTCTTTGACAGAGGTCTTGGCCATGTTTGAATTGCCTCCACTTTATTGATTTGGGGTTTGATCTCGCCACGCCCCACTACATATCCGAGGTACTTGGCTTCTTCTCTCCCCAAGGCACACTTCTTCGGGTTTATTGTAAACCCCGCCTCTCTTAGAGCGTCAAACACTGCTTGGACCTTTTCCAGGTGAGTCTCCCAGTCCGGGGTAAAGATGACGATATCATCCAGGTATGCGGCAGCGTATAGCTTATGAGGTGCAAGGATTCTATCCATCGCCCTCTGGAAGGTTGCTGGAGCTCCCTGTAGGCCAAACGGCATCCGGACATACTGGAAGCACCCGTCTGGTGTGGAGAATGCCGTCTTCTCCTTGGCTTCCTGTGCCATGGGGATCTGCCAATATCCCTTGGTCAGATCCAAAGTGGTTATGTACCTGGCAGGTCCAAGTCTCTCGATGAGCTCATCAACGCGTGGCATGGGATAAGCGTCGAACTTGGAGACCTCATTCAGCTTCCGGTAATCGTTGCAGAACCTCCATTCACCATCAGGTTTTGGGACCAGGACAATCGGGCTCGACCAGCCGCTCTTGGATTCCTCAGTGACCCCGAGCTTCAACATACGCTGCACCTCCTTGGAGATTACCTCTTGCCGGGCCTCAGGAATACGATATGGTTTCACGTTCACCCGCACATGTGGCTCGGTCAGAATTTCGTGCTCCACCACCTTCGTGCACCCCGGCAACTCTGAGAACAGGTCGCGTTTTTTCTGGAGTAACTCCCGGCACTGCTGCTTCTGGGCCTTCGATAGAGTCTCCGCTATGGTAACGGCTCCAACCTCCCCTTCTAGGTTGCCCAGCAAGCACGGAGTTACCGCTGGCTCTCTATCTTGCCACGGCTTGATAAGGTTAACATGGTAAACCTGGTATGGCTTCCGTCTTCCGGGTTGGTGGATCTTGTAGTTTACGTCTCCCAGTTTCTCCACCACCTCATATGGCCCTTGCCACTTGGCCAAGAACTTACTTTTCACCGTCGGGATTAGCACGAGAACTCGGTCTCCCGGATTGAACTGCCTCACTCTGGCTGACCGGTTGTAGACCCTGGCCTGAGCCTCTTGTGCCTGGCGGAGATGTTCTTTAACAATGGGCATCACCTTCGCAACCCTCTGCTGCATCAGTGCCACATGCTCAATGACGCTTCTGTGGGGCGTGACTTCGGCTTCCCAGGTTTCCTTGGCTATATCTAGGAGACCTCGCGGATGCCGGCCGTACAGAAGCTCGAAGGGGGAGAACCCCGTGGAGGCCTGGGGAACTTCACGGATAGAAAACAGTAAATACGGTAAGAGACAATCCCAGTCTCTACCATCTTCCTCTATGACTTTTCTCAGCATGCTCTTCAGGGTCTTGTTAAACCTCTCAACAAGGCCATCTGACTGTGGATGGTACACTGAAGTCCTCAGCTGGGAAATTTGCAAGACTCTGCACAATTCTCTCATCACCTTGCTCATAAAAGGTGTCCCCTGGTCGGTCAGGATCTCCTTCGGCAAACCCGTCCGGGAAAACACATGGACCAGCTCACGGGCTATACTCTTCGCAGAGGAGTTTCTCAGGGGAATGGCCTCAGGATAGCGTGTGGCATAGTCCAGGATGACTAATATATACTGATGGCCCCGAGCTGATTTAACTAAGGGACCGACCAAATCCATGGCAATTCTCTCAAATGGCACCTCAATAATGGGCAGTGGCACAAGAGGGTTCCGAAAATGAGATGTGGGGGCAGTTAACTGACATGTCGGGCAGGACCTGCAATAGTTTACTATTTCCCGGTGACACCCAGGCCAATAGAACCTCTGTACAATCCGTTCCTGGGTTTTTTCCACCCCCAGGTGTCCCCCCAAGATGTGTGAATGGGCCATGTCCAACACTTTTCGTCTATAGGGGCCTGGTACTATTAACTGCTCTGCCACCTCCTCCCTTATTTTCGTGACCCGGTACAACAATTCCCCACTCAACATAAAATGGGGAAACCTTGTGTCTGCTCCCGGCTCTTGTGCAACCCCATTAATGACGGTGACATTGTTAAAGGCTTCCCTTAGTGTGGGGTCCCTATGTTGGGCAGTCCCAAAATTCTCCCCGGCCACCCCCAACTCCGGGATGTCAGGTACAGGGGACCCTTCCTCTTCATCCCCAACAAGGACACATAAAGGGAACTCGTCTGCCTCTGGTGGTGGCGATACCTCAGTGGGGTGGATTGGTTCCCTGCTCTTGCTAGCACACTCAGAACCCATCCCCCACAGATCCCAAAACAGACAGAAATCCCGGCCAATAATTATGGGATGCAACAAGTCTCGAACAACGCCAACTTCATGCGACTCGGTGCCATGCGCCGTTTCAATCTTCACCCTAGCCATAGGGTAGTCCTTTGCATCGCCATGTATGCACCGAACACCAATCTTTTTACCCGGGAGTATGTTTAGAGGAAAACTGGCCCTCACAAGGGTCACCAAGCTCCCGGAGTCCAGAAGCGCCATTACTGCTCGACCGTTCACCTTCACGGGACACGCTTGTGGCCCCTTGTTAGGTAGCGAGTTCACACTGCAAGCTGGATATGCGTAGTATGAACTACGGCGTCCCATGCTGCAGTCCATCTGCTCGGTGGTCTGGGGACAACGGGCCGCTATATGTCCTGGCCCATGACACTTCCAGCAAATAACACCCGAGGGGACCTTGGGCACCGCCTCCCCCGCCCCTTTTGACCTTGGACGCACCACCCCTTTTTGTGACTCCGCCCCCTGCTGGGACCCCCAATATGGAATGGGCTGCTTCCCCAAGGAACCTTCCATCCCCTGGTATCTCTCGACCAGCCCAACCAGTTCATCAGCATTTTGGGGATCACCCTGGGCAACCCAAGTCTGTAGAGGTCTCGGCAGAGAATGCACAAACCGATCCATCACAACTCGCTCTACCATCTGTGCAGGGGAAGCCGACTCTGGCTGCAGCCATTTCTGGACCAGGTGCAACAGGTCAAACATTTGGGAGCGCGGGGGTTTGTCCCGGTGATAGGCCCAACGATGCACTCTCTGTGCCCTGGTAGTCATTGTTACCCCCAAGCGGGCGAGAATTTCCGCTTTTAATTTGGGATACTCTCTGGCATCTTGTACCGTCAGGTCAAAGTACGCCTTCTGGGGCTCCCCCGTTAGGTAAGGGCCAGTACCTCCGCCCACCGCTCTGGCTGAAGTTTTTCCCTCTCAGCCACCCTCTCAAACACCGTCAGGAAGGCCTCCACATCATCCTCAGGGGTCATTTTTTGTAATGCGCGTCTTACCGCCTTCTCGACGTCGGTGGCATCAGCCCGACCTGGGGTTGGGGCGCTCGTCCTGCCCTCCTGGATGGCGGTTGCCAGAAGCTGCATCTGCTGCCGTTGTTCCTGCTGGCTCTGCTGGAACTGCTGCCGCTGCTCCTGCTGGCCTTGCTGGATCTGCTGTAACAACAGCTTGTTGGTTTCCTGCTGCAGTGCCTGGGACTGGACCAGGTGTTTCATGAGGTCCTCCATGATTCCAGGCAATGCTTGTTGCCCCGCTGCAAACTTCACCCAGGACATGCAGCAACTGTCTCAAGTCTCTGCTGGGACCGCTGCCCGCATTCTCCACCAATTGTGGGGATGTGGCTCGCTTAGGTGCAGCGGGAGACAAATGTGAGACAGGTTCTTCCACAGTGCTTGCAGTTTATTCACGGCATAAACGCACAAGGCAACGTAACACCAAACAAATAGCCTTTTAGCTCAGGCAAAATAACACAATGTCCGTAGTTGTAGACTCAGAGCAGGAGTCTCAGCACACATGGGAGGTTTAGTCCTCCCCACACACAACTCCCTGGTTCAGGAGCAGGTCACATTATAAGGCTGTAGCCACACCCACGTTCCCAGCAGCTGACTGGTCACATGACTGTGACCTCACTACAGGTCCTTCAAACAAAAACAATAACAATATCTGGTATGCTTTACTTCTGCCTTACATTATGGAGATAAGCCATTTATGAGACACATATCTCCCATCAATTACACGACCCTTAGCCCTGCCACATACCTCCCCCCTCTGCCTAAAGCCGTGGGGCTTGGCACTTTCACCTACCAGGCAAGGGATTCTGGAGAGGGCATCAGCATTCCCATGTAGCTTCCCGGCCCTATGCTCTACATGGAAGCTGAAGTCTTGTAGGGCTAAGAACCAGCGGGTGACCCTAGCATTCTTGCCCTTGGTTTCCCTCATCCACCTGAGTGGGGCATGGTCGGATATTAACCTAAACTTCCGTCCCACCAGGTAGTACCGTAATGTGTCCACTGCCCATTTTATGGCCAAACACTCCTTCTCTACAACTGAGTAATTTCTCTCACAAGAAGTCAACTTCCTACTCAAGTAGAGAACAGGATGCTCCTCCCCACGTATCTCTTGGGAAAGGACAGCTCCTACCCCGACATCTGAGGCATCTGTCTGGAGGACAAATTCACGTTTAAAGTCTGGGGCCACCAAAACGGGCTGCTTACAAATAGCTCCCTTCATTTCTTGGAAGGCTGACTCTGCTTCTTCAGACCAGCTGACCATCACTGACTTTGTCCCTTTAAGCAGATCAGTTAGAGGTGCAGCCATTGTGGCAAAGTTTGGGATAAACCTCCTGTAATATCCCACAATCCCCAGGAAGGCTTTAACTTGCTTCTTTGACAGAGGTCTCGGCCATGTTTGAATTGCCTCCACTTTATTGATTTGGGGTTTGATCTCGCCACGCCCCACTACATATCCGAGGTACTTGGCTTCTTCTCTCCCCAAGGCACACTTCTTCGGGTTTATTGTAAACCCCGCCTCTCTTAGAGCGTCAAACACTGCTTGGACCTTTTCCAGGTGAGTCTCCCAGTCCGGGGTAAAGATGACGATATCATCCAGGTATGCGGCAGCGTATAGCTTATGAGGTGCAAGGATTCTATCCATCGCCCTCTGGAAGGTTGCTGGAGCTCCCTGTAGGCCAAACGGCATCCGGACATACTGGAAGCACCCGTCTGGTGTGGAGAATGCCGTCTTCTCCTTGGCTTCCTGTGCCATGGGGATCTGCCAATATCCCTTGGTCAGATCCAAAGTGGTTATGTACCTGGCAGGTCCAAGTCTCTCGATGAGCTCATCAACGCGTGGCATGGGATAAGCGTCGAACTTGGAGACCTCATTCAGCTTCCGGTAATCGTTGCAGAACCTCCATTCACCATCAGGTTTTGGGACCAGGACAATCGGGCTCGACCAGCCGCTCTTGGATTCCTCAATGATCCCGAGCTTCAACATACGCTGCACCTCCTTGGAGATTACCTCTTGCCGGGCCTCAGGAATACGATATGGTTTCACGTTCACCCGCACATGTGGCTCGGTCAGAATTTTGTGCTCCACCACCTTCGTGCACCCCGGCAACTCTGAGAACAGGTCGCGGTTTTTCTGGAGTAACTCCCGGCACTGCTGCTTCTGGGCCTTCGATAGAGTCTCCGCTATGGTAACGGCTCCAACCTCCCCTTCTAGGTTGCCCAGCAAGCACGGAGTTACCGCTGGCTCTCTATCTTGCCACGGCTTGATAAGGTTAACATGGTAAACCTGGTATGGCTTCCGTCTTCCGGGTTGGTGGATCTTGTAGTTTACGTCTCCCAGTTTCTCCACCACCTCATATGGCCCTTGCCACTTGGCCAAGAACTTACTTTCCACCGTCGGGATTAGCACGAGAACTCGGTCTCCCGGATTGAACTGCCTCACTCTGGCTGACCGGTTGTAGACCCTGGCCTGAGCCTCTTGTGCCTGGCGGAGATGTTCTTTAACAATGGGCATCACCTTCGCAACCCTCTGCTGCATCAGTGCCACATGCTCAATGACGCTTCTGTGGGGCGTGACTTCGGCTTCCCAGGTTTCCTTGGCTATATCTAGGAGACCTCGCGGATGCCGGCCGTACAGAAGCTCGAAGGGGGAGAACCCCGTGGAGGCCTGGGGAACTTCACGGATAGAAAACAGTAAATACGGTAAGAGACAATCCCAGTCTCTACCATCTTCCTCTATGACTTTTCTCAGCATGCTCTTCAGGGTCTTGTTAAACCTCTCAACAAGGCCATCTGACTGTGGATGGTACACTGAAGTCCTCAGCTGGGAAATTTGCAAGACTCTGCACAATTCTCTCATCACCTTGCTCATAAAAGGTGTCCCCTGGTCGGTCAGGATCTCCTTCGGCAAACCCGTCCGGGAAAACACATGGACCAGCTCACGGGCTATACTCTTCGCAGAGGAGTTTCTCAGGGGAATGGCCTCAGGATAGCGTGTGGCATAGTCCAGGATGACTAATATATACTGATGGCCCCGAGCTGATTTAACTAAGGGACCGACCAAATCCATGGCAATTCTCTCAAATGGCACCTCAATAATGGGCAGTGGCACAAGAGGGTTCCGAAAATGAGATGTGGGGGCAGTTAACTGACATGTCGGGCAGGACCTGCAATAGTTTACTATTTCCCGGTGACACCCAGGCCAATAGAACCTCTGTACAATCCGTTCCTGGGTTTTTTCCACCCCCAGGTGTCCCCCCAAGATGTGTGAATGGGCCATGTCCAACACTTTTCGTCTATAGGGGCCTGGTACTATTAACTGCTCTGCCACCTCCTCCCTTATTTTCGTGACCCGGTACAACAATTCCCCACTCAACATAAAATGGGGAAACCTTGTGTCTGCTCCCGGCTCTTGTGCAACCCCATTAATGACGGTGACATTGTTAAAGGCTTCCCTTAGTGTGGGGTCCCTATGTTGGGCAGTCCCAAAATTCTCCCCGGCCACCCCCAACTCCGGGATGTCAGGTACAGGGGACCCTTCCTCTTCATCCCCAACAAGGACACATAAAGGGAACTCGTCTGCCTCTGGTGGTGGCGATACCTCAGTGGGGTGGATTGGTTCCCTGCTCTTGCTAGCACACTCAGAACCCATCCCCCACAGATCCCAAAACAGACAGAAATCCCGGCCAATAATTATGGGATGCAACAAGTCTCAAACAACGCCAACTTCATGCGACTCGGTGCCATGCGCCGTTTCAATCTTCACCCTAGCCATAGGGTAGTCCTTTGCATCGCCATGTATGCACCGAACACCAATCTTTTTACCCGGGAGTATGTTTAGAGGAAAACTGGCCCTCACAAGGGTCACCAAGCTCCCGGAGTCCAGAAGCGCCATTACTGCTCGACCGTTAACCTTCACGGGACACGCTTGTGGCCCCTTGTTAGGTAGCGAGTTCACACTGCAAGCTGGATATGCGTAGTATGAACTACGGCGTCCCATGCTGCAGTCCATCTGCTCGGTGGTCTGGGGACAACGGGCCGCTATATGTCCTGGCCCATGACACTTCCAGCAAATAACACCCGAGGGGACCTTGGGCACCGCCTCCCCCGCCCCTTTTGACCTTGGACGCACCACCCCTTTTAGTGACTCCGCCCCCTGCTGGGACCCCCAATATGGAATGGGCTGCTTCCCCAAGGAACCTTCCATCCCCTGGTATCTCTCGACCAGCCCAACCAGTTCATCAGCATTTTGGGGATCACCCTGGGCAACCCAAGTCTGTAGAGGTCTCGGCAGAGAATGCACAAACCGATCCATCACAACTCGCTCTACCATCTGTGCAGGGGAAGCCGACTCTGGCTGCAGCCATTTCTGGACCAGGTGCAACAGGTCAAACATTTGGGAGCGCGGGGGTTTGTCCCGGTGATAGGCCCAACGATGCACTCTCTGTGCCCTGGTAGTCATTGTTACCCCCAAGCGGGCGAGAATTTCCGCTTTTAATTTGGGATACTCTCTGGCATCTTGTACCGTCAGGTCAAAGTACGCCTTCTGGGGCTCCCCCGTTAGGTAAGGGCCAGTACCTCCGCCCACCGCTCTGGCTGAAGTTTTTCCCTCTCAGCCACCCTCTCAAACACCGTCAGGAAGGCCTCCACATCATCCTCAGGGGTCATTTTTTGTAATGCGCGTCTTACCGCCTTCTCGACGTCGGTGGCATCAGCCCGACCTGGGGTTTGGGCGCTCGTCCTGCCCTCCTGGATGGCGGTTGCCAGAAGCTGCATCTGCTGCCGTTGTTCCTGCTGGCTCTGCTGGAACTGCTGCCGCTGCTCCTGCTGGCCTTGCTGGATCTGCTGTAACAACAGCTTGTTGGTTTCCTGCTGCAGTGCCTGGGACTGGACCAGGTGTTTCATGAGGTCCTCCATGATTCCAGGCAATGCTTGTTGCCCCGCTGCAAACTTCACCCAGGACATGCAGCAACTGTCTCAAGTCTCTGCTGGGACCGCTGCCCGCATTCTCCACCAATTGTGGGGATGTGACTCGCTTAGGTGCAGCGGGAGACAAATGTGAGACAGGTTCTTCCACAGTGCTTGCAGTTTATTCACGGCATAAATGCACAAGGCAACGTAACACCAAACAAATAGCCTTTTAGCTCAGGCAAAATAACACAATGTCCGTAGTTGTAGACTCAGAGCAGGAGTCTCAGCACACATGGGAGGTTTAGTCCTCCCCACACACAACTCCCTGGTTCAGGAGCAGGTCACATTATAAGGCTGTAGCCACACCCACGTTCCCAGCAGCTGACTGGTCACCTGACTGTGACCTCACCACAGGTCCTTCAAACAAAAACAATAACAATATCTGGTACGCTTTACTTCTGCCTTACATTATGGAGATAAGCCATTTATGAGACACATATCTCCCATCAATTACACGACCCTTAGCCCTGCCACAATATATATATATATATATATATATATATAAATAGGGGACCTCCATGTCATGTGTGTGTGTGTGTGTGTGTGTAAATATTGTAAGGTAGCGCTGTCATTCAAGGTTGGGGACACTCGCTTGGCAGCCAAATAATCACGTCCGGCACGGGTTTTCTATAAAACAATAACAATCCATGCGGTTTATTCAGGCATCATAAACCCACAGCAGCATAAAGTTCATATCAACAGCATAGTGTCCATGACAGAGCTTCCCTCTGCTTATCCTGTGGTCACACAGGTTACGCAATGTCCAGTACTCAGGCTCTTCAGCCTCACAGATATCTCACCCCGTCAGGGTTACCTCATGGCTGCTTCAGCTAACTGCAGACGTTCATTCCCTCTCCCTGGGAACTGTCAGACGCTTGCAGCCATTACTCACAGCATTCACGTGCTGTCAGGCAGGAAGCCTCATCTCCCAGCGGGACCTTCCACAACGGACAATCCGGGTCCCAGCATTCACTCCATGTGACCTACCCTGGCTCCTTATATGGTCCGTAGCCACGCCCACCGGATCACATGGCTGTGACCTCATCACAGGTCCTTCACACACACTCATATACACTTTACTATGGCGTTCTTAAACACACCCCTGACACATTGGAGCGAAAGATCAGCTCTGCTGATCAGCACATAAGCAAGCCTTCATCTCAAGGCCCCCACCTTGAGATACATTACGATCATTCAGCATCCTACTCCTTTCAGGACACTGGAAATGCTTATACACCTGTCCTAGGACACCCACACGGCGCCCCCTAGTGGACACAGTTGTCGTTACACCACATACCTGCCCCCTTAGTTCAAACTTGTGGGGTTGAACACACAACATTACCCCGGGATCTCGAGACCGGGCATTCATTACACCTTTCCCCACAGATCGAGAGAACCGTCTCCGTCTGTCATATGGCCTCATCCCTACATTAGGCCTCCCCCGCCCCCAGCAGTCAGAATATCAGTCTTGGTCTTTGACCTTCTAGTCACGGTCTATCTGCGTTGTCAGACACTGTTGTGTCTCACAGGGCCTAAGGTCTCTCAGCTTTGCACTACCCATCGCACTGCCACTTGCTGACATTCTTCGGCCATCTGCCATGTCACTACTTGGAGGAACCCTTCGGGTCCTTACATCTTGGGTTGCAGGCGGCCGCCACCTGGTGTTCCGAACCTCTTTATTGATTCGCCGACGTTCCAGCCTCAACTGCTCAATCTCTTGCAGGTACCCCACTCGATACTCCAATAGCATCCGAAAGTTTCTCAGGCTTTCCTGTCATGAACTCATTTTCTGCTCCACCAGTTGAGAGTTCCCCTTCCGTTCTCCCTCTGGTGGTGACAGGAGGTAGTGCGGTTGGTTTAAGTGGTAGTGATCTGCCACCTGATGAGTAAGATAACGATTAGATCTCTGGAGTATCAAACTGGATATAAGACAGTCGACGCCTTATCCGGGTGCTGGTGATTCAGTCTGCTTCTCAGGTCCTGGACTTCAGCTCTCTTCCAGTCTTCTCAAGTTAAGTTTGTTTTTTGCTAATGTTCACACTTGCGCTTGTTGGTCAATTCAGTTTGTTGTGTAATCAGCCTGCCCCTGCTGGGGCTATGCTGAAATTCCACTCCTATTAATCAGTATTTGCCAATCTGCTTTTTGTTCCTTATTAGATTGGCCTCTTTTTTGCTCTGTCTCAGAATATTTCAGAGTGCTGATATAGGTTTAGAAGTCTAGTGACTTCAGGGTTAATTTTGCTATCAGAAGTGTTGGACAATATTTTTGTAGTTTTTTTTTGGCAGATTGCAGACAGTGTCTTTCCTTTTCTGTCCTTTTTAGTTAGCCGGGCCCCATCGTTTGCTCAGCCTATTTTCCTGCCTTTGTTTGTATTTTCATCTTTTTTCACCGTCAATACATGTGGGGGCTGTCTTTCCTTTGGGGTCTGCTCTGGGGCAGTTAGTTTTCCTCTTTTCCTGCTTTAGGCTTATGTAGTTCTCCGGTTGTGATGAGGCTTCTAGGACCAACGTAGGAACGCTCCACGACTGCTGCTAGTTGTTGCGGTTAAGATCAGGGATCTGCAATCTGCATAGTTACCAACTTCTCTGGTTTTCTGAGACTTAGCTTGTTGTCTCTTTTTCCTCCTCGGTTTCCCATTTATAACACTTTCCACAGAGCCAACCACCATGATGGGGATCCTACCCTCTTTACTGGATACCTGGTCTTCATCAGGAGGGATCCTCACCCTCATCATAACAGAGATATTTACAAGGTCTTGCATTACCTTCCCGAATCTTCCAATGATTCTCCCAATCAGACCATTGGGTAGCGGAATCACATCTTTCCGCAAACCCAGCAGATCCGAGACTCCTTCTCGGTGCAGCATTATGGTACACACCTGTGGCCCGTCGTTATCTGGAAAGAATATCCCACATTCTGAAAAAGTCATACACGAACATTGCTGTTCCTCTTTTGACACACCGGCCCTTCTCTGGCCCACCCTGATTTGGGTCACTGCCCCCCCTCTGGGACTCCACCCCCTTTTGGGCTACCATCCCGATTTGGGTCACCGCCCCCCTCTGGGACTCCACCCCCTTTTGGGCTACCACCCCGATTTGGGCCACCGCCCCCTTTCGGGATTTCCCCATGTCCGTTCTACGGGTCTCCTTAGACCACAGTTCACACAACACAGTTTGTCCCTTGAGCCCGTACTGGCCCTTTAAGTACGATACCACACAAGTTCTTGCTGGCACCACCACAGCTCCTGCTGTCACCGATCTCCGACACCTCCGGCCGCTGTTCACACACAGCTGCTGGTGTAACCTTCGTAATCCCGCCAAGTTACAGGAAGCCGCTTGTCACCTTCATAACCCTGCCGAGTTACAGCAAGCCGCTTGTCACCTTCTTGACCCCCACTGAGCCACCGCAAGCTGAGTTAAGAAGAGAAAAAAACACAACACAAAACTCACGTGTCCTGTCTGTGTGCTATTCAGGACACCCGTCTCCTCCTGAGACCGTCCAACACACAGGGCACACCGGGTGCTATTCAGGGAGCCGACCCTCCTTCCAGGGTTTCCAAACACACCGGCCTCACCAGGTCCAGGGGCTCGGCGGGTGCTATTCAGGACATCCGTTTCCGCCTGAGACTGTCCAACACTTACGCCTCACCAGGTCCAAGGTCATACCATGTGATCCGATTCTTCTCCTAGAACCTCCCAACACTGACCCTCCAGGACCTTGCTCACTGAACCCTCCAGGTACACAGTCTTTCTCACTGACCCAGGTCAGTACAACACGAACACCTGTCCGTTACCTGTGTCGGCCACTCAGGTCCTCGGGTAGCTCTTCTACGTAGAGACACCCTATAGCAATTCACAGTCTCTTTCTCTGACCCCGGTCAGCATACCACACGGCTTTCACGACCGTCACCTGCCAGCCGCGCAGGTTCTCGGACCCCTCTACTGCAGAGGTGTCCTATAAGTCTTTTCCACTGACCTCGGTCAGTATATCACACGGCTTTCAAGACTGTCAGCCCTCCTGTCTCAGCGTTGCCAGCACTGCACCATGTGCTTTTGGAAACCGTTGCCCTTCGCAACCGAATGTTGCAGTCCTCTTCCGTTGCTCCTAGCAACAAGGCTACAATGCTGCCCATAGCATTCTCCACCAATTGTAAGGTAGCGCTGTCATTCAAGGTTGGGGACACTCGCTTGGCAGCCAAATAATCACGTCCGGCACGGGTTTTCCATAAAACTATAACAATCCATGCGGTTTATTCAGGCATCATAAACCCACAGCAGCAACATAAAGTTCATATCCATAGCATAACGTTCATGGCCGAGCTTCCCTCTGTTAAACCTGTGGTCACACAGGTTGTGCAATGTCCAGTACTGAGGCTCTTCAGCCTCACAGATATCTCACCCCGTCAGGGTTACCTCATGGCTGCTTCAGCTCACTGCAGACGTTCATTCCCTCACCCTGGGAACTGTCAGACGCTTGCAGCCATTACTCACAGCATTCACGTGCTGTCAGGCAGGAGGCACCGTTTCCCAGCGGGACCTTCCACAACGGACCAACCCGGTCCCAGAATTCACTCCATGTAACCTACCCTGGCCACCTTATATGGTCCGTAGCCACACCCTCCGGGTCACATGGCTATGACCTCATCACAGGTAGGTCCTTCACATACACTCATATACACTTTACTATGGCGTTCTTAAACACACGCCTGACACATTGGAACTACTCCTACTCCTATCAGGACACTGGAAATGCTTATACGCCTGTCCTGGGATACCCACACAGCGCCCCCTAGCGGACACAGTGGTCACTACACCACAATATATACAGTGTATGTGTGTGTGTGTGTGTGTGTGTGTGTATATATATATATATTCTATATCCATTTAGAAATTAGAGTTAACATTTCAGGCTCTTGACCATCAAGAAAGAAACACATAAATTCAAAAGTCAACATATAGATGACAGTCTATTCCTCCTGACTTACTGAAATTAGACATCTGGTTAAGAGAAAATGCGGTGAGGTGTATAACAAAACATGGGGAATTACAATACTTTTCTGGGAGAAATACTTCATTTTTGGGACAATTTCAAGGGTGCCAACACTTCAGGCAATCACTATATACTGGGAACGTCTTTGTGGATGGAGATTTATTTGTATTCTTGGATTTGCAGATAAATGAAACTGAATGTTTTTTTCATTGTTTGCTTCTAATACAGAACAGGAGCAACTTCGGGTTCAGGCCCAGGAAAAAGCCAACATGGAGGAGATGGACGAGGAGCAGTACGGCCAGTTACCAGCAGACGAGAAAGCGCGTATTGATGGACTGCGACTCCGAGCCTTGAAGGAGCGCAAGAAAAGGTCTGATCTCCATCCTGCTGAAATCTTTTACAGTCGGCTCCATCTGTGCTTAATCATCGGGTGCTGAGTGTTTCTCCTTGGGGTGCAGAGAGCAAGAACAAAGGCAAGCGAGAGCGGAGCAGGAGCGAAGGCTACAAGAAGAACTGGCGAAGCAAAGAGAGGAAGAGGAGCAGAAGAGGAAAACCAAAAGAGGAAAGAGCCGGGACTCTGAGAAAGAGGGAAAGAAAAGTCAGGCTGGTAACAAACAGGTACTGCCCCCACTGCTGCCCCCAACAACACTGCCCCTGACACAACGCTGCCTGCACCTGTCACAATCCATTTTTGGATCTGTGTCAGTTTTGGGCTGCTCACATTTAAACTTTTTTCCTTTCTGGCCATCGGGGTTAATGTCAGTTCCCCCCCCCCCCCCGGTGGCCACTGGTGTTACTACAACTTTAGTTAGTCTGCTGGTGGGTTTTTTCCCCCCGGTGGCCGCTGGTGTTACTGCATTATCATTAATTATCTATGCAGTGGGGTGCCACTCCCACCTCCCTTTATAAAGCCACCTGGTGCTGCAGATCACTGTTGGTGATACTATTCCTTTTGATACCAACCATGGCCCAAAAATGACACAGGCCCAAAAATGGATCGTGACCACACCGCTGCCCCGACACAACACTGCCCCTGACACAACGTTGCCCCCCATCGCTGCCCCCAACACAACACTGCCCCTGACACTTCTCTGCCCGCACCGCTGCCCCCGACACAACACTGCCCCTGACACAGCTCTGCCCGCACCGCTGCCCCCGACACAACACTGCCCCTGACACAGCTCTGCCCGCACCGCTGCCCCCGACACAACACTGCCCCCACCGCTGCCCTCGACACAGCACTTTTCCCTCCGTGGTCATCGCTGTGCCATTTGCTGTCCTTCTTGGACCACTCTGGTTGCAGTGTCGTGACCCTGGCACCCCCGCAGTGTCGTGACCCTGGCACCCCCGCAGTGTCATGACCCTGGCACCCTCGCAGTTCCGTGACCCTGGCACCCCCCCAGTGTTGTGACCCTGGCACCCCCCCAGTGTTGTGACCCTGGCACCCCCACAGTGTCGTGACCCTGGCACCCCCACAGTGTCGTGACCCTGGCACCCCCACAGTGTCGTGATCCTGGCAACCCCGCAGTGTCGTGACCCTGGCACCCCCGCAGTGTCGTGACCCTGGCACCGACGCAGTCTCGTGACCCTGGCACCCCCGCAGTGTCGTGACCCTGGCACCCCCGCAGTGTCGTGACCCTGGTACCCCCGCAGTGTCGTGACCCTGGCACCCCCGCAGTGTCGTGACCCTGGCACCCCCGCAGTGTCGTGACCCTGGCACCCCCACATCGTTGTGTCCCAGGCACAGCCACAGTGTCGTGTCCCTGGCACGACTGCATTGTCGTGATACTGTCCTTCTCTCATCATCCTCAGAATCTGCTCGCTGTGAAAACAGAACCACGATTAGACTCCGGAACTGAGCGAAAAGCTGCAGTGAACCGAACCGATTCTGTGCAGAACGAGTTCGACGAAGGAAGAAAAAAGAAAAACCGAGACTTTCTCCAGCATGTGAGTGTCCAGGAGGACAAGGAGCCGGCGAGCGAGAGTGAGAAGCCGCTGCTGCAGATGTTCAAGACGTACGAGTCCTCCCAGAAGGAGATCCTACACATCCTGACATTCTGGGACCGTGTACAGGGGGTCCTAATACCACCTACAACTACAGAAGATAGGCAACAGGAGGGGGAGGAGCAGGCACCGGAGCGGCAGGCACCGTCGGGTAAGAAGTACAGGAAAGATCGAGAACGGCAGGAGAAACTGGAGCGAGAGAAGGCTGAGAAAGAAAGAATGGAGAAGGAGAGGCTGGAGAAGCTGAGAGCCACGGCAGAGGAAGATGGGGTCCACGTAGGCCCAGAGAAGAAAGGGCAGGAGAACCTAGAGGTAGAGCTGAAGATGGGTGTGGGGGTCCCACACTATGAGCTCCACGTGTCGGGAGATCCTGCCACCATTCAGACTGTTCTGCAGAGCAGCTTCCTGCCATCAGTAGATGAGGTGAGTGGACGCTGTCCGTCCATCCATGGGCAGTAATGACGACAGTGATGGCTGCCAGTCCTGTGCTGCACAATGTGCCACGTATTCACACATCGCTTTATGTACCTTACTGCTCCTGACAGGTGCTTGAAGGCCTAGGGCTCGGCCCATCCGGCCCACCCATTCCTCCACCTTACATTTTCTCAGTCATCACCTTCCCTGAAAGGAGGAATTTGTGTAGTGACCCGGAGACGCTCGGCCACTTCTCCTTCATTGCCACTTCTCCTGACGACCCCAATGTCATTACTGAAGATAAGAAGGATCCAGATCCTGAGCCGGAGCCTGTGCACCCCATCCCCATGCTGAAGGTAAGACGGCTGCCATATTGTCTGCCTGTGCAGATCTGGAGGACCACAGATTGGGCACAGATTGTCCTGTAGGGCTGTCTGGATACAAGACATGGAGGCCATCAGTAACGGGAGCTCCCGGGTCTGCAGACATCACAAGCTGCAGCTAGACGAGGCTTGTGGGCTGCACATGATCCCACTGCTCACCTTGGGGGCTGTGCCTTACCTCCTTCATATTGAGATACGTCTCCATCACACGACCAGTGCCGGCAGCGGCTGTGTGACCCCTGCGGCTGTGTGACCCCTGCAAACTACTTCATCAGTCTCTGGGGTCTGTGCGGCGTCTCCCGCTTGTATGTCTGTGTGATTGGGATGGCGACTGTCATTTCAGGAGGAACAGGTGACCCCCACCAAGAGCCGGAGCAAGAAGGACAAAGCTGCGGACCCCGGCCGCGAGAGTCAGAAAGAGAAACGCCGCTCCTCCTCCCTCCGCAAGACGCAGCAGAACCTGGAGAGCCGTTCTCCACCGCCTGGCGCCAGGACGCCGCTCTCCGACATGGACCGCAGCAGTGTCACAGGAGAAGTCCTGCCTGAGAGGTCACTTCGGTGAGATTGTTGTCAGGACAGTTGTCAGCCTGTGATGCTGAGCTCTACCCCCTCTCATCGTTCTTGTGTCTCCAGCCTCGGGGTATTCCGCTGGGTGGTCCCAGCCCGGGGAGAAGTGCCTCTACGCATTCAATTCCAGTCAAACCATACTGGGAGTTTCGATCTAACCCTGAACTTTGAGCTGGTTGGGACCCGTCGTAGATACCAGCTGTACTGCCGCGGAGTGTGCGCCTTCCCCACCATCAGTAAAGAGCCAAAGTAAGCGCTACATCCTCACAGCTGTGTCCCCCAGAGCCGTGCCCTGAGCCATACCCCCCATCAATGCTGCTGTGTCATGTTCTGCCATAAAGTACCTGAATAATAGACTTGCACAGCCAGAGATCCGCTGTGTTCTGTGGTGGGTCCCGAGCACTGAGTGTAGGGTCAGGATCAGTAGACCCTCCCTCATTAGTGGTAATTAACAGGATGGTGACATTTCACTGCATGACTGTCCTGGGGGAACATGGGGAACTCACCTGTCCCCGCTCCGCTCACAGGGCCAGGTACCTTCCATAACATGCCGCCTGCCATTAATACAAGGGGCCCACACATAGACGTAGGACCACTGTCTGGGTCTGGGAGTGACCGCGTCTGGACCTCTGATTGCAGGATTGTCTTTCCACATCGCAAGAAGGAAATCCAGAGCAACGAGATTGTTCACAAGAAGTTCATCCTCAGCTCCGCCACCTTTGACTTCGGACCTCTGCTGTGCGGAAAAAGTCGAGACAAGTGAGTGTAGAGGTTTCCAGAAGGTGACGGCAACCAGATGGTAGCCCAGGTGGTGGCTCAGACCCTCATGGGAGGTCTGCCAGTCTCCAGACTGTGTGCGGGGGATGCGGGCAGTCTGGGGGGCATTGCCAGTGCAATTATGTCTTGTAGTGAGTCTCCAGTGCCAAGAATGTGCCCGCGGGCGGTATAAGCGTCCTGTCCAGGTCAGGGGACCATTAAAGGAGCCGGCTGAGGTCTCTGCAGATCGGAGTGATAGGTCATTGTGCCTGATGGCCCCAACGGGTCATTTACACCAAGTCCTGGCCTTTAGTTCTGCCCAGGCCTCTAGTTCTGCCCAGACCTCTAGTTCTACCCAGACCTCTAGTTCTGCCCAGGCCTCTAGTTCTGCCCAGGCCTCTAGTTCTACGCAGACCTCTAGTTCTACCCAGACCTCTAGTTCTGCCCAGGCCTCTAGTTCTGCCCAGGCCTCTAGTTCTGCCCAGACCTCTAGTTCTACCCAGACCTCTAGTTCTGCCCAGGCCTCTAGTTCTGCCCAGGCCTCTAGTTCTACGCGGACCTCTAGTTCTGCCCGGACCTCTAGTTCTGCCCGGACCTCTAGTTCTGCCCAGACCTCTAGTTCTACCCAGACCTTTAGTTCTGCCCAGGCCTCTAGTTCTGCCCGGACCTCTAGTTCTGCCCGGACCTCTAGTTCTGCCCGGACCTCTAGTTCTGCCCAGACCTCTAGTTCTACGCAGACCTCTAGTTCTGCCCGGGGCTCTAGTTCTGCCTGGACCTCTAGTTCTGCCCAGACCTCTAGTTCTACGCAGACCTCTAGTTCTGCCCGGGGCTCTAGTTCTGCCCAGGCCTCTAGTTCTACGCAGAACTCTAGTTCTGCCTGGGCCTCTAATTCTGCCCAGACCTCTAGTTCTGCCCAGACCTCTAGTTCTACGCAGACCTCTAGTTCTGCCCGGGGCTCTAGTTCTGCCCGGACCTCTAGTTCTGCCCGTCTTCTAGTTCTGCCCAGGCCTCTAGTTCTACGCAGACCTCTAGTTCTGCCCGGACCTCTAGTTCTGCCCGGGCCTCTAGCTTCTATTCTCCTCGTGCCCCAGAGCAGTTCCAGCAGTGTCGGCGCCGGCTCTCCCAGTGCTCGCGTGGCATTATGTCGTGATGCCTAACAGTCTGCGGTGCTCCCACCTCCCCGGACGGCGAGCGGAGCTGCCCCCTGATGACTGCTGATTGTCTACAGGGTCCATGATATAATAATGCCAGGCAAGAAGGGAAAGCTAAGTTTTCCACTCAAAGTATTACAGCTTTTAAAGGGATGTTCACGTAAAGAACAATCCCTTTAAATAGTCAGAAGAGCTGGGTGCTGACTCCAGCAGTTTTATTGCCAACTGTGTGATCACTGATCTGGATGCACAGACCCCCCAAATGTTAGACAATCAGTTCAGGGAGCACAATGATTACAGCCTGAAGATACCTGTACTGTGTAGCAGAGCTGACAACGTGCACTCTGTCCTGTGTAGCAGGGCTGACAAGGAGCACTCTGTGCAGTGGAGCAGAGCTGACAACGTGCACTCTGTGCTGTGTAGCAGAGCTGACAAGTGCACTCTGTGTTGTGTAGCAGAGCTGACAAGTGCACTCTGTGTTGTGTAGCAGAGCTGACAAGTGTACTCTGTTCTGCGTAGCAGAGCTGACAACGTGCACTCTGTGCCGTGTAGCAGAGCTGACAACGTGCATTCACTGTTACATCGGTGTGACCTCACAGGAAGTGTCCATGATGTCATCGGTCACATGGTTCTGATAAAGGTCTTGCAGACAATATTTGTGCTTCTTCTCTGTAGATATAAAGCCGGACAATATCCAGAGAACATGGAGAAAGTGACCATCTGCAATGTGTCTCCTCTGGAGTCTGACGTCACATTCTGCTTCCAGTATGACATGAAAGCTGCAACCTTCATCCTGGACCCTCCGACCATGAGCCTGAAGCCCGGGGAAAAGCAGGTGTGCTTGTAGGGACTGTACACACTCACAAGAAGCTACACACGCTGACGCCGGGCTGCGTGCACTGACGACTGCGTCCACTGGGGCTGCATGCACTTGTCACAGGGCTGCGTGCACTGACACAGGGATGCAGCCTCTTATTGCGGGGCTGCATGCACTGACACAGGGCTGCACCCTCTTATCGCAGGGCTGCATGCACTGACGACTGCATCCACTGGGGCTGCATGCATTGACACGGCTGCACCCTCTTATCGCGGGGCTGCACTCACTTGTCGCAGGGCTGCACTCACTTGTCACGGGGCTGCATGCACTGACACAGGGCTGCACGCTCTTATCGTGGGGCTGCACTCACTTGTCGCAGGGCTGCACTCACTTGTCACGGGGCTGTGTGCACTAACACATGGCTGCACCCTCTTATCGCAGGGCTGCACTCACTTGTCACGGGGCTGTGTGCACTGACACAGGGCTGCACCCTCTTATTGTGGGGCTGCATTCACTTATCGCAGGGCTGCACTCACTTGTCACGGGGCTGTGTGCACTGACACATGGCTGCACCCTCCTTTCGCAGGGCTGCACTCACTTGTCACGGGGCTGCGTGCACTGACACAGGGCTGCAGCCTCTTATTGCGGGGCTGCACGCACTTGTCGCGCACAATGTAGTGTTAGGAGGGAGCTGAGCAGAGCGGTAAACCAGATACAGGCAGCAGTAATCGTGTCTTGCGTCCTCTCTGTCCCAGGAGCTCTCCTTATGGGCTTATCCCACCGCTCCCGGTGTGTTTGACGATAATATCGTGTGCTGCATCAAGGACAACCCTGAGCCTGTCATCTTCCATGTGTGCTGCAGAGGTGTCCGCCCCGAGCTGGAGCTCGACCGCAAGCAGGTTCACTTTGAGAAGATGCTGCTGCACCGGTGAGTAATCAGATCTACAGAGGGGAGAAGTGAATCCAGGACCACCTTCAGATGCCCCCCACTTCCCCTCCAGCAGGGCTCGCCACATGTTGGCTCTCATGTGTGGTCATTGAAGCTTCCATGTGGCTGTCACCGCTGGTTCTGTGGCTGTCACCGCTGGTTCTGTGGCTGTCACCGCTGGTTCTGTAGCTGTCACCGCTGGTTCTGTGGCTGTCACCGCTGATTCTGTAGCTGTCACCACTGGTTCTGTGGCTGTCTCCGTTGGTTCTGTGGCTGTCTCCGGTGGTTCTGTGGCTGTCACCGTCGGTTCTGTGGCTGTCACCGCTGGTTCTGTGGCTGTCACCGGTGGTTCTGTGGCTGTCTCCGCTGGTTCTGTGGCTGTCAGTGCCGGTTCTGTAGTTGTCTCCGGTGGTTCTGTGGCTGTCAGTGTCGGTTCTGTGGCTGTCACCGCTGGTTCTGTGGCTGTCACCGCTGGTTCTGTAACTTTCACCGCTGGTTCTGTGGCTGTCACCACTGGTTCTGTAGCTGTCACCACTGGTTCTGTAGCTGTCACCGCTAGTTCTGTAGCTGTCACCGCTGGTTCTGTGGCTGTCACCGCTGATTCTGTAGCTGTCACCACTGGTTCTGTGGCTGTCTCCGTCGGTTCTGTGGCTGTCTCCGGTGGTTCTGTGGCTGTCACCGTCGGTTCTGTGGCTGTCACCGCTGGTTCTGTGGCTGTCACCGGTGGTTCTGTGGCTGTCTCCGCTGGTTCTGTGGCTGTCAGTGCCGGTTCTGTAGTTGTCTCCGGTGGTTCTGTGGCTGTCAGTGTCAGTTCTGTGGCTGTCACCGCTGGTTCTGTGGCTGTCACCGCTGGTTCTGTAACTGTCACCGCTGGTTCTGTGGCTGTCACCACTGGTTCTGTAGCTGTCACCACTGGTTCTGTAGCTGTCACCGCTAGTTCTGTAGCTGTCACCGCTGGTTCTGTGGCTGTCACCGCTGATTCTGTAGCTGTCACCACTGGTTCTGTGGCTGTCTCCGTCGGTTCTGTGGCTGTCTCAGATGGTTCTGTGGCTGTTACCGTCGGTTCTGTGGCTGACACCGTCGGTTCTGTGGCTGTCTCTGCCGGTTCTGTGGCTGTCAGCATGGGTTCTGTGGCTGTCAGCGTCGGTTCTGTGGCTTTCAGCGCCGGTTCTGTGGCTTTCAGCGCCGGTTCTGTGGCTGTCAGTGCCGCTTCTGTGGCTGTCACCGCTGGTTCTGTGGCTGTCAGTGCCGATTCTGTGGCTGTCAGTGCCGGTTCTGTAGTTGTCTCCGGTGGTTCTGTGGCTGTCTCCGGTGGTTCTGTGGCTGTCAGTGCCGGTTCTGTGGCTGTCACCGTCGGTTCTGTGGCTGTCAGTGCCGCTTCTGTGGCTGTCTCCGACGGTTGTGTGGCTGTCAGTGCCGGTTCTGTAGCTGTCTCCGGTGGTTCTGTGGCTGTCTGCGCCGGTTCTGTGGCTGTCTGCGCCGGTTCTGTGGCTGTCTGCGCCGGTCCTGTGGCTGTCTGCGCCGGTTCTGTGGCTGTCTCTGCCGGTTCTGTGGCTGTCTCTGCCGGTTCTGTGTAAGCTGTGGATTTGTTCTGGGTGTGGGAGACGCTGCTCGCACTCAGGTAATGATCTGTGACACTGCCGAGTCCCTCAGTCCATTAATGCCCTA
The DNA here is from genome assembly GCF_039654945.1 of Dendrobates tinctorius. Lineage (NCBI taxonomy): Eukaryota > Metazoa > Chordata > Amphibia > Anura > Dendrobatidae > Dendrobates > Dendrobates tinctorius. The sequence goes on from NW_027362112.1 coordinate 1,321,603, forward strand.
CTTGTTCACAGGAAGGACACCAAAACAGTGTTCCTCAGGAATAGCACCTTCTTACCGGCCGCCTGGAGGGTGACGGGTCTGGAGAACCTGGGCGATGATTTCTCAGTGTCTCAGGACCAGGGTATTGTAGCACCTCGTTCTGAGTATGGCTTACAGCTTTACTTCAAGGCAGGCAAAGCCACCAACATCAAGAAGTTCATCCGTCTGGAGGTAAGAGGGTGGATGTCGTGGCCGAGAGTCCCGGTGAGGCCGGCTGTCATCTCACAAACTCTTCCATGTTCTCTCTGTAGGTTTCAGACGTTGAAAACATTCTGGGAATTGTGCAGCTGGAGAACATTCATATCTTTGCTGAGTCTTATGATGTGGCTCTAGATATCAGCTTCCCTAAAGGTAGAGCTGCGTGTGTCGTGTCATAACCACTGACTGTGTATACCCTACTGGCCGCGCACACGTCCTCCTCACATCCACCAGCCGCACACACGTCCTCCTCACATCCACCGGCTGCACACGTCCTCCTCACATCCACCAGCCGCACACACGTCCTCCTCACATCCACCGGCTGCACACACGTCCTCCTCACATCCACAGACTGCATACGTCCTCTTCACATCCGCCGGCTGCACACACACCCTCCTCACATCCACCGGCCGCACACACGTCCTCCTCACATCCACAGACTGCATACGTCCTCCTCACATCCACCAGCCGCACACACGTCCTCTTCACATCTGCAGGCTGCACACACGTCCTCCTCACATCCACCGGCTGCACACACATCCTCCTCACATCCACCGGCCGCACACACGTCCTCCTCACATCCACCGGCCGCACACACGTCCTCCTCACATCCACCGGCCGCACACAAGTCCTCCTCACATCCACCACCTGCACACACGTCCTCCTCACATCCACCAGCCGCACACACGTCCTCCTCACATCCACCGGCTGCACACACGTCCTCCTCACATCCACCAGCCGCACACACATCCTCCTCACATCCACCAGCCGCACACATGTCCTCCTCACATCCACCGGCCGCACACACGTCCTCCTCACATCCACCGGCTGCACACACGTCCTCCTCACATCCACCGGTCGCACCCACGTCCTCCTCACATCCACCGCCTGCACACACGTCCTCCTCACATCCACCAGCCGCACACACGTCCTCCTCACATCCACCAGCCGCACACACGTCCTCCTCACATCCACCGGCCGCACACATGTCCTCACATCCACCGGCCGCACACACGTCCTCCTCACATCCACCGCCTGCACACATGTCCTCCTCTCATCCACCGGCCGCACACACGTCCTCCTCACATCCACCGGCCGCACACACGTCCTCCTCACATCCACCGGCCACACACACCTCCTTCTCATATCCACCGCCTGCACACACGTCCTCCTCACATCCACCGGCCGCACACACCTCCTCACATCCACCGCCTGCACACACGTCCTCCTCACATCCACCGGCCGCACACACCTCCTCACATCCACCGCCTGCACACACGTCCTCCTCACATCCACCCGCCGCACACACGTCCTACTCACATCCACCAGCCGCACACACGTCCTCCTCACATCCACCAGCCGCACACACGTCCTCCTCACATCCACCGGCTGCACACACGTCCTCCTCACATCCACCGGCTGCACACACGTCCTCCTCACATCCACCGGCCGCACACACCTCCTCCTCACATCCACCGCCTGCACACATGTCCTCCTCACATCCACCGGCTGCACACACGTCCTCCTCACATCCACCGGCTGCACACACGTCCTCCTCACATCCACCAGCTGCACACACGTCCTCCTCACATCCACCGGCTGCACACACGTCCTCCTCACATCCACCAGCTGCACACACGTCCTACTCACATTCACCGCCTGCACACACGTCCTCCTCACATCCACCGGCTGCACACACATCCTCCTCACATCCACCGGCTGCACACACGTCCTCCTCACATCCACCGGCTGCACACACGTCCTCCTCACATCCACCGGCTGCACACACGTCCTCCTCACATCCAACGCCTGCACACACGTCCTCCTCACATCCACCGGCTGCACACACATCCTCCTCACATCCACCGGCTGCACACACGTCCTCCTCACATCCACCGGCTGCACACACGTCCTCCTCACATCCACCGGCTGCACACACGTCCTCCTCACATCCACCGGCTGCACACACGTCCTCCTCACATCCAACGCCTGCACACACGTCCTCCTCACATCCACCGGCTGCACACACGTCCTCCTCACATCCACCTGTCGCGCACACGTCTTCCTGGCGTCTGCTGGCCTCACACGTCGTCCTGGTGTCTGCTGGCCTCACACGTCCTTCTCAGGTTCTCATCTCCACAGGAACAGATGGAGGCCTGGACTTCGGAGTAGTTAAGATCTCTGATGAAATGAAACATTCCCTTTCTCTGAAGAACAAGGGGAAGTATGAGATTGGCTTCAGGTAAATTTCTGGGACGTGTATGGTGAGGTGTGACAACGCCGGCCATCCTCCTCTGCTGATGGATCCTCCCCGATGGAGTAGGGAGTCCTGTGTTGTATCACTGACATCTACACACGGACGTGGTGAGGGAAGTCCTGATATCGGGGCCAGCGGTGACTGACATGGAGGCAGGTTTTACCATTCCTGACACTGAAGCCCTTGACCAAAGCTCTTTATCTTCTTGCCAACAGTTTCTCCTTGGAGGCTTCTGCCCCGGGACTGTCCGATCTCAGCACCATCTTCTCCATCCTGCCACAGAAGGGCACCTTGAGCCCCAGTGACCGCGCCACCCAGGTGCAGATTGTGTTCCTGACCAAGGAGGAGGTGCAGATCGTGGACAAACCCATCCTGAAGTGCCAGGTATGTCCTTGTGTGTGTGGGTGGTGAGGGTTGTAGTAGGTACCAGCACCTTCCTTACATTCCCACCGCTCCTGACAAGCACCTCAAGTCCTAGATGAATCTGCAAAAGTCTGAACAGTGTCTGATGCTAATATGCAGGTTACCCGTCTTGTATCCTGTCTGCGTTCTCTGCAGGTAATCGACCCCGTCCTGTCCGACACGGGGGAGACAATAGCGAGTATCCCCATCCGCATCTCTGCTTCCTCCACCTTCGCCAAGTACCGCCTCTCCCCGTCCTCAGACATTAACTTTGGAGCCATGGTGCTGGGCAGCCGCAGGTTGTGCTCCTTCACCCTGGAGAACTGCGGACTGCTGGAGTTTCGTTACAACCTCAGCAAGATCATCCGCGAGGTGACGATTCAGCCGACCAAGAAGGGGTAAGGAGAGTGTGTGACGACGGCGGCTGTGAAACGCTGACAGTAGTCAGTTGCATTCCTCCTTTGTGTTATTGGGGGACGCAGAGACCATGGATGATCGCCTGTAACCCAGCGGACTCCATGAAATGAGCAGAGCCGGGACCCTCCAGCTTCACATGCATAGAAGGCTCCCGGAGTCATGTGTGGGAAGAGACCCCATGTGCCAGCTCTGCGGCCCCCTGCTCCCCAGGGACACGTCACCGTTACTTTTGTGGGATTGAACGGTCAATGTAGATGTCAGTAAAGGACATTTACTTTAGATTGAGCTGTACATGTCCCTCCGGGTAAGCTCCAGTCCTGACCTGATGGCACCCCACAAATATAACGATGCGGGGTCAGACCGCCAATAGCGCGATTTATACCTGCTATGTTCTGAGTTACTATAGGGACTCTTTGGCTCGGCTGTGACCTCTCGCCATCCGGCCATGACCACACCGGCTCCCTGTGTCTCGTAGGCCGGCTCAAGGAACAAAGAGAGCACGTTCCCGCGAGGGTTCTGGATCCAGTAGATCAGTCGCCATGAGCAAAACAAAGCGCGCAGATTCCCAGCTGAGAGACACAAGTATTTCTGGGCAGGTACGTCAGCCTCCACCTCCTGCTCATCCTCATTGCTGGCGTGGAGAGTAAAGGCCGTGGCCCTGACAGGAACAACTGTGAGAGCCGAGCTCCAGGCGAGCTCTGTATATGTGTATATACTCAGGAACACGATGTCATGTATAGGCCCCATACTTATTACATGGAGGAAAGAGGAGTCTGGAGAAGGAGGAAAGAGGAGTCTGGAGAAGGAGGACAGGAGTCTAGAGAAGGAGGACAGAGGAGTCTGGAGAAGTAGAACAGAGGAGTATAGAGAAGGAGGGCAGGAGTCTAGAGAAGGAGGACAGAGGAGTCTGGAGAAGTAGAACAGAGGAGTATAGAGAAGGAGGACAGGAGTCTAGAGAAGGAGGACAGAGGAGTCTGGAGAAGGAGGACAGAAGTATAGAGAAGGAGGACAGAGGAGTCTGGAGAAGGAGGACAGAGTAGTATAGAGAATGAGGACAGGAGTCTAGAGAAGGAGGACAGAGTAGTATAGAGAATGAGGACAGAGGAGTCTGGAGAAGTAGAATAGAGTAGTCTGGAAAAGGACAGGATTCTGGAGAAGGAAGACAGAGGAGTCTAGAGAAGGAGGACAGAGGAGTCTGGAGAAGGAGGACAGAGTAGTATAGAGAATGAGGACAGAGGAGTCTGGAGAAGTAGAATAGAGTAGTCTGGAAAAGGACAGGATTCTGGAGAAGGAAGACAGAGGAGTCTAGAGAATGACAGAAATCTAGAAAAGGACAGAGGAATCTAGAAAAGGATAGCGAAGGAGGACAGAAATGTCTGGAGGATTAGGATAGAGTAGTCAGAGGACAGAGGAGTCTGGAGAAGGAGGACAGAGGAGTATAGAGAAGGCGAACAGAGGAAAGAGTCCCTGTGTATGGAGAGTCGGCAGAGAGGGATGTCAGTTTTGTAATGAGTATGGGGGGCTTCAGTGTGTGATCTATCACTGTACGTACGGCTGTGACCGGGTGGGCTTCTTTGCAGGCTCGCTTCACGCTGGGCATGTTCACGATGGTGCCTGGCTTTGGGACCATTCCTCCTGGGGGTCAGCAGATCATCACTGTGGAGTGTTTTGCTGATCAACTGGGGAAAAGCGAGGAGCTGTTGACTCTGGATATTTCTGATCGACACCCAGAGGACCACCCTGGCGGGATTCCCTTCCGCCTCATCGGTGAGGTGTGCACCCCAGGTAAAGCTCTACAGGGGTCCGTGTTTGTACTCAGCCACGGGGACAGAGCGCTCGTGTGACCACCTCCTCTTATCCCCCAGGATTCGTTACAGATGACATTGCCAGTATATTTGAAGAACATCGAATTGTGAGGGATGCCCGGATCCTGCAGTGTCTGCCGCCCCTCCAGTCTGGGGGGATCTACCTGCAAGAAGAGAACAGATTTTTATTCTGGAACGTGCTTGTCGGACAAACATGCACCGCTCGCTTCAAGATTATCAACTCCGGCAAAGTCACCTGCGACGTGACCCTCACAGTCAAACCCCTGTCTACTAAGGTAACGGGGCTGACTGCATAATCGGGTGTAGGGTACAGATAGGGGGTCTATGCTGCTGTCACCAGTGTATAAGTAGACCCCGGGGATGATCGGGGTGTTGGGTACAGATAGGGGGTCTGTGCAGCTGTCACCAGTGTATAAGTAGACCCCGGGGATGATCGGGGTGTTGGGTACAGATAGGGGGTCTGTGCTGCTGTCACCAGTGTATGAGTAGATCTCGGGGATGATCGGGGTGTTGGGTACAGATAGATGGGCTGTGCTGCTGACACCAGTGTATGGGTAGACCCCGGGGATGATCGGGGTGTTGGGTACAGATAGGGGGTCTGTGCTGCTGTCACCAGTGTATGAGTAGACCTCGGGGATGATCGGGGTGTAGGGTACAGATGGGGGGGGCTGTGCTGCTGTCGCCAGTGTATGAGTAGACCTCAGGGATGATCGGGGTGTTTGGTACAGTTAGGGGGACTGTGCTGCTGACACCAGTGTATGAGTAGACCTCGGGGATGATCAGGGTGTTGGGTACAGATTGGGGGGGGCTGTGCTGCTGACACCAGTGTATGAGTAGACCTCGGGGATGATCGGGGTGTAGGGTACAGATGGGGGGGGGCTGTGCTGCTGACACCAGTGTATGAGTAGACCTCGGGGATGATCGGGGTGTTGGGTACAGATGGGGGGGGGGCTGAGCTGCTGTCGCCAGTGTATGGGTAGACCTCAGGGATGATCGGGGTGTAGGGTACAGATAGGGGGTCTGTGCTGCTGTCACCAGTGTATGAGTAGACCTCGGGGATGATCGGGGTGTAGGGTACAGATAGGGGGTCTGTGCTGCTGTCACCAGTGTATGAGTAGACCCCGGGGATGATCGGGATGTTGGGTACAGATAGGGGGTCTGTGCTGCTGTCACCAGTGTATGAGTAGACCCCGGGGATGATCGGGGTGTTGGGTACAGATAGGGGGTCTGTGCTGCTGTCACCAGTGTATGAGTAGACCCCGGGGATGATCGGGATGTTGGGTACAGATAGGGGGTCTGTGCTGCTGTCACCAGTGTATGAGTAGACCCCGGGGATGATCGGGGTGTTGGGTACAGATAGGGGGTCTGTGCTGCTGTCACCAGTGTATAAGTAGACCCCGGGGATGATCGGGGTGTTGGGTACAGATAGGGGGTCTGTGCTGCTGTCACCAGTGTATGAGTAGACCTCGGGGATGATCGGGGTGTAGGGTACAGATGGGGGGGGCTGTGCTGCTGTCGCCAGTGTATGAGTAGACCTCAGGGATGATCGGGGTGTTGGGTACAGTTAGGGGGTCTGTGCTGCTGACACCAGTGTATGAGTAGACCTCGGGGATGATCGGGGTGTTGGGTACAGATTGGGGGGGGCTGTGCTGCTGACACCAGTGTATGAGTAGACCTCGGGGATGATCGGGGTGTTGGGTACAGATGGGGGGGGGGGGCTGAGCTGCTGTCGCCAGTGTATGGGTAGACCTCAGGGATGATCGGGGTGTTTGGTACAGTTAGGGGGACTGTGCTGCTGACACCAGTGTATGAGTAGACCTCGGGGATGATCGGGGTGTTGGGTACAGATTGGGGGGGGCTGTGCTGCTGACACCAGTGTATGAGTAGACCTCGGGGATGATCGGGGTGTAGGGTACAGATGGGGGGGGCTGTGCTGCTGACACCAGTGTATGAGTAGACCTCGGGGATGATCGGGGTGTTGGGTACAGATGGGGGGGGGGCTGAGCTGCTGTCGCCAGTGTATGGGTAGACCTCAGGGATGATCGGGGTGTAGGGTACAGATAGGGGGTCTGTGCTGCTGTCACCAGTGTATAAGTAGACCTCGGGGATGATCGGGGTGTAGGGTACAGATAGGAGGTCTGTGCTGCTGTCACCAGTGTATGAGTAGACCTCGGGGATGATCGGGGTGTAGGGTACAGATGGGGGGGGCTGTGCTGCTGTCGCCAGTGTATGAGTAGACCTCAGGGATGATCGGGGTGTTGGGTACAGTTAGGGGGTCTGTGCTGCTGACACCAGTGTATGAGTAGACCTCGGGGATGATCGGGGTGTTGGGTACAGATTGGGGGGGGCTGTGCTGCTGACACCAGTGTATGAGTAGACCTCGGGGATGATCGGGGTGTAGGGTACAGATGGGGGGGGCTGTGCTGCTGACACCAGTGTATGAGTAGACCTCGGGGATGATCGGGGTGTTGGGTACAGATGGGGGGGGGGCTGAGCTGCTGTCGCCAGTGTATGGGTAGACCTCAGGGATGATCGGGGTGTAGGGTACAGATAGGGGGTCTGTGCTGCTGTCACCAGTGTATGAGTAGACCTCGGGGATGATCGGGGTGTAGGGTACAGATAGGGGGTCTGTGCTGCTGTCACCAGTGTATGAGTAGACCCCGGGGATGATCGGGATGTTGGGTACAGATAGGGGGTCTGTGCTGCTGTCACCAGTGTATGAGTAGACCCCGGGGATGATCGGGGTGTTGGGTACAGATAGGGGGTCTGTGCTACTGTCACCAGTGTATGAGTAGACCCCGGGGATGATCGGGATGTTGGGTACAGATAGGGGGTCTGTGCTGCTGTCACCAGTGTATGAGTAGACGTCGGGGATGATCGGGATGTTGGGTACAGATAGGGGGTCTGTGCTGCTGACACCAGTGTATGGGTAGACCCCGGGGATGATCGGGGTGTTGGGTACAGATAGATGGGCTGTGCTGCTGTCACCAGTGTATGGGTAGACCCCGGGGATGATCGGGGTGTTGGGTACAGATAGATGGGCTGTGCTGCTGACACCAGTGTATGGGTAGACCCCGGTGATGATCAGGGTGTTGGGTACAGATAGATGGGCTGTGCTGCTGTCACCAGTGTATGAGTAGACCCCGGGGATGATCGGGGTGTTGGGTACAGATAGGGGGTCTGTGCTGCTGTCACCAGTGTATGAGTAGATCTCGGGGATGATCAGGGTGTTGGGTACAGATAGATGGGCTGTGCTGCTGTCACCAGTGTATGGGTAGACCCCGGGGATGATCGGGGTATTGGGTACAGATAGATGGGCTGTGCTGCTGTCACCAGTGTATGGGTAGACCCCGGGGATGATCAGGGTGTTGGGTACAGATAGATGGGCTGTGCTGCTGTCACCAGTGTATGAGTAGACCCCGGGGATGATCGGGGTGTTGGGTACAGATAGATGGGCTGTGCTGCTGTCACCAGTGTATGGGTAGACCCCGGGGATGATCGGGGTGTTGGGTACAGATAGATGGGCTGTGCTGCTGACACCAGTGTATGGGTAGACCCCGGGGATGATCAGGGTGTTGGGTACAGATAGATGGGCTGTGCTGCTGTCACCAGTGTATGAGTAGACCCCGGGGATGATCGGGGTGTTGGGTACAGATAGATGGGCTGTGCTGCTGTCACCAGTGTATGGGTAGACCCCGGGGATGATCAGGGTGTTGGGTACAGATAGATGGGCTGTGCTGCTGACACCAGTGTATGGGTAGACCCCGGGGATGATCAGGGTGTTGGGTACAGATAGATGGGCTGTGCTGCTGTCACCAGTGTATGAGTAGACCCCGGGGATGATCGGGGTGTTGGGTACAGATAGATGGGCTGTGCTGCTGTCACCAGTGTATGGGTAGACCCCGGGAATGATCGGGGTGTTGGGTACAGATAGATGGGCTGTGCTGCTGTCACCAGTGTATGGGTAGACCCCGGGGATGATCAGGGTGTTGGGTACAGATAGATGGGCTGTGCTGCTGTCACCAGTGTATGGGTAGACCCCGGGGATGATCAGGGTGTTGGGTACAGATAGATGGGCTGTGCTGCTGACACCAGTGTATGGGTAGACCCCGGGGATGATCAGGGTGTTGGGTACAGATAGATGGGCTGTGCTGCTGACACCAGTGTATGAGTAGACCCCGGGGATGATCAGGGTGTAGGGTACAGATAGGGGGGCTGTGCTGCTGTCACCAGTGTATGAGTAGACCCCGGGGATGATCAGGGTGTTGGGTACAGATAGATGGGCTGTGCTGCTGACACCAGTGTATGGGTAGACCCCGGGGATGATCAGGGTGTTGGGTACAGATAGATGGGCTGTGCTGCTGTCACCAGTGTATGAGTAGACCCCGGGGATGATCGGGGTGTTGGGTACAGATAGATGGGCTGTGCTGCTGTCACCAGTGTATGAGTAGACCCCGGGGATGATCAGGGTGTTGGGTACAGATTGGGGGGGGCTGAGCTGCTGTCACCAGTTTATGGGTAGACCTCAGGGATGATCGGGGTGTTGGGTACAGATGGGGGGGGGCTGTGCTGCTGACACCAGTGTATGGGTAGACCTCAGGGATGATCAGGGTGTTGGGTACAGATGGGGGGGGGTTGAGCTGCTGTCACCAGTGTATGAGTAGACCTCGGGGATGATCAGGGTGTTGGGTACAGATTGGGGGGGGGTGAGCTGCTGTCACCAGTTTATGGGTAGACCTCAGGGATGATCGGGGTGTTGGGTACAGATGGGGGGGGGCTGTGCTGCTGACACCAGTGTATGGGTAGACCTCAGGGATGATCGGGGTGTTGGGTACAGATGGGGGGGGGGTTGAGCTGCTGTCACCAGCGTATGAGTAGACCTCAGGGATGATCAGGGTGTAGGGTACAGATAGGGGGGGCTGAGCTGCTCTCACCAGTGTATGGGTAGACCTCAGGGATGATCGGGGTGTAGGGTACAGATAGGGGGGGCTGAGCTGCTCTCACCAGTGTATGGGTAGACCTCAGGGATGATCGGGGTGTTGGGTACAGATGGGGGGGGGGTTGAGCTGCTGACACCAGTGTATGGGTAGATCTCAGGGATGATCAGGGTGTAGGGTACAGATTGGGGGGGCTGTGCTGCTGTCACCAGTGTATGAGTAGACCTCGGGGATGATCGGGGTGTAGGGTACAGATGGGGGGGGCTGTGCTGCTGTCGCCAGTGTATGAGTAGACCTCAGGGATGATCGGGGTGTTGGGTACAGATGGGGGGGGGTCTGTGCTGCTGACACCAGTGTATGAGTAGACCTCGGGGATGACCGGGGTGTAGGGTACAGATGGGGGGGGCTGTGCTGCTGACACCAGTGTATGAGTAGACCTCGGGGATGATCGGGGTGTTGGGTACAGATGGGCGGGGGGCTGAGCTGCTGTCGCCAGTGTATGGGTAGACCTCAGGGATGATCGGGGTGTTGGGTACAGATAGATGGGTTGTGCTGCTGTCACCAGTGTATGAGTAGACCTCGGGGATGATCTGGGTGTTGGGTACAGATTGGGGGGGGCTGAGCTGCTGTCACCAGTTTATGGGTAGACCTCAGGGATGATCGGGGTGTAGGGTACAAATAAGGGGGGCTGAGGTGCTGTCACCAGTGTATGGGTAGACCTCAGGGATGATCGGGGTGTTGGGTACAGATGGGGGGGGCTGTGCTGCTGACACCAGTGTATGAGTAGACCTCAGGGATGATCGGGGTGTAGGGTACAGATAGGGGGGGCTGAGCTGCTCTCACCAGTGTATGGGTAGACCTCAGGGATGATCGGGGTGTAGGGTACAGATAGGGGGGGCTGAGCTGCTCTCACCAGTGTATGGGTAGACCTCAGGGATGATCGGGGTGTTGGGTACAGATGGGGGGGGGGGTGAGCTGCTGACACCAGTGTATGGGTAGACCTCAGGGATGATCGGGGTGTTGGGTACAGATGGGGGGGGGGTTGAGCTGCTGACACCAGTGTATGGGTAGATCTCAGGGATGATCAGGGTGTAGGGTACAGATTGGGGGGGCTGTGCTGCTGACACCAGTGTATGAGTAGACCTCGGGGATGATCGGGGTGTAGGGTACAGATGGGGGGGCTGTGCTGCTGACACCAGTGTATGAGTAGACCTCGGGGATGATCGGGGTGTTGGGTACAGATGGGGGGGCTGAGCTGCTGTCGCCAGTGTATGAGTAGACCCCGGGGATGATCGGGGTGTTGGGTACAGATGGGGGGGGCTGAGCTGCTGTCGCCAGTGTATGGGTAGACCTCAGGGATGATCGGGGTGTTGGGTACAGATAGATGGGCTGTGCTGCTGTCACCAGTGTATGAGTAGACCTCGGGGATGATCTGGGTGTTGGGTACAGATTGGGGGGGGCTGAGCTGCTGTCACCAGTTTATGGGTAGACCTCAGGGATGATCGGGGTGTAGGGTACAAATAAGGGGGGGCTGATGTCCTGTCACCAGTGTATCGGTAGACCTCAGGGATGATCGGGGTGTTGGGTACAGATGGGGGGGGCTGTGCTGCTGACACCAGTGTATGGGTAGACCTCAGGGATGATCGGGGTGTTGGGTACAGATGGGGGGGGGTTGAGCTGCTGACACCAGTGTATGGGTAGATCTCAGGGATGATCAGGGTGTAGGGTACAGATAGGGGGGGCTGAGCTGCTCTCACCAGTGTATGGGTAGACCTCAGGGATGATCGGGGTGTAGGGTACAGATGGGGGGGGGGGCTGAGCTGCTCTCATCAGTGTATGGGTAGACCTCAGGGATGATCGGGGTGTTGGGTACAGATTGGGGGGGGCTGTGCTGCTGACACCAGTGTATGAGTAGACCTCGGGGATGATCGGGGTGTTGGGTACAGATGGGGGGGGCTGAGCTGCTGTCGCCAGTGTATGGGTAGACCTCAGGGATGATCGGGGTGTTGGGTACAGATAGGGGGGGGCTGAGCTGCTCTCACCAGTGTATGAGTAGATCTCGGGGATGATCGGGGTGTTGGGTACAGATAGATGGGCTGTGCTGCTGTCACCAGTGTATGAGTAGACCTCGGGGATGATCTGGGTGTTGGGTACAGATTGGGGGGGGCTGAGCTGCTGTCACCAGTTTATGGGTAGACCTCAGGGATGATCGGGGTGTAGGGTACAGATAAGGGGGGGCTGAGGTGCTGTCACCAGTGTATGGGTAGACCTCAGGGATGATCGGGGTGTTGGGTACAGATGGGGGGGGGCTGTGCTGCTGACACCAGTGTATGGGTAGACCTCAGGGATGATCAGGGTGTAGGGTACAGATAGGGGGGGGCTGAGCTGCTCTCACCAGTGTATGGGTAGACCTCAGGGATGATCGGGGTGTAGGGTACAGATAGGGGGGGGCTGAGCTGCTCTCACCAGTGTATGGGTAGACCTCAGGGATGATCAGGGTGTAGGGTACAGATAGGGGGGGGCTGAGCTGCTCTCACCAGTGTATGGGTAGACCTCAGGGATGATCGGGGTGTTGGGGACAGATGGGGGGGGGGTTGAGCTGCTGTCACCAGTGTATGGGTAGACCTCAGGGATGATCGGGGCGTTGGGTACAGATGGGGGGGGGGTTGAGCTGCTGTCACCATTGTATGGGTAGACCTCAGGGATGATCGGGGTGTAGGGTACAGATGGGGGGGCTGTGCTGCCTTGTTTACACATTTGACTTTCACTTTTCTAGTCTGTGGCTCGAATTTCTGAAATCTTTGAAGTCCAGCCGCCACGAATGAGCATCCCGAGCCACAGTCACAGCTACGCCAGTGTCTCCTTCACCCCGCAGAGCATGCAGACGTACCAGTGTACCTTCGAGGCTACTGTAGAGGGAATCCCAAGGTACATTTGTTATATCTGGGCGGTGTATATGGTGTAAGGTGCAGGGGTCAGGTCCCTCTCAGGTAGGCATTAGGCAGCGTTCACACAGGCAATGTGAATTGGTCCAAACAGGTGCAGTTTTTCTGCTTTCATAAAACTACAAGGGATTCAAAGCCAAAAACCAAAACTGCCTCTTCTGGGCACAAAGGTCACAGCAAGTAACCAGTTCATCCAGCAGGCAGGTATGTCAGTGCAGCTCCCCCAACAGAGTACAGTCTTCTCTCCTGGAGCAAACGTCATATACAGAAGAGGCCAATCCCCCCCCAGTCCCCTTCAGCCCGAGCTCCAACATCTTCCCACCAAAGAGAAGTGTTCATCTCCAGTCATAGTTCATACTGAACAGGCTGCAGCTTCCACTCGTCACTCTACCACACTGTTCAGCTTTCCCAGCTGACCCGTGCAGTCTCCATTCACAGAAACCCTGGCACATCACATTTTGGCTGGGCACATCACATTTTGGCTGGACACTCAGCAGCAGCACACTCCACTCAGCTCAACGGACACCTAGTGACCACAGGCCCTGAGTCTTAGTCAAAGATGGCCAGGTGCATCTGATCAGGACCTGCGGAGCTAAGACTTAACACTGTCCTGCCTGGCTCTGCAACAGGGGGTAACGTCTAGGCAGTATATACATTGAGGGGTTATATCCGAGTGCTCTATACGGTGAGGGGTGACGTCTGGGCTGTGTATAAGGTGAGGGGGGATGTTTGGGTGGTGTACACAACTCTCTTGTCAGGTGTCTCAAGACCACATATAACAGAGGAATGCATCAGGAAGTGGAGGATGGGGTAAAACGAAAGTAGGAGAAGAAAGGGAATTATCACACACTCAAAACCTAGCAACAGTCACAAATAAATCCACCAACCGCTTTCTCCAATAACCACCAACAACATCCAGCCAAGCAGCATAATCTAGCTCTGACAATGAGTGCCAGCCAGGGCACAGATTACTTAGGGGATGGGAGTGGTAACAGTGCACAGCTGAGAGCCTTAATGCACTGCTAAAAGAATCCTGCACCGTTTAATAAGAAGGTGAGGTGCTTCTAATAAGTGCAGGAGTAGGAGGAATCAGACGCTGCGGTCTTCTGGCTCCTTTCTGTTGCACAAAACCCATGACAGTACTCTCCCTTCTACGAGAGATCTCCAGAACCTCAGAAATATGTTTATCAGGATGTGCCACATAAAAAGACCGGATAAGCCTGGCCACATGGACGTCAGATGCTGACTGTAACAACCCTGCCGGCATCACTGCATGGCCTCCCATCCCCCACCTACCTTACTCACTACTCCGGACCATGCTGTGATTTCTGTCTGCTGCCGGCTCCATGTGTATGCCTCTTGCCTGCTCTCTACGTACGTCCCGGTTGTGTGCATAGGGGGGCTGCGCCGGCACTCTCTGGTTCTTATGGAATCAGTGTGCACCTGCCTATGGTGTTCCCAGCCAATTACCAAGAGGCCTCTAGTATTTAGGGCAGTGTTGTGAGCTCTCTTGATCCGACTTTTGAGGCAAGGCTCCCTCTGGTGGATACTGCTGGTAGTGGTGCTGGTCAACATGATGTTAACCCAACAGCTGCAGAAGATAATTGGAGGAGTGGTGGTAGTGACTGGGACTACATAAGCGAGCAGACTTCTCGCAGTGACTGCCGGTGATATTCCTTTCTTTGCTTACTGAGTATTTCTGTCTCCTGCCTGATCCTGCATTTTTTCAGCTAAGTGTCATTTGCTAAACCCTTTGCATCTGATTTTGCCTTGCTGTCATGGGTCAGCTTGCTCCCCCTGGGGCTGCTGGCTCCTGCCCTGTATTTTTGTATCTTGTGTTTGCTTGCTCAGTCCCCTGCTGAATTAGCCTGTTGCTAGCCGCCAGTTCACACCTGAGTGCTGATATAGTGGGGGCGAGGTTGTGCAAACCTCAGTATTTTTGTACATCAGTCATTTTGGAATTATTAGGGTTTTTGCATGATTACAGACAGTGCCTTTTCTGTCCTGTCCTATCTAGTCATTTGCTCAGTCTATTTTCTGCCTGCGTTTGTGTTTTCATCTTGTCTCACCGACAATATATGTTTGGGGGCTATCTATTCCTTTGGGGTCTGCTCCGGGGCAGTTTAGATTTCACCTTTCTGTCTTTAGGGTTAGTTAGTTCTCCGGCTGTGCCGAGGCATCTAGGGCATCGTAGGAACGCTCCACGGCTAATGCTAGTTGTGGTGTTAAGATCAGGGGTCTGCAATCCTCTGAGCGGCCGACCTCTCTGGTGTTCTGGTGGCATAGCCTATTGCTCTCTCCTCGGTGACCCATTCATAACAGAATCACCGGCCAAACTGTAGATTCTAGGGTACTCAAAAGCGGGAAAGAATTGCAAAAAAAAGTGTCAGAATTTTTTAGTTATTTTTTCCTCTTTTTCTCTGGGGCCGTAGGAGGATTTTTTCTCTAATGGAGATTAAGCAATTGTCTGATCATGTGGAGCAGCTGGCTGCTGAAATGCGGGGAATTTCCGCGTATCTCGCTCAATCATCTGTTGTAGAACCAAAGATCCCTAATCCTGATGTGTTTTCTGGGATCGGTCTAAATTTTTGAATTTTAAGAATAATTGTAAACTATTTCTTGCTTTGAAGCCTAACTCATCGGGGAGCTCTGTGCAGCAGGTTAAAATTGTCATCTCCTTGCTGCGCGGCGATCCCCATGATTGGGCTTTTTCTCTGACACACGGAGATCCTATTCTGGCTAATGTGGACGCATTTTTTCAAGCCTTGGGGTTGTTGTATGATGAACCTAATGCTATTGATCAAGCTGAGAAAACACTATTGGCATTGAACCAGGGTCAGGATCCTGCAGTTATACTGTCAAAAATTCCGAAAGTGGGCGGTCCTTACTACATGGAATGATAGTGCATTGGCAGCTCTCTTTTGGAAGGGTTTATCAGAGACCGTAAAAGATGTTATGGTGGGATTTCCTGTTCCCTCTGGTCTGGATGATTCTATGTCATTAGCCATTCAAGTTGATCGGCGTTTACGTGAACGTAAAACTACACGAGAGGCGTTGCCGCCTTTTGAACAAACGTCTGAACCTATGCAATGTGATGGGTGTTGTCTATGGCGCAACGTCAGGAGTTCAGAAGGCGTAATAAGCTGTGTTTTTTCTGTGGAGACGCCTCTCATACTATTTCTGTCTGCCCTAAACGAGAGACACGTTTTGCACACACATTTGCTGTGGGCAGTGTACAGCCTAAGTTCCTTTTGGCAATTACTCTGATCTGCTCCTTATCCACGTTTTCCACTAAGGCTTTTGTGGATTCAGGAGCAGCTCTGAATCTGATGGATTTGTACTTTGCTAAACGTTGTGGTTTTTCCATGACACCTCTGCGGACGCCTATTCCTTTGAGGGGTATTGATGCCACTCTGTTGGCGGAGAATAAACCACAGTTTTGGACTCAGGTGATAATGCGGGTTGCCCCGGACCACCAAGAAAATTGTAAATTTTTGGTGCTGCACAATTTGCATGATACTATTGTTCTGGGTTTTCCTTGGTTGCAAACTCATAACCCAGTTTTGGATTGGAAATCTGGGTCTGTGGTGAGTTGGGGCTGTCAGTGTGTTCTTAGGGACGCTCCTGTTTTCTCCACCTCTCCTCAGTCTCATGATGTTCCTGACTATTTGGCTGATTTTTATGATGTATTTAGTGAGAGTAAGTCTGCGTCTTTGCCTCCTCATAGGAGTTATGACTGTGCAATTGAGTTGATGCCTGGGTGTAAATTTCCCAAGGGTCGGCTTTTCAACCTATCAGTACCGAACATGATGCTATGCGATCCTATATTAAGGAGGCGTTGGAGAAGGGTCATATTAGACCATCCTCTTCACCCTTGGGTGCTGTTTTTTTTTGTGGCCAAGAAAGATGGTTCATTAAGACCGTGTATTGACTATCATTCCCTTAACAAAATTACTGTTAAATATCAGTATCCGTTACTCCTGATTTCTGATTTATTTTCCAGAGTTAAAGGTGCCTGCTGGTTTACCAAGCTTGACCTCAGGGGGGCGTATAATCTTATTCGCATCAAGCATGGGGATGAATGGAAGACGGCGTTTAATACTCCGGAGGGACATTTTGAGTACCTGGTGATGCCTTTTGGGCTCACTAATGCCCCTTCTGTCTTCCAGTCCTTTATGAATTATATTTTCTGGGACTTTGTGGATAAGTTTTTGATCATTTATCTGGATGATATTTTGATCTTTTCTAGTGATTGGGATTCTCATGTGGAACATGTCCGGACTGTGTTCCGGATTCTGAGTGAAAATTCCCTGTTTGTTAAGGGATTGAAATGCCTCTTTGTTGTACAGAGGATTTCATTTTTGGGATTCATTTTGTCCCCGTCTGCTATTGAAATGGACCCGGCCAAGGTACAGGTCATTTATGATTGGGTTCAGCCCACTTCTTTGAAGGCACTCCAGAAGTTTTTGGGTTTTTCCAATTTCTATCGTAAATTTATAAGTAATTTTTCTGGTATTGTCAAACCACTGACTGATCTGACCAAGAATGGCGCTGATGTGGTGAATTGGTCTCCAGAGGCAGTCTCGGCATTTCAGGAGCTTAAGCGGAGATTGACTTCTGCTCCGGTTTTACGGCAACCTGATGTCTCACTTCCAATTCAGGTGGAGGTAGATGCTTCTGAGATTGGTGCAGGAGCCGTTTTGTCTCAAAGGGATCCGGTAACCTCTAAGATGAATCCCTGTGCCTTCTCTTCTCGAAAATGTTCCCCATCTGAACGTAACTATGACGTGGGGAATCGGGAATTGTTGGCCATGAAGTGGGCATTTGAAGAGTGGAGACATTGGTTGGAGGGAGCTAGACATCAAGTTGTGGTCCTCACCGATCACAAGAATTTGATTTATCTTGAATCAGCCAAACGCTTGAATCCTAGACAGGCTAGATGGGCCTTGTTTATCAAGCATTTTAATTTTGTGGTCTCCTTTCTTCCTGGCACTAAGAATGTTAAGGCAGACTCCCTTTCTAGGAGTTTCTTTGCAGATTCTCTTGATGTGACCGAGCCTACTACCATTCTGGGTGAGGGTGTGGTTCTTTCCGCCATTTCACCCGATTTGAGACTTGCCCTGGAGGAATTTCAGGAGGACAAGCCTGAACGACGCCCTGTGGGGAAATTGTATGTCCCTGACCAGTGGAGGAAAAGAGTAATGTCTGAAATTCATTGCTCCATGTTGGCTGGTTATCCGGGTATTTTTGGTACCAGAGATTTGGTGAGTCGGTCTTTTTGGTGGTCTGCCTTATCTCGTGATGTCAGGAATTTTGTGCAGTCCTGTGGGACTTCTTCCAGGTCCAAGTCCTGTTCTCGTTCTAGTTGTTTGTTGATGCCCCTTCCGGTGCTCAGCAGGCCATGGACCCATATTTCAATGGATTTTATTTCTGATCTCCCTGTCTCTCAGAGAATGACTGACTGTTATCTGGGTGATTTGTGATAGATTTTCCAAGATGGTCCATCTTGTACCACTCCCGAAGTTGCCATCTTCTTCTGAGTTGGTGCCCCCGTTTTTACAACAGGTGGTTCGTTTGCACGGGATTCCTGAGAACATTGTGTCAGATAGAGGAGTCCAGTTTGTTTCCAGATTTTGGAGGGCCTTTTGTTCTAAATTGGGAATTCAGTTATTTTTCTCCTCTGCATTTCATCCTCAGACCAATGGCCAGACTAAGAGAACAAACCAGACTTTGGAGTCCTATTTGAGATGTTTTATATCTGCTGATCAGGATGACTGAAATCATAGAAATCATAGAATCGTAGAGTTGGAAGGGACCTCCTGGGCCATCTGGTCCAACCCCCTGCTCAAAGCAGGATTCGCTAAATCATCCCAGACAGATGTCTGTCCAGCCTCCGTGTGAAGACTTCTATTGAAGGAGAACTCACCACTTCTCGTGGCAGCCTGTTACACTCATTGATCACTCTAACTGTCAAAAACTTTTTTCTAATATCTAATCTGTGTCTCCTCCCACTCAGTTTCATCCCATTGCTTCTAGTCTTTCCTTGTGCAAATGAGAATAAAGATGATCCTTCTACAATGTGACAGCCCTTGAGATATTTATAGACAGCTATTAAGTCTCCTCTCAGTCTTCTCTTTTGCAAACTAAACATTCCCAAATCCTGCAACCTTTCCTCATAACACAGGGTTTGCAGACCGGTCACCATTCTGGTCGCTCTTTTCTGAACTTGCTCCAGTTTGTTGATGTCTTTTTTAAAATGTGGTGCCCAAAACTGGACACAGTATTCCAGATGAGGTCTGACCAAAGAGGAGTAGAGGGCGATAATGACTTCACGTGATCTAGACTGTATGCTTCTGTTAATACATCCCAGAATTGTATTTGCCTTTTTTGCTTCTGCATCACACTGTTGACTCATATTCAGTCTGTGATCTATTAGTATACCCAAGTCTTTTTCACATGTGCTGTTGCTTAGCTCTATTCCTCCCATTCTGTATATGTTTTTTTCATTTTTGTTGCCGAGATGTAGTACTTTGCATTTTTCCCTGTTAAAAACCATTCTGTTAGTTGCTGTCCACTTCTCCAGTTTATTTATAGCTTTTTGAATCCTCTCTCTCTTCTCTAGTATTAGCTATCCCTCCTAGCTTTGTGTCATCAGCAAATTTAATCAGTTTACCCTCAATTCCTTCATCTAAATCGTTGATAAAGATGTTGAACAATACAGGGCCCAGGACAGAGCCCTGTGGTACCCCACTTGAGACATTCTTCCAACTGGATGTGCAGCCATTTACGACCACTCTTTGGGTCCAATCACTAAGCCAGTTATGAATCCACCTAACAGTTGCCTTGTCCATTCCATACCTAGTCATTTTTTCAATAAGGATTGGGTGAAATACTTTGTCAAATGCTTTGCTGAAGTCAAGATATACTATATCTTCGGCATTTCCTTGATCCACCCAATCAGTGATTCTGTCATAGAAGGAAATTAAGTTAGTCTGACATGACTTATTAGTTACAAACCCATGCTGACTCTGTTTAATCACTTCATTCTTATCCAGGTACTGACATACATGTTGTTTAATAATTTGTTCAAAGATCTTTCCTGGTATAGAAGTCAGACTCACTGGCCTATAGTTGCCTGGGTCCACCTTCTTCCCCTTTTTGAAGATAGGAACAACATTTGCTCTTCTCCAGTCTTCTGGGACTTCTCCTGTTCTCCAAGAATTTTCAAAGATTATGGAGAGGGGTTCAAAAATTTCTTCTGCTATCTCCTTCAGTACTCTGAGGTGTAATTCATCTGGACCTGGAGACTTGAATTCATTTAGGTTAGCTAAGTGTTTCCTCACTATCTTTCTGTTTATAGATATCCTGGATAATTCTATTCCCTTAATAGGACAGTGAAGAACAGTTGATGTTACATTTCCTTTCTGAGAGAAAACAGATGCAAAATAGGAATTTAAAAGTTTGGTCTTCTCAACATCCTGTCTTACCATTTCATCATTTTCATCCTGTAAAAGTCCTATAGCATCTTTGACTTTTCTTTTACTTTTGACATATCCCCAAAATCCTTTATTATTGCTTTTGACGTCTCTTGCAAGCCTCAATTCATTGTCAGCTTTAGTTAATCTGATTTGTGCCCTGCAGGTTCTGCAGACAGCATTATATTCTTCTTTAGATATGCCTCCCTCTTTCCATTTTATAAACATTTCTTTCTTCCTTTTTAGCATGTGCTTAAGTTCTGTGTTCATCCATCCTGGTTTCCTTTAATGCTTCCTATTCTTCCCTCTTTTCGGAATTGTTAACAATTGTGCTCTCATTTCTGCCATTGGCTGAATTCGCTCTAAACAATAGAGCTAGTTCTGCCACTTTGATGTCTACGTTTTTCTGTAATTTTGGTTTTCATCCTCGATTTTCTTCGGGGCAGGTGGAGGCTTCCGCTTGCCCAAGTGTGGATTCTGTGGTTGACAGAATGCAGCAGATTTGGGACCAAGTAGTGGACAAGTTGTCCCACTCTCAGGAAAAGGCCCAATGGTTTTCCAACTGGCATAGGACCTTTGGTCCCCAGTTCAAAGTGGGTGATATGGTTTGGTTGTCCTCAAAAAATATTCCGATGAAGGTTTTGTCTCCAAAATTCAAGCCAAGGTTTATTGGACCTTATAAGATTTTGGAAATCCTTAACCCCGTTTTTTTCCGTTTGGCTCTTCCAGGTACGTTCAAGATTCATAATGTTTTTCACAAATCATTGTTGAAAAGGTTTGTGGAGCCAGTAGTTCCTGTGGCGGCGCCCCCTGACCTTGTATTGGTTGAGGGTAATTTGGAGTATGAGGTAGAGAAAATATTGGACTCTCGTCTGGCTAGACGGAGACTCCAGTACTTGGTCAAGTGGAAAGGTTATGGCCAGGAGGATAATTCTTGGGTCTCTGCTTCCGATATTCATGCCAAGAGATTGGTTTGTGCTTTTCACCGGGCCTATCCTGATCGGCCTGGTGGTGTGGATGAGGGTTCGGTGACCCCACCTCAAGGGGGGGTACTGTTGTGAATTCTCTTGATCCGACTTTTGAGGCAAGGCTCCCTCTGGTGGATACTGCTGGTAGTGATGCTGGCCAACATGATGTTAACCCAACAGCTGCAGAGGATAATTGGAAGAGTGGGTGTCATGATCTGAATTTGATCTGACAGTTTTAAGTTTCACAGGGTGAACTTTTTTTACTTAGGCAAGTGCCAAGTGACTTGACTGTCCCCGGTGGTGGTTAGTGGTATCGCACTTTAGGTTTAATGTGCAGGTAATTATGAATCAGGTGTGGGGCTCTATAAGTGAGTCTCAGGGTGTGCAATCACTGGTGGTGATATTGATTGATTGATTCATTCTGAGTTTGTGAAGCCTGGGTGAACATGGAGCTGAAGAGGAGTCCTGCGCAGTCAGCCAGAGGAGACGAGTGGCAGCTAATGGTGTCTGCAGGAATTGCTGGCATGGCGTGGAGGAGACGCAGTTTATGGTGTCGGCGGGAGGTGCGTGCATGGCTTTGTGGAGTGGCGACTATGGAGAGAGTTGCACTCGGCATGCTCGACTTGGTGGCCGAGAGCTGGACTCAAGCATGCTTAGAATTTTGGCAGAGGCTGACTCATCCTTGGGACACTGTTATTGGACTGCTGCAGCTGGAGATGGACTCTGCTCCAAGGCTGCACTATGGTGTAGGATCCAGGATGGTGATGGATCCGAGTGGAGGAGAAGACGCACGCAGGTGGTGGGGCTCTGTTACAGGAGCATAAGCACAGAGCCTAAAGCTAAGTGGTGTTTCCCCTGTATTGTCTTCTTTCCTCATGTGTGTTGTTAGTGCAGTGGTGGGATTAGTCTCCGCACCGACCAATTCCCTAGTGAGGGTTTAGGGTCAGGGCGAGCAAGGGTTTAAGGTTCGCGTGCAGCGACAGGTGCGGAGCCTGTATGGGGAACGTAGGGAGTGCAGGGACACTGGCTCAGGGGAGCTTAGGAGGTCTCCACGTCCCCATTCCCTATCGCAGGGCCCACCATTGTTAATGTTATCCAGGTTCCCCCTTATTATTTAAATTCGCCGTACTGGAGGCGGGGTTTCCAGAATTTATATTGACGTGTAATACCTAAATTCGCCAGGTGGAGGCGGTGTATCCATCTGCACGTATTATTATTTAAATTCGCCACTGGAGGCGCTGTATCCAGGGTCACGTGTTTTATGGGTCCGCCTTGCGGTATCATCTGCGTCCAGACAAACGTGGCCGTGACAGTGGGGCTACATAAGCGAGCAGACATCTCTCAGTGACTGCCGGTGATACTCCTTTCTTTGCTTACTGAGGATTTCTGTCTCCTGCCTGATCCTGCATTTTGTCAGCTAAGTGTCATTTGCTAAACCCTTTGCATCTGATTTTGCCTTGCTGTCAGGGGCCAGCCTGCTCCCCCTGGGGCTGCTGGCTCCTGCCCTGTATTTTTGTATCTTGTGTTTGTTTGCTCAGTCTCCTGCTGTATTAGCCTGTTGCTAGCCGCCAGTTCACACCTGAGTGCTGATATAGTGGGGGCGAGGTTGTGCAAACCTCAGTATTTTTGTACATCAGTCATGTTGGAATTATTAGGGTTTTTGCGTGATAGCAGACAGTGCCTTTTTCTCTTCACCCATAACAGCACACCTGAGAGAGGGATCCGCCCCGCCAGGACAGGAACCTACTGAGATATAAGGGGCGGCACCTCTCCCCCGCTTCAGTTGGGTTCCTGTCCTGGAAGGAATCCCACTGTTGGCGGTGCCTGTCATGGGCGAAGAGAAAAGAAGAAAAGAGAAAAAAAAAAGGGACCCAGGCCCGTCCCGGCGCGGGAAGAACAGGTATCTTACCTGTAGCGCCGGCCGTCGGGTGCTGGAGGCACAGTCCCCGGTGTTCCCCTGGGCTCCGGGTTCGTGTGGGCGCAGGTGGGATCCCGGTGGCTCCGGGGAGCCCCCACCGCGCCGCCCTCCCCTCGCGCACACCGCATCTCGATCCCCGAGGCAGGGGAAAGACGCAGGCTTCTTCCGGCCGCTGACGTCAGCAGCGCAGTGGATTATGGGTTCGCCGGCTGACGTCAGCAGAAGGCGACGGTGTCATGGCGCCGAGTGCGACGCCGGCCGGCTTTTCTGAAGCGGTTGGCCGGCGGTCGCAGGGGGGAGGGGAGGAGACACCACCAGGACAGAGGCTGCATATAAACAAGGACCAGCGGCAGGGGAGACTGTGGAAAATGGAGTCAGAGCAGGAGAGGTCCTTGTCTCTGCCTCCCTCACAACCCTCCGGCCGCAAACATGGAAGCTGCTCAAGCAGCAGCCACCCCAGCCGCAGGTCGGGAGAATCCTCAAGGTCCAGAGAGCACAGGTCATGTGCTCCGACGCAGCCTCCAAGTCCGGTACCCTTGATTACGGGTGGTGCGTGATCTTCGTGAATGCTAGCATTTATGTTAATAGGGATTCTCTGTTGTATGTTTTACCCCGTAGGAAAGGCCCAAGAAAGCGGGAAGCAAGAAGAATAATAGGGACTGTGCTATATGTAAAACTCCCCTAGCAAGAGACTGGCAGAAAGATCTCTGCGCCACTTGCATTCAGTGGACCATGGCGGAGGAAGCGCCTAGTTTCACAGCCAATTTGATATCGGCCCTTAGGTCAGAAATGGAGGGTTCAATTAAGACCCTATTGAAAAAAGGGAGGAAAAGTAGGAAAAATCCACCTAGTTCTCCCTCAGATTCCTCATCAGCCGTCGTCTCAAGCGGAAGAGGCATCCTCCTCAGACTCCTCAGACAGTGACACAGGGGGTAGGCCATGTTTCCCTGTTGAAGACACGGATGCTCTCCTAAAGGCCGTTAGAACCAAAATGGGCCTACAGGAAGAGAAGGCGGCTAAAACCCTAGAGGATGTTATGTTTGGGGGGCTGCAAAAAAGGAAAAAACTGACCTTTCTAGTAAACGAAAAGGTCCAGGTGCTTTTTGAGAGAGAGTGGAGGAAACCCGAAAGATCAGGGGCCCTTCCCTCCACTTCTAAGAGGCGATACCTCTTTGAGCACAAGGATGCAGAGATATGGGACAAAGTCCCAAAAATAGATGCAGCGGTATCCAGGTCTTCAAAAAAATCGGCCCTGCCCCTGGAAGACTCAGGGGTTCTTAGAGACTCGCTGGACAAAAAGGCGGACTCGTATTTGAGACACGCTTGGGAAGCGACAGCAGGGGGATTAAAGCCGGCGATAGCGGGCACCTGCACGGCACGCTCCCTCATGATCTGGCTGCAGCAGTTAGAAGAAAAGCTAGCATCAAAGGTCCCAAGAGAGAAGATAGCAGATATGTATCTCTTGCATGGGGCAGCAGCTTTTTTGGCAGATACCTCGGTGGACTCTATGACGTTGTCAGCTAGGGCAGCAGGATTATCAAATTCTGCCAGACGCACGTTATGGCTTAAAGGCTGTCCGGGTGACCTGCAGTCTAAAGCTAAGCTGTGCTCTCTCCCCTGCGATTGTCGGTTCTTATTCGGCAAGAACTTGGACGATATCCTGGAGAAGGCAAGCGATAGGAAGAAAGGCTTCCCCAGGTTCCCGACGGAACAAAGAAGACAGCCCTTTCGGAGGGGAAGATTCAATAAAGGGCATCCTCCGGCCAACAGGAGAAGATGGGAGGATAAAAGGAAAAAAGAGTCGGGATTTATGTTTGGTGGGGGCACCTCCACCTCAAAGAAATTGCCATAATGATGCCAGTATTCCAGTGGGGGGGGGGATTGGCACTCTTTTTCCAGGCCTGGGAAAAGATCTCCTCCAATACCTGGATCCTGGGCATCTTAAGAGAAGGCCTGAGAATCCCCTTTGTTCGCCGGCCAAAACCTGTGTTTGTCATTACACCTATCAGGAAGGTAACCGAAGAACAGTTGGCCTTGGCAGCAGAGATCCTCAACCTGATAGACAAGTGGGTACTTTACAAAGTCCCAAACACACAGGAAGGAAGGGGGTTCTATTCACCCCTTTTTCTGATAAAGAAACCGGATCAATCTTTCAGGACGATTATAAACCTCAGATGGCTCAATCGGTGGATAAAAAACCAAACCTTCAAGATGGAGTCAGTGGCTACGGCCATAAAGCTACTACATCAAGATTGTTTTATGGCCGTAGTCAATTTAAAGGATGCATATTATCACATCCCCATCCATCCAGATTACCAAAAATACTTGAGGGTAGCGCTTTATATCCAAGGCGTACTGAGGCATTTCCAATTCAGAGCCCTTCCATTTGGCATATCCATAGCCCCGAGGGTTTTCACCAAAGTCATAGTGGAGGTGACAGCCTTCCTTCGGATTCACGATACGGTCATAATACCATACTTGGACGTTTTCCTTATAGTGGGCAGCTCAGAGGACCACTGCACGGCACAGTTTAGCCGGGTGACCGACACCTTACAAGAATTAGGGTGGATAATAAATTTCAAAAAGTCAAAACTACAACTCCTAAAAAAACAGACCTTCCTGGGATTTATCCTGGATTCAGAACGGCAGGCGCGTCTGTTCCCAGAGACCAAAATAGAGAAGGTACAGAATCTGGCTTTGGCTGCCCGAAATCAACCATATATGACATAGAGAAAGGCGATGTCTCTACTAGGTACCCTGACTTCCTGTATTCTGGTGGTCAGATGGGCTCAATTTCACACCCGACAACTCCAGGGGGAGATACTATCAGCACAAAGATCGCCAAGAGGGCGTTTAGAAGGGAAGCTGGAGCTTTCCTTACAAACCAGAGACTTTCTCAACTGGTGGCTGGATGATACAAACCTGGCCTCAGGAATACCTTGGGACAGACAGACGACATATGTGATTCTAACAGACGCAAGCTCCTCGGGGTGGGGGGCACACCTAAGGGGACACGTAGGCCAGGGCTCCTGGACGCCTCAAGAAATGGGGGCATCTTCCAACCTGAGGGAACTGTGGGCAGTGAACAAAGCTCTAAGTCACTTCATTCCGCTACTCAAGGGTCGCAATGTCCGCATCATGTCAGACAACAAAGTAACAGTGGCGTACATCAACCACCAAGGAGGGACGAGATCACACTCTCTAATGAAAGTGGCGAGCGACATTCTGAGCAGAGCAGAGCAACACCTACACTCCTTAACAGCCTTGCACATAAAGGGGGCAGAAAACATAGAGGCAAACTTTCTGAGCCGCAGTACTCTGAGGCAAGGAGAATGGGCCCTTAATCGGTCCATTTTTCAAAAAATAACGCAGCTTTGGGGGGAAACCAGTGATAGACCTCTTTGCCAACAAGCCCAACAGGCAAACAGAAAGGTTTTACTCTCTAAACCCAAGGGAAAAGCCATTGGCAGTGGACTCATTGCACATCCAGTGGAACTTCAGGCTGGCGTATGCGTTCCCCCCTGTGGCTCTGATCCCAACAGTTGTCAAGAAGATCAGAAACGATCAAGCCAGGGTGATTCTAATAGCCCCGTTTTGGCCGAAAAGGCCCTGGTTTTCTCTACTACAAAGAATGTCCCTCTCCGATCCATGAGTTCTGCCGGAAATCCCGAACCTACTAGCTCAAGGCCCAATATTCCACGCTCAGGTCAAAGGATTCCATCTGACGGCGTGGTTCTCCCCGGGGTTGGTAGCCACCCTGGTTAAAAGTAGGAAACTGGTAACGACTAACATCTACGGCAGAACATGAAATAAATTCCTACAGTTCCTAGGTAAGCCGTTAGAGCAAGAACACCCGATTAGTGCCATCTTGGAGTTTTTACAATCAGGGTTGCAGATGGGGTTAGACACGCTTAAAGTTCAGGTGTCTGCACTAGGGGCGCTCTACAACTGCAACTTGGCAGCAAATAGATGGGTAGCCAGGTTCATTAAATCCTGCCATAGGGCTAGGCCTATCCCAATACCCAGAATAGCGCCCTGGGATTTAAACCTAGTACTAGAGGCCCTTACAAAGGAACCGTATGAGCCGTTACATCAACTACCCCTAAAGTTTCTGACCCTAAAGACGATCATTTTAGTGACCCTTACATCGGCCCGTAGAATAAGCAACTTGCAGGCTCTCTCGGTAAATCCACCCTATACACAAGTTTTTCAGGATAGGGTGGTGTTAAGAACAGACCCCGCTTATCTGCCTAAGGTAGCATCAGATTTCCATCGGGGTCAGGAGATTGTCCTCCCATCCTTCTGCGAGAATTCAAAACATTTTGGGGAGGAAAAATTCCATAGTTTGGATGTTAAGAGAGCCCTGTTAGAATACATAACAGTCACTAGCCAGTGGAGGAGGTCCCAGTCCCTATTCGTAGCTTTTCAGGGTGCCAGGAAAGGCTATGGGGTTTCAAAAGGGACCATTGCTAGATGGATTAGGGAAGCCATTAGTGTAGCCTACTCAGCTAGTGGTATCCCGATTCCTGACGGCATTAAGGCTCATTCCACCAGAGCGGTGGCGACCTCCTGGGCTGAAAAGGCAGAGGTATCGATTGAACAGATTTGTAAGGCCGCTACCTGGGCCTCACCTTCAACCTTCTTTAAGCACTATAGATTAAATCTATCCTCCTCTGCTGACTTAACCTTTGGTAGAAGGGTGCTGCAAGCGGTGGTCCCTCCCTAATGTATTTTGAAGTCTCCAAAAATCTCTCAGGTGTGCTGTCATGGGTGAAGGGAAAACCACCATGGTTACTTACCGGTATCCGGTTTTTCTGGAACCCATGACAGCACCCGTATATCCCCCCCCTTTTTCACAGTATGGGTGTGCACGATTAAGTAGGGGGCATTTGTGTGATGTGGTGTTGGATAAACATGTAACTAACCGGGAAGTCCTCTCAATGCTCTGTAACCAACTGAAGCGGGGAGAGGTGCCGCCCCTTATATCTCAGTAGGTTCCTGTCCTGGCGGGGCGGATCCCTCTCTCAGTTGTGCTGTCATGGGTTCCGGAAAAACCGGCTACCGGTAAGTAACCATGGTGGTTTCTGTCCTGTCCTATCTTGTCATTTGCTCAGTCTATTTTCTGTCTGTGTTTGTGCTTCATCTTGTCTCACCGACAATACATTTTTGGGGCTGTCTATTCCTTTGGGGTCTGCTCCGGGGCAGTTTAGATTTCACCTTTCTGTCTTTAGGCTTAGTTGGTCCTCCGGCTGTGACGAGGCGTCTAGGGCAACGTAGGAACGCTCCACGGCTACTGCTAGTTGTGTTGTTACGATCAGGGGTCTGCAATCCGCTGAGTGACCAACCTCTCTGGTGTTCTGGTGGCATAGCCTATTGCGCTCTCCTCCTCGGTGACCCATTCATAACAGGGCAGCTCCACCCGGTGGAAGCTGCCTGAGCAATGCCTTCACTCAGTCAGTGCCTTGCTGCTGAATTGTCAGGTCCTGTCCTGTTTCTGCCTGCTCTGGGGGCATCATACCCAGATCTGTTTCCGTGTGCTTTGTGTCATGTTTTCCGCCCACCAAGAGGCAGTATATCCTGGTCTCTGTATCTCTGTCTCTGTGCCTTGTGCATTTCTCGTTCTGCCCACCAGGAGGCAGAATATCCTGGTCTGTGTTCTTGTTCCTATGCACTGACTCGTATCTTGCTTTGTCTGAACTCCGTCCTATACCTGTGTCCGTCTTATCCTGTCTCTGTGCCTTGCTCTGTAAGTTGCCTAGTCTGAACTCTGTCCTGTTATGGATGAGTCACCGAAGGAGGAAAAAACAAAAATAATAGCTAAGTCCAGAAAACCAGAGAAGTTGGAAGCTATCGGATTGCAGACCCCTGAACCTATCCACAACAACTAGCAGTAGCCGTGGGGGGTACCTACGGTGCCCTAGACCCCTCGATCACAGTCGGAGAACTAAATTAGCCTAAAGACAGAAAGGGGAAATCTAAACTGCCCCAGAGCAGACCCCAAAGCAATAGGCAGCCCCCAACATATAATGACTGTGAAGCAAGATGAAAAACACTAACACAGATAGAAAGATAGGTTGAGCAAATGATGGGGCCCAAGCTAACTACATAGGACAGGATAGGAAAGCTGCTGCCTGCCATCCGCAAAAACCCTGTCAAAATGAGCCAACTGACTGATAGGAAAAACAGGCCCTGAAGTCGCTAGGCTTCAAAAGACTATCAGCACTCAGGTATATTCTGAAGACAGAGCAAAAGATCAACAGATCAGAGACAAAAATGGGATTCAGCTCACCCCCGGCCGGGGATGGCAGAACTCCCAAAAAACAAGGCAAAACAAAAACAAAACTGAAGAGTACAACGCAGAGCAGAAAAACTTAGCTTAGAGATGCAGGAATCAGACTGGTCTCCAAGAATCCAGCAGGAAAATCACCAGCCAGGAAGAAGGGCGTCGGCAGCCTTATATCCAGTCCTCAATTCCAGCCACCCAGTCATCATCTAGCTGCCCATGTGTTTGGTAATCAGCCTCACTATCTTCCTTCACCAGAGGAGGGAGTTCATCAGACCTCAATGGTGAAGGGAAAAATGAACTCACAACACCTACCCGTCTGTACTGGTTCCAGAACCAGTTCCTGCACCTCCAGTGTGAACAGCCCCTACCTGTTCACATATCCTACTTGTTCCAGTCCATGTCTCTGTCCTGTCTCTACCGAGTTAGTTCCTGCCTGCCAGTGCCTCAGCCGTGCCCGCCTGCCTGCCAGTGCCTCAGTCGTGTCTGCCTGCGAGTACCTCAGCCATGCCCGCCTGCCTGCCAGTGCCTCAGCCATGCCTGCCTGCCAGTGCCTCAGCCGTGCCGCCTGCCTGCCAGTGCCTCAGTCGTGCCTGCCTGCGAGTGCCTCAGTCGTGCCTGCCTGTGCCTCCTTCGTGGGCGCGCCTGCCCTGCCAGAGTGCCAACTGTGGCCGTCAGAGTACCAGTCGTGCCTGTCAGCACCTGCCCGCACCTGCTATCAGTGTCCAGTCCCTCAGTGGGATCAGCAGCCACAGCCAGACACCGCCCTGGAGTTGCACCTGGTAGCTACCTACCGCACAAGCCTGATCTCACCATCAGAGGCTCCAGCGAAGACCGAGGTAGCTGCTTAGTCACGCCCCTTCCTGGGTAGTCTGGTATGTGGCACAGTGGGGCCACACTCCCCACGCTCACGCCAACCAGCCAGGGCGCGAGCGTTACACTGGTACCCACATCCTCTCCTCAGGACCATATCCCTTCCAATATACCAGATACTGAAGCAACTGATGAACTAAGCGAGAATCAACTACCTTAGCTATCTGAAATTCCAAATTTCCATCCACCATGACTGGAGATGGTGCTAGCGGTGATGGTACAGAGGACGCAACATATAGAGATCAATGAAACACATTATGGATCCTAAAAGTGGACGGCAAAGCAAGGCGTAATGCTATGGGATTGATGACGGTCACAATCTTATAAGGACCGATGAACCTGGGACACAGTTTCCAAAAGGGAACTTTCAACTTAATGTTCATTGAGGACAACCACACCAAGTCACCAACACACAGGTCCGGACCCTCTCAAATTATTAGTGTTATGGACGGCGGAACGCACCAAATATAAATAATAGTAGGTGCGTTCGCCGCCCGGGGTCCACCGAGCGGTAGGTGACAAGACCGCTGCTGGACAATGGCAGATGCACCTAGGTGGTGCGGTATTGCGCTCGGGTTAACGTCACCCGAACGCTAAAGAAAAGGCGCTGGCCCTGTTAGCGTCACAGAGGCCTGAGTATGGCGTTGCAGCCGCGAACACCAACAGTTGCTGTTACTACAGCACAGCGGCAGAGGGAGCCGCAAGCGTCGGCGCCGAGAACCGGGCGCCGACGGACGCTAGTGTAGGCGTGGAGCAAGTGGCGTGCAGCTTGCCACAACCTGGGACTGACTAATCCAACTCACTGTCACCATTCGTAATAACCAAGGGAGGGGATCATAATGAGTCAGTCACCAGTCCATATATCCATCACCATACACACACAGAATAATATGCTACACTAGCGCATGGCCGAGCCGCCATGCGGGCTTTTTATAGCCATGCGCTTCCGGGACCTTCCAGTACTTTGGGAAGGACCAATCAGATCCGACATAGGACCTGCACATGTGACCCGTGCTCTCCACTGAGAGGACAAGTTGCGGGCATGCCCAGTAGCACGGCACGAGGACTTAGCCTCTGGAGCAGGTTGCGCTACCATTGCTGCACCAGAGGTGGCAGCAACATTCAAGCTCACAGAACGAGTCTGAGGGGAATACCTGGCTCGCCGTGATTGCTGAGCAAGAGTCTGAGCGGTCGGAGGAGAATGAGAGACCGCAGGATGTCTGGCTCTGGATTCCCGCTGTGCAGTGCCAGGAATCCGACGCCTAACATTACCCCCCCTCCTAGGGCCCCCCTCACTGCGCTCAAAGGCCGCGATCAGGAGCGGTGCATGAATGTTTTCCACCGGCTCCCAGGTCCGAGCCTCGGGCCCATGACCCTTCCAGTCCACCAAATAAAATTTTTTGCCACGGACAAACCTGCGCCCCACGATGGCGTTAACCTCAAACTCATCAGACGATAAGTCTGATGACCCGGCAGATGACTCAGAAAACCGGACCATGTGAACTGGTTTGAGGAGGGACACATGGAACACGTCCGAAATGGCCAAATGTGGAGGAAGAGCCAGGCGGTAGACCACCGAGCTAAGTCGCTCGAGGACCTTGAATGGTCCAATGTATCGCGGTGCGAACTTGGGAGACTCGACCCGCAGTTTAATGTTTCGGGTGGAGAGCCATACCATGTCGCCAGGGGAGAAGCTTGGCGCGGGCCGCCGATGCGTGTCGGCGGACGCCCTCATCCTTTCTTTAGATGCCCGGATAGCATCCTGAGTGCGATCCCAAATGTCCCGGGCCTCCACTGCCCAGTCTGCCACCCTGGAGTCGGTGGAGGACACTGGCATCGGGACAGGGACGTGTGGATGTTGACCATAGTTTAGGAGAAAGGGCGTCTCACAAGTGGAATCAGCCACCGCATTGTTTAGGGCAAATTCAGCCCAAGGTAGCAAGGATGCCCAGTCATCCTGCCTGGCAGAGACAAAATGCCGTAAATAGGTGACCATGGTCTGATTGGCTCTCTCGACCAAGCCATTCGTCTCGGGATGGTAAGCGGAGGATAGATTTAGCTCGATGCTGAGTAAACTGCAGAGCTCCCTCCAAAACCGAGACGCAAACTGGGGACCGCGGTCACTCACGATTTTGTCCGGCATGCCATGTAAACGGAATACGTGCTTAATGAACAAGGTGGCCAGACCTCGAGCGGAAGGCAGGCGTGCGAGTGGCACCAAATGCACCATTTTGGAAAAATGGTCGGTGACCACCCAGATAATCGTACTGCCAACCAGACTTGGGCAGGCCAACTATGAAATCCATGCCAACCATCTCCCAAGGTCTATCCACCACTGGCAGGGGAAACAACAGCCCCGCCGGCCTCTGTCTAGAGGGTCTGTTCCGAGCACACGAAACACATGCTTGCACATATTCCTTGACATCTCGAGCCATATGTGGCCACCAATATGACCTTGCCAGGAGTTCGGCGGTCCGTTTATTACCAAAATGGCCACCCACCCTGGAGGCATGTGCCCAGGCGAGGACCTCCGGCCGTAGCTGAGGAGGCCTCAAGGTCTTGCCCGGTGGTACCGACTCGAGAGCAACTGGAGCCACGGTCGTAAAACTCTCCGGCGGGAGAATTAACCGAGGCTCAGCTTCTCCTTCCGCTGAGACCACTGAGCGTGAGAGAGCATCCGCACGGACGTTCTTCTCTCCAGAGAGGTAGTGGAGGGTGAAGCGGAATCGGGAAAAGAAGAGCGACCACCTGGCCTGACGGGAATTCAGGCGTTGGGCCGTCTGTAGATAGACCAGGTTTTTATGGTCCGTATATACCTGAAAGGGAAACCGGGCTCCCTCCAGGAGATGTCTCCACTCAGAAAAAGCCAGCTTCATGGCTAGCAGCTCCCTGTCGCCGATGGAGTAATTTTTCTCCGCCGTTGAGAAGGTCTTGGAATAGAAGAAGCAGGGATGCTTCCGGCCTTGAACATCCTTTTGATAAAGGACTGCTCCTGCACCGGCGGAAGAAGCGTCTACCTCAAGGATAAACGGCTTATCCACATCGGGACGATGTAATATGGGAGCGCCAGCAAAATGTGATTTTATAGCCGAGAAGGCCTTGGAGACATGTTCTGACCAAGCATTGGGGTTAGCTCCCTTCTTGGTGAGAGCAACCAAAGGAGCCACCAGTATGGAAAAGTGTGGTATGAACTGGCGGTAGTAATTCACGAACCCCAAAAAGCGCTGCACCGCTTTGAGGGAATGGGGTTCCTGCCAGTCCATTACCGCTTGTAGTTTGGCAGGATCCATGGCCAGCCCCTGGGCCGAGATGATATAGCCCAGGAACGGCAAGGACTCCTGCTCAAACTGGCACTTCTCCAGCTTGGCAAATAGCGAGTTCGCCCGCAGACGGTCGAAGACTCTGCAGACGTCTCTCCGGTGGGTGGTCAAATCTGGTGAAAAGATGAGTATGTCATCCAGATAGACCACCACCGAGGTAGAGAGCATGTCGCGGAAGACGTCGTTGACAAAATCTTGGAAGACAGCTGGCGCATTACAAAGGCCAAAGGGCATAACCAGGTATTCGTAATGGCCATCCCTGGTATTAAAAGCTGTCTTTCATTCGTCTCCTTCGCGAATGCGGATAAGGTTGTATGCACCCCGCAGATCTAATTTAGTAAAGATCCGGGCCCCCCGCAACCTGTCAAATAACTCCGAGATCAACGGTAGGGGGTATTTGTTTTTAACCGTGATAGCATTGAGACCTCGGTAGTCAATGCAGGGGCGTAACTCTCCGTTCTTCTTCTGTACGAAGAAGAACCCTGCACCAGCCGGTGACACAGATTTTCTGATGAAACCCCTAGCCAGGTTCTCCCGGATATATTGGGACATAGCCTCTGTCTCAGGGAGTGATAACGGGTAAACACAGCCTCGGGGAGGCTCTGTGCCTGGCAGGAGATCAATCGGGCAATCATAGGAACGGTGCGGCGGGAGCGTCTCCGCAGACTTCTTAGAGAAGACGTCCGCGTACTGGTGGTAGGGTTTGGGGAGCGCGGAGAGATCCGCAGGCACTTCAGTGGAAGCCACCTGAATGCTGCCCCTCAGGCACCTTCCCTCACAGTCCTTGCCCCAGCCCAGTATCCTCCCCGAAGCCCAGTCAATATGGGGGGAGTGGCAACGAAGCCAGGGAACTCCGAGGAGCACCTGATCGATGCCATTGGGCATAATAAGCAGGGACAGAGTCTCCTGATGTGAGGGTGAAATAGAGAGTCCGAGTGGGCCTGTCTGATGGGTCACCTGAGACGGTAACGGTGCCCCATTTACCACCCTAATGGTCAGAGGTTGGGAGAGTAACACCAGAGGGATAGCGTGTCTCTGGGCAAAAGTCGAGGACATAAAGTTCCCCTCGGCCCCGGAATCCAGGGTGACCTCTGCCTCCCAGGTGGAGGACCCACTATCTAAAGTACCCCGGAACACCGGTTTGGGTGAAAAGGGCCCCACATTGGATTGACCACCACCTACGGCCACTGAACGTGGTCGTCTTTTCGGCCGCTGAGGGCATGTGCCAGCCGAGTGGCCAAACTGTCGGCACTGATAACAGCGCACAGAGCTTCGCATCGAACGCGACTTAGTGCCGGTGCGAGACACCTCCATAGGCTCAGAGGAAGGGAGCTCCTGTGCGGGATATATCAGCGGCTCGGTAAAGGTGGGAGCCAAATTAACCCTACGTCTGGATTGCGCTCGTTCCAACCCGCGCTCCGTGAAGCGGAGATCAATGCGGGTGGAAACGGCAATCAACTCCTCCAGACTTGTGGGAATTAGGGCATCTTTTACGTGCTCAGCCAGGCCTCTCCAAAACACCGGGACCAACACTTTGTCCGGCCACTCTAACTCGGAAGCCAGTGTTCGAAACCGGACAGCATGATGGCTAACCGAAAGTGACCCTTGTGTTAAGGATAACAGTTGGAGAGCCGTATCGTGTGTGACCCGTGGTCCCAAGAAGACTTGCTTCAGAGCCGCGAGGAACTGAGCAGCTCCCTGGACCACAGGATCATCACGTTCCCACAATGGCGTGGCCCACTGTAATGCCCGGCCAGACAACAGGGAGACAATAAATCCCTCCTTAGCCCGCTCTGTAGGAAACCGTGCAGCCAGCAACTCCAGCTGAATGGAGCACTGACTAACGAATCCCCTACAGGAGGCACTATCACCCGAAAACTTATCGGGAAGCTGGAGGCGAGACATTGTCGGCAAGGGCAAAAGTGTGGGCGCACGTGAGACAGCCTCAGCGACTGTCTGAGCAGCAGCTAGCGCAGCATTCGCAGCTGAGTTGGTGCTCTCAATAGCCGCCAACCTGCTCTCCAGCTGCTGAATGTAGCGCTGCAGCTGCTGCACGTCTGCCATTGCCAGCCAGACCCTGGCGCTAGTGTAATGTTATGGACGGCGGAACGCACCAAATATAAATAATAGTAGGTGCGTTCGCCGCCCGGGGTCCACCGTGCGGTAGGTGACAAGACCGCTGCTGGACAATGGCAGATGCACCTAGGTGGTGTGGTATTGCGCTCTGGTTAACGTCACCCGAACGCTAAAGAAAAGGCGCTGGCCCTGTTAGCGTCACAGAGGCCTGCGTATGGCGTTGCAGCCGCGAACACCAGCAGTTGCTGTTACTACAGCACAGCGGCAGAGGGAGCCGCAAGCGTCGGCGCTGAGAACCGGGCGCCGACGGACGCTAGTGTAGGCGTGGAGCAAGTGGCGTGCAGCTTGCCACAACCTGGGACTGACTAATCCAACTCACTGTCACCATTCGTAATAACAAAGGGAGGGGATCATAATGAGTCAGTCACCAGTCCATACATCCATCACCATACACACACAGAATAATATGCTACACTAGCGCATGGCCGAGCCGCCATGCAGGCTTTTTATAGCCATGCGCTACCGGGACCTTCCAGTACTTTGGGAAGGACCAATCAGATCCGACATAGGACCTGCACATGTGACCCGTGCTCTCCACTGAGAGGACAAGTTGCGGGCATGCCCAGTAGCACGGCACGAGGACTTAGCCTCTGGAGCAGTTCCCTGCAAAGCAGGTTGCGCTACCATTGCTGCAACAGAGGTGGCAGCAACATTCAAGCTCACAGAATGAGTCTGAGGGGAATTCTTGGCTCGCCGTGATTGCTGAGCAGGAGTCTGAGCGGTCGGAGGAGAATGAGAGACCGCAGGATGTCTGGCTCTGGATTCCCGCTGTGCAGTGCCAGGAGTCCGACGCCTAACATTTAGTCACCCCCTGCCACACGGGCGTAATAGATGATGAAAACCGTTCTTCATCAGGTAATCCAAAAAGGCGATTCCTATTAAATGAGCTGAACTGAGGATGAATCCCGTATGCCACGAAGAACGAGGACTTACCAGTAGTCTCATGACAACGATCATTTACTGCAAAGTCAGCTAGAGGTAAGTAGGTAACCCAATTCTCCTGGTTCTCAGACATAAAACACCTAAGATAAGTCTCCAGATTCTGGTTAACCCATTCAGTTTGCCCATTAGACCGCGGGTGAAATGCTGAAGAGAGCGACAGATGGATCCCCAAATGGGTGCAAAACACTCTCCAAAATTTGGAAATAAACTGCACCCCCGGTCAGAAACAATATTGGTCGGGATCCCATGTAATTTTACAATCTCGCTGATGAAAATTTTCACCAAGGTCTTGGCATTAGGTAAAGTGGGAAGCGCAATAAAATGAGACATTTTACCAAATCTGTCTACCATCACCAAAATTACAGTATTCCCCGCGACACAGGTAGATCACTGATAAAATCGACCAATAAGCGAGTTCAAGATCTACTGGGAATCTCCAATGGTTGGAGAGGCCTAGACGGGTGAGTATGAGAGGTCTGAGAACGCGCACAGACACTGCAGGCGGCTACATACTCCCAAACATTCTGATGTACCCCTGACCACCAAAAACACCAAGTAAGATGATCAGTGGTGGCTTTATTACCTGGATGTCTGGCCAAGACCGAATCATGATGTTCACTAAGGGCTCTCAGACGGAGATTCACAAGAGACGCACCCTGTAACTATACAGCCCCCACCTCAGCCGCGTCAATTTCGATGATAAAACGCTGAGTGACGTCAGGCTGTATGAGAATCAGAGCAGATGCAAAACACTTCAAGATATCAATTGCCTCCCGGGCCCGTCTGGATCACTTGGATAAGTCTGTCCCTTTCCTGGTCATATCTGTCAGAGGTTTGGCTGCTACCGAAAAGTCTGATGAACTTATGGAAAGTAGTTGGCGAAATCCAAAAATCTTTGTAACGCCTTCAAATCCTCACCACGATCCCAATCCAGTACTGCCAGGCCCTTTGCCAGATCCATGCGAAAATCGGTGGAATATAAAACATTTCCTAGGAAAGGGATCTCCTCAACCAATAACATACACTTCTCTGGTTTGACAAATAATTTATCGTCTCTGAGTATCTGTAAGACCTGCCTGACATGTACCTGGTGTGATTTCAGGTCAGGTGAATAAATTATTACATCATCAAGATAAATAACCACAAATCTGCCGACCAGGTGACTAAAGATGTCATTTACAAAGAGCTGAAAGACGGCGGGCGCATTCGTCAACCCAAAAGGCATCTCCAGGTTCTCAGTGTCCCTCAGGTGTATTGAAAGCTGCTTTCCACTCATCCCCCTCTTTTATATGAATTATATTTTACACCCCCCTGAGATCCAGTTTTGAAAACCATTTGCTCTTACAATCTGACTAAAGAGGTCCGTGACGAGAGGGAGCCGATATGGATCCGGACAGAGATCATATTGAGTGTGCAGAAATCTAGGCATGGGAGTAACCCTCCTGTCTGTCTTCTTTACAAAGCAAACCTCCTAGCAATGCGGGATGAGGATGGTCTGATATGACGCTTACCGCGATATAGTCCTTTATGGCTTGCCTCCCTGGACCAGAGATATCATACAGTCTGCTCTTAGGCAGCTTGGCCCCAGGGACAAGATTAATGGTGCAGTCATAAGGACGAAGAGGAGGAAGTTTTTGACACCCTTCTCTGAGAACGCATCCCCAGAATCAGGTATTTAGGCACAGACTGGTTATCCACCCTAGCTAGCCGGGTCCCCGGGCTGTGTCCTTGACAATACTGGCTGCACTTTACTACTTCCCGAGTCTGCCAGTCTACCACAGGGTTGTGCAGAGCGAGCCAACGTCACCCAAGAGCAACAGGCGAGAGCCGACCCTCTAGCACATAAGTCTTGTAGATACGAGGTCAGTGGGTGCCTCGTCCGCGGCCCGCCTGTTTTTAAACAATAATTTTTATTGATTTTTAACATATATATGGAAATGTACATTCAGAAGCATTTTCTTAGTTCACAGACTCTTAATTTCAGTTTTTGATCATCACATTACAATTTGTAAGAATAAACAGCACCTAAACTCCCCGTCCCCTCCCTGCTCCCAGACGTGCAGGACATCGTTGTCTTTCTTATGTGCACCCCTCCTTTCGTTACGTACACCGTCTTAATCCCAAACTGTTAGAGAATGTCTAGTTTGCCTCCATCTTTTATATGACGTCCTCACTACCGCCTGTTCCATCAGCATTCAGGTCATTCCGCCCATGTCCCCCAATATGTAACTGGTCTGTTCAACGGGTTTCTCCATCAATTCCCTGACGTTCTCTGTGTAGTGTTTGAGCAAAAAGCTTTTCCACGTTGTCATGAGTGATGTTCTGCTCCAGCCATTCTACCTGCCATAAAGACTTCATTTCACCTATGACTGCTTTCTGATGTGGAATGGAATCCCTCAGGCCGTCCAAGCCTCTTATGGCTATCAGACAAGTGGAGCATTGGGGCTAATATTTCCTTCCCTTCGTGTTGTGTGGCTCCATCTCCCTTCTGGTAACGGGTGCAATGACATATTCCCAACGCCCATATTCTCCATCGTGTGCGTTATGCCTCAGCCCCAGAGTCCGTGTAGTAGACCGGACTCTCTAAGTTTACATTTTGGACGATGTCCCCTGCGATCTCTCAATGTGCTACATGCTGGTGTGTTAAAATCCAGTATAGCTCTACGTATAATCCTGAACTGTGTGTCTCTCCAAACTTCACTCAAAATATCTTTCTGCCAACCTGCTAGTATTTTTTTTCCCCAATTTCCTCACACCCTATTTGTTTATTCATGAGGGATCATACACAACCGCTGCACTTAGCAATGGTGGCTGCTGCAAGCCCCGATGTGATGAAGAGGACGGGGCTTCAGACTGCGCTGCTCGCCTGTCAGGATGATGGACCAGAGGTGATCACAGCACGTCCTCAGGACAGTCCATACACATACAGGGTCTGTTATTTATAGCAAAGGAGGCACATGGAGACGCCGCCTTTCAAAAAAACCCGCCACACCCAGTGGGCGAGGAATCAGACCTACACGCATGTATACATCATTGTTACACAAATGTCCAAAATCACATAGGGCACTTCAATCAGAATGGACACA
Source organism: Dendrobates tinctorius (assembly GCF_039654945.1). Classification (NCBI taxonomy): domain Eukaryota; kingdom Metazoa; phylum Chordata; class Amphibia; order Anura; family Dendrobatidae; genus Dendrobates; species Dendrobates tinctorius. The sequence goes on from NW_027362112.1 coordinate 1,361,625, forward strand.
CAATATCCCATATATATAAACCTCACGGGAAAATACGAAGAGATCCCAGATATTAAAAACCAATATTTTATTAAATACTCATAATAAAATTAATGAAATAATAAAAAGCAAAATACTGTCTCGGGGACACCGAGGCACAAGAATCAATCAAAGCAACCATTTTTGTACAAAGAGACATTCACAGGGTACAACAAGACTGCCAGTACTGGGGATAAGGGGAAAACCCAGTAGATCAGTCTTGTGATCAGCAGCATTATAAATATGAGGTGCTGTTATAATTGTAAAGGTCAAAACATCACATAACATATAACTGGTGACAGGACAATTGTGTACAAGATAATTGTGTACGGACTATTGTGTACAGACAATTGTGTACAGGCCAATTGTGTACAATGACAATTGTGTACAAGGCAATTGTGTACAAGGCGATTGCCCTGTACACAATTGTCCTTGTACACAATTGGCCTTGGACACAATTGGCCTGTACACAATTTTCTGTACACAATTGTCCGTACACAATTATCTTGTACACAATTGTCATGGAACCAACATAACTTATTGCAGTGATGGGGTGAAATAATCATATATATATATGGAATGAAAAGTAAATGCTGTCAGTAATAACCCTAAAAAAAAACCCATAGGCAACTCAACAAGGCGGCCCAAAGCCTCCCACTACACATGAGACATTGTGGTGACGCAGTCAGATAATGGTATCTATGAGCACACATGCTGGCAGTGATGGCCGCTGTAACAATCCCTCAGGCAATAAACAGTGCTAAACAAAGTAATAATTACCACTGGAGGAAGATGTACAGTGGGGAAAAAAAGTATTTAGTCAGTCAGCAATAGTGCAAGTTCCACCACTTAAAAAGATGAGAGGCGTCTGTAATTTACATCATAGGTAGACCTCAACTATGGGAGACAAACTGAGAAAATAAAATCCAGAAAATCACATTGTCTGTTTTTTTTTTCATTTTATTCGCATATTATGGTGGAAAATAAGTATTTGGTCAGAAACAAAATTTCATCTCAATACTTTGTGATATATCCTTTGTTGGCAATGACAGAGGTCAAACGTTTTCTGTAAGTCTTCACAAGGTTGCCACACACTGTTGTTGGTATGTTGGCCCATTCCTCCGTGCAGATCTCCTCTAGAGCAGTGATGTTTTTGGCTTTTCGCTTGGCAACACGGACTTTCAACTCCCTCCAAAGGTTTTCTATAGGGTTGAGATCTGGAGACTGGCTAGGCCACTCTAGGACCTTGAAATGCTTCTTACGAAGCCACTCCTTCGTTGCCCTGGCGGTGTGCTTTGGATCATTGTCATGTTGAAAGACCCAGCCACGTTTCATCTTCAATGCCCTTGCTGATGGAAGGAGGTTTGCACTCAAAATCTCACGATACATAGCCCCATTCATTCTTTCATGTACCCGGATCAGTCGTCCTGGCCCCTTTGCAGAGAAACAGCCCCAAAGCATGATGTTTCCACCACCATGCTTTACAGTAGGTATGGTGTTTGATGGATGCAACTCAGTATTCTTTTTCCTCCAAACACGACAAGTTGTGTTTCTACCAAACAGTTCCAGTTTGGTTTCATCAGACCATAGGACATTCTCCCAAAACTCCTCTGGATCATCCAAATGCTCTCTAGCAAACTTCAGACGGGCCCGAACATGTACAGGCTTAAGCAGTGGGACACGTCTGGCACTGCAGGATCTGAGTCCATGGTGGCGTAGTGTGTTACTTATGGTAGGCCTTGTTACATTGGTCCCAGCTCTCTGCAGTTCATTCACTAGGTCCCCCCGCGTGGTTCTGGGATTTTTGCTCACCGTTCTTGTGATCATTCTGACCCCACGGGGTGGGATTTTGCGTGGAGCACCAGATCGAGGGAGATTATCAGTGGTCTTGTATGTCTTCCATTTTCTAATTATTGCTCCCACAGTTGATTTCTTCACTCCAAGCTGGTTGGCTATTGCAGATTCAGTCTTCCCAGCCTGGTGCAGGGCTACAATTTTGTTTCTGGTGTCCTTTGACAGCTCTTTGGTCTTCACGATAGTGGAGTTTGGAGTCAGACTGTTTGAGGGTGTGCACAGGTGTCTTTTTATACTGATAACAAGTTTAAACAGGTGCCATTACTACAGGTAATGAGTGGAGGAAAGAGGAGACTCTTAAAGAAGAAGTTACAGGTCTGTGAGAGCCAGAAATCTTGATTGCTTGTTTCTGACCAAATACTTATTTTCCACCATAATATGCAAATAAAATGAAACAAAAACAGACAATGTGATTTTCTGGATTTTTTTTTCTCAGTTTGTCTCCCATAGTTGAGGTCTACCTATGATGTAAATTACAGACGCCTCTCATCTTTTTAAGTGGTGGAACTTGCACTATTGCTGACTGACTAAATCCTTTTTTGCCCCACTGTATCTGGGATCTCTTTGTATTTTCCCATGAGATTTATATATATGGGATTTTGTGTGTCCATACAGTATAGACGTCATCAAACACACACAAAACAGTCATAAAACAATGGCGGATATCACAACCACTTAAGACCTCTCATACTCGGCCGTCGGGGGCTCTCGACTCGTCAGTTCATTTTATCACGGACCTTCCCGTGTTGGGGGGAATACTGTAATCCTGGTGGTGGTCACATTCAGTAACATGTCTCATTTTATCGCCTTACCAAACGCCAAATCGTTGGTGCAAGTTTTCGTCAGGAGAAATAATTAGATTGCACGTGATCCCGACCGATATTGTTTCTGATCGGGGTGGAGGACATTTTGCACCCGTCTGGGGATCCATTTGTGTTTTTCTTCCTCAGTCTATTGGGCAGAATGAACGGGTTAATCAGAATCTAGAGACGTACCTTTCTGAGAATCAGGAGGGCTGAGTTACCCATTTACCATTCGCCGAATTCGCGGTAAATAATCGCAGTCAGGAATCAACCGGTGACTCCCCAATTTTCTGGCCATATGGGTTCTATCCCCAGTTTAGTTCTTTTAATGGTAATCGCCCTTCTGGATTACCAGAGGAAGAACAGCTTTCATCATCTATTACGTCCATGTGGCAGGGGGTGACTAATAATTTGAGGAAGATGGGGTCCAAATATAAGAGTGTTGGCTGATCAGAGACGTTAGGTGGGTCCGGACCTGTGTGTTGGTGACTTGGTGTGGTTGTCCTCAAGGAACATTAAGCTGGAGGTTCCATCTTGGAAACTGGATCCCAGGTTTATCGGTCCTTATAAGATCACTAGATGGAGGCTCGATGCTATCGCATCGGGAGGGCGGTAATGTCACAATGGGGGCAGGCTTTGCAGCATTGAGATTCCCCCCCCCCCATGTGCTCACCCACCTATCCACTCTCTCACATACTGTCCCATTTGAGCTGTCTCCCCCCTGTACTCTGTATCTCTCACCCCTGTGTCTGACCGTGTACAGAACATACCACATCTCCTGGGCAGGGGAGGAAGCAAAAGACAATACTGACATGACAGCAGGAGATCGCAGAGGAAACATTTTGTGAGGTAAAATATTGTTTAAAAACAGTCAGTGAAATATTTTACCTCACAAAATGAATCCTCTATGATCCCCTGCTGTAATGTCAGCATTGTCTTTTGCTTCCTCCCCTGCCCAGGAGATGTGGTATGCTTGGTACACGGTCAAACACAATTTTTAAAATAAACTTTCATTCGTGGGAAAACCCCTTTAATGTGACCGGATTCCTCTACCTGTAGACACATCGTGCCGGGATCAGCCGAATGATTCACTGCGCCTTCGTGGAATTTGTGCAGGCGCAGTGCGACAGTGTTCCGTTGGTGGTACTGCGCAAGAGGCTGTGAGAGTGTGTGTGTGAGAGTGTGAGTGGTGCATACAGCCTAGAGTGTGCGTGGTGTGACGCTGTTCCGCTGGTGGTACCTCGCAATAGGTTGGTACCAGCAGCAGTTTCCATATTGAGACACCCATCACTTGGGTGTCCCAATATGGCAGTCGGTGAACTTCCTTCGCTTGGAATTCTGGGACACGGTAACATCTGGACAGAACAGGAGGTGAAGACATTACAAGGCAATTATATAACTAGATAGCCATCGTCAATCCTGTAGCATTTTGCCTGGCGTTACGGCCTCCCTTTAGGATCCATAATGTATTTCATCGATCTCTCCTCAAAAAATACGTTACATCTTCAGTACCATCACCTCTGCCTCGGTCTTCTGTCATTGTCGATGGAAACTTGGAGTTTCAGATAGCGAAAATCATGGATTCTTGTTTAGTTCGTCGGTTGCTCCAGTATCTGGTACATTGAAGGAGGTACGGTCCTGAGGAGAGGATGTGGGTACCGGCATCTGACGCCCATGCGGCCAGGCTGATCCGGTATTTCCATGTGGCATACCCTGTTAAACTCGATCCTGAGGTGCCGGAGGAAGTCACTCATAAAAGGGGGGTACTGTCACGAGGTTACCGCAACAGAGAGGAGCCAGAAGACCACAGCATCTGATTGCTCCTACTCCTGCGCTGAGGAGAAGCATTTCTCCTTTTTAAATGGTGTTTATTTCTTTTGGCAGAACAGGGGTTAATCGGCCATGTTGGGAACTCTGGGAGTCTGATCTCAGTTTGCCACTCCTATCCCCTATATAATCTGGGTCCTGATTCAAACCCATGTCAGAGGTAGCTTGTGCTGCATGGCTTGGAGGAGAGGTGTTTGGTGGCTATATGAGGAGTTTGTAGGAGTTATCTGTGACTGTTGCGTGGTGTGTAAGTTTGGTAAGCCTCCTCTTACTTTGGTTTTTCCCTGTCCTCCACTCCCTGGTGGATTCCTCTGTATATGTGAGTGAATATTTGTATGCCTGGTATTTCCAATTACCCTTGTTTGTTTAGCCTTGTTTGTTGGGTTGGTGTACTGCAATGCATAGTAGTGCCCCTCCCTGGGTGGGGGAAGAGGACAGACTTACTGCTGATTCAGGAGATTAGGCAAGGGAGGAGGCCCCGGCATCTTCACTTTCAGAAGTATCCCGGGGAAAAGGGCGAGCTAGGGCGCCGCCTAGTGGTAGGGACAGGGAAGGAGCCCCTGGTTCCGGGTCACCTGACAGTTGTGACAGGTGCTGTCTGGGGGTGTATGCGGTGAGTGGTGACTTCTGGGCGGTGTATATGGTGAGGTGTTATGTCTGGACCGTGTATACGGTGAGGGATGATGTCCGGGCGATGTATACGGTGAGTGGTAATGTCTGGGCGGTGTATACAGTGAGCGGTGATGTCCGGGCAGTGTATACGGTGAGGGGTGATGTCTGGGTGGTGTATACGGTGAGGGGTGATGTCCGGGCAATGTATATGGTGAGTGGTGATGTCTGGACGGTGTATACAGTGAGCGGTGATGTCAGGGTGGTGTGTACGGTGAGCGGTGATGTCTGGGCGGTATATACGGTGAGAGGTGATGTCTGGACGGTGTATATGGTGAGGGGTGATGTCCGGGCCGTGTATACGGTGAGGGTTGAGGTCCGGGCAGTGTATACGGTGAAGGTTGAGGTCCGGGCCGTGTATACGGGTAGTAGTCTGGTTTAACTCTTTCTCTGGTGGTTTTCTCACTAGTTCGCTGTATAAGTGTCGCACTTTGACCTTTGATCTGGCTGGAGAGGGCAGCCTTCCCCGTGTCACCGTCCTGCGCCCAGCGCTGCGCAACAAGCAAGGAAACTCTGTGCTGCTGTTCCAGAGACTTCTGATTGGTCAGAGCCAACAACTACCTCTTGTCCTTAAAAACGAGGGCTCTGTTCCTGCACAGGTGAGTTGTCTGCAGCACGTCGCTCCCGCTGTGACCTCCTCTACATCACGTCGCTCCCGCCCTGACCTCCTCTACATCACGTCGCTCCCGCCCTGACCTCCTCTACATCATGTCGCTCCCGCCCTGACCTCCTCTACATCATGTCGCTCCCGCCCTGACCTCCTCTACAGCTCGTCGCTCCCGCCTTGACCTCTTCTACAGCTCGTCGCTCCCACCTTGACATCCTATACAGCACGTTGCTCCCGCCCTGACCTGCTCTGCAGCATGTCGCTCCAGCCTTGACCTCCTCTGCAGCATGTCGCTCCAACCTTGACCTCCTTCACAGCATGTCGCTCTAGCCCTGACATCCTCTGCAGCACGTCGCTCCCGCCTTTACCATCTCTGCAGCACATCGCTCCCACCCTGACCTCTGCAGCATGTCGCTCCTGCCTTAACCTCCTCTGCAGCATATCGCCCCTGCCTTAACCTCCTCTGCAGCACTTTGCTCTTGCCCTGACCTCCTCTGCAGCACATCCTTCCTGCCCTGACTTCCTCTCCAGCACGATGCGCCCACGCTGACTTCCTCTCCAGCATGTCACGCTGACTTCCTCTCCAGCACGATGTGCCCACGCTGACTTCCTCTCCAGCACGATGCGCCCACGCTGACTTCCTCTCCAGCACGATGCGCCCACGCTGACTTCCTCTCCAGCACGTCGCGCTCACGCTGACTTCCTCTCCAGCACGTCGCCTGCACACTCTGGACCTTGCTAGTAATCACTGACTTTTTCCTCAGTTGAACATTGATTTGCCAGAAGACAGAGGAGCATTTAGTTTAAAACCAAAGCCCAACACTCAATGCATCTACCCGGCCTGGAGTGAGACGGGACACCTAGAGCAATCAGGAGCAGGTAGAGTACAGATGTATAGTGCACGGCTCCAGGAAGAGTACAGGTACGCGGCTCCAGGCAGAGTGCAAGTGTATAGTGCACAGCTCCAGGTGTAGAACGGGTGTGCGGCGTGGCTCCAGGTGTAGTATAGGTGTATAGTACATGGCTACAGTTGGAGTACAAGTGTATAGTGCATGGCTCCAGAGGAGTACAGGTGTGTGGCGCGGGTCCAGGCAGAGTACAGGTGTGTGACGCGGCTCCAGGTGTAGTACAGGTTTGCGACGCGGCTCCAGGTGTAGTATAGGTGTATAGTACGCGGCTACAGTTGGAGTACAAGTGTATAGTGCACGGCTCCAGGTGTGCGGTGCGGCTCCAGGTGTAGTACAGGTGTGCGACACGGCTCCAGGTGTAATACAGGTGTGTGCTGCAGCTCCAGGTGTAGTACAGGTGTATAGAGCATGGTTTCAGGTGTAGTACAGGTGTGCGGCGCGGCTCCAGGTGTAGCACAGGTTTGCGGCGTATGCTCACCCTCTCCCCGTCTCACAGGGCTCCACGCTCACACGACTTCGCTAATCCTACGTCCTGGAGAGGCTGCAGAGTTCGAAGTGCTGTTCTGCCCCCCGGAGGCGCTGCGCTATGGGGGCGCTCTGCTCGTGTCCGTGCTGGACAATCAGTATGAGAAGAGCTGCGTACAGCTGGTGGGAGAAGGTTACATGGAGGATTTGACCTTAGATAACATCCACAGCCCCGGAGAGCTGGTGCCCCTGGAGGGGCCGCTGGAGGACGACCTGGTGGAAGGTGGGATGATGGCGTGGCCCGGGCACCGCGTACCACCCTGGTCTGCACCTCCACATACGCAATGTCACGTGTCTTACAGCCGCCCGCACCGAGCACATCGTCTTTGGTGACTGCCACATTGGACATCGATACCAGGTGACCTTCACAATGACAAACCGCAGTCACGCCGACGCCATGAGGTTTGAGTGGCCGTCACAGATCCCGTTGGAGTTCTCCCCTCAGGTAGGTGTCATGGCGTCACACAGCATCCCGCTGCATCTGGAAGAACAGGCCTCACTGCCAAATCTGCCAACAGGTGGGACACATACACGCAGGCTGCGCCAAAGACGTGACAGTCTCCCTGAAGTCAGACGTTGCTGTGGCACTGCACAGGTTCCGGGTGACGTGCAGGGCGTCCCGGATCTCCTTCCCATGTCCCGCCGATCAGGTGTCTGACTGGGATGACAGAATGCGGACGGTGTCGTGGGTGGACGGTGGTAAGGGGACAGCCGGCCAGCACCACAAGAAAAAGGTAAGTCCTGACTGTTGTCCGGGGCCCGGCTCCTGCTGTCGCTCCAGAGGATGGATTCGTCAACTGGAGGTTGTGGCCCCCATGTTTGTGTGCAGGTTATAGAGACCGATCCGGAGCCCGCTCACAGGCTGCTCGATGCCGAGCCTCGAGACGTGGAGCTGCTCATCTCTGCCACTGTGGATTATGCCCAGGTCACGGCCAAGTGTGAACACGTGCACTTCAGGGACACGTTCCTGTATCAGACACGCGTTTACAAGTGAGTGGCAGGAGATAGTGGGGTCAGGCAGAAGCTCGGAGATAGTGGGGTCAGGCAGAGGCTCGGAGATAGTGGGGTCAGGCAGAGGCTCGTAGATAGTGGGGTCAGGCAGAGGCTCGGAGATAGTGGGGTTAGGCAGAGGCTTGTAGATTGTGGGGTCAGGCAGAGGCTCGTAGATTGTGGGGTCAGGCAGAGGCTCGGAGATAGTGGGGTCAGGCAGAGGCTCGGAGATAGTGGGGTCAGGCAGAGGCTCGGAGATAGTGGGGTCAGGCAGAGGCTCGAAGATTGTGGGGTCAGGCAGAGGCTCGGAGATTGTGGGATCAGGCAGAGGCTCGGAGATAGTGGGGTCAGGCAGATCCGGCAGCAGCTGACTGATCTCCCTGTGCAGATTCCTCATGCAGAACACTGGACCGGTGCAGCTGCAGGTCTCCTGGCTCGTCCACATGGAGGGTCAGAGACCCCCTGGAGCGGCAGACTCAGGCGGTACGTGCATCTCCCCCTCATAGTATTGGTGTGGGGTCCCGGAGGTCACCATTGCTTGTCATCTTGTACACGTCATATGAGAATGGTGGCTCCATAATCTCCTGCAGTCTAACCAGTGATGTGTCATCACCAGATCCTCCGGGCAGTGCACTCGGCTGCCCCTCCAGCAGCGGCCGCCCCTCCAGTGCCCTAGAAAGTGTTTCCTCTCTGCTGCCTGTGGGAGCGGAGGCCTCGCCATTCAGTGTGCAGCCACCAAGCAGCGTCATCCTGGCCGGTGAGAACGGCGAGTTTCTCATCAAGTTTTCACCTACACATGTCGGAGAGTTTGAAGGCCGCCTGACCTGCAGGTGAGGATGACGGACATGTGACCCTGCCGGCTGTCACCAAACATGACGGATGTCAGGGATACGGGATATAACCCAACTTTTGCATCTACTTTCCGTTCCGGATAGGAACTTGAAGCCCTCTGGCGCCCCCTTGCCCTCAGGTTAGTCAGGGAACTGCATCTAGGACAAGTAGTCGCCGGAAGGGCTGCCTTGTTGCATACTGGCTATTGGGAACTCTGCAGTGAGGGCGGTGTGGGTATCACCAATCCCAGGCGGGTAATACACACATAAACTTCTGATCCGTCACTGCCAGGGTTCCCCAATACCACCAGGAACCTATGCTGCCACCAGTTCATCATTTGATATCAAAATCTAAATTGGGTCAGGAACCAACCCACAATGTGATTTGGCGCCGAGTGCCTGCCGTTTGATCATAGAGCAAGGAGAACGAAACTTGTAAATTTATAAGTTTAATCCAGAAAATATCGGCATTGTTTAGAAAAATACAAAAGATATTACAAAAGGAGACAAAATACAGTATATACAGACAGTTATAAAATAAAAGGGATTAAAATAAGAAACTTACTACATCTCAGTCACTGGTATGACGTGGCAATGAGGAGAGGGATGTTCTCAAAGAATAGATTCAGTCCACAGCATGGATGGTAGCTGTCTTCCCCCAGGCTCTGAACACTTTCAAAATGGTTGTTCTTGTTTTTTGGTTTGCCCAGAAACTTAGGAACTCCCACCTTGTTGACCTCACATGTGGACTGTTACCGGGAGGACCTCCTATTTTGAGAACTTAGTAAAAGCTTCTCCTTGCCCTACCTTCAGCTGGGAAGCTTACAGGGTGACGGCAGGGGCATTTTATTTTCCCCTGCGAATTTACCTTTCGTTTGATACCAAATATGATCTGTCTGTAGCCCTACTGAGTGGCAGAAATTATTTCCCCGGCTTCTGAGGGGCGCACAGGCTGCAAAGCGTTGCTGTGTGTAGCCTAAACTATACTGATTCTGAAAATATATGTTTCCTGTCTCTAGGATCAATGTGTGTTATATAATTTGAGTTTGAATAAACAAAGGAAGTTTTAAATCATTGGCGGGAGAATCTGCTCTGAGCTGCCAGAAGCAATAAAAGTGCCCCCAGCTGTAAATGAGGGGAGGGAATGGATAGAATTACTCAGGGTAGAGAGAAAGGGGGGAAGTGACCTGGATTTCACAGAGAGAAGAGAAGGACGGGGGTCTGCAGCTGCAAGGGGGATTGCTTGCCTTTCACAAACCAAGGAGAGGCATCAGGCAGCCCTGGATGGGAACTTAGGATATTTAGGAAATCACTCATATTTTCCTGACAAAGGACCTGTGACCGTGCAGGCTGTCGCCACACATGATGGACCTGTAACTGCGCCGGCTGTCACCACACATAACGGACCTGTGATCGCACCGTCTCTCACAACACGTGATGGACCTGTGACCTTGCTGGCTGTCACCACACATGATGGACCTGTGACTGCGCCGGAAGTCACCACACATGATGGACCTGTGACCGTGCTGGCTGTCACCACACATGATGGACCTATGACTGCGCCGGCTGTCACCACACATGATGGACCTGTGACCGCGCCAGCTGTCACCACACATGATGGACCTCTGACCGTGCTGGCTGGCACCACACATGATGGACCTTTGACCGCACCGGCTGTCACCACACATGATGGACCTGTCACCGCGTCAGCTGTCACCACACATGATGGACCTTTGACCGCACCAGCTGTCACCACACATGATGGACCTCTGACCGTGCTGGCTGTCACCACACATGATGGTGCTGTGACCGTGTCAGCTGTCACCACACACTCTGTAAGGTGGGGATGTCTGTGCCATAGATGCAGATCAGACATGGAAGCTGACACCTGAGCGGTCAGACCACATACATAGAGGTCACCACAGACATCTGATGCCATCTTGCAGCGTGTATAGGGATATCTGGCAGGGGGCGGCACAGGTGACCTTCTATGTCGGGGGTCTGATGAAATGACCCTGTGCAGCCATCGCACAGCGGGAGCACCTGTGACTGGTCGTGCTTTCTGACCCTCAGAATTCCCAACTTGTCCCCCGGAGAGCAGGAGCCGGTGCTGCCGGTGACCGGACGCAGCCAGCTCCCTTACTGTCATTTCCAGCTGGAGGATTCGGACTACATCAGCAGCGGGAGGCGCAACCCAGAGCTGTGTGGACCTCGTGGGGCCCCCTCGGGGACAACCTTGGATCCTAACACGCGGGTGATAGAGTTCACGTCTGTGGGTGTACAGACTAAGAGCAGCAGGTATGGAGGCGATCGGCTTCAGGAGAGGGCGTCTGCCAGGGAGTTCAGTACAGACATAGCTTAATTCTGCTTTGTAGGACTTTCAGCATCGTGAACCCCACAAACAGCCTCTACTCCTTCCTATGGACCTGTGAGGACCCCCCAAGTCTCCGGAGTCCTCCTACCTTCCGCTGCCTCAAGGAGGAAGGCGTGATCCAAGCAGAAAGGAAGATGGAGGTAACATGTTTGTGGGTAGATTGCCCAACTGTGTGCCAATAAATACAGATATAGTCCTCCATACAGTATTATGGGCAACACATAGTCCTCCATACAGTATTATGGGCAACACTGTTAGCGTGGGTCAGGAGCCGGAATCTCCAGGAGTGGACCGTGGCACCGAGGGGCCCCGGGCGAGCTGCCAGGTGGAACCGACCCCTATACAGGGACCGTTAGGAGCAGGCCCAGGGGTTCAAGTACCACGGTAGCCGGTACCGAGAGGGGCGGCTCAGAATGGATTGGAGTAGGAGTGTGGGACTGAAGCGTAGACTGTAAGGCTGGAATATGGAGAGGTGGCTGGAGAGGAACACAGGAGACAGGACTGAAGTAGGACTGTAGGAGTATGGATAGCTGGATGGAGCAGGAACACCGGAGGCAGGACTGGAGTAGGATGAAACAGGGACGCTGGTACAGGACTGGAGTAGGATGGAACTGGAACACAGGAACAGGACTGGAGTAGGATGGAACAGGAACAGGACTGGAGTAGGATGGAACAGGAACGCTGGAGCAGGACTGGAGTAGGATGGAACTGGAACATAGGAACAGGACTGGAGTAGGAAGGAACAGGAACGCTGGAGCAGGACTGGAGTAGGATGGAACAGGAACGCTGGAGCAGAGCAGGAGGGAACAGGGACACAGGAGCAGGACGGAGAATACTGCAGGGAACACGGATGACAGGGCTGCGCTGCTGCCGCAGGAAACACCGAGGACGGAACCGAGAAGCTGCAGAGTGCACAGGAGGAAGCGGGGCCCAGTGTAGTCCTCTGTTGTGAATTCCCTGCCTCCGGTGTTCCTGCTCCATCCAGCTATCCACACTCCTACAGGCCTACTCCAGTCCTGTCTCCTGTGTTCCGTTCCAGCCTTATAGTCCACACTTCAGTCACGCACTCCTACTCCAGTCCATCCTGAGCCGCCCCTCTCGGTACCGGCTACCTTGGTACTTGAACCCCTGGGCCTGCTCCTAACGGTCCCTGTATAGGAGTTGGTTCCACCTGGCAGCTCACCCGGGGCCCCTTGGTGCCACGGTCCAGAGGGTCCACTCCTGGAGATTCCGGCTCCTGACCACCCACGCTAACATCCATACAGTATTATTGACACCACATAGGCCTCCATACAAAATTATGAGCACCACATAGCGCTCCATACAGTATAATGGGTCCCATATATTTGCTCCATACACAATGAGCCCCATATATTGCTCTGTACAGTATAATGAGCCCCATATATTGCTCCATATAGTATAATGAGCCCCCATATATTGCTCTATACAGTATAATGAGCACCATTTAGTGTTCCATACAGTATAATGAGCTCCCATATATTGCTCCATATAGTATAATGAGCACCATTTAGTGCTCCATACAGTATAATGAGCCCCCATATATTGCTCCATACACTATAATGAGCCCCATATATTGCTCCATACTGTATAATGAGCCCCATATATTCCTCCATACAGTATTACGGGCACAACATAGTCCTCCATACAGAATAATGAGCACCATATATTGATCCATACAATATTATGGGCACCATATTTTGCTCCATACAGTATAATGATCCCCATATATTGCGCCACACAGTATTATGGGCACCACATTTTGGTCAATACACTATAATGAGCCCATATAATGCTCCATACAGTATAATGAGCCCCATATGTGCTCCATATAGTATGAGCTTCATATATTGCTACATACATAATGGGTCCCATATAATGTTCCATATAGTGTGTGATGGGCTCCATATAATGCTCTATACAGTATAGGATGGTCCCCATAGAGTATAATGAGCCCCGTATATTGCTCCATACAGTATGAGTCCCATATAATGCGCCATACTGTATATGATGGGCCCATATTATGTTCCATATATAATGTACCACATTTAATGTTCCATAGATAATGGGCCCCATGATGTTCCAGATATAATGGGCCCTATATGATGCTCCATGATGAGCCTCAAATGCTCCAGTGAATGATGGGCCCCATATATGATGCTCCAGTGTATGATGGGCCCCATATATGATGCTCCAGTATATGATGGGCCCCATATATAATGTTCCAAACATACAGTGGGTATGGAAAGTATTCAGACCCCTTTAAATTTTTCACTCTTTGTTTCATTGCAGCCATTTGGTAAATTCAAAAAAGTTTGTTTTTTCTCATTAATGTACACTCTGCACTCCATCTTGACTGAAAATAACAGAAATGTAAAAATTTTTGCAAATTTATTAAAAAAGAAAAACACATGGTCATAAGTATTCAGCCCCGTTGCTCAGACACTCATATGTAAGTCACATGCTGTCCATTTCCCTGTGATCCTCCTTGAGATGGATTTACTCCTTCATTGGAGTCCAGCTGTGTGTAATTACACTGATAGGACTTGATTTGTAAAGGCGCACACCTGTCTATATAAGACCTCACAGCTCACAGTGCATGTCACACCAAATGAGAATCATGAGGCCAAAGGAACTGGCCAAGGAGCTCAGAGACAGAATTGTGGCAAGGCACAGATCTGGCCAAGGTTACAGAAGAATTTCTGCAGTACTCAAGGTTCCTAAGAGCACAGTGGCCTCCATAATCCTTAAATGGAAGAAGTTTGGCACCAGCAGAAGTCCTCCTAGACCTGGCCGTCCAGCCAAACTGAGCAATCGTGGGAGAAGAGCCTTGGTGAGAGAGGTAAAGAAGAACCCCAAGATCACTGTGGCTGAGCTCCACAGATGCAGTAGGGAGATGGGAGAAAGTTCCACAAAGTCAACTATCACTGCAGCCCTCCACCAGTCGGGCCTTTATGGCAGAGTGGCCTGATGGAAGCCTCTCCTCAGTGCAAGACATATGAAAACCCACATAGAGTTTGCTAAAAAAAAAAAAAACCACATGAAGGACTCCCAGACTATGAGAAATAAGATTCTCTAGTCTCATGAGACGAAGATATCACCAAAAAGTTCTAATTCTAAGCGGTATGTGTGGAGAAAACACTGCTCATCACCTGCCCAATACAATCCCAACAGTGAGACATGGTGGTGGCAGCATCATGCTATGGGGGTGTTTTTCAGCTGCAGGGACAGGACGACTGGTTGCAATTGAAGGAAACAAGAATTCGGCCAAGTACAGAGATATCCTGGATGAAAACCTCTTCCAGAGTGCTCTGGACCTCAGACCTGGCCGAAGGTTCATCTTCCAACAAGACAATGACCCTAAGCACACAGCTAAAATAACAAAGGAGTGGCTTCAGAACAACTCTGTGCCCATTCCTGACTGGACCAGCCAGAGCCCTGACCTAAACCCAACGGAGCATCTCTGGCGAGACCTGACAATGGCTGTCCACCAACGCTCACCATCCAACCTGACGGAACTGGAAAGTTTCTGCAAGGAAGAATGGCCGAGGATCCCGAAATCCAGGGGTGAGAAACTTGTGGCATCATTCCCAAGAAGACTCATGGCTGTACTAGCTCAAAAGGTGCTTCTACTCCATACTGAGCAAAGGGGCTGAATACTTATGACCATGTGATATTTCAGGTTTTGTTTTCTAATAAATTTGCAAAAATTTCTACATTTGTTTTTTTTCAGTCAAGATGGGGAGCAGAGTGTAAAGTAATGAGAAAAAAATGAACTTTTCTGAATTTACCAAATGACTGCAATGAAAGAGTGAAAAATTTTAAGGGGTCTGAATACTTTCCGTACCCACTGTAAATAAAAAATGAAGCCCTCCCCTCTCCTCGCGGCCGCTGCTCTGCTCCGGATTCCTCAGCGTCGCCCTCTTGTGGCTCTCTGCACTGTGACTGCTCAAGCAGAGGGTGCACACTAGTGACATCATCACGCTCTCTGACCTGAACATCGCAGTGGTGGAGCGGGGAGAGGCAAGTATCGCAAGTGCTAGGGCCCAGAGGAAGCCGGGAGACCCACTCACAGGCACAAGCAATGGGCCCCCATAGCGTGCCCGTGTCCCTGATGGCGAGTGGGCACCCCGCCTGCTCAGGGCCATGGCACTTCCCCGGGTGTGCTGGGTGCTGACGCCGACCCTGCCCACGAGCACGGCACCACGGTCACTGTCCTCATGGTGTAGTGGTTTCAGTGAAATAATGGCCCCTCTGCCCCTCACAGATCACGTTTCAGTTCCTACCTCAAGTATTGGACATCACCGAATCTTTCTGGAAATTCTCCATCGTGGAGCAGAACATCTCCGTCCCGTTCCTGCTCGTTGGTAAAGCCACGGAGCCCTCGGTCTCTCTGGACAGGTCGCATCTGAACTTCGGCTCGCGGCTGCTAGGTATGTGCCCTGAGTAGTCTGTCTGCTGTGTGGCCCTCGTGGTCTATGGCTCCCATGGACTGTGGCCCCTGGTCATTGCTGCAGACGCTCTTGTCTTGTACAGGGCAGGAGGTGCAGGAATCCATCTGTCTCATCAACAATGAGAAGAAACCTCTCCACTTCGCTTTCCGTGACAGTTCTCGCTTTTCGGAGGGCTGCATTCACTCCTTGACAGTGAGACCCATGGAAGGGGTGATCGCTCCCCTGAGCAGGTACGCCGTGTGCCCCCATTGCTGCCCCTCACCCTGACGTATGCCGCCCTCATCTCTCTGACTTCTCTCCTGTCAGGATTCCGATCTCTCTTGACTTTCGGCCATCCACGGTCGGTGAGGTTAATTTCAACCTAATTTGTGATGTTAATACCAAAACTGAGCCTCTCTTCCTGAACGTGAAGGCGGAAGGACACTCTACCCAAGTGTCGGTGCAGTGCCAGGATAACACAGGCGCCATCACCCTCCTGTCTGAACAGGAATCGAAAGAGCTGGATTTGAGACAGGTGGGGCATTGGTGGCAGCACGGTGCTATCGTGTCCCACAGATTGAGCTTCCCCATCTTGCGCAGCGTCCTGCAGATTGACCTTCCCCATCCTGCAGATTGACCTTCCCTGTCCTGTGCAGCGTCTTGCAGATTGATTTTCCCCGTCCTGCGCAGGGTTCTGCAGATTGAGCCTCCCCATTCTGCGCAGCGTCCTGCAGATTGAGCTTCCCCGTCCTGCGCAGCGTCCTGCAGATTGATCTTCCCTGTCCTGTGCAGCGTCCTGCAGATTGAGCTCTCCCATCCTGCGCAGCATGCTGCAGATTGAGCTTCCCAGTTCTGCGCAGCATCCTGCAGATTGAGCTCTCCCATTCTGCAGATTGATCTTCCTCGTCCTGCGCAGCGTGCTGCAGATTGAGATTCCCGTCCTGCGCAGCGTGCTTTAGATTGAGCCTCCCCATTCTGCGCAGCGTCCTGCAGATTGAGCTTCCCCGTCCTGCGCAGCGTCCTGCAGATTGATCTTCCCCGTCCTGCGCCGCGTGCTGCAGATTGAGCTTCCCCGTCCTGCTCAGCGTCCTGCAGATTGAGCTCTCCCATCCTCCAGATTGAGCTCTCCCATCCTGCGCAGCGTGCTGCAGATTGAGCTTCCCCATCCTGCTCAGCATCCTGCAGATTGAGCTCTCCCATCCTGCAGATTGAGCTCTCCCATCCTGTGCAGCGTGCTGCAGATTGAGCTTCCCCGTCCTGCTCAGCATCCTGCAGATTGAGCTCTCCCATCCTGCAGATTGAGCTCGCCCATCCTGCGCAGCGTGCTGCAGATTGAGCTTCCCTGTCCTGCAGATTGAGCCTCCCCATTCTGCGCAGCGTCCTGCATATTGAGCTTCCCCGTCCTGCGCAGCATGCTGCAGATTGAGCTTCCCCGTCCTGCTCAGCGTCCTGCAGATTGAGCTCTCCCATCCTCCAGATTGAGCTCTCCCATCCTGTGCAGCGTGCTGCAGATTGAGCTTTCCCATCCTGCAGATTGAGCTCTCCCATCCTGCGCAGCGTGCTGCAGATTGAGCTTCCCCGTCCTGCGCAGCGTCCTGCATATTGAGCTCTCCCATCCTGCAGATTGAGCTCTCCCATCCTGCGCAGCGTGCTGCAGATTGAGGGCTCCCGTCCTGTGCAGCGTCCTGCAGATTGAGCGCTCCCGTCCTGCAGATTGAGCTCTCCCATCCTGCGCAGCATGCTGCAGATTGAGCGCTTCCGTCCTGTGCAGCGTGCTGCAGATTGAGCACTCCCGTCCTGCAGATTAAGCTCTCCCATCCTGCGCAGCTTCCTGCAGATTGAGCGCTCCCATCCTGCGCAGCGTGCTGCAGATTGAGCTCTCCCATCCTGCGCAGCGTGCTGCAGATTGAGCTCTCCCATCCTGCGCAGCGTGCTGCAGATTGAGCTCTCCCATCCTGCGCAGCGTGCTGCAGATTGAGCTCTCCCATCCTGCGCAGCGTGCTGCAGATTGAGCACTCCCGTCCTGTGCAGCATCCTGCAGATTGAGCGCTCCTGTCCTGCAGATTGAGCGCTCCCATCCTGCTCAGCGTGCTGCAGATTGAGCTCTCTCATCCTGCGCAGCGTGCTGCAGATTGAGCTCTCCCATCCTGCACAGCGTGCTGCAGATTGAGCACTCCTGTCCTGTGCAGCATCCTGCAGATTGAGCGCTCCCGTCCTGCAGATTGAGCGCTCCCATCCTGCGCAGCGTGCTGCAGATTGAGCTCTCCCATCCTGCGCAGCGTGCTGCAGATTGAGCGCTCCCGTCCTGCGCAGCGTGCTGCAGATTGAGCGCTCCCGTCCTGCAGATAGAGCGCTCTCGTCCTGTGCAGCGTCCTGCAGATTGAGCGCTCCCGTCCTGCAGATTGAGCGCTCCCGTCCTGTGCGGCGTCAGGTGACTTTACCTCTTTCTTCTCGCCAGGTGGACATCGGTGACCGCTCCACCCTCCAGTTCCACATCACAAATAAGGGACAGTTCTCCTTTAATTACTCCTGTGCTCTGACTGTCCCTCGGGAGCTGCAGGATTTCCTGAGTGTCTCTCCCAGCAGTGGCCCCGTGGGTCCTGGACAGCGGGCGCAGACGTTGCTCACCTTCTGTCCCACCAGGCCGTGTACAGTAAGGGACGTTCTGCTGACCCTCAAGGTCAGTGACACTGGTGACGTCGGCACTGGCGGTCGCGGTGATCGGCCATAATTCCCATTTTACGTTGTGTCGTCCTATCAGATAGAGACCGGGCCGGAGATCACCAGTCCCCTGCGTGGCAGCGCGGTGCAGCCAGGAATCCACTTTTCTTTCACAGAACACAACTTTGGCCATTGCTTCATTTTCCACGCTGGGATGTGGCCGGTCCGAGAAACCCTCGTCATCACCAACAAGGACCGCCGGCCGCTCAGGTGAGTGACCCCATCGATGGTATGGGGACGCTGGCTGATGGGTGGCTTCATCTTGTCATTGTGCCGGTGCTTCCTCGCAGCATCGACTGTCTGTACAGTAACACGTCTCACATGGAGATCGACTTCTGTGCCAATGTCCTCTCCCCCGGAGACAAGATGGAGGTGCCAATCACGTTCTATCCACGAGCAGCCATCTTGTACCAAGAACCTGTCGTCTTTCTGATGAACGGCCATTCCCAGCAGCTCATTCGACTCCAGGGTCATGGGATCGAGATGAAGGTCAGAAATTTGTACCGGAAAAATGTAGATGTTCCATTGTTGGACAGATCATCTGGCGTTGCATGTGCGGCCTCGCGGAGGCAATCCCGGCAGCCATTTTGTCAGTGACATATGATGTCATCTGCTGTTTGAAGGTTGAAGTTGTGGATCCGAAATATAAAGTTCTTAACTTTGGTGCCGTGAACATTGGACAAACTGCGAAAAGGGTGATCAGCATTGTGAATAGGAGCCTGGCCCCTGTATCATGCACCCTGCACCTGAGCCCGAGCGTGCCCGCACTGCAGGACCCCCAGGTACCGGACCCCCGTGTATGAGGCCCACAGCCCCAGACTTACTGGGGGTAAAGTAAGAGGCTAGTTCTCATTTTAATGATTGCAGACTCTGTGGTGAGTGCGGCCCTTTAGTGAGTGCAGACCCTGTGGTGGGTGCTGACCCTGTGGTGGGTGCGAACCGCGTAGTGAGTGCAGACATTGTGGTGGGTGCAGACATTGTGGTGAGTGCCTATTGTGTGGTGGGTGCGTATGCTCTGGTGGATAAGGACCCTTTGGTGAGTTCAGACTCTATGGTAGGTGACATGAACTGGGGGTGTGGTTGCCCCCCAGTTGTCAGGGATTTATTATATCCCACTTTCCAGTTCCAGTTTGGCAGCTTTCTGGTGCCCCCCTTACCCTCAGGTCAGTCAGGGAACTACACCTGGGATAAGTGGTCGCCAGAAGATTTGCCTTGCCGTGTACTGGCTATTGGGCACTCTGCAGTGAGGGCGGTATGTATGTCCCCAGTCTCAGGCACATAAAACCTCTGTTCTGTCACTAGCAGAGTCTCCCAAATCCCCAGAACACTGTGCTGAAACCAGCTCCTCATTGGACAATTAAAATCAATATCAGGTCAGGAGCCAATCCACTAGGTAGCGTAAGGTTAGCACGGAGGATGTGGCGGTGCGTTATAGCGCAAGGAGAAACAAAACTAGTAAATTATTATAGAAAACTTAGGCAGTGTTTACAAAAATATAAAAGATGTTACAAATGAGACAGATACATTATATACAGATAGTTACAAAATAAAAATGTATTAAAAGATGACTTACACTTATCAGTCAATTGCATGCCATGTGGAGGAGGCACCCCGGGCAAATGACAAATTCCTAATTGGGCATCCTAACCTTATACTTCCTCTTCACTGACCTCACTGGGTGGGCAGAGCTATGGAATGCACTGCCCTTATGAAAAGTACTAGAAAACTCATAAGTGCCATAACTCTGGCCGCGAGGCTCGCAGACTGATGGCAGGACTATCATTTTCCTTATTACGAAATTACCGTTCTTTTGATACATCGTATATCTAGGCATTACTGTGAAGCATATACCCTTTACTCGGGTTCTGGTGGCCGCTCAATCTCCAATACGCTGCTGTGAATAGCTTTTATGATGTAGATTCCAAAAATATAGGTTTCCTGCATCTTGACCATTCTGTGTTATTATATTCACATTGAACTAGACAAAGAAGACAAGTGCTCTAAGATCTGCTTTTAACCAGTTAGGGTCATAAACGGCTCCCTGTGTTGCCGGCATACCACAGTCTCACATTACACCAGCTCGTATAGCAGCTGTGACGGGGGATTACAGGCAGGCAGAGAGAACTGCAGCCGTGGGTCTGGACAACCCAGACGTAATGGGGGAGGGGGGCAGCATGTCAAACCCAATAGATGCAGCGGAATGTTCTGGAGGTGTGCTCCAAACCCTGGAAAATGGTTCATATTTTCATGACAGTAGGTGTGGCGAGTTCAGATCCTGTGGTGGGTGTGGATAGAGCGGACCCTGTGGTGGATGCTGACCCTTTGGTGGGTTCAGACCCTGTGGTCAGTGTGGCGAATGCAGACCCTGTGGTGGATGCAGACTGTTTGGTGTGTGCGGACCCTGTGGTTGGTACAGAACCTGTGGGTATAGAGATTGTGGTCTTGTGGTGGGTGCAGTCCGTGTAGTGAGTGCGGACCCTGTGGTGAGTGCGGACACTGTTGTAGGTCGTCAGGCGATGTCTCACGACGGGGTTAAATATGATCGGCCGGCGCTGGCTCTCTACACGTTGGAGGATGCCACTGATCTCTTTTGCCTCTTGTGCAGGTCCTCAGTCTGTCCCCCAGTAGGGAGGTGACCCTTCCAGCCCGTGGTGGGATGTGTCAGCTGGATGTGCAGTTTACTCCCCGCAGCAGAATTGCTCCATTTGCGGAGGAGGTGCTGCTGGAGTCCTGTGGAGTGATGCGCTCCCTCTTCATGGTGCGAGGCTGCAGCCAGGGCCTGGCGCTCAGCTTGGACCAGGACTATGTGTCCTTCGGGGCTGTGGTGCTGCAGAGTCAGGCGACACGTAGGATTGTCCTAAGCAATACGGGAGAGCTGGGAGCCAGGTAGTCAGTGTGTCGCATCAGGGCGTCCTCTCCTCCTCTGCGGCTCCCCTTTTCCTCGGTGTCTCCTTTCTTCCTCGCTGACTCCCCTGCTCCTTGCTGTCTCCCTTCTTCCTCGCCGGCTCCCCTTTTCCTCGCTGGCTCCCCTCCTCCTTACCGTCTCACCTTCTCCTTGCCAGCTCCCCTCTTCCTCGGCGTCTCCTCTCTTCCTCCCTGCCTCCCCTCTTTCTCCCTCCTCCCCTCTTCCTCTCTGCCTCCCTTTTCCTCGCCACCTCCCGACTTGCTCACTGGCTCCCCTCTTCCTCTCCTGCTCCTCTCTTCCTCGCCATCTCCCCTCCGCGCCAACTCCCTTCTTCTTCGCCAGCACCTCTCTTCCTCCCCACCTCTAGCTTGCTCGCCGACTCCCCTCTTCCTTGGCATCTCCTCTCTTCCTCGCCGGTTCCTCCTTCCTCTTCTGCTCCCCTTCTCCTTGCCGTCTCCCCTCCTCCCTGCCGGCTCCCCTTTTCCGCGCCGGCTCCCCTCTTCCTCGTCTGTTCCTCTCTAACTCGTCGGTTCCTCTCCTCCTTGCCTGCTCCCCTCCCCCTTGCCGGCTCCCCTCCTCCTTGCCGGCTCCCCTCTTCCTCGCCGGCTCCTCTCTTCCTCGCCGGCTCCCCTATTCCTCGGCGCCTCCTCTCTTCTTTGCCTGCTACCCCTTCATCTCATGCTCGCCTCCTCCTCCCCGCCTCCCCTCTTCTTCCCTGCCTTCCTTCTTCCTCGCTGGCTCCCCTCTTCCTTGCTGTTTCAACTTCTCCTCACCAGCTCCCCTCTTCCTCAGCATCTCCTTTCTTCCTCGGGGTCTCCTCTCTTCCTCGCCGGCTCCTCTCTTCCTCGCCGGCTCCTCTCTTCCTCGACGTCTCCTCTCTTCCTCCCCGTCTCCCCTCTTCTTCCCCGCCTCCACTCTTCCTCCCTGTCTCCCTTCTTCCTTGCCAGCTCCCCTCTTGCTCGCTGGCTCCTCTCTTCCTCACTATCTCCCCTCTTCCTCGCCGTCTCCCCTCCTCCTCGCCGGCTCCTTTCTTCCTCGTCTGTTCCTCGCTTCCTCGCCGGCTCCCCTATTCCTCAGCGTCTACTCTCTTCTTCGCCTGCTCCCCCTTCCTCTCCTGCTCCCCTCTTCCTTGCTGGCTCCCCTCTTCCTTCCCGCCTCCTTCTTCCTCCCCGCCTCCTTCTTCCTCCCCACCTCCTTCTTCCTCCCCACCTCCTTCTTCCTCGGCGTCTCCCCGCTTCCTCGGTGTCTCCCCTCTTCCTCGCCGGCGCCCCTCTTGCTCGCCGACTCCCCTCTTGCTTTCCAGCTCCCCTCTTGCTTGCCGGCTCCCCTCTTGCTCGCCGGCTCCCCTCTTCCTCCCCACCTCCCTCTTCCTCGCCGGTGCCCCTCTTGCTTGCTGTCTCCCCTCTTCCTCTCTGACTCCCCTCTTCCTCCCCGCCTCCCTCTTCCTCTCCGGCTCCCCTCTTGCTCTCCTGCTCCCCTCTTGCTCTCCTGCTCCCCTCTTGCTCTCCTGCTCCGCTCTCATTCACCATTACCTTTTCTCTGTTGCAGGTTCCAGTGGGACATGACACAGTTGGAGCCGGACTTCTCCATCTCACCGGCGTCCGGTTACATCACGGCCGGCACTGAGGTCACATTTGATGTCGTTTTCCACCCGGCTGAGATCCGCTCAGACATTCATTATAAGAACCTGCTCTGCTGCATTGAAGGAGGGAGAATGTTGGCACTAACGCTGTCCGGATCCTGTGTCGGTCTCCCGTCTACAAAGGAGGTAATGGCTTCCTGGCCACTTGTATTTGATGGCAACTGCGTTGAAGCTGCACCCTCCCCATCGTGGCTGACGTCATGTCTTGTTGGTCAGTGACCGGTACATCGCCACCATGTCATCAGGGTCTGTCTACTCCTCCCACTGTTACAGGTGGTCAACTTTCAGTGTCAGGTACGGAGTAAGCAGACACAAACCATTGCCCTCAGCAACAAAACCAACCAGACATGGAATCTGCGACCAGTGATAGACGGGGAACATTGGAGCGGAGCCGACTTCATCACTGTGGAGGCTCATCAGCAGAACAAGCCCTACGTGGTCACCTACCACCCCATGCTCATGAGCGCTGAGGGCAGAAAGCATCAGGTACCGTCCTGGGTCATGTCCTTATATCGGGGCCCGTTCTGCGTCACGTCCTTATGGTAAATCGGGTCACATCTCTGGTGATGTCCTTATGTTATATCGGACCTCGTCCTGCGTCACTTTCTTATGTTATATCATACCTCGTCCTGGGTCACTTATGTTATATCGAGCTCAGTCCTGGGTCACTTCCTTATATTATATCGGGCCCTGTCCTGGGTCATGTCCTTATATCGGGCCCTGTCCTTGGTCATGTCCTTGTTGTATCGGGCCCCATCCTGGGTCATGTCCTTATATCGAGCTCAGTCCTGGGTCACGTCTATGTTATATCGAGTCTAGTCCTGGGTCATGTCCTTATATTATATTGGGCCCTGTCCTTGGTCACATCCTTGTTATATCGGGCCCCATCCTGGGTCATGTCCTTATGTTATATCGAACCTCGTCCTGGGTCACTTCCTTATGTTATATCGAGTCTAGTCCTGGGTCACGTCCTTATGTTATATCGAGTCTAGTCCTGGGTCATGTCCTTATATCGGACCTCGTCCTGCGTCACTTCCTTATGTTATATCAGACCTCGTCCTGGGTCACTTATGTTATATCGGGCCTCGTCCTGGGTCACTTCCTTATATTATATCGGGCCCTGTCCTGGGTCATGTCCTTATATCGGGCCCTGTCCTTGTTGTATCGGGCCCCATCCTGGGTTATGTCCTTATGTTATATTGGGCCCAGTCCTGGGTCATGTCCTTATATCGAGCTCAGTCCTGGGTCACGTCTATGTTATATCTAGTCTAGTCCTGGGTCATGTCCTTATATTATATTGGGCCCTGTCCTTGGTCACATCCTTCTTATATCGGGCCCCATCCTGGGTCACTTCCTTATGTTATATCGAGTCTAGTCCTGGGTCACGTCCTTATGTTATATCGAGTCTAGTCCTGGGTCATGTCCTTATATCGAGCCCCGTCATGGGTCATGTCCTTATGTTACATCGAGCTCAGTCCTGGGTCACGTCTATGTTATATCGAGTCTAGTCCTGGGTCATGTCCTTATATTATATTGGGCCCTGTCCTTGATCACATCCTTCTTATATCGGGCCCCATCCTGGGTCACTTCCTTATGTTATATCGAGTCTAGTCCTGGGTCACGTCCTTATGTTATATCGAGTCTAGTCCTGGGTCATGTCCTTATATCGAGCCCCGTCATGGGTCATGTCCTTATGTTACATCGAGCTCAGTCCTGGGTCACGTCTATGTTATATCGAGTCTAGTCCTGGGTCATGTCCTTATATTATATTGGGCCCTGTCCTTGATCACATCCTTCTTATATCGGGCCCCATCCTGGGTCACTTCCTTATGTTATATCGAGTCTAGTCCTGGGTCACGTCCTTATGTTATATCGAGTCTAGTCCTGGGTCATGTCCTTATATCGAGCCCCGTCATGGGTCATGTCCTTATGTTACATCGAGCTCAGTCCTGAGTCACGTCCTTATGTTACATCGAGCTCAGTCCTGAGTCACGTTCTTATGTTATATCGAGCCCTTCCTGGGTCATGTCCTTATGTTATATCGGGTCCGTCCTGGGTCACATTCTTATGTTATATCGAGCCCCGTCGTGGGACACGTCCATATGTTATATCAGGTTCATCCTGGGCACCTGACTGACCTCTTTAATGGTGAAGTGTCTGCTGTTTTTAGGGTTCACTCTTCTTCCCGCTGCCCGATGGCACCGGATTGCTCTACCTCCTCCAGGGTCTGGCTGAGCCTCCTAAATCGTCGGGATCTGTGATCAGAGAGGTCCCGTGCAAGACATCGTACACTGAACTGCTGTGCGTCAGCAACTGGCTGCGCAAACCCCAACGGTGAGAAGGGCCCCGGGTCGACGTGGACCGTGGTCTGTGCCGATACCGTGCACCACCTCCCTTCCCATCTGTGCAGACACTCTGGCATCAAACTGAGCACACGGCATTATTCCGACAGCTACACTCTATTGGAATCTTCTGCTTACAGGTTTCGTGCCATTGTCGATATCCTGAAGCCAGAACGTATGGACAGTGCCACCACCATCAAGGGTCTGGATTACGTGGAGGTGCCCGGAGGAGCCAGGAGAGACTACAAACTGAATTTCCACTCTCACAAAGAGGGCACCTTCTCTACCAAGGTATGAAAGCACCGCCTCGTCTGCTGATGAGGTGGTCTGTACGGGGAACCATCATCCAGACGTTCCACCATCTCCAGATGACTTGTCAGTCTCCTCACTCCATGGTGCAACTCGGGGTATGGTCGCAAGTGCAGGTTGTGGTGCAGGGTTTAGTGGTTGCAGGTGCTGGTTTTAGTGCAGGGTGTAGTGGTTGTAGGAGGTGCAGGACGTAGCGGTCGCAGGTGCTGGTTTTGGTGCAGGAAATAGCGGTTGCCAGTGCTGGTTTTGGTGCAGGGTGTAGCGGTCGCAGGTGCTGGTTTTGGTGCAGGTCTTAGTGGTCGCAGGTGCTGGTTTTGGTGCAGGGTGTAGTGGTTGCAGGTGCTGGATTTGGTGCAGGTCTTAGTGGTTGCAGGTGCTGGTTTCAGTGCAGGGTGTAGCGGTCGCAGGTACTGGTTTTAGTGCAGGGTGTAGTGGTTGCAGGTGCTGGATTTGGTGCAGGGTGTAGTGGTCGCAGGTGCTGGTTTTGGTGCAGGAAATAGCGGTTGCCGGTGCTGGTTTTGGTGCAGGGTGTAGCGGTCGCAGGTGCTGGTTTTGGTGCAGGTCTTAGTGGTCGCAGGTGCTGGATTTGGTGCAGGGTGTAGTGGTCACAGGTGCTGGTTTTGGTGCAGGGTGTAGTGGTCGCAGGTGCTGGTTTTGGTGCAGGGTGTAGTGGTCGCAGGTGCTGGTTTTGGTGCAGGGTGTAGCGGTCGCAGGTGCTGGTTTTGGTGCAGGGTGTAGTGGTCGCAGGTGCTGGTTTTGGTGCAGGGTGTAGCGGTCGCAGGTGCTGGTTTTGGTGCAGGGTGTAGTGGTTGCAGGTGCTGGTTTTGGTGCAGGGTGTAGTGGTTGCAGGTGCTGGTTTTGGTGCAGGAAATAGCGGTCGCAGGTACTGGTTTTAGTGCAGGGTGTAGTGGTCGCAGGTGCTGGATTTGGTGCAGGGTGTAGTGGTTGCAGGTGCTGGTTTTGGTGCAGGGTGTAGTGGTCGCAGGTGCTGGTTTTGGTGCAGGGTGTAGCGGTCGCAGGTGCTGGTTTTAGTGCAGGGTGTAGTGGTTGCAGGTGCTGGATTTGGTGCAGGGTGTAGTGGTCGCAGGTGCTGGTTTTGGTGCAGGGTGTAGTGGTTGCAGGTGCTGGATTTGGTGCAGGGTGTAGTGGTCGCAGGTGCTGGTTTTGGTGCAGGAAATAGCGGTTGCCGGTGCTGGTTTTGGTGCAGGGTGTAGCGGTCGCAGGTGCTGGTTTTGGTGCAGGTCTTAGTGGTCGCAGGTGCTGGATTTGGTGCAGGGTGTAGTGGTCACAGGTGCTGGTTTTGGTGCAGGGTGTAGTGGTCGCAGGTGCTGGTTTTGGTGCAGGGTGTAGCGGTCGCAGGTGCTGGTTTTGGTGCAGGGTGTAGTGGTCGCAGGTGCTGGTTTTGGTGCAGGGTGTAGCGGTCGCAGGTGCTGGTTTTGGTGCAGGGTGTAGTGGTTGCAGGTGCTGGTTTTGGTGCAGGGTGTAGTGGTTGCAGGTGCTGGTTTTGGTGCAGGAAATAGCGGTCGCAGGTACTGGTTTTAGTGCAGGGTGTAGTGGTCGCAGGTGCTGGATTTGGTGCAGGGTGTAGTGGTTGCAGGTGCTGGTTTTGGTGCAGGGTGTAGTGGTCGCAGGTGCTGGTTTTGGTGCAGGGTGTAGCGGTCGCAGGTGCTGGTTTTAGTGCAGGGTGTAGTGGTTGCAGGTGCTGGATTTGGTGCAGGGTGTAGTGGTCGCAGGTGCTGGTTTTGGTGCAGGGTGTAGTGGTTGCAGGTGCTGGTTTTGGTGCAGGAAATAGCGGTTGCCGGTGCTGGTTTTGGTGCAGGGTGTAGCGGTCGCAGGTGCTGGTTTTGGTGCAGGTCTTAGTGGTCGCAGGTGCTGGATTTGGTGCAGGGTGTAGTGGTCGCAGGTGCTGGTTTTGGTGCAGGGTGTAGTGGTCGCAGGTGCTGGTTTTGGTGCAGGGTGTAGCGGTCGCAGGTGCTGGTTTTGGTGCAGGGTGTAGTGGTCGCAGGTGCTGGTTTTGGTGCAGGGTGCAGCGGTCGCAGGTGCTGGTTTTGGTGCAGGGTGTAGCGGTCGCAGGTGCTGGTTTTGGTGCAGGTCTTAGTGGACGCAGGTGCTGGATTTGGTGCAGGGTGTAGTGGTCGCAGGTGCTGGTTTTGGTGCAGGGTGTAGTGGTCGCAGGTGCTGGTTTTGGTGCAGGGTGTAGCGGTCGCAGGTGCTGGTTTTGGTGCAGGGTGTAGTGGTCGCAGGTGCTGGTTTTGGTGCAGGTCTTAGTGGTCGCAGGTGCTGGTTTTGGTGCAGGTCTTAGTGGTCGCAGGTGCTGGATTTGGTGCAGGGTGTAGTGGTCGCAGGTGCTGGATTTGGTGCAGGGTGTAGTGGTCGCAGGTGCTGGTTTTGGTGCAGGGTGTAGTGGTCGCAGGTGCTGGTTTTGGTGCAGGGTGTAGCGGTCGCAGGTGCTGGTTTTGGTGCAGGTCTTAGTGGTCGCAGGTGCTGGTTTTGGTGCAGGGTGTAGCGGTCGCAGGTGCTTGTTTGGTGCAGGTCTTAGTGGTTGCAGGTGCTGGATTTGGTGCAGGTCTTAGTGGTCGCAGGTGCTGGTTTTGGTGCAGGTCTTAGTGGTCGCAGGTGCTGAATTTGGTGCAAGTCTTAGCGGTCGCAGGTGCTGGATTTGGTGCAGGTCTTAGTGGTCGCAGGTGCTGGTTTTGGTGCAGGTCTTAGTTGTCGCAGGTGCTGGATTTGGTGCAGGTCTTAGTGGTCGCAGGTGCTGGTTTTGGTGCAGGTCTTAGTGGTCGCAGGTGCTGAATTTGGTGCAAGTCTTAGCGGTCGCAGGTGCTGGTTTTGGTGCAGGTCTTAGTGGTCGCAGGTGCTGGATTTGGTGCAGGTCTTAGTGGTCGCAGGTGCTGGTTTTGGTGCAGATCTTAGTGGTCGCAGGTGCTGAATTTGGTGCAAGTCTTAGCGGTCGCAGGTGCTGGTTTTGGTGCAGGTCTTAGTTGTCGCAGGTGCTGGATTTGGTGCAGGTCTTAGTGGTCGCAGGTGCTGGTTTTGGTGCAGGTCTTAGTGGTCGCAGGTGCTGAATTTGGTGCAAGTCTTAGCGGTCGCAGGTGCTGGTTTTGGTGCAGGTCTTAGTGGTCGCAGGTGCTGGTTTTGGTGCAGGGTGTAGCGGTCGCAGGTGCAGGTTTCGCTGTGGCTCGGGCTCTTGCAGTGGAGGGCAGGGAGATTACTGACATCGTCTGTCTTTTTCTTCGGTTTGGTTCTAGGTCACTTTCCGCAATGAGACAACGCAGGAATACCTGTTCTATTACGTTACATTTAAGGCCACCGCGCCAGGCATCGTCAGCACCATAGAACTGGTGACACCAGTGCGGCAAAGCACTGCAGCCACGTTGTGTGTGGAGAATCCACTGGCTGTGCCGGTCACCTTCACCACGGACTGCAGAGTGCCAGAGATTAACCTTCCTCCCCATATCACCGTGCCGGCCCAGTCGGAGGTATCCATCACTGTCCCTACGCTCAGACGGCACACAGCCGGCCGCACTGCCCACCGTGCCCATCTGCTTCTCTTCTCCAGGGCACGCTGATGTTTGAGTACCAGCCTCTGAGAACGGGCGAGTCCACAGGAAGGCTGACACTGCAGAGCAACGACCTGGGCTTGTTCCAGTACGACCTCCTCCTGAAGGCAACGCCCGCCGTGTCCGAGAAGCCGCTCTACCTGCGCACGACCCTGGGCTCCAGTCAGGTCCTGAGTGCCAGATTCATGAACTTCACTCGTCAGAAGACTGAGTACAGCTGTAAGGTGAGCACTACTCTGGAGAAGCAATTGTCGCCTTCGGCCTCGCTAGCCCCGACTTTCTCCTCCTTTTCTCCTCTTTTTAGGTCGATAATTCAGATTTCCACGTAGATAAGGTGGTGATGGCGGCTCCGGGTTCCCAGGGCGGCTCGGAGGTCAGCGTGGAGGTGACATATGAACCCGTTCAGCTTGGAGAGTCCCGCGCTGCGCTGCACATCTCGTCTCCGCTGGGGGGTGAATACATCATCCCCCTATTTGGCTCTGCCATGGCCCCTAAACCTCAAGGACCGCTGCAGATTCGTGCCGGATCCAGCGTCTCCATCCCCTTTAAGAATGTTTTCTTGCAGCCGACAACCTTCAGTTTTCAGACTGATCCTGCGTCGTTCGTGGTGAAGCTCTGTGAGCCCGTGCGCCCCAAGAAAACCCACTACATATCTGTATCATATGAAGCCCCTGCGGGTGGCAGCCGGACACCTGTGACCGGCAGATTGGTTGTTTCTTGTCCTCGTGCCACGGGTGTGGCCCAGGGAATCTGCTGGGTGTATTACCTGAGGGGCGTGCCGTCTGAGAAGTGAATGCAGAGGAAACAGCAGAGGAGACGACAGAGGAGACGGCAGAGGAAACAGCAGAGGAGACGGCAGAGGAAACAGCAGAGGAGACGGCAGAGGAAACAGAGGAGATGGCAGAGCCCAGAATATCATCAGAACCAAGGCATCCCTGTGCCTCGTGCACACATGACGGCCCTTTTACTCCGTCATCTGCGGTGGTGGCCCTTCCCCACCCCTCCCTCGTCCTCTGAGGTGGTGGCCCTTCCTCTGCCCCTCTCTCGTCCTCTGCGGTGGCGGCCCTTCTTCTGCCCCTCCCCTGTCCTCTGCGGTGGCGGCCCTTCTTCTGCCCCTCCCCTGTCCTCTGCACTGGCGGCCCTTGCCCCACCCCTCCTTCATCCTCTGCACTGGCGGCCCTTGCCTCACCCCTCCTTCGCCCTCTGCGCTGGCGGCCCTTGCCCAACCCCTCTTTCGTCCTTTGTGGTGGCGGCCTTTCCTCTGCCCCTCCCTCGTCCTCTGCAGTGGTGGCTTTTCCTCTGCCTCTCTCCCGTCCTCTGCGGTGGCAGCCCTTCCTCTGCCCCTCCCTCGTCCTCTACGGTGGCAGCCCTTCCTCTGCCCCTCCCTCGTCCTATGCGGTGGCGGCCTTTCCTCTTCCCCTCCCTCGTCCTCTGCGGTGGCGGCCCTCTGCCCCTCCCTCGTCCTCTGCAGCGGCGGCCCTTCCTCTGCCCCTCCCTCGTCCTCTGCGGCGGCGGCCCTTCCTCTGCCCCTCCCTCGTCCTCTGCGGTGGCGGCCCTTCCTCTGCCCCTCCCTCGTCCTCTGCGGTGGCGGCCCTTCCTCTGCCCCTCCCCCGTCCTTTGTGTTGTTGCTTCCTAATAAACATCCGGACAGGAATCCATGGCTGTTATGTAGTGATTGACACAATCCTGTGGCTCTTGCGGGACCGAGATCTTCAGTGCTACTAGTGTGGTACATGGGCCGGTGCCGCTCCACAGCCGCCGACCTCTATGGTGGGGACATCGCACACTTGCTGCTAGGAGTCCCCCACATCCCGGAGCTGCAAGCCCAAAGAAGCAGATGAGGAAACTACATGGTTAATGTGCTGCAGGTGGGGGGCCCCTCGCGGTCGGGGGTACATACATCGATGGGACATCACATGAGCCGCCACAGATCTCCCACAACCCGCCTGGTGATGACTGATCGCCCTGGGAAAATACAGAACGTGAAGCCTCCGCCGTCTGCTGGGCAGGTGATAAAGGCCGAGGATCATCTACTGCTCCATGGTCACAACAAAACGCGGCCTCACATAAGAAAATCACCAAAAATACACCGGGAGGGGTCCCTCAGTCGTCAGTGGGAGAGGGGGGTCCTCAGTTGTCAGTCGGGAGGGGGAGTCCTCAGTTGTCAGTCGGGAGGGGGAGTCCTCAGTTGTCAGTTGGGGAGGGGGGTCCTCAGTTGTCAGTCGGGGAGGGGGGGTCATCAGTCGGGGAGGGGGGTCCTCAGTTGTCAGTCGGGGAGGGGGGGTCATCAGTCGGGGAGGGGGGTCCTCAGTTGTCAGTTGGGGAGGGGGAGTCCTCAGTTATCAGTCGGGAAGGGGGAATCCTCAGTTGTCAGTCGGGAAGGGGGAATCCTCATTTGTCAGTCGGGGAGGGGGAATCCTCAGTCGAGAGGGGGAGTCCTCAATTGTCAGTCGGTGAGGGGGAGTCCTCAGTTGTCAGTCGGGGGGAATCCTCGGGAGGGGGAGTCTTCAGTTGTCAGTCGGGGAGGGGGAATCCTCAGTCGAGAGGGGGAGTCCTCAGTTGTCAGTGGGGGGGGGGGAATCCTCGGGAGGGGGAGTCTTTAGTTGTCAGTCGGGAGGGGGAGTCTTCAGTTGTCAGTCGGGGAGGGGGAATCCTCAGTCTGGAGGGGGAGTCATCAGTTGTCAGTCGGGGAGCGGGGGTCCTCAGTTGTCAGTCGGGGAGCGGGGGTCCTCAGTTGTCGGGAGGGGGGATCCTCAGTTGTCAGTCGAGGAGGGGGAGTCCTCAGTTGTCAGTCGGGGAGGGGGATCCTCATTTGTCAGTCGGGGAGGGGGAATCCTCAGTCGAGAGGGGGAGTCCTCAATTGTCAGTCGGTGAGGGGGAGTCCTCAGTTGTCAGTCGGGGGGGAATCCTCGGGAGGGGGAGTCTTCAGTTGTCAGTCGGGGAGGGGGAATCCTCAGTCGAGAGGGGGAGTCCTCAGTTGTCAGTGGGGGGGGGAATCCTCAGGAGGGGGAGTCTTTAGTTGTCAGTCGGGAGGGGGAATCCTCAGTCTGGAGGGGGAGTCATCAGTTGTCAGTCGGGGAGCGGGGGTCCTCAGTTGTCAGTCGGGGAGCGGGGGTCCTCAGTTGTCAGTCGGGAGGGGGGATCCTCAGTTGTCAGTCGAGGAGGGGGAGTCCTCAGTTGTCAGTCGGGGAGGGGGATCCTCATTTGTCAGTTGGGGAGGGGGAATCCTCAGTCTGGAGGGGGAGTCATCAGTTGTCAGTCGGGGAGCGGGGGTCCTCAGTTGTCAGTCGGGAGGGGGGATCCTCAGTTGTCAGTCGAGGAGGGGGAGTCCTCAGTTGTCAGTCGGGGAGGGGGATCCTAATTTGTCAGTCGGGGAGGGGGGATCCTCAGTTGTCAGTCGGGGGGTAGTCTTCAGTTGTCAGTGGGGGAGGGTGGTCCTCAGTTGTCAGTCGGGGAGGGGGGTCCCCAGTTGTCAGTCGGTAAGGGGGGAGTCCTCAGTTGTCAGTCGGGGAGGGGGAGTCCTCAGACGGGGAGGGGGAATCCTCAGTTGTCGGGGAGGGGGGTCCTCAGTTGTCAGTCGGGGAGGGGGAATCCTCATTTGTCAGTCGGGGAGGGGGGTCCTCATTTGTCAGTCGGGGAGGGGGGATCCTCAGTTGTCAGTCGGGGAGGGGGTTCCTCAGTCGGGGGGAGTATTCAGTTGTCAGGGGGGAACCCTCAGTCGGGAGGGGGAATCCTCATTTGTCAGTCGGGAGGGGGAGTCCTTATTTGTCAGTGGGGGAGGGGGGTCCTCAGTTGTCATTCGGGGAGGGGGTCCTCAGTTGTCAGTCGGGAAGCGGGGTCCCTCAGTTGTCAGTCGGGAGGGGAGTCCTCAGTTGTCAGTTGGGGAGGGGGATCCTCAGTAGTCAGTCGGGGAGGGGAGGTCCTCAGTTGTCAGTCGGGGAGGGGGGGTCGTCAGTTGGGGAAGGGGGGTCCTCAGTTGTCAGTCGGGGAGGGGGGGTCCTCAATTGTCAGTTGGGAAGGGGGAATCCTCAGTTGTCAGTCGGGGAGCGGGAGTCCTCAGTTGTCAGTTGGGGAGGGGGAGTCCTCAGTTGTCAGTTGGGGAGGGGGATCCTCAGTAGTCAGTCGGGGAGGGGGGGTCCTCAGTTGTCAGTTGGGGAGGGGGAGTCCTCAGTTGTCAGTTGGGGAGGGGGGTCCTCAGTTGTCAGTTGGGGAGGGGGGTCCTCAGTTGTCAGTTGGGGAGGGGGGTCCTCAGTTGTCAGTTGGGGAGGGGGAGTCCTCTGTTGTCAGTTGGGGAGGGGGATCCTCAGTAGTCAGTCGGGGAAGGGGGGTCCTCAGTTGTCAGTCGGGGAGGGGGGGTCGTCAGTTGGGGAAGGGGGGTCCTCAGTTGTCAGTCGGGGAGGGGGGTCCTCAATTGTCAGTTGGGGAGGGGGGTCCTCAGTTGTCAGTCGGGAGGGGGAGTCCTCAGTTGTCAGTTGGGGAGGGGGGTCCTCAGTTGTCAGTCGGGAGGGGGAGTCCTCAGTTGTCAGTTGGGGAGGGGGGTCCTCAGTTGTCAGTCGGGGAGGGGGGGTCCTCAGTTGTCAGTCGGGAGGGGGAGTCCTCAGTTGTCAGTCGGTGAGGGGGGGTCCTCAGTTGTCAGTCGGGAGGGGGAGTCCTCAGTTGTCAGTCGGTGAGGGGGGGTTGTCAGTTGGGGGGGGATGAGTCTTCAGGTCGCCGCTCTCTGGTCACGTTTGGATCCGTTTTCCTGTCAGAACTACATCTCCCATACTGCATCGCGAGTCACATGACGGAGGATCGTGTCCGGGACATGTGACTGCGGCCGCGGTGCCCGGCTGTTGTGGTGAGAGCCGGGAAGATGAGCGCGGAGCGGGAGCTGAGCCCCCTGACCCCGAACATCGTGCGGGCGCTGAACGACAAGATGTACGAGAAGAGGAAGGTGGCGGCGCTGGAGATAGAGAAGTGAGGGGGACACCGGGAGAGAGGAGGGGGGGACACCGGGAGAGAGAGGGGGGGACACCGGGAGAGAGGAGGGGGGGACACCGGGAGAGAGAGGGGGGGACACCGGGAGAGAGGAGGGGGGGACACCGGGAGAGAGAGGGGGGGACACCGGGAGAGAGGAGGGGGGGGGACACCGAGAGAGAGGAGGGGGGGGGACACCGGGAGAGAGGAGGGGGGGGGACACCGGGAGAGAGGAGGAGGGGGGGACACCGGGAGAGAGGAGGGGGGGACACCGGGAGAGAGAGGGGGGGACACCGGGAGAGAGGAGGGGGGGACACCGGGAGAGAGAGGGGGGGACACCGGGAGAGAGGAGGGGGGGGGACACCGGGAGAGAGGAGGGGGGGGGACACCGGGAGAGAGGAGGGGGGGGGACACCGGGAGAGAGGAGGAGGGGGGGACACCGGGAGAGAGGAGGGGGGGACACCGGGAGAGAGAGGGGGGGACACCGGGAGAGAGGAGGGGGGGGGGACACCGGGAGAGAGAGGGGGGGACACCGGGAGAGAGGAGGGGGGGACACCGGGAGAGAGGAGGAGGGGGGGACACCGGGAGAGAGGAGGAGGGGGGGACACCGGGAGAGAGGAGGAGGGGGGGACACCGGGAGAGAGGAGGGGGGGGGGACACCGGGAGAGAGGAGGGGGGGACACCGGGAGAGAGGAGGGGGGGACACCGGGAGAGAGGAGGGGGGGACACCGGGAGAGAGGAGGGGGGGGGACACCGGGAGAGAGGAGGGGGGGGGGACACCGGGAGAGAGGAGGGGGGGGGGACACCGGGAGAGAGGAGGGGGGGACACCGGGAGAGAGGAGGGGGGGACACCGGGAGAGAGAGGGGGGGACACCGGGAGAGAGGAGGGGGGGGGACACCGGGAGAGAGGAGGGGGGGGGACACCGGGAGAGAGAGGGGGGGACACCGGGAGAGAGGAGGGGGGACACCGGGAGAGAGGAGGGGGGACACCGGGAGAGAGGAGGAGGGGGGGACACCGGGAGAGAGGAGGGGGGGGACACCGGGAGAGAGGAGGGACACCGGGAGAGAGGAGGGGGGGGACACCGGGAGAGAGGAAGGGGGACACCGGGAGAGAGGAGGGGGGGGACGGGGGGGACACCGGGAGAGAGGAGGGGGGGGACACCGGGAGAGAGGAGGGGGGGGACACCGGGAGAGAGGAGGGGGGGACACCGGGAGAGAGGAGGGGGGACACCGGGAGAGAGGGGGGGGGACACCGGGAGAGAGGGGGGGGGACACCGGGAGAGAGGAGGGGGGACACCGGGAGAGAGAGGGGGGGGGACACCGGGAGAGAGGAGGGGGGGGGACACCGGGAGAGAGGGGGGGGGACACCGGGAGAGAGGAGGGGGGGACACCGGGAGAGAGGAGGGACACCGGGAGAGAGGAGGGGGGGGACACCGGGAGAGAGGAAGGGGGACACCGGGAGAGAGGAGGGGGGGACACCGGGAGAGAGGAGGGGGGGGACACCGGGAGAGAGGGGGGGGGGACACCGGGAGAGAGGAGGGGGGGACACCGGGAGAGAGGAGGGGGGGGACACCGGGAGAGAGGAGGGGGGGGCACCGGGAGAGAGGAGGGGGGGGACACCGGGAGAGAGGAGGGGGGGACACCGGGAGAGAGGAAGGGGGGGACGGGGGGGACACCGGGAGAGAGGAGGGGGGGGACACCGGGAGAGAGGAGGGGGGGGACACCGGGAGAGAGGAGGGGGGGGACACCGGGAGAGAGGAGGGGGGGACACCGAGAGAGAGGAGGGGGGGACACCGAGAGAGGAGGGGGGGGACACCGAGAGAGAGGAGGGGGGGGATCACCGAGAGAGGGGGGGGGTGGACACTGGGAGAGAGAGAGGGCGGGGGACACGGGAGACACCGGGTGTTACGTGTTTTATAAGCCCGCGGAACTTTTGGCGGTAGGCCTCTTGTGTCAGCACATACCGGGCCAAGATCACGTCTTGATAGTCCATACAGTCCTCATCAGGTACCGTGCGATAGGCGTCCGCTGCCCGGCCTGTCAGCTTGCTGGCCAGAATCTGAACCCGTTCCTCCGGCTTCACTTGATGAAGGGCACACTGCCGCTCAAAGTACTGCAGAAAGCCATCAATGTCTTCCTCTGCCTCCCCCAACTGTCGGAAGGCATTGTACTGGATCTTTTTGTGGCTTACTGTTGAAGGTACCTGGTCGAAGGCCAGAGCTCCCCCTGCTCGCTGGCTCTCCTCTCTTCGCTCTGCCATCTCCATCTTGGCCAGCTCCACTTTGGTCCGCTCTGCCATCTCCATCTTGGCTAGCTCCATCCTGGTCCGCTCGGCCATCTTTTCCTTCAGATCAGTACGCACATCAGCCATCACCTCTCGTATGATCTCTACTGCAGGGTTTGGGCCATAGAACGCCAGTCTGTTCTTTACCTCCCTCTGGAATTCGGTCTCCTCCACGTTCACATTTGGGGGGCGCTGCACTGTCGTGTTTCATGATGGCTGCTATCAAATCCGCTTTTGTTGCTGGCGATCAACCCTCGGGCTTCCACCAGATCTTTTAATGTAGTCTTCTTTAACTTCTGGTAGTTATTTTCCATTCATTACTTTCCTCCTGTAGAAGGGGTATCAAATCCCGCTGTCTGCCACCAGTGTAACGGGGTCTACCAAGCTGGGGTACCTCTTTCAGTACCACCCCGTGTTTTCGGAGGTCCGCTCTGCGAGTCTGAATGAATGACGCTGGCTGGAATTCTTTGGTTACATGGGCGCATATAAAAGATCACTGCTTCTCCACGTATTTCCAGTCTGACAACACTTTACTCACAGGACACAGAATATATCACACAGATACAGAGGGCAGGCCAATAGACAAGCGTCAGGCCAGACATGCATTACAAAAGCCGCAGGTGGCCGGAGCCTGCCGATGTTTACTGTGAGAATTATAAAGGTGGGGGGAGGGCGGACAAAAGGAGAATATCGTGTCCCTCTGCCCAGGGGCGCAGCCTGTGTGCTGATACATTAGGGACATGCATCTCGCATGGAACCTATTATACATACATATAACTGCACAACATATTCTGGGTGCTGAGTGGTTCTGTAACACGTAACACCAGGAGAGAGGGCAGAGGACACGGGAGAGAGGGCGGGAGACACGGGAGAGAGGAGGGGGGACACGGGAGACACTGGGAGAGAGGGCGGGGGACACGGGAGACACCGGGAGAGAGGGCGGGGGACACGGGAGAGGGCGGGGGGGAGACACCGGGAGAGAGGGCGGGGGGACACGGGAGACACCGGGAGAGAGGGCGGGGGGGACACGGGAGACACCGGCAGAAAGGGCGGGGGGACACGGGAGAAATCTGAGAGAGGGCAGGGGGGACACGGGAGAAATCTGAGAGAGGGCGGGGGGGACACTGATGAAGCCAGAGAGAGAGGGCGGGGGGACACGGGAGACATCTGAGAGAGGGTGGGGGGACACGGGAGACATCTGAGAGAGGGCGGGAGGGACACGGGAGAAGCCAGAGAGAGAGAGGGTGGGAGGACACGGGAGACATCTGAGAGAGGGTGGGGGGACACGGGAGACTTCTGAGAGAGGGCGGGGGGACACGGGAGAAGCCAGAGAGAGAGGGCGGGGGGGGACACAGGAGAAGCCAGAGACAGAGGGCTGGGGGGACACGGGAGACATCTGAGAGAGGGCGGGGAGGACACGGGAGAAGCCAGAGAGAGAGGGTGGGGGGACACGGGAGACATCTGAGAGAGGGTGGGGGGACACGGGAGACTTCTGAGAGAGGGCGGGGGGACACGGGAGAAGCCAGAAAGAGAGGGCGGGGCGGACACAGGAGAAGCCAGAGACAGAGGGCTGGGGGGACACGGGAGACATCTGAGAGAGGGCGGGGGGACACGGGAGAAGCCAGAAAGAGAGGGCGGGGCGGACACAGGAGAAGCCAGAGAGAGAGGGCAGAGTCTATAGACACTTGGGAGACAGAATGGGAGGACACGAGTCTTCCTGGGGGGTTCGGATATTAGAATTTAGTTCTTGGGAATAGGGGGATAACTGGAGACCCCGGGGGTCTTCCCGGTGACCACGTCTTGCTTCTGTGTCCGCAGGTTGGTGCGGGAGTTTGTGGCGCAGAATAATGGGACGCAGATTAAACACGTCATCCTGATCCTGTCGCAGGAGTTTGCGCTCTCGCAGCATCCGCACAGCAGGAAGGGAGGTCTGATCGGGCTGGCCGCATGCTCCATCGCGCTGGGCAAGGTAAGGGCTGTGGAGGTTGGTGGTGCCGGGGCGCCGGGCCTGCATTAACCCTCTCCTCTCACTGCAGGACTCGGGCCAGTACCTGCGGGAGCTGATTGAACCCGTCCTGACTTGCTTTAACGATGCGGACAGCCGGCTGCGCTACTACGCCTGCGAGGCGCTCTACAACATCGTGAAGGTGGCCCGTGGCGCCGTCCTGCCGCACTTCAACGTGTTGTTTGATGGACTCAGTAAGGTAAAGAGACGGGCGGTCACCTGCGGCTCCTCCGTGTGTTGTGCTCGCTCTGAGGTCGCCATGGTAACCACAATAGACTTCCTGTCATGTGTCCTCTGCCAGCATGCAGTATGAATGACGGCCACATGATGGCGCTACATTTTCTTTGCTCCTTTTCTTTCCTGGGATGATTGTGGGGATCCTACAGGATCTGGATGTTGATGACCTTATCCTTCTCGATCAGTGGTGTCCGACACACCATCCGTCCCCTACTCTGCAGGTCGGATTACAATCTTTTAGGGCGGCTTTCACATTGCACATCTGGGTGTCCGAAAGTGCTGCGCTCTGCTGGCGCCATTTCAGCCTGTGGCCCCGTCAGCGCAGATGCCCGAGGACTGGTTATTAAGGGTTCTGATGAGCGAGCTCCGATAAGGTGTTAGAAGGGGTCATCCTCGGGCGCCGGAGACCCCGCAGCTGCCTGACAGCCACAACACATGCAGGGACTGCCTAACTTCGGCCTGCTTCCATCCGCTACGGCAGTGGGGGCTTCATCCCCAGATCCGGGGGCTTCTCCAGCATACGTGACGTACTTCTCTATTTCACAGCTTGCTGCAGATCCGGACCCCAATGTGAAGAGCGGCTCCGAGCTCCTGGACCGGCTGCTGAAGGTTAGTGCCCATCCTCAGTGGTGTGTGAGCATGAGCCTATCCCCGTGCAGCAGAGAAGCCGCACGCTGCGGACGGCAGGATGAGCCTTGCGCTCCTGTAATGTCCCTCGCTTCCTCCTTCTAGGATATTGTGACGGAAAGCAGCAAATTTGACTTGGTCGGGTTTGTCCCACTTCTGAGGGAAAGAATTTACTCCAACAACCAGTACGCCCGACAATTCATCATCTCCTGGGTGAGTAGCAAGATCCGAGAGCACCCCCTAGTGGTGGCTGCAGACAGGATCTTATCATGTATCTCTGTATACAGGGAGCTCCCCCTAGTGGTGGCTGCAGACAGGATCTTATCATGTATCTCTGTATACAGGGAGCTCTCCCTAGTGGAGGCTGCAGACAGGATCTTATCATGTATCTCTGTATACAGGGAGCTCCCCCTAGTGGTGACTGCAGACAGGATCTTATCATGTATCTCTGTATACAGGGAGCTCCCCCTAGTGGTGGCTGCAGACAGGATCTTATCATGTATCTCTGTATACAGGGAGCTCCCCCTAGTGGTGGCTGCAGATAGGATCTCATCATGTATCTCTGTATACAGGGAGCTCCCCCTTGTGGTGACTGCAGACAGGATCTTATCATGTATCTCTGTATACAGCGAGCTCCCCCTAGTGGTGGCTGCAGACAGGATCTTATCATGTATCTCTGTATACAGGGAGCTCCCCCTAGTGGTGGCTACTGACAGGATCTTATCATGTATCTCTGTATACAGGGAGCGCCCCCTAGTGGTGGCTGCAGACAGGATCTTATCATGTATCTCTGTATACAGGGAGCTCCCCCTAGTGGTGGCTGCAGATAGGATCTCATCATGTATCTCTGTATACAGGGAGCTCCCCCTTGTGGTGACTGCAGACAGGATCTTATCATGTATCTCTGTATACAGCGAGCTCCCCCTAGTGGTGGCTGCAGACAGGATTTTATCATGTATCTCTGTATACAGGGAGCTCCCCCTAGTGGTGGCTGCAGACAGGATCTTATCATGTATCTCTGTATACAGGGAGCGCCCCCTAGTGGTGGCTGCAGACAGGATCTTATTATGTATCTCTGTATACAGGGAGCTCCCCCTAGTGGTGGCTGCAGACAGAATCTTATCATGTATCTCTGTATACAGGGAGCTCCCCCTAGTGGTGGCTACTGACAGGATCTTATCATGTATCTCTGTATACAGGGAGCTCCCTCTAGTGGTGGCTTCAGACAGGATCTTATCATGTATCTCTGTATACAGGGAGCTCCCCCTAGTGGTGGCTGCAGACAGGATCTTATCATGTATCTCTGTATACAGGGAGCTCCCCCTAGTGGAGGCTGCAGACAGGATCTTATCATGTATCTCTGTATACAGGGAGCTCCCCCTAGTGGTGACTGCAGACAGGATCTTATCATGTATCTCTGTATACAGGGAGCTCCCCCTAGTGGTGGCTGCAGATAGGATCTCATCATGTACCTCTGTATACAGGGAGCTCCCCCTTGTGGTGACTGCAGACAGGATCTTATCATGTATCTCTGTATACAGCGAGCTCCCCCTAGTGGTGGCTGCAGACAGGATCTTATCATATATCTTTGTATACAGGGAGCTCACCTTAGTGGTGACTGCAGACAGGATCTCATCATGTATCTCTGTATACAGGGAGCTCCCCCTAGTGGTGGCTGCAGACAGGATCTTATCATGTATCTGTATACAGGGAGCTCCCCCTAGTGGTGGCTGCAGACAGGATTTTATCATGTATCTCTGCATACAGGGTGCTCCACCTAGTGGTGGCTTCAGACAGGATCTTATCATGTATCTCTGTATACAGGGAGCTCCCCCTAGTGGTGACTCCAGACAGGATCTCATCATGTATCTTTGTATACAGGGAGCTCCCCCTAGTGGAGGCTGCAGACAGGATCTCATCATGTATCTCTGTATACAGGGAGCTCCCCCTAGTGGTGACTGCAGACAGGATCTTATCATGTATCTCTGTATACAGGGTGCTCCCCCTAGTGGTGGCTGCAGACAGGATCTTATCATGTATCTCTGTATACAGGGAGCTCCCCCTAGTGGTGGCTGCAGACAGGATCTCATCATGTATCTGTATAAAGGGTGCTCCCCCTAGTGGTGACTGCAGACAGGATCTTATCATGTATCTCTGTATACAGGGAGCTCCCCCTAGTGGTGGCTGCAGACAGGATTTTATCTTGTATCTCTGTATACAGGGTGCTCCCCCTAGTGGTGGCTGCAGACAGGATCTTATGTATCTGTATAAAGGGTGCTCCCCCTAGTGGTGACTGCAGACAGGATCTTATCATGTATCTCTGTATACAGGGAGCTCCCCCTAGTGGAGGCTGCAGACAGGATCTTATCATGTATCTCTGTATACAGGGAGCTCCACCTAGTGGTGACTGCAGACAGGACCTTATCATGCAGCTCTGTATACAGGGAGCTCCCCCTAGTGGAGGCTGCAGACAGGATCTTATCATGCAGCTCTGTATACAGGGAGCTCCCCCTAGTGGGGGCTGCAGACAGGATCTTATCATGTATCTCTGGATACAGGGAGATCCCCCTAGTGGTGACTGCAGACAGGACCTTATCATGCAGCTCTGTATACAGGGAGCTCCCCCTAGTGGAGGCTGCAGACAGGATCTTATCATGTATCTCTGGATACAGGGAGCTCCACCTAGTGGTGACTGCAGACAGGACCTTATCATGCAGCTCTGTATACAG
The DNA here is from genome assembly GCF_039654945.1 of Dendrobates tinctorius. Taxonomy (NCBI): domain Eukaryota; kingdom Metazoa; phylum Chordata; class Amphibia; order Anura; family Dendrobatidae; genus Dendrobates; species Dendrobates tinctorius. Next base: position 1,403,798 of record NW_027362112.1, read on the forward strand.
GGAGCTCCCCCTAGTGGAGGCTGCAGACAGGATCTTATCATGCAGCTCTGTATACAGGGAGCTCCCCCTAGTGGTGGCTGCAGACAGGATCTTATCACTCATTTTTGTCAGTAGTTGGTGTTTATCTTTATCTGATAAGTATTTATTTCTCAGATTCTTGTTCTGGAGAATGTTCCTGACATCAATTTGCTGGAGTATCTACCTGAGATTCTGGACGGTCTGTTTCAAATACTTGGAGATAACAGTAAAGAGATTCGGAAGATGTGAGTAATTGTGACTGAGTTTTGGTCCTTAATCATATTACTTATGGGAGTGGCTGCAGACAGGATCTTATCATGTATCTCTGTATATAGGGAGCTCCCCCTAGTGGAGGCTGCAGACAGGATCTTATCATGTATCTCTATACAGGGAGCTCCCCCTAGTGGTGGCTGCAGACATGATCTTATCATGTATCTCTGTATACAGGGAGCTCCCCCTAGTGGTGGCTGCAGACAGGATCTTATCATGTATCTCTGTATACAGGGGCCTTAGTGTAAAAGGGATTTTCCATGACTCGGTGTCACTGTCCTCTCCTTGGAATAGGCCATTATTATCAATTCTGTTGCCTCACTTGTCTAATCAGGCTCCGGTTGTCCATACAGGTCCTATAGAGATGACGTCACCTTCTTCGTTCTTGAGACCACAGGAGTTTTGTATTTTTGCAGACATTCCCTTTAAGCTTCTCTGTCACTGCTCTGCCATCTGACCCTTGTCGTCTGGCAGCATTGCAGGCTTCACTGTGTTAGGCCAGATTATATGAGGCTTGTTCTCTGGAGGATGATGGGTGTAGTGGTGCATGGACACCTGAGCGAACCTTCAGCTGTGGCTGTGCTCCTGCAGGTGTGAGGTGTCTCTGGGCGAGTTCCTGAAGGAGATTAAGAAGATGCCGGACAGTGTGAAGTTTGCAGAAATGGCCAATATTCTGGTGATCCACTGCCAGTCGTCAGGTGAGTGCTTCTCGCCCCGTCCTGGCTCTGGATCTGGGCGGCAGTGACGACTGTCTCCCACGATGTCCCTGTTGACAGATGACCTGATCCAGCTGATGGCCATGTCCTGGATGCGGGAGTTCCTGCAGCTGGCCGGCAGAGTGATGCTTCCATATTCCTCCGGCATCCTGACTGCTGTCCTGCCATGTCTGTCGTACGACGATCGCAAGAAGAGTATCCTTTGTGACGTGCCGCACCCTGCTGTTCATACATGATGCCTTCTCCTCCTGCGTCTTCCTTACATCTTTTCACTCCAGGTATTAAGGAGGTGGCCAATGTGTGTAACCTCAGCCTGATGAAGCTTGTGACCCCCGAAGATGATGAGAGTGATGACACAAGTCAGTTACCAAAGGAAGAGCTGCTGTCTTATCAAGAGGCTACTGACCATGGTGAGACCAGTATGGATGTGAGCGTTAGCCGGAGCTCCGCACAACTCTAAGGAGATGTCCACTCAGAGAACTGGACTCATCTAAAGCCAAAAACATAGAAAAACCTGAAAACTCACAACTTTACTTGATACTAGCTGAAGAGCCTGGCGCTGCCCGGGTATAGTAACTACGGTTAGTTATAACAAATTATAGTGATTATATCTACATATATATATAAAGCTGAGTGTATAGCCCCGCCCACTCCCCATAGCCACATTCACTATAATATCCCATATCATCCCGTCAGCCAGATCCACCGGACTACTACCCCTAATATCCCACATCATCCTGTCAGCCAGAGCCACTGGACTACTACCACTAATATCCCACATCATCCCCTCAGCCAGAGCCACCGGACTACTACCCCTAATATCCCACATCATCCCGTCAGCCAGAGCCACCGGACTACTACCCCTAATATCCCACATCATCCCGTCAGCCAGAGCCACCGGACTACTACCCCTAATATCCCACATCATCCCGTCAGCCAGAGCCACCGGACTACTACCCCTAATATCCCACATCATCCCGTCAGCCAGAGCCACCGGACTACTACCCCTAATATCCCACATCATCCCGTCAGCCAGAGCCACCGGACTACTACTGTCGGGGTCGTAAACGACAATAAATCCTCATTCACCAGTCATTCCAAATCATTGTGCGAGCGCAAAACATCTGGTACCAATTAAGAATGACTCAGACACGCAGCTGATTCAGTCTTAGCTAATGTCCTGCATCCACACCTGTCAGGAGCAGTACAACAACTGGCTTTATTTACAAATACACAATACTATATTGAGTGTTAGGGGAAGGCGTGCATTAGGCGGGGTTTATGCAGTATACATCTAGTGTCCAGTCTCTCTCTGATTCGTCAAAAAGTCTCCCGATGGTTACTTCTTCTTCACATTCCTGAGTTATCTTTTTTAGGAGAAATGAAACTTAACTTAACTCTTTAGACACTGAATTTAAGTGAAAGTGAACACTGGCAGCCATCTTTAATACAGTTACATTTGCATTAGCAAGCAATTAGGAAAAACTTATTGTTTCACAGTATAAAAGTTATATAAGAAAATATATTTTCACCTTGACAATCCCCCCTAAACACTAAGTTTTTCCCTTAATGAAAGATCCTTCGAGACTGTCCATGCGATGGGAAAAGGGGAGGTGGATTTCTTCATCCAGACACCTCAGAAGCTCTCCCCTAGCGAGAGGCCTCCAGGCAGCTGAACCCTTCACTAACCTCACATGGAGTTCTCCCGCTGTCCCTAAACTAAGTCTCTTAACATCATCTGAGAATGGGGGGTTTTGTCTACTCTCTTGAGGGGAATATACTTAGGGATCTCCCCTAGATCAGTACCATCGTACTCTGGTGGGTCTACTTCTTGATTGAGGAAGGTGCCAGTCGGAGTTGCTTTGGCAATAACCTTTTTATACAAGGGAATAACACAACAAAGAGTTATCGATCCAATTACAAGGAGGGCAATCAGTACTATACAAGCTTGTTGAAGGAATCCCTTGAGTCCACCCAACCAGCCGGAAAAGAAAGATGTGTCTACTCCAGCATTAGTTTTCAATTCTGCTGCTAACCCAGTTATCTTTTTAAGGGCTATCATGGTTTTTCCATTCACTCCAGAGTTCTGAGGGATATAGGTACAACACTCCTCTCCCACCATCCCACAAACTCCTCCTTTCTCAGCTAATATCATATCAAGGGCTAGTCGATTTTGGAGTGTCATTATAGTGTTAGGGCCCAATTCTTCAACTATACCTTGGAAGGCATCTTGGCTGAAATTGACAAACCTTTGTTCACTGTAATATATGTAATTGATCCATTCAACATTTTTATTAATCTGCACCTGTGGGATTATAGAAGCAAAGCCAGCATAGATCTGGTTCTGGGCTTTAAATTGGTCAGGCACCCCCCTTGGCACTCCAATAGCATCAATATATACTAGTGGATCTTCTTCATAACTCATATGGAGCTGATCGAGGCTTCTCCTTTTCCTGGTAGGTTCATCAGGTATCTTTGGATCCCAGGGTAGAATCTTGAACTGCATAGCTAGTTTAACAAGGGTGCATTGGCCTGTCCAGGCATTTGGCAACCTAGGACGGAGCTTACCATCTCCACATAACCAATAAATGTCATACATATATTGTGTATGTTTGATTAACAAGTCAGTATCTAGAGAACTATTCTCTTTGCAGAAACCTGCCTCGAAGATCCCTACTGGTGTACCTGTGGTGTCGTGGGAATTATAGCAGGTGTAATTGTCAGCTAATACAGTTACTTCTCCTGGGACCTTTAGTTTGGGTTCCTTATGAATTAGTGGGACGTAATCTGGGCAATCAGTGGGCTTCAAACCTTTCAACAAATTCATGACACAGGCAGTGGTGTTTAGGTATGCTCTGAGTATTCAACTGGTCATTCGGAATAACAAAGGTAGCTGGAGTCAAACGACCCAGAGTACAAGCACCTTTTACCCCTACTGGCAACCATTTATATGCATTGTCTCCACATACCCAGAACATGTCACTAGGTAGGTCCCATAGGGCTGAATGTTGTAATACCAGTCTATGAACTAAATCTATGAACGCAGATACATTCTGAAGCATACACCAATTTGGAAGTTGTCCTAAAGGGCTACACTACCCTACATCGGGATTTCTACAGGTGGGAGTTCCTTTCTCATATCCAGATGACTCGTTGCAAGGTATATTACCTGAAATATTAAAACAAGTTTCATTATTGCCCTGGGGAAATAAATTGGAATACTCCCAGGACGTGTTATGCAACCTTCTTTCTAGCAGTATTGGTTTGAAGGCATCAGTAGAGTGGGAAGTTACATTAAAACTAACTTGTAGGCCATACATTGGAATTTGCCCCAGGTAGGTTAACCGAGTTCTATTCCTGGGTACCCAAGCCCCCCCTTTATATGCCAGATATTGAAGGTATGTGTTACTTCCTGAAAGATTACCCTGCCACCAAGGGTATCCTACCCATCCCACAATAGGTATACCAACAGTTGTGTTCCATAACTTCACATTATTTGTGGCATTATTAGCGAGTGTATCAGAACAACTGGTCCAGGCAAATAATTCCTCGGGTGGCACAGGAATAACAAGGAACGGAATACTAGTGGCTGATACTGGTGAATGTGTGCAGATCCAGCAATCTGCTGGAGACTGAGTGTCTTTTGACCAATCATTTAGTATTTTTTCATGATGTTGTATAAACTTATTATTCAAGGACATTGGAGAATTTAGACTGTCCCACGCAGCTACCATTATTACAGATAATGCAACAAAACCAAACCAAAACATTATGCACTCTTATGCTTTGTTAATTCCTGTGGCTAGTTTGCAATGCGATGCGTGGATCCAGGTTGGTCGTCCTTCCAACTTAACAGAAGTAGGCGTTGTTAGGAGTACTTGGTAAGGTCCTTGATATCGGGGTTCAAGGGTCTTTCTGGAGTGTTTCTTGACATATACGTAATCACCAGGTTGCAGACAGTGAGTTCCTTCCACACTATCTGGATCTGGAATGGAAGAGAAAACTAGAGAATGCATTTGAGTTAAATGCTTTTGCAACTGGATTACATAACTTGTCAAATTATCCACATTGAGTGTTAAGACCTGTGGGTAGTACAACCCTGTGTTCGGTGGTCTTCCAAACAGTATCTCGAAGGGTGACAGTTTAGCTTTCCCCGTGGGTGTGTACCTTACTGAGAATAATGCTAATGGGAGACACTCTGGCCATGGTCTATGGGTTTGTTCCATGGTTTTCTGTATTTTCAATTTTAGTGTCCCGTTCATTCTCTCTACCTTCCCTGAACTCTGTGGGTGGTAGGGTGTATGAAATGCTTGTTCTACACCTATCATTTGCATTACATTTTGCATTACCTCAGCAGTAAAGTGTGTACCTCTGTCTGATTCAATTGTTTCAGGGACACCGAATCGTGGTACTAGTTCCATCACCAGTTTCTTTGCAGTGGCTCGAGCTGTAGCCGTTTTCACCGGGTAGGCCTCTGGCCATCCAGAGAAGAGATCTACACATACTAGGATATTTGCATACACTCCTACCTTGGTAGCTGTATGTCGTCAATCTGCCGTCTCTGAAACGGGTAGAGAGGCCTAGGTGTCGCTTTCTTAGGGACTTTTACTGTTTTACCTGGGTTGTGCTGTGCACAGATGAGGCATGATTGTACAAGTTTCGCGGCTGCGCAACTGAAGCCAGGAGCGATCCAGAAGGCATCTACCATGGCACACATGTGACTTTTTGAGGTGTGAGTGGGGCCATGTGCTGCTTGCGCCATGATTGGGAACAGGGACTTTGGTGGGCACAATTTATCCTTATTCTCCCATACTCCGTTTGAGTTCAGCTCAGCTCCCAGTCTCCCCCAGTGTACCTTCTCTGTTTGGGTAGCCTTTTGCTGGAGGGATTTCAGGACATCTAGACCCAATGTGGCTGGAATACGCTGACTCCCCGCCACCGTCCACTGCTCTCTCTAGGCTGCCTTGTGCTATTTTAGCAGCCTCGTTCGCCCTTCTATTGCCCTCTACCTCCACGGAGTCACCTTTGTGTGTGCTTTTACCTTGACAATGCCAACCTGGACTGGTAACATCAATGCCTCCATCAATTGTTTCACCAGCTCTGCATTTTTAATGGGCTTCGAATCTGTGAAAATATTAGCGACTTTACCTGCAGCGGCTCTACACGCCTCAGTGAGTGCCTTCAACTCTGCCTCCTGCGCCGACATGTGAGGAGAGAGTGGTTCCGCTCGGATTACCTCATGTGAGGATACTACTGCATATCCAGTGTAGAATCGTCCATCCTGGTGGTATCTGGGGCCATCTACAAAAAAGAAACTCAAAGTCTGCATTAGGAACAGGTTTTTCATGAATGTGTGCAAACCCAACTGTCTCCTGACTCATCAGTTCTATGCAGACATGTTCATGCGTCATGTCAAAGTATCCTTCCTCACTCGCCAATACGGTCACCAATTCCCCCTTTTCTGAATCCACAGGCAGGAGGGTGGCTGGATTCAGAACGTTACATCTTTTGAGGAGTGACATACTCAGGAATTAGTAGAGCACACTCAAGTCGGAGCTGTCTGGCCATAGACAGATGTTTTGGTTGAACTTGTAGGAGTATGGCATGGATGTCATGTGGGGAATAGATTGTCAAAAGGAACGTCAGTGTCATCTCACATGCCTTCCCTATTACGTCTCCACTTTTTTCCTTGTGCTCCAGCATACATGACAGGTCGTTTTATTGTCCTTGTTTGCTCAATTTCTTTAGCTATCTTAAGGAGGTCTTTGATTGAGGTGATGCCTGATAGATCAGACCATGTAGCCCCGTAGATGCTCCTAGTCTGTTCCAGTTTCCTTACATACTGCATGGGAAATTTGTCCGGGTCAGGTAACTTGTTAACAATAGCATCAATTTGTACCGGAGTGAAGGGTTTGTATTTCAGCTTCAGCCCTTCTTCTTCTTCGTCATGTGTCACTGCCTCATCCTTCGGGGCAGTTGGGGGTGCTGTGGGTATTACCTCATCCAGGGGCTTTATACCTGTGTGCATCAGTGGTATCATGTATTCAGCTACCAAGGGCATGATGCCCTCTAATCCGGATTCATGGTAACAGACGATCCTAACTTCTTGTAAATCGAGATCTGGGGTTGATTGGAGACAATTCTTGATGACTTCAACGTGTTCCTTCATACAGGGGCCCAGTGGGTATCCAAAGAGTCCTGAAGATATCAATGGTATAGCCAAAGTTCTACGAGGAAGTGTATCTCTCCCTAGCCGTCCTGCAAAGATAAGCACTGTCTGTAAGGCGGTCTGCAATATTGTACGGCAATGCTCGGGTGTCCTGTAATCATATATAGGGCCTGCAGTGTGTAACACTATATCACAGGGCAAATTCCCTCCCTGGGTGGACATAGCGTCTCCTGGATGCAAGGGGCCATAATTGGTAAGGTAGGCCTGACACTCTTGGGTTATGGCTGGGCCTCCCTTTTTAGCTATCTGTTGGGCCAAACCACCTCTATGCGACAGGGTAGAGTTAGCTGGGTTCACTATGGCTCCTACCTGGTGGGTAACTATGTCCCCATACCCCACTGAGAAAAGAACCTGGGAGCCCTGAGGTGTGATGTAATAGCGTGAATGACAGGGGAACCAGATTTCAGGGTCATGGGGCAACCTAGAGGATTTGTTGAGAGGGGTAGGTAGTGGACTCCTTCCGGGCCGGGGGGATTCGAACGGACCTAATAGCAGTGGCGGGGCAGGGGGAATTGTAGCAACCTGATTGTCAGAATCTTCTGATCCCTCATCATCTCCGATAGCTTGGCGCCTCATACGCATTACGGACCGGAAAGCCGTACTGCCGGTCAGGGCATCAAGAGTGAAGGGACCTTGACCAGGTGTATTTACAAATATCACAGTGGGTTGCACCGGGAGACTAGGCCCAGAGGCCGGAACAGAAACAGGAACATTAGAGGTGGAAACAGCATCGGTCGGTGCCGGAGGTTTCTCAGGAAGTGGTGGTCCCTGATAGTACTCGCCGGAAAGTGTTACCAGCGGACATAGTGGCTGGGGAGGAATTCCGGGTGCACCAAGATGGCTGCCGGTGGAGGCGTGGCATGCCCCACTTCCGTCCATGGTCTGGGCGGAACCCCAAGGACGGCCCGCCCCACACACACGGCAGGTTTCCACCCAGGTTGGATTCTGCACGCCACAAACAGGACACACCCACGCTTCTGGAGAGCTCGTCTTGTCGCCATTATAGGGCGGTGGTTGGGACTGCATTTTCATCATCAGTGGCACGGCGGCCATTTTACAATCTATAAGATCACAGTTCAAAGGCATTTTATAACCAAACACAGGTTCCGCATTGTCTGATCCTCCTTCCCCATCAATCTCTTTCCATCCTTCATTCTTCAAGCCTCGCGCAACTCGCAGATGAGCTTGTGCTTGTTCTAACAATCCTTTATCTTTCAACATGCCTCGTTTGTTCTCTATGAGATTATGCCACATAGCCGGCTGTAATCTCCCTGACGAGGGCAATCCTACATGCTTATACAATCTCTCAACATTCTTGACTGCCTTCTTGCCTTCCCGTGACGCTACTATTGCCTTGACCTCCACAGCATCCTCATCTAACTTGTGGGGCACAGACTTCTTCTGCTTTAAGATACGCAGCATGACTCTTACAGAATACTATGGTTCTCTGCAGAAAAACCACTGGTAGCGATATCAACACTGATGTTCCACAGTACGGAGCCTCACGTTCGACGTACTAGGAAAAGAGCCTCGCGCTCAATACTTCCTTTCCCTAACCTTGAACAGCAGTGATTAACAGATTATCCTGCCACGATATTCCAACAGTCGGGAGGCGGTCTCCTAGTGAGAGCCCTCCACAGAAATACAGGTGGTCCCTTCTCGGGACGTCTTAATTACCTAGCTGGTACAATATCACAGAGGCTGCGTCTCCTATCCCTTCCTCTAGGTTGCCCCACAATCTGCAACTAGCTCAATTTATCACTCCACTTCACTACTAGACAATAGTCACGGGTAGGGTGGTTGAATGGAGTACAATGACCGGTGGAGGAGGTGTGGTGTACACGAGGACGCGCAGAATGCGACGTCTCTCAGTTGCTGGTTCAGAGCGTGGCACAGGATCGCACTCAGTCTCACCACTCGACAGGTCACCCCTCAGACCCAAGGAGACCACAGACAAACCAATAACGGCTGAGACACTAGCAAGTGTGACACATACAGTGTATATGATCTCACCGTGTTTTGGAGGGTGATCAGTCCTCGAGGTCAGCCACTACAGGTATCATCCACAGACATCCAGGCATGGGTCCAGAGGAGCCTCGGATCACTGTCCACGCCCCCCGTTGGGCTCCAAATTGTCGGGGTCGTAAACGACAATAAATCCTCATTCACCAGTCATTCCAAATCATTGTGTGAGCGCAAAACATCTGGTACCAATTAAGAATGACTCAGACACGCAGCTGATTCAGTCTTAGCTAATGTCCTGCATCCACACCTGTCAGGAGCAGTACAACAACTGGCTTTATTTACAAATACACAATACTATATTGAGGGTTAGGGGAAGGCGTGCATTAGGCGGGGTTTATGCAGTATACATCTAGTGTCCAGTCTCTCTCTGATTCGTCAAAAAGTCTCCCGATGGTTACTTCTTCTTCACATTCCTGAGTTATCTTTTTTTAGGAGAAATGAAACTTAACTTAACTCTTTAGACACTGAATTTAAGTGAAAGTGAACACTGGCAGCCATCTTTAATACAGTTACATTTGCATTAGCAAGCAATTAGGAAAAACTTATTGTTTCACAGTATAAAAGTATAAAAGTTATATAAGAAAATATATTTTCACCTTGACACTACCACTAATATCCCACATCATCCCGTCAGCCAGAGCTACCGGACTACTACCCCTAATATCCCACATCATCCCGTCAGCCAGAGCCACCGGACTACTACCCCTAATATCACACATCGTCCCATCAACCAGAGCCACCGGGCTACTACCACTAATATCCCACGTCAGCCAGAGCCACCGGACTACTACCCCTAATATCCCACATCATCCCGTCAGCCAGAGCCACCGGACTACTACCCCTAATATCCCACATCATCCCGTCAGCCAGAGCCACCGGACTACTACCCCTAATATCCCACATCATCCCGTCAGCCAGAGCCACCGGACTACTACCCCTAATATCCCACATCATCCCATCAGCCAGAGCCACCGGACTACTACCACTAATATCCCACATCATCCCGTCAGCCAGAGCCACCGGACTACTACCCCTAATATCCCTCATCATCCCGTCAGCCAGAGCCACCGGACTACTACCCCTAATATCCCACATCATCCCATCAGCCAGAGCCACCGGACTACTACCCCTAATATCCCACATCATCCCGTCAGCCAGAGCCACCGGACTACTACCCCTAATATCCCTCATCATCCCGTCAGCCAGAGCCACCGGACTACTACCCCTAATATCCCACATCATCCCATCAGCCAGAGCCACCGGACTACTACCCCTAATATCCCACATCATCCCATCAGCCAGAGCCACCGGACTACTACCACTAATATCCCACATCATCCCGTCAGCCAGAACCACCGGGCTACTATCCCTAATATCCCACATCATCCCGTCAGCCAGAGCCACCGGACTACTACCCCTAATATCCCACATCATCCCGTCAGTCAGAGCCACCGGACTACTACCCCTAATATCCCACATCATCCCGTCAGCCAGAGCCACCGGACTACTACCACTAATATCCCACATCATCCCGTCAGCCAGAGCCACCGGACTACTTCCACTAATATCCCACATCATCCCGTCAGCCAGAGCCACCGGACTACTACCCCTAATATCCCACATCATCCCGTCAGCCAGAGCCACCGGACTACTACCACTAATATCCCACATCGTCCCGTCAGCCAGAGCCACCGGACTACTACCACTAATATCCCACATCATCCCGTCAGCCAGAACCACCGGGCTACTATCCCTAATATCCCACATCATCCCGTCAGCCAGAGCCACCGGACTACTACCCCTAATATCCCACATCATCCCGTCAGTCAGAGCCACCGGACTACTACCCCTAATATCCCACAAAGTCCCGTCAGAGCTACCGGACTACTACCACTAATATCCCACATCATCCCGTCAGCCAGAGCCACCGGACTACTACCACTAATATCCCACATCATCCCGTCAGCCAGAGCCACCGGACTACTACCCCTAATATCCCACATCATCCCGTCAGCCACAGCCACCGGACTACTACCCCTAATATCCCACATCATCCCGTCAGTCAGAGCCACCGGACTACTACCACTAATATCCCACATCATCCCGTCAGTCAGACCCACCGGACTACTACCCCTAATATCACACATCATCCCATCAGCCAGAGCCACCGGACTACTTCCACTAATATCCCACATCATCCCATCAGTCAGACCCACCGGACTACTACCCCTAATATCACACATCATCCCATCAGCCAGAGCCACCGGACTACTTCCACTAATATCCCACATCATCCCGTCAGCCAGAGCCACCGGACTACTACCCCTAATATCCCACATCATCCCGTCAGCCAGAGCCACCGGACTACTACCACTAATATCCCACATCATCCCGTCAGCCAGAGCCATCGGACTACTACCACTAATATCCCACATCATCCCGTCAGCCAGAACCACCGGGCTACTACCCCTAATATCCCACATCATCCCGTCAGCCAGAGCCACCGGACTACTACCCCTAATATGCCACATCATCCCGTCATTCAGAGCCACCGGACTACTACCCCTAATATCCCACAAAGTCCCGTCAGAGCTACCGGACTACTACCACTAATATCCCACATCATCCCGTCAGCCAGAGCCACCGGACTACTACCACTAATATCCCACATCATCCCGTCAGTCAGACCCACCGGACTACTACCCCTAATATCACACATCATCCCATCAGCCAGAGCCACCGGACTACTACCACTAATATCCCACATCATCCCGTCAGCCAGAGCCACCGGACTACTACCACTAATATCCCACATCATCCCGTCAGCCAGAGCCACCGGACTACTACCACTAATATCCCACATCATCCCGTCAGCCAGAGCCACAGGACTACTACCACTAATATCCCACATCATCCTGTCAGCCAGAGCCACCGGACTACTACCACTAATATCCCACATCATCCCATCAGCCAGAGCCACCGGACTACTACCCCTAATATCCCACATCATCCCGTCAGCCAGAGCCACCGGACTACTACCCCTAATATCCCACATCATCCCGTCAGCCAGAGCCACCGGCCTACTACCCCTAATATCCCACATCATCCCGTCAGCCAGAGCCACCGGCCTACTACCCCTAATATCCCACATCATCCCGTCAGCCAGAGCTACCGGACTACTCCCCCTAATATCCCACATCATCCCGTCAGCCAGAGCCACCGGCCTACTACCCCTAATATCCCACATCATCCCGTCAGCCAGAGCTACCGGACTACTCCCCCTAATATCCCACATCATCCCGTCAGCCAGAGCCACCGGACTACTACCACTAATATCCCACATCATCCCGTCAGCCAGAGCCACCGGACTACTACCCCTAATATCCCACATCATCCCGTCAGCCAGAGCCACCGGCCTACTACCCCTAATATCCCATATCATCCCGTCAGCCAGAGCTACCGGACTACTCCCCCTAATATCCCACATCATCCCGTCAGCCAGAGCCACCGGACTACTACCCCTAATATCCCACATCATCCCGTCAGCCAGAGCCACCAGACTACTACCCCTAATATCCCACATCATCCCGTCAGCCAGAGCCACCGGACTACTACCCCTAATATCCCACATCATCCCGTCAGCCAGAGCCACCGGACTACTACCCCTAATATCCCACATCATCCCGTCAGCCAGAGCTACCGGACTACTCCCCCTAATATCCCACATCATCCCGTCAGCCAGAGCTACAGGACTACTACCCCTAATATCCCACATCATCCCGTCAGCCAGAGCCACCAGACTACTACCCCTAATATCCCACATCATCCCGTCAGCCAGAGCCACCAGACTACTACTACCCCTAATATGCCACATCATCCCGTCATCCAGAGCCACCGGACTACTACCCCTAATATCCCACATCATCCCGTCAGCCAGAGCTACCGGACTACTCCCCCTAATATCCCACATCATCCCGTCAGCCAGAGCCACCATACTACTCCCCCTAATATCCCACATCATCCCGTCAGCCAGAGCTACAGGACTACTACCCCTAATATCCCACATCATCCCGTCAGCCAGAGCCACCGGACTACTACCCCTAATATCCGACATCATCCCGTCAGCCAGAGCCACCAGACTACTACTACCCCTAATATCCCACATCATCCCGTCAGCCAGAGCTACAGGACTACTACCCCTAATATCCCACATCATCCCGTCAGCCAGAGCCACCGGACTACTACCCCTAATATCCCACATCATCCCATCAGCCAGAGCCACCGGACTACTACCACTAATATCCCACATCAACCAGAGCCACCGGACTACTGCCCCTAATATTCCACATCATCCCATCAGCCAGAGCCACCGGACTCCTACCCCTAATATCCCACATCATCCCGTCAGCCAGAGCCACCGGACTACTACTCCTAATATCCCACATCATCCCGTCAGCCAGAGCCACCGGACTACTACCCCTAATATCCCACATCATCCCGTCAGCCAGAGCCACCGGACTACTACCACTAATATCTCACATCATCCCGTCAGCCAGAGCCACCGGACTACTACCCCTAATATCCCACATCATCCCGTCAGCCAGAGCCACCGGACTACTACCACTAATATCCCACATCATCCCGTCAGCCAGAGCCACCGGACTACTACCACTAATATCTCACATCATCCCGTCAGCCAGAGCCACCGGACTACTACCACTAATATCCCACATCATCCCGTCAGCCAGAGCCACCGGACTACTACCCCTAATATCCCACATCATCCCGTCAGCCAGAGCCACCGGACTACTACCACTAATATCTCACATCATCCCGTCAGCCAGAGCCACCGGACTACTACCCCTAATATCTCACATCATCCCGTCAGCCAGAGCCACCGGACTACTACCCCTAATATCCCACATCATCCCGTCAGCCAGAGCCACCGGACTACTACCCCTAATATCCCACATCATCCCATCAGCCAGAGCCACCGGACTACTACCCCTAATATCCCACATCATCCCGTCAGCCAGAGCCACCAGACTACTACCCCTAATATCCCACATCATCCCGTCAGCCAGAGCCACCGGACTACTACACCTAATATCTCACATCATCCCGTCAGCCAGAGCCACCGGACTACTACACCTAATATCCCACATCATCCCGTCAGCCAGAGCCACCGGACTACTACACCTAATATCCCACATCATCCCGTCAGCCAGAGCCACCGGACTACTACACCTAATATCCCACATCATCCCGTCAGCCAGAGCCACCGGACTACTACCACTAATATCCCACATCATCCCGTCAGCCAGAGCCACCAGACTACTACCCCTAATATCCCACATCATCCCGTCAGCCAGAGCCACCGGACTACTACCACTAATATCACACATCATCCCGTCAGCCAGAGCTACCGGACTACTACCCCTAATATCCCACATCATCCCGTCAGCCAGAGCCACCGGACTACTACCCCTAATATCCCACATCATCCCGTCAGCCAGAGCCACCGGACTACTACCCCTAATATCCCACATCATCCCGTCAGCCAGAGCCACCGGACTACTACCCCTAATATCCCACATCATCCCGTCAGCCAGAGCCACCGGACTACTACCCCTAATATCCCACATCATCCCGTCACCCAGAGCCACCGGACTCCTACCCCTAATATCCCACATCATCCCGTCAGTCAGAGCCACCGGACTACTACCCCTAATATCCCACATCATCCCGTCAGTCAGAGCCACCGGACTACTACCCCTAATATCACACATCATCCCGTCAGCCAGAGCCACCGGACTACTACCACTAATATCCCACATATTAATATCCCACATCATCCCGTCAGCCAGAGCCACCGGACTACTACCACTAATATCCCACATCATCCCGTCAGCCAGAGCCACCGGACTACTACCACTAATATCCCACATCATCCCATCAGCCAGAGCCACCGGACTACTACCACTAATATCCCACATCATCCCATCAGCCAGAGCCACCGGACTACTACCACTAATATCCCACATCATCCCATCAGCCAGAGCCACCGGACTACTACCACTAATATCCCACATCATCCCATCAGCCAGAGCCACCGGACTACTACCCCTAATATCCCACATCATCCCGTCAGCCAGAGCCACCGGACTACTACCACTAATATCCCACATCATCCCGTCAGTCAGAGCCACCGGACTACTACCACTAATATCCCACATCATCCCGTCAGCCAGAGCCACCGGACTACTACCACTAATATCCCACATCATCCCGTCAGCCAGAGCCACCGGACTACTACCACTAATATCCCACATCATCCCGTCAGCCAGAGCCACCGGACTACTACCACTAATATCCCACATCATCCCATCAGCCAGAGCCACCGGACTACTACCACTAATATCCCACATCATCCCGTCAGTCAGAGCCACCGGACTACTACCACTAATATCCCACATCATCCCATCAGCCAGAGCCACCGGACTACTACCACTAATATCCCACATCATCCCATCAGCCAGAGCCACCGGACTACTACCACTAATATCCCACATCATCCCATCAGCCAGAGCCACCGGACTACTACCACTAATATCCCACATCATCCCATCAGCCAGAGCCACCGGACTACTACCACTAATATCCCACATCATCCCGTCAGCCAGAGCCACCGGACTACTACCACTAATATCCCACATCATCCCATCAGCCAGAGCCACCGGACTACTACCACTAATATCCCACATCATCCCATCAGTCAGAGCCACCGGACTACTACCCCTAATATCCCACATCATCCCATCAGTCAGAGCCACTGGACTACTACCCCTAATATCCCACATCATCCCATCAGCCAGAGCCACCGGACTACTACCCCTAATATCCCACATCATCCCATCAGCCAGAGCCACCGGACTACTACCACTAATATCCCACATCATCCCATCAGCCAGAGCCACCGGACTACTTCCACTAATATCCCACATCATCCCGTCAGCCAGAACCACCGGGCTACTATCCCTAATATCCCACATCATCCCGTCAGCCAGAGCCACCGGACTACTACCCCTAATATCCCACATCATCCCGTCAGTCAGAGCCACCGGACTACTACCCCTAATATCCCACATCATCCCGTCAGCCAGAGCCACCGGACTACTACCACTAATATCCCACATCATCCCGTCAGCCAGAGCCACCGGACTACTTCCACTAATATCCCACATCATCCCGTCAGCCAGAGCCACCGGACTACTACCCCTAATATCCCACATCATCCCGTCAGCCAGAGCCACCGGACTACTACCACTAATATCCCACATCGTCCCGTCAGCCAGAGCCACCGGACTACTACCACTAATATCCCACATCATCCCGTCAGCCAGAACCACCGGGCTACTATCCCTAATATCCCACATCATCCCGTCAGCCAGAGCCACCGGACTACTACCCCTAATATCCCACATCATCCCGTCAGTCAGAGCCACCGGACTACTACCCCTAATATCCCACAAAGTCCCGTCAGAGCTACCGGACTACTACCACTAATATCCCACATCATCCCGTCAGCCAGAGCCACCGGACTACTACCACTAATATCCCACATCATCCCGTCAGCCAGAGCCACCGGACTACTACCCCTAATATCCCACATCATCCCGTCAGCCACAGCCACCGGACTACTACCCCTAATATCCCACATCATCCCGTCAGTCAGAGCCACCGGACTACTACCACTAATATCCCACATCATCCCGTCAGTCAGACCCACCGGACTACTACCCCTAATATCACACATCATCCCATCAGCCAGAGCCACCGGACTACTTCCACTAATATCCCACATCATCCCATCAGTCAGACCCACCGGACTACTACCCCTAATATCACACATCATCCCATCAGCCAGAGCCACCGGACTACTTCCACTAATATCCCACATCATCCCGTCAGCCAGAGCCACCGGACTACTACCCCTAATATCCCACATCATCCCGTCAGCCAGAGCCACCGGACTACTACCACTAATATCCCACATCATCCCGTCAGCCAGAGCCATCGGACTACTACCACTAATATCCCACATCATCCCGTCAGCCAGAACCACCGGGCTACTACCCCTAATATCCCACATCATCCCGTCAGCCAGAGCCACCGGACTACTACCCCTAATATGCCACATCATCCCGTCATTCAGAGCCACCGGACTACTACCCCTAATATCCCACAAAGTCCCGTCAGAGCTACCGGACTACTACCACTAATATCCCACATCATCCCGTCAGCCAGAGCCACCGGACTACTACCACTAATATCCCACATCATCCCGTCAGTCAGACCCACCGGACTACTACCCCTAATATCACACATCATCCCATCAGCCAGAGCCACCGGACTACTACCACTAATATCCCACATCATCCCGTCAGCCAGAGCCACCGGACTACTACCACTAATATCCCACATCATCCCGTCAGCCAGAGCCACCGGACTACTACCACTAATATCCCACATCATCCCGTCAGCCAGAGCCACAGGACTACTACCACTAATATCCCACATCATCCTGTCAGCCAGAGCCACCGGACTACTACCACTAATATCCCACATCATCCCATCAGCCAGAGCCACCGGACTACTACCCCTAATATCCCACATCATCCCGTCAGCCAGAGCCACCGGACTACTACCCCTAATATCCCACATCATCCCGTCAGCCAGAGCCACCGGCCTACTACCCCTAATATCCCACATCATCCCGTCAGCCAGAGCCACCGGCCTACTACCCCTAATATCCCACATCATCCCGTCAGCCAGAGCTACCGGACTACTCCCCCTAATATCCCACATCATCCCGTCAGCCAGAGCCACCGGCCTACTACCCCTAATATCCCACATCATCCCGTCAGCCAGAGCTACCGGACTACTCCCCCTAATATCCCACATCATCCCGTCAGCCAGAGCCACCGGACTACTACCACTAATATCCCACATCATCCCGTCAGCCAGAGCCACCGGACTACTACCCCTAATATCCCACATCATCCCGTCAGCCAGAGCCACCGGCCTACTACCCCTAATATCCCATATCATCCCGTCAGCCAGAGCTACCGGACTACTCCCCCTAATATCCCACATCATCCCGTCAGCCAGAGCCACCGGACTACTACCCCTAATATCCCACATCATCCCGTCAGCCAGAGCCACCAGACTACTACCCCTAATATCCCACATCATCCCGTCAGCCAGAGCCACCGGACTACTACCCCTAATATCCCACATCATCCCGTCAGCCAGAGCCACCGGACTACTACCCCTAATATCCCACATCATCCCGTCAGCCAGAGCTACCGGACTACTCCCCCTAATATCCCACATCATCCCGTCAGCCAGAGCTACAGGACTACTACCCCTAATATCCCACATCATCCCGTCAGCCAGAGCCACCAGACTACTACCCCTAATATCCCACATCATCCCGTCAGCCAGAGCCACCAGACTACTACTACCCCTAATATGCCACATCATCCCGTCATCCAGAGCCACCGGACTACTACCCCTAATATCCCACATCATCCCGTCAGCCAGAGCTACCGGACTACTCCCCCTAATATCCCACATCATCCCGTCAGCCAGAGCCACCATACTACTCCCCCTAATATCCCACATCATCCCGTCAGCCAGAGCTACAGGACTACTACCCCTAATATCCCACATCATCCCGTCAGCCAGAGCCACCGGACTACTACCCCTAATATCCGACATCATCCCGTCAGCCAGAGCCACCAGACTACTACTACCCCTAATATCCCACATCATCCCGTCAGCCAGAGCTACAGGACTACTACCCCTAATATCCCACATCATCCCGTCAGCCAGAGCCACCGGACTACTACCCCTAATATCCCACATCATCCCATCAGCCAGAGCCACCGGACTACTACCACTAATATCCCACATCAACCAGAGCCACCGGACTACTGCCCCTAATATTCCACATCATCCCATCAGCCAGAGCCACCGGACTCCTACCCCTAATATCCCACATCATCCCGTCAGCCAGAGCCACCGGACTACTACTCCTAATATCCCACATCATCCCGTCAGCCAGAGCCACCGGACTACTACCCCTAATATCCCACATCATCCCGTCAGCCAGAGCCACCGGACTACTACCACTAATATCTCACATCATCCCGTCAGCCAGAGCCACCGGACTACTACCCCTAATATCCCACATCATCCCGTCAGCCAGAGCCACCGGACTACTACCACTAATATCCCACATCATCCCGTCAGCCAGAGCCACCGGACTACTACCACTAATATCTCACATCATCCCGTCAGCCAGAGCCACCGGACTACTACCACTAATATCCCACATCATCCCGTCAGCCAGAGCCACCGGACTACTACCCCTAATATCCCACATCATCCCGTCAGCCAGAGCCACCGGACTACTACCACTAATATCTCACATCATCCCGTCAGCCAGAGCCACCGGACTACTACCCCTAATATCTCACATCATCCCGTCAGCCAGAGCCACCGGACTACTACCCCTAATATCCCACATCATCCCGTCAGCCAGAGCCACCGGACTACTACCCCTAATATCCCACATCATCCCATCAGCCAGAGCCACCGGACTACTACCCCTAATATCCCACATCATCCCGTCAGCCAGAGCCACCAGACTACTACCCCTAATATCCCACATCATCCCGTCAGCCAGAGCCACCGGACTACTACACCTAATATCTCACATCATCCCGTCAGCCAGAGCCACCGGACTACTACACCTAATATCCCACATCATCCCGTCAGCCAGAGCCACCGGACTACTACACCTAATATCCCACATCATCCCGTCAGCCAGAGCCACCGGACTACTACACCTAATATCCCACATCATCCCGTCAGCCAGAGCCACCGGACTACTACCACTAATATCCCACATCATCCCGTCAGCCAGAGCCACCAGACTACTACCCCTAATATCCCACATCATCCCGTCAGCCAGAGCCACCGGACTACTACCACTAATATCACACATCATCCCGTCAGCCAGAGCTACCGGACTACTACCCCTAATATCCCACATCATCCCGTCAGCCAGAGCCACCGGACTACTACCCCTAATATCCCACATCATCCCGTCAGCCAGAGCCACCGGACTACTACCCCTAATATCCCACATCATCCCGTCAGCCAGAGCCACCGGACTACTACCCCTAATATCCCACATCATCCCGTCAGCCAGAGCCACCGGACTACTACCCCTAATATCCCACATCATCCCGTCACCCAGAGCCACCGGACTCCTACCCCTAATATCCCACATCATCCCGTCAGTCAGAGCCACCGGACTACTACCCCTAATATCCCACATCATCCCGTCAGTCAGAGCCACCGGACTACTACCCCTAATATCACACATCATCCCGTCAGCCAGAGCCACCGGACTACTACCACTAATATCCCACATATTAATATCCCACATCATCCCGTCAGCCAGAGCCACCGGACTACTACCACTAATATCCCACATCATCCCGTCAGCCAGAGCCACCGGACTACTACCACTAATATCCCACATCATCCCATCAGCCAGAGCCACCGGACTACTACCACTAATATCCCACATCATCCCATCAGCCAGAGCCACCGGACTACTACCACTAATATCCCACATCATCCCATCAGCCAGAGCCACCGGACTACTACCACTAATATCCCACATCATCCCATCAGCCAGAGCCACCGGACTACTACCCCTAATATCCCACATCATCCCGTCAGCCAGAGCCACCGGACTACTACCACTAATATCCCACATCATCCCGTCAGTCAGAGCCACCGGACTACTACCACTAATATCCCACATCATCCCGTCAGCCAGAGCCACCGGACTACTACCACTAATATCCCACATCATCCCGTCAGCCAGAGCCACCGGACTACTACCACTAATATCCCACATCATCCCGTCAGCCAGAGCCACCGGACTACTACCACTAATATCCCACATCATCCCATCAGCCAGAGCCACCGGACTACTACCACTAATATCCCACATCATCCCGTCAGTCAGAGCCACCGGACTACTACCACTAATATCCCACATCATCCCATCAGCCAGAGCCACCGGACTACTACCACTAATATCCCACATCATCCCATCAGCCAGAGCCACCGGACTACTACCACTAATATCCCACATCATCCCATCAGCCAGAGCCACCGGACTACTACCACTAATATCCCACATCATCCCATCAGCCAGAGCCACCGGACTACTACCACTAATATCCCACATCATCCCGTCAGCCAGAGCCACCGGACTACTACCACTAATATCCCACATCATCCCATCAGCCAGAGCCACCGGACTACTACCACTAATATCCCACATCATCCCATCAGTCAGAGCCACCGGACTACTACCCCTAATATCCCACATCATCCCATCAGTCAGAGCCACTGGACTACTACCCCTAATATCCCACATCATCCCATCAGCCAGAGCCACCGGACTACTACCCCTAATATCCCACATCATCCCATCAGCCAGAGCCACCGGACTACTACCACTAATATCCCACATCATCCCATCAGCCAGAGCCACCGGACTACTACCCCTAATATCCCACATCATCCCATCAGTCAGAGCCACTGGACTACTACCCCTAATATCCCACATCATCCCATCAGCCAGAGCCACCGGACTACTACCCCTAATATCCCACATCATCCTATCAGCCAGAGCCACCGGACTACTACCCCTAATATCCCACATCATCCCATCAGCCAGAGCCACCGGACTACTACCACTAATATCCCACATCATCCCATCAGCCAGAGCCACCGGACTACTACCCCTAATATCCCACATCATCCTATCAGCCAGAGCCACCGGACTACTACCCCTAATATCCCACATCATCCCATCAGCCAGAGCCACCGGACTACTACCCCTAATATCCCACATCATCCTATCAGCCAGAGCCACCGGACTACTACCCCTAATATCCCACATCATCCCATCAGCCAGAGCCACCGGACTACTACCACTAATATCCCACATCATCCCGTCAGAGCCAGTAAAAGTAGAATAGTGAAATTGCACAGAAACATGGTTCGCTAAGATCCCAGGTTTTCTACTGACCAGGCTGATATTCTCACTTATCTGCCACCATAAATACCACAGTCATGCTTTTCAACAATGGACAGGCACAATCCTTAAACACAGCTCAGCTTCTTTTAACCAGCTCTGGTGAAATGAAAGACGCTTTGTGATTGGTTGGTGATACACACACACATTGATTTTCTAAAGAGAGATATTCTAAAACAGAGCAACAAACACGACGCAAAATAAATCTAAGCCCTAATAAAAAATCTAAGTTTCCCCATCCTAAAGGTCTGCCGATCAGCGGAGGTTGGCACCCTAATGTAGATTAGAAATGGCGGCGATAAATGGCACACCCCACTCCATGGCGGCCGTCCCTGCGCATCCTGGAAATCTCTGCAATAAATGGCGCCCCCGCAGGTATATCCAGGATACGCAGGGACGACCACCATGGAGCGGAGGCGCCATTTATCGCAGAGATTTCCAGGATACGCAGGGACGACCACCGTGGAGCGGAGGCGCCATTTATCGCAGAGATTTCCAGGATACGCAGGGACGGCCGCCATGGAGTGGGGGCGCCATTTATCGCAGGGATTTCCAGGATACGCAGGGACGCCATTTATCGCAGGGATTTCCAGGATGCGCAGGGACGTTCGCCGTGGAGCGGAGGCGCCACTTATCGCAGAGATTTCCAGGATACGCAGGGACGGCCGCCATGGAGTGGGGTGTGCCATTTATCGCAGGGATTTCCAGGTTACGCAGGGACGACCACCGTGGAGCGGAGGCGCCATTTATCGCAGGGATTTCCAGGCTACGCAGGGACGGCCGCCATGGAGCGGGGTGCGCCATTTATCGCAGGGATTTCCAGGTTACGCAGGGACGACCACCGTGGAGCGGAGGCGCCATTTATCGCAGGGATTTCCAGGCTACGCAGGGACGTCTGCCATGGAGGGGGGTGTGCCATTTATTGCAGGGATTTCCAGGCTACGCAGGGACGGCCGTCATGGAGCGGGGTGTGCCATTTATCGCAGGGATTTCCAGGCTACGCAGGGACGGCCGTCATGGAGTGGGGTGTGCCATTTATCGCAGGGATTTCCAGGCTACGCAGGGACGGCCGTCATGGAGCGGGGTGTGCCATTTATCGCAGGGATTTCCAGGCTACGCAGGGACGGCCGCCATGGAGCGGGGTGTGCCATTTATCGCAGGGATTTCCAGGCTACGCAGGGACGGCCGTCATGGAGTGGGGTGTGCCATTTATCGCAGGGATTTCCAGGCTACGCAGGGACGGCCGTCATGGAGCGGGGTGTGCCATTTATCGCATGGATTTCCAGGCTACACAGGGACGGCCGTCATGGAGCGGGGTGTGCCATTTATCGCAGGGATTTCCAGGCTACACAGGGACGGCCGTCATGGAGTGGGGTGTGCCATTTATCGCAGGGATTTCCAGGCTACGCAGGGACGGCCGTCATGGAGCGGGGTGTGCCATTTATCGCAGGGATTTCCAGGCTACACAGGGACGGCCGTCATGGAGCGGGGTGTGCCATTTATCGCAGGGATTTCCAGGCTACGCAGGGACGGCCGCCATGGAGCGGGGTGCGCCATTTATCGCAGGGATTTCCAGGTTACGCAGGGACGACCACCGTGGAGCGGAGGCGCCATTTATCGCAGGGATTTCCAGGCTACGCAGGGACGTCTGCCATGGAGGGGGGTGTGCCATTTATTGCAGGGATTTCCAGGCTACGCAGGGACGGCCGTCATGGAGCGGGGTGTGCCATTTATCGCAGGGATTTCCAGGCTACGCAGGGACGGCCGTCATGGAGCGGGGTGTGCCATTTATTGCAGGGATTTCCAGGCTACGCAGGGACGGCCGTCATGGAGCGGGGTGTGCCATTTATCGCAGGGATTTCCAGGCTACACAGGGACGGCCGCCATGGAGTGGGGTGTGCCATTTATCGCAGGGATTTCCAGGCTACACAGGGACGGCCGCCATGGAGCGGGGTGTGCCATTTATCGCAGGGATTTCCAGGCTACACAGGGACGGCCGCCATGGAGCGGGGTGTGCCATTTATCGCAGGGATTTCCAGGCTACACAGGGACGGCCGCCATGGAGCGGGGTGTGCCATTTATCGCAGGGATTTCCAGGCTACACAGGGACGGCCGCCATGGAGTGGGGTGTGCCATTTATCGCAGGGATTTCCAGGCTACACAGGGACGGCCGCCATGGAGTGGGGTGTGCCATTTATCGCAGGGATTTCCAGGCTACACAGGGACGGCCGCCATGGAGTGGGGTGTGCCATTTATCGCAGGGATTTCCAGGCTACGCAGGGACGGTCGCTGTGGAGTGGGGTGTGTCATTTATCGCAGGGATTTCCAGGCTACGCAGGGACGGCCGCCATGGAGTGGGGTGTGCCATTTATCGCAGGGATTTCCAGGCTACGCAGGGACGGTCGCTGTGGAGTGGGGGTGCACCATTTATCGCCATTTCTCATCTACATTAGGGTGCCAACCTCCACTGACCGGCAGACCTAAGGATGGGGAAACTTAGATTTTTATTAGGGTTTAGACTTATTTTGTGTCCTGTTTGTTGTTCTGTTTTAGAATATATCAAATAAAATTGTGAGCTTTAGGCAATGTGCACACGTTGCGTTTTTTTAAGCGTTTCCGCAGCGTTTCTGCCGGATCAGACGCTGCAGAAACGCTTAAAAGCGGTTTCCAATCAAATGTAATGCATTTTTGGCTTCTTGTGCCAATGCATGCATTTTTAAACGGTTAGAAAACGCTTAGCGGCTAAAAACTCAGCATGCTCATTATTTTCCGCATAGCTGAGCGTTTTTTGTTCCCAGAAATCACGCGGAAGTAAAACGCACAGTTTCTGGGAAGGAGTCCGGTTTTCTAAGTGTTTATAAACGCTAACGTGGGCACCTAGCCTCAAGATTTTTCTATGTTTTTGGCTTATTCATGACCGGAGTACGATTTCTATACACTGATGAGTTCATCTTATACTTTACCCGTGGTGCAAAATCTTCCACTCTCCCACCGGTGCTTCCATCTTCACAGGGGTCAGGCATTCCCCCATAATCCAGCACAACAGGGGTTACTTCATTCACAGAGAACCAAAATCAAGTTTTACTGATGCTGCACCAGTCTTCTCATAGCTTTTTTGTCTTGTGTTGGGTTGCTGATAGGATAAGTTTGCTGTATGTCACCTCTGTCGTGTCGATGGGGCCAATCGGCTGCGTGGCACCTCTGGCGATGGGGCCAGTCGGCTGCGTGGCACCTCTGGCGATGGGGCCGGTCGGCTGCGTGGCGCCTCTGGCGATGGGGCCAGTCGGCTGCGTGGCGCCTCTGGCGATGGGGCCAGTCGGCTGCGTGGCACCTCTGGCGATGGGGCCAGTCGGCTGCGTGGCACCTCTGGCGATGGGGCCAGTCGGCTGCGTGGCACCTCTGGCGATGGGGCCGGTCGGCTGCGTGGCACCTCTGGCGATGGGGCCGGTCGGCTGCGTGGCACCTCTGGCGATGGGGCCAGTCGGCTGCGTGGCACCTCTGGCGATGGGGCCAGTCGGCTGCGTGGCACCTCTGGCGATGGGGCCGGTCGGCTGCGTGGCACCTCTGGCGATGGGGCCGGTCGGCTGCGTGGCACCTCTGGCGATGGGGCCAGTCGGCTGTTTGGATGAGTTGGATGCATCTTTGATCAGTAGTGTTGCAATCGACCAGAGAATGGTCTGGCTTTTCATGCGGTGATTGATTCTTTTGCTTCTTTCCAGGAACTCCTGATACAGACAACGACTCCAGTCTGGACAACATCAGCGTGTTTGCACCCAGAAGGTGAGGGGTTAATGACACAAGTATCCAGCACTTGGGTGGGTTAGTGCCCCCTTCAGTATTGTCTGCTCACCAGGAGATGGCAGTGAGAGCCGGAGCTTTCCTCCTGTGGTCGGGTCTGGATTCCTTGTGGTTTGGTCTCACTCTTCACCATTGTTACCGTTGTCTCCATTTACTCCGCTGATCATCCCCTAATACTGTGGATGAGGCCGCGGAGCAGTCACATGACCCGTCCATCCTCCTCACATACCGGAATCTGCGCCGTGTCCAGATGGGTGCACGATTCAGGCCCGGAATAGCTGGGCTCGTCCTTCCCTCCGTGGCTGCAGGGTAGAGCAGGACGGACGGAGTCGCAGCCTGTACGCCTCCCGTCTCTGATCGATCGTCTCGGATCCCGTCTTCGGCTCCGGACTTCACAGCCGATTCTGAGGAAAGTGCTGAATCATGAAACGTTCCGCAACTTTCTAATAGACTCCTGTATAAGTCAGTGAGTAGGACCATTCTGACATTCAGAGGCTGGAAACCTGTCCTGCTCACACAGCTGAGGGTTTGCTACAATTTCTCAGTATCCTCTCACATAAGTTAGTGATTGTCTGTGAGAGAAAATGACTGGACAGTGCAAGTAGCAGGAAGAAGGAGGAAGGTCATTGTCTCAGCCCCGGGGCGGCCTGTGAATTGTGCTGTGCCCTGGAGAGGTCAGGACCACCCAAGGACCCAGCACACACAGAACACCCCCGCCTAGAGGGATCAGAGCTTCTGCACCGCATAGATTGTAACAAACCCCCAGCTCTGACACACACTAGGTCTGTACAAGTATTCAGCCTCTGAATGAAAGACTGCTTCCATCTGCTGGCTATTACCCATATACAGTTGTGGCCAAAAGTATTGACACCCCTGCAATTCTGTCAGATAGTACTCAGTTTCTTCCTGAAAATGATTGCAAACACAAATTCTTTGGTATTATTATCTTCATTTAATTTGTCTTAAATGAAAAAACACAAAAGAGAATGAAGCAAAAAGCAAAACATTGATCATTTCACACAAAACTCCAAAAATGGGCCAGACAAAAGTATTGGCACCCTCAGCCTAATACTTGGTTGCACAACCTTTAGCCAAAATAACTGCGACCAACCGCTTCCAGTAACCATCAATGAGTTTCTTACAATGCTCTGCTGGAATTTTAGACCATTCTTCTTTGGCAAACTGCTCCAGGCCCCTGATATTAGAAGGGTGCCTTCTCCAAACTGCCATTTTTAGATCTCTCCACAGGTGTTCTATGGGATTCAGGTCTGGACTCATTGCTGGCCACCTTAGAAGTCTCCAGTGCTTTCTCTCAAACCATTTTCTAGTGCTTTTTGAAGTGTGTTTTGGGTCATTGTCCTGCTGGAAGACCCATGACCTCTGAGGGAGACCCAGCTTTCTCACACTGGGCCCTACATTATGCTGCAAAATTTGTTGGTAGTCTTCAGACTTCATAGTGCCATGCACACGGTCAAGCAGTCCAGTGCCAGAGGCAGCAAAGCAACCCCAAAATATCAGGGAACCGCCGCCATGTTTGACTGTAGGGACCGTGTTTTTTTCTTTGAATGCCTCTTTTTTTCTCCTGTAAACTCTATGTTGATGCCTTTGCCCAAAAAGCTCTACTTTTGTCTCATCTGACCAGAGAACATTGTTCCAAAACATTTTAGGCTTTTTCAGGTAAGTTTTGGCAAACTCCAGCCTGGCTTTTTTATGTCTCGGGGTAAGAAGTGGGGTCTTCCTGGGTCTCCTACCATACAGTCCCTTTTCATTCAGACGCCGACGGATAGTACGGGTTGACACTGTTGTACCCTCGGACTGCAGGGCAGCTTGAACTTGTTTGGATGTTAGTCGAGGTTCTTTATTCAACATCCGCACAATCTTGTGTTGAAATCTCTTGTCAATTTTTCTTTTCCGGCCACATCTAGGGAGGTTAGCCACAGTGCCATGGGCTTTACACTTCTTGATGACACTGCGCACGGTAGACACAGGAACATTCAGGTCTTTGGAGAAGGACTTGTAGCCTTGAGATTGCTCATGCTTCCTCACAATTTGGTTTCTCAAGTCCTCAGACAGTTCTTTGGTCTTCTTTCTTTTTTCCATGCTCAATGTGGTACACACAAGGACACAGGGCAGAGGTGGAGTCAACTTTAATCCATGTCACCTGGCTGCAAGTGTGATTTAGTTATTGCCAACACCTGTTAGGTGCCACAGGTAAGTTACAGGTGCTGTTAATTACACAAATTAGAGAAGCATCACATGATTTTTCGAACAGTGCCAATACTTTTTTCCACCCTCTTTTTTATGTTTGGTGTGGAATTATATCCAATTTGGCTTTAGGACAATTCTATTTGTGTTTTTTCATTTAAGACAAATGAAATGAAAATAATAATAACAAAAAATTTGTGTTTGCAATCATTTTCAGGAAGAAACTGAGTATTATCTGACAGAAATGCAGGGGTGTCAATACTTTTGGCCACAACTGTATATGTCCTCCAGCCTGCAGAGCGAGATTGGGGGGCGCGGGGGGCATGCGAGACTCTGCCAGTGACTAATGATGGTCACTCTGTGTCTGTGGTGTGAGTGACTCCGCACCCCATGTACAGAACGCCCCAGGCTGCCAGCCCCTGTACTGCATCCTCATTCTTTGCTACTTGGTGGTCCGCAGTTCCCCTGCCGCACCTGTCACCCTTAACCTGGACGGAATCGTACAAGTCCTAGACCGCTACCTCCATGAGCCAAGCACAGGCATGATGACCCGCATCTGTGTGCTGAAGTGGCTATATCATCTGTACATCAAGACCCCCCGCAAGGTGTGTACCCCAATATTTTGGCACTATAGCTTGCTCCTATGTACAGCTGTATACCCCCCCTTTATGTGCTGGGCGGCAGGATAAAGAAACTATAGGGGGCTCCACTCATTGTCACACTTTTCCGTCTTGCTGCAGATGTTTCGTCACACTGATCTCCTGTTCCCCATTTTGCTGAAGACATTGTCTGATGAGTCTGATGAGGTGAGTAGTCCACTCTGGAGGCGTTATACCCTAAGGAGGCAGTATGACTTTCATCAACATCCTGCAGCGCCCCCTCCTGTCTGTACTGGGTTTCTGGCAGCGCCCCCTCCTGTCTGTACTTGGTTTCTGGCAGCGCCCCCTCCTGTCTGTACTGGGTTTCTGGCAGCGCCCCCTCGTTTCTGTAATTAGTTTCTGGCAGCGCCCCCTCCTGTCTGTACTGGGTTTCTGGCAGCGCCCCCTTCTGTCTGTACTGGGTTTCTGGCAGCGCCCCCTCCTGTCTGTACTGGGTTTCTGGCAGCGCCCCCTCCTGTCTGTACTGGGTTTCTGGCAGCGCCCCATCCTGTCTGTACTGGGTTTCTGGCGGCGCCCCCTCCTGTCTGTACTGGGTTTCTGGCGGCGCCCCATCCTGTCTGTACTGGGTTTCTGGCAGCGCCCCCTCCTGTCTGTACTGGGTTCCTGGCGGCGCTCCCTCCTGTCTGTACTGGGTTTCTGGCAGCGCCCCCTCCTGTCTGTACTTGGTTTCTGGCAGCGCCCCCTCCTGTCTGTACTGGGTTTCTGGCAGCGCCCCCTTCTGTCTGTACTGGGTTCCTGGCGGCGCTCCCTCCTGTCTGTACAGGGTTTCTGGCAGCGCCCCCTCCTGTCTGTACTGGGTTTCTGGCAGCGCCCCCTCCTGTCTGTACTGGGTTTCTGGCAGCGCCCCCTCCTGTCTGTACTGGGTTTCTGGCAGCGCCCCCTCCTGTCTGTACTTGGTTTCTGGCAGCGCCCCCTCCTGTCTGTACTGGGTTTCTGGCAGCGCCCCCTTCTGTCTGTACTGGGTTCCTGGCGGCGCTCCCTCCTGTCTGTACTGGGTTCCTGGCGGCGCTCCCTCCTGTCTGTACTGGGTTCCTGGCAGCGCCCCCTCCTGTCTGTACTGGGTTTCTGGCAGCGCCCCCTCCTGTCTGTACTGGGTTTCTGGCAGCGCCCCCTCCTGTCTGTACTGGGTTTCTGGCAGCGCCCCCTCCTGTCTGTACTGGGTTTCTGGCAGCGCCCCCTCCTGTCTGTACTTGGTTTCTGGCAGCGCCCCCTCCTGTCTGTACTGGGTTTCTGGCAGCGCCCCCTCCTGTCTGTACTGGGTTCCTGGCGGCGCTCCCTCCTGTCTGTACAGGGTTTCTGGCAGCGCTCCCTCCTGTCTGTACTGGGTTTCTGGCAGCGCCCCCTCCTGTCTGTACTTGGTTTCTGGCAGCGCCCCCTCCTGTCTGTACTGGGTTTCTGGCAGCGCCCCCTTCTGTCTGTACTGGGTTTCTGCCAGCGCCCCCTCCGGTCTGTACTGGGTTTCTGGCGGCGCCCCCTCCTGTCTGTACTGGGTTTCTGGCAGCGCCCCCTCCGGTCTGTACTGGGTTTCTGGCAGCGCCCCCTCCTGTCTGTAATTGGTTTCTGGCAGCGCCCCCTCCTGTCTGTACTGGGTTTCTGCCAGCGCCCCCTCCGGTCTGTACTGGGTTTCTGGCAGCGCCCCCTCCTGTCTGTAATTGGTTTCTGGCAGCGCCCCCTCCTGTCTGTACTGGGTTTCTGGCAGCGCCCCCTTCTGTCTGTACTGGGTTTCTGCCAGCGCCCCCTCCGGTCTGTACTGGGTTTCTGGCAGCGCCCCCTCCTGTCTGTAATTGGTTTCTGGCAGCGCCCCCTCCTGTCTGTACTGGGTTTCTGCCAGCGCCCCCTCCGGTCTGTACTGGGTTTCTGGCAGCGCCCCCTCCTGTCTGTAATTGGTTTCTGGCAGCGCCCCCTCCTGTCTGTACTGGGTTTCTGGCAGCGCCCCCTTCTGTCTGTACTGGGTTTCTGCCAGCGCCCCCTCCTGTCTGTACTGAGTTTCTGGCAGCGCCCCCTCCTGTCTGTACTGAGTTTCTGGCAGCGCCCCCTCCTGTTTGTACAGGGTTTCTGGCAGCGCCCCCTCCTGTCTGTACTGGGTTTCTGGCAGCGCCCCCTCCTGTCTGTACTGAGTTTCTGGCAGCGCCCCCTCCTGTCTGTACTGGGTTTCTGGCAGCGCCCCCTCCTGTCTGTACTGGGTTTCTTGCAGCGCCCCCTCCTGTCTGTACTGGGTTTCTGGCAGGGCCCCCTCCTGTTTGTACAGGGTTTCTGGCAGCGCCCCCTCCTGTCTGTACTGGGTTTCTTGCAGCGCCCCCTCCTGTCTGTACTGGGTTTCTGGCAGCGCCCCCTCCTGTCTGTACTGGGTTTCTTGCAGCGCCCCCTCCTGTCTGTACTGGGTTTCTGGCGGCGCCCCCTCCTGTCTGTACTGGGTTTCTGGCAGGGCCCCCTCCTGTTTGTACAGGGTTTCTGGCAGCGCCCCCTCCTGTCTGTACTGGGTTTCTGGCAGCGCCCCCTCCTGTCTGTACTGAGTTTCTGGCAGCGCCCCCTCCTGTCTGTACTGGGTTTCTGGCAGCGCCCCCTCCTGTCTGTACTGAGTTTCTGGCAGCGCCCCCTCCTGTCTGTACTGGGTTTCTGGCAGCGCCCCCTCCTGTCTGTACTGGGTTTCTTGCAGCGCCCCCTCCTGTCTGTACTGGGTTTCTGGCAGCGCCCCCTCCTGTTTGTACTGAGTTTCTGGCAGGGCCCCCTCCTGTCTGTACTGGGTTTCTTGCAGCGCCCCCTCCTGTCTGTACTGGGTTTCTGGCAGCGCCCCCTCCTGTCTGTACTGGGTTTCTTGCAGCGCCCCCTCCTGTCTGTACTGGGTTTCTGGCAGCGCCCCCTCCTGTCTGTACTGGGTTTCTGGCAGCGCCCCCTCCTGTCTGTACTGGGTTTCTGGCGGCGCCACCTCCTGTCTGTACTGGGTTTCTGGCGGCGCCACCTCCTGTCTGTACTGGGTTTCTGGCGGCGCCACCTCCTGTCTGTACTGAGTTTCTGGCGGCACCCCCTCCTGTCTGTACTGGGTTTCTGGCGGCGCCCCCTCCTGTCTGTACTGGGTTTCTGGCGGCGCCACCTCCTGTCTGTACTGGGTTTCTGGCGGCGCCACCTCCTGTCTGTACTGGGTTTCTGGCGGCGCCACCTCCTGTCTGTACTGGGTTTCTGGCAGCGCCCCCTTCTGTCTGTACTGGGTTTCTGGCGGCGCCCCCTCCTGTCTGTACTGGGTTTCTGGCGGCGCCCCCTCCTGTCTGTATTGGGTTTCTGGCGGCGCCACCTCCTGTCTGTACTGGGTTTCTGGCAGCGCCCCCTCCTGTCTGTACTGGGTTTCTGGCGGCGCCCCCTCCTGTCTGTACTGGGTTTCTGGCAGCGCCCCCTCCTGTCTGTACTGGGTTTCTGGCGGCGCCCCCTCCTGTCTGTACTGGGTTTCTGGCGGCGCCCCCTCCTGTCTGTACTGGGTTTCTGGCAGCGCCCCCTCCTGTCTGTACTGGGTTTCTGGCAGCGCCCCCTCCTGTCTGTACTGGGTTTCTGGCGGCGCCCCCTCCTGTCTGTACTGGGTTTCTGGCGGCGCCCCCTCCTGTCTGTACTGGGTTTCTGGCGGCGCCCCCTCCTGTCTGTACTGGGTTTCTGGCGGCGCCCCCTCCTGTCTGTACTGGGTTTCTGGCGGCGCCCCCTCCTGTCTGTACTGGGTTTCTGGCGGCGCCCCCTCCTGTCTGTACTGGGTTTCTGGCAGCGCCCCCTCCTGTCTGTACTGGGTTTCTGGCGGCGCCCCCTCCTGTCTGTACTGGGTTTCTGGCAGCGCCCCCTCCTGTCTGTTTCTGGCAGCGCCCCCTCCTGTCTGTACTGGGTTTCTGGCAGCGCCCCCTCCTGTCTGTTTCTGGCAGCGCCCCCTCCTGTCTGTACTGTAGATGTGGGAGTGTGGTGTCCAGCCGGGAAGGAGTTAATGGTGCTGGAGAGCCCGCTCCTCCCTCCTCTAGCGGAGCTGCGGGCAGCCTGCCTGTTTCCATGGTGACAGGAGGCTGGTGGTTCTGCAGAGCATCGCACCAGGCTGGATGCTGCGTCCTGAATGTTAATGGCAGCTCCACCGCTCTGGTCTCTTCTCCCCCCCCCCCCCCCCATTGCTTGTGACCATTTAACCCTTAGTGGTGGGCTGAGGCCGGGTCAGGGAGGGGCTCTGACGTTTGGAGTCACTTTCTCGTCTGGAGATGTGCATTGTTGGGCGCTCGCAGGTCTCACGATTGTGGATCTGTTCCTGAGCTCAGCAGTGGCGGCTGTGACATGTGACCCGACAGGACGGGGGGCTGCAGACGATCGCCATGATGAGGAGGCGCAGAGTGTCAATAATAGTAACTGTCAGCAGCACTTGAAGGTCGTCTGCACTTATGGACCTGGGACCCCCAATTTCTGCTCTGATGGGAGGGGGTCCCTGAGTGCAGACTCTTTATCCCTGCTTTGATGAGTGGGGGTCCCAGGTCCCCGAGTGCAGACCCCCTATTTCTGCTCTGATGGGTGGGAGTCCCAGGTCGCAGAGTGCAGACCCCCCCTATCCTTGCTTCTCTGGGAGGGGGTCCCTGAGTGCAGACCCCCTATCCCAGCTCTGATGGGTGGGGGTCCTAGGTGCCCGAGTGCAGACCCCTATCCTGGCTCTGGGTGGGTTTCCCAGGTTCCTGAGTGCAGACCCCCCTATTCCGGCTCTTGGTGGGGGTCCCAGGTCCCCGAGTGCAGACCCCCTATCCCGGCTGTGGGTGGGGATCCACGAGTGCAGACCCCCTGTCCCGGCTCTGGGTGGGGGTCCCAGGTCCCCGAGTGCAGACTCCCTATTCCGGCTCTGGGTGGGGGTCCCAGGTCTCCGCGTGCAGACCCCCTATTCCGGCTCTGGGTGGGGGTCCCAGGTCTCCGAGTGTAGACCCCCTATTCCGGCTCTGGGTGGGGGTCCCCGAGTGCATACCCCCCTATTCCGCCTCTGGGTGGGGGTCCCAGGTCTCCGAGTGCAGACCCCCTGTTCCGGCTCTGGGTGGGGGTCCCCGAGTGCATACCCCCCTATTCCGGCTCTGGGTGGGGGTCCCAGGTCCCCGAGTGCAGACCCCCCTATTCCGGTTCTGGGTGGGGGTCCCCGAGTGCATACCCCCCTATTCCGCCTCTGGGTGGGGGTCCCAGGTCTCCGAGTGCAGACCCCCTGTCCCGGCTCTGGGTGGGGGTCCCCGAGTGCAGACTCCCTATTCCGGCTCTGGGTGGGAGTCTCAGGTCTCCGAGTGCAGACCCCCTATTCCGGCTCTGGGTGGGAGTCCCAGGTCTCCGAGTGCAGACCCCCTGTCCCGGCTGTGGGTGGGGGTCCCAGGTCTCCGAGTGCAGACACCCTGTCCCGGCTCTGGGTGGGAGTCCCAGGTCTCCGAGTGCAGACCCCCTGTCCCGGCTCTGGGTGGGAGTCCCAGGTCCCCGAGTGCAGGCCCCCTGTCCCGGCTCTGGGTGGGGGTCCCAGGTCTCCGAGTGCAGACCCCCTGTCCCGGCTCTGGGTGGGAGTCCCAGGTCTCCGAGTGCAGACCCCCTGTCCCGGCTCTGGGTGGGAGTCCCAGGTCTCCGAGTGCAGACCCCCTGTCCCTGCTCTGGGTGGGAGTCCCAGGTCCCCGAGTGCAGACCCCCTGTCCCGGCTCTGGGTGGGAGTCCCAGGTCTCCGAGTGCAGACCCCCTGTCCCGGCTCTGGGTGGGGGTCCCAGGTCTCCGAGTGCAGACCCCCTGTCCCGGCTCTGGGTGGGGGTCCCAGGTCTCCGAGTGCAGACCCCCTGTCCCGGCTCTGGGTGGGAGTCCCAGGTCTCCGAGTGCAGACCCCCTGTCCCTGCTCTGGGTGGGAGTCCCAGGTCCCCGAGTGCAGACCCCCTGTCCCGGCTCTGGGTGGGAGTCCCAGGTCCCCGAGTGCAGACCCCCTGTCCCGGCTCTGGGTGGCAGTCCCAGGTCTCCGAGTGCAGACCCCCTGTCCCGGCTCTGGGTGTGAGTCCCAGGTCTCCGAGTGCAGACCCCCTGTCCCGGCTCTGGGTGGGGGTCCCAGGTCCCCGAGTGCAGACTCCCTATTCCGGCTCTGGGTGGGGGTCCCAGGTCCCCGAGTGCAGACCCCCTGTCCCGGCTCTTGGTGGGGGTCCCAGGTCCCCGAGTGCAGACCCCCTGTCCCGGCTCTGATGATGATTCCTGTGTCTAGGTCATCCTGAAGGATCTGGAGGTTTTGGCAGAGATCGCTTCCTCCCCGGCCGGACAGAGTGATACAGCCTTTGAGGAGCCGGCGGCCGTCCACACCAAGCTGCAGGTGCCATCCCCGGCTAGAGGTGCGCTGCCCGGCAGCTGTGGTGAGGGTGAGCGGTGGCATCATGAGGGGCTACACAGACACCAACTCCTATCCGAGAAATAGCAGCAGGGGCAAAATGCACAACAGATACTGACGGGCGGGACCCCAAAATACACAATGAGAGTAGTGTGGCCCCATAATCGGCAGCAGACGCCCCGGTCTCTCCTCCCGTTTGGAAGTTTCTTACGCTGCTTATTCTCCTTTGTTTCATCATCTTCGCTGTCAGCTGAGCTTCATCACACTGTATCAGGATTGGCTGCACTGATACATGGTAGCGAACCCTCAGCTGTGTGGTCAGTAACAAATCTCTACGTTCTTACTGAAGGGAAGTGAAATACAAACCGAAAACTGTGGTAAAATACTTTAAAAAGTTGCAACATTTTTGCACAAAAGCTGAACTAGAGCGTTGCAACTTTTGCTGGTTTGTCGCCAGTTTTGAGCAGCGCCACCTATATGGTCAGAGCTGGGAGGAGCCGAGCAGGACGGGGATGGCCAGAATCTCAGTTTGCAGACACTGTGTTTCGGGGTACTGCCCCTCGTCAGTGCAAAGTGTGAGCTCTGGTTTGGCTGAGGGAGAGGCGTCTGACCGATATCCAAGAAGTATTGTTTCTCCTTGCGGAGATTGACATGCTAAGCATGCCGAGATGAGGAGACTTAAAGCCGCAATGCTCCTCTGGGGGGGGGCAGTACCCCGAAACACAGTGTCTGCAAACCGAGAGTCTGGTTTGGCTTTTATCCTAAATCATGTAACAAGGCTCGTTAAAGGGTCGACATTGACTTTCAGGATTGGTACTTCCAATAGGTGGCACTAGAGTTCTAGTTTCTTCCTCTCTGAAGAGACAATTTGCATATTTCCCAGAGGAGCATTGCGGCTTTAAGTCTCCTCATCTCGGCATGTCAGGCTTAGCATGTCAATCTCCGCAAGGAGAAACGATACTTCTTGGACAGTAGTGATGTCCGAATATGTTGCCGTGGTGGTGGTGGCACCATGTGTAACTCCATGATGTCCCACCAGGTGCTCGGGGACTGGAGATCTCGCCCTCTACACCCACCATGAACTCCTACTTCCACCGTTTCATGGTGAATCTACTGAAGAGGTTCAGCAGCGAGCGCAAACTCCTGGAGACGAGGGGGGCATTCATCATCAGGTAACAATGGCTCCCCTCTAATCTGGAACTAAGTTGTGTTGCCAGCGCCACCCACACCGCTGCCCCGTATTCTGGTGATCAGTTAGGGCGTCAGCCCCCCACACACACCGCTGCCCCGTATTCTGGTGATCAGTTAGGGCGTCAGCCCCCCACACACACACCGCTGCCCCGTATTCTGGTGATAAGTTAGGGCGTCAGCCCCCCACACACATACCGCTGCCCCTTATTCTGCTGATAAGTTAGGGCGTCAGCCCCCCACACACACACCGCTGCCCCTTATTCTGCTGATAAGTTAGGGCGTCAGCCCCCCACACACACCGCTGCCCCGTATTCTGGTGATAAGTTAGGGTGTCAGCCCCCTCCAGACACACACCGCTGCACCATATTCTGGTGATAAGTTAGGGCGTCAGCCCCCCACACACCGGTGCCCCGTATTCTGGTGATCAGTCAGGGTCTCGGCCCCCCACACACACCGCTGCCCCATATTCTGGTGATAAGTCAGGGCGTCAGCCCCCCACACACACCGCTGGCCTGTAGTTTGGTGAAAAGTCTGTGTATCGGTGCCCCCACACCGTTTCCCCTCACTGGTTGCTTTGGATGAACTTGGGGAATTTCTTTGGGGGTCTATCAGGAGTAGCAGGTCCTCCTCCTAACTCTTCTTCCCTCAGACAGCTGTGTCTTCTCCTGAATGCTGAGAACATCTTCCACTCCATGGCAGACATCCTGCTGCGGGAGGAGGATCTGAAATTTGCCTCCACAATGGTCCAAAACCTGAACAGTATCCTACTGACCTCTTCTGAACTCTTCCAGCTGAGGAGTCAGCTCAAAGATCTGCAGACCCCAGTAAGTGCCAGCCCTCCCTAGCCCCAGTATCTGCCCCCCGCCTGGTATCTGCCAGCCCTCCCTAGCCCCAGTATCTGCCCCCCGCCAGGTATCTGCCAGCCCTCCCTAGCCCCAGTAACTGCCCCCCACCTGTTATCTGCCAGCCCTCCCTAGCCCCAGTATCTGCCAGCCCTTCCTAGCCCCAGTATCTGCCCCGTGCCTGGTATCTGCCCCCACCTCCCTAGCTCCAGTATCTGCCCCCCGCCTGGTATCTGCCAGCCTTCCCTAGCCCCAGTATCTACCCCCCGCCTGGTATCTGCCCCCCACCTCCCTAGCTCCAGTATCTGCCCCCCGCCTGGTATCTGCCAGCCTTCCCTAGCCCCAGTATCTACCCCCCGCCTGGTATCTGCCCCCCACCTCCCTAGCTCCAGTATCTGCCCCCGCCTTGTATCTGCCCCCTACCTCCCTAGCTCCAGTATGTGCCCCCGCCTGGTACAGTGGGGAAAAAAAGTATTTAGTCAGTCAGCAATAGTGCAAGTTCCACCACTTAAAAAGATGAGAGGCGTCTGTAATTTACATCATAGGTAGACCTCAACTATGGGAGACAAACTGAGAAAAAAAAATCCAGAAAATCACATTGTCTGTTTTTTTTTCATTTTATTTGCATATTATGGTGGAAAATAAGTATTTGGTCAGAAACAAAATTTCATCTCAATACTTTGTGATATATCCTTTGTTGGCAATGACAGAGGTCAAACGTTTTCTGTAAGTCTTCACAAGGTTGACACACACTGTTGTTGGTATGTTGGCCCATTCCTCCATGCAGATCTCCTCTAGAGCAGTGATGTTTTTGGCTTTTCGCTTGGCAACACAGACTTTCAACTCCCTCCAAAGGTTTTCTACAGGGTTGAGATCTGGAGACTGGCTAGGCCACTCCAGGACCTTGAAATGCTTCTTACGAAGCCACTCCTTCGTTGCCCTGGCGGTGTGCTTTGGATCATTGTCATGTTGAAAGACCCAGCCACGTTTCATCTTCAATGCCCTTGCTGATGGAAGGAGGTTTGCACTCAAAATCTCACGATACATGGCCCCATTCATTCTTTCATGTACCCGGATCAGTCGTCCTGGCCCCTTTGCAGAGAAACAGCTCCAAAGCATGATGTTTCCACCACCATGCTTTACAGTAGGTATGGTGTTTGATGGATGCAACTCAGTATTCTTTTTCCTCCAAACACGACAAGTTGTGTTTCTACCAAACAGTTCCAGTTTGGTTTCATCAGACCATAGGACATTCTCCCAAAACTCCTCTGGATCATCCAAATGCTCTCTAGCAAACTTCAGACGGGCCCGGACATGTACAGGCTTAAGCAGTGGGACACGTCTGGCACTGCAGGATCTGAGTCCATGGTGGCGTAGTGTGTTACTTATGGTAGGCCTTGTTACATTGGTCCCAGCTCTCTGCAGTTCATTCACTAGGTCCCCCCGCGTGGTTTTGGGATTTTTGCTCACCGTTCTTGTGATCATTGTGACCCCACGGGGTGGGATTTTGCGTGGAGCACCAGATCGAGGGAGATTTTCAGTGGTCTTGTATGTCTTCCATTTTCTAATTATTGCTCCCACAGTTGATTTCTTCACTCCAAGCTGGTTGGCTATTGCAGATTCAGTCTTCCCAGCCGGGTGCAGGGCTACAATTTTGTTTCTGGTGTCCTTTGACAGCTCTTTGGTCTTCACGATAGTGGAGTTTGGAGTCAGACTGTTTGAGGGTGTGCACAGGTGTCTTTTTATACTGATAACAAGTTTAAACAGGTGCCATTACTACAGGTAATGAGTGGAGGAAAGAGGAGACTCTTAAAGAAGAAGTTACAGGTCTGTGAGAGCCAGAAATCTTGATTGCTTGTTTCTGACCAAATACTTATTTTCCACCATAATATGCAAATAAAATGAAAAAAAAACAGACAATGTGATTTTCTGGATTTTTTTTTCTCAGTTTGTCTCCCATAGTTGAGGTCTACCTATGATGTAAATTACAGTCGCGCCTCATCTTTTTAAGTGGTGGAACTTGCACTATTGCTGACTGACTAAATACTTTTTTTCCCCACTGTATCTGCCAGCCCTCCCAGCCCCAGTATCTGACCTCTGCCTGGTATCTGCCAGCCCTCCCTAGCCCCAGTATCTGCCCCCCGCCTGGTACCTGCCAGCCCTCCCTTGCCCCAGTATCTGCCCCCCGCCTGGTATCTGCCAGCCCTCCCTAACCCCAGTATCTGACCCCCGCCAGGTATCTGCCAGCCCTCGCTAGCCCCAGTATCTGCCCCCGCCTGGTATCTGCCAGCCCTCCCTAGCTCCAGTATCTGCCCCCTGCCTGGTATCTGCCAGCCCTCCCTAGCTCCAGTATCTGCCCCCTGCCTGGTATCTGCCAGCCCTTCCTAGCCCCAGTATCTGCCCCCGCCTGGTATCTGCCAGCCCTCCCTAGCTCCAGTATCTGACCCCCGCCTGGTATCTGCCAGCCCTCGCTAGCCCCAGTAACTGCCCCCCCGCCTGGTATCTGCCAGCCCTCCCTAGCCCCAGTATCTGCCCCCCACCTCCCTAGCCCCAGTATTTGCCCCGCCTGGTATCTGCCAGCCCTCCCTAGCCCCCCAGTATCTGCCCCCCGCCTGGTATCTGCCAGCCCTCCCTAGCCCCCCAGTATCTGCCCCCCGCCTGGTATCTGCCAGCCCTCCCTAGCTCCAGTATCTGCCCCCGCCTGGTATCTGCCAGCCCTCCCTAGCTCCAGTATCTGCCCCCGCCTGGTATCTGCGAGCCCTCCCTAGCTCCAGTATCTGGCCCCCGCCTGGTATCTGCCAGCCCTCCCTAGCTCCAGTATCTGCCCCCGCCTGGTATCTGCCAGCCCTCCCTAGCTCCAGTATCTGCCCCCGCCTGGTATCTGCCAGCCCTCCCTAGCTCCAGTATCTGCCCCCGCCTGGTATCTGCCAGCCCTCCCTATCTCCAGTATCTGCCCCCGCCTGGTATCTGCCAGCCCTCCCTAGCCCCAGTATCTGCCAGCCCTCCCTAGCCCCAGTATCTGCTAGCCCTCCCTAGCCCCAGTATCTGCCCCCCGCCTGGTATCTGCCCCCCACCTCCCTAGCCCCAGTATCTGCCCCCTGCCTGGTATATGCCAGCCCTCCCTAGCCCCAGTATTTGCCCCCGCCTGGTATCTGACCCCCCCACTTCCCTAGCCCCATTATCTGCCCCCGCCTGGTATCTGCCCCCCCCACTTCCCTAGCCCCATTATCTGCCCCCCCGCCTGGTATCTGCCAGCCCTCCCTAGCCCCAGTATCTGCCCCCTGCCTGGTATCTGCCAGCCCTCCCTAGCCCCAGTATCTGCCCCCGCCTGGTACCTGCCAGCCCTCCCTAGCCCCAGCATCTGCCCCCCGCCTGGTATCTGCCAGCCCTTCCTAGCCCCAGTATCTGCCCCCGCCTGGTACCTGCCAGCCCTCCCTAGCCCCAGTATCTGCCCCCGCCTGGTACCTGCCAGCCCTCCCTAGCCCCAGCATCTGCCCCCCGCCTGGTATCTGCCAGCCCTCCCTAGCCCCAGTATCTGCCCCCGCCTGGTACCTGCCAGCCCTCCCTAGCCCCAGTATCTGCCCCCTGCCTGGTATCTGCCAGCCCTCCCTAGCCCTAGTATCTGCCCCCGCCTGGTACCTGCCAGCCCTCCCTAGCCCCAGTATCTGCCCCCCGCCTGGTATCTGCCAGCCCTTCCTAGCCCCAGTATCTGCCAGCCCTCCCTAGCCCCAGTATCTGCCCCCTGCCTGGTATCTGCCAGCCCTCCCTAGCCCCATTATCTGCCCCCCGCCTGGTATCTGCCAGCCCTCCCTAGCCCCAGTATCTGCCCCCCGCCTGGTAACTGCCAGCCCTCCCTAGCCCCAGCATCTGCCCCCTGCCTGGTATCTGCCAGCCCTCCCTAGCCCCAGTATCTGCCCCCCGCCTGGTATCTGCCCCCCACCTCCCTAGCCCCAGTATCTGCCCCCTGCCTGGTATCTGCCAGCCCTCCCTAGCCCCAGTATCTGCCCCCTGCCTGGTATCTGCCAGCCCTCCCTAGCCCCAGTAT
Organism: Dendrobates tinctorius; assembly: GCF_039654945.1. Classification (NCBI taxonomy): domain Eukaryota; kingdom Metazoa; phylum Chordata; class Amphibia; order Anura; family Dendrobatidae; genus Dendrobates; species Dendrobates tinctorius. The sequence goes on from NW_027362112.1 coordinate 1,445,310, forward strand.
CTGCCCCCGCCTGGTACCTGCCAGCCCTCCCTAGCCCCAGCATCTGCCCCCCGCCTGGTATCTGCCAGCCCTCCTTAGCCCCAGTATCTGCCCCCCGCCTGGTATCTGCCAGCCCTTCCTAGCCCCAGTATCTGCCCCCCGCCTGGTATCTGCCCCCTGCCTGGTATCTGCCAGCCCTCCCTAGCCCCAGTATCTGCCCGCCGCCTGGTATCTGCCCTACACCTCCCTAGCCCCAGTATCTGCCCCCCGCCTGGTATCTGCCAGCCCTTCCTAGCCCCAGTAACTGCCCTCCGCCTGGTATCTGCCAGCCCTCCCTAGCCCCAGTATCTGCCCCCCTCCTGGTATCTGCCAGCCCTTCCTAGCCCCAGTATCTGCCCCATGCCTGGTATCTGCCCCCCACCTCCCTAGCTCCAGTATCTGCCCCCCGCCTGGTATTTGCCAGCCCTCCCTAGCCCCAGTATCTGCCCCCCGCCTGGTATCTGCCCCCCACCTCCCTAGCTCCAGTATCTGCCCCCCGCCTGGTATCTGCCCCCCACCTCCCTAGCTCCAGTATCTGCCCCCGCCTTGTATCTGCCCCCTACCTCCCTAGCCCCAGTATCTGCCCCCCGCCTGGTATCTGCCAGCCCTCCCAGCCCCAGTGTCTGCCCCCGCCTGGTATCAGCCAGCCCTCCCTAGCTCCAGTATCTGCCCCCGCCTGGTATCTGCCTGCCCTCCCTAGCTCCAGTATCTGCCCCCCGCCTGGTATCTGCCAGCCCTCCCTAGCTCCAGTGTCTGCCCCCGCTTGGTATCTGCCAGCCCTCCCTAGCTCCAGTATCTGCCCCCGCCTGGTATCTGCCAGCCCTCCCTAGCTTTAGTATCTGCCCCCGCCTGGTATCTGCTAGCCCTCCCTAGCCCCAGTATCTGCCCCCCACCTCCCTAGCTCCAGTATCTGCCCCCACCTGGTATCTGCTAGCCCTCCCTAGCTCCAGCATCTGCTAGCCCTCCCTAGCCCCATTATCTGCCCCCCGCCTGGTATCTGCCCCCCACCTCCCTAGCCCCAGTATCTGCCCCCTGCCTAGTATCTGCCAGCCCTCCCTAGCCCCAGTATCTACCCCCCGCCTGGTAACTGCCAGCCCTCCCTAGCCCCATTATCTGCCCCCTGCCTGGTATCTGCCCCCCACCTCCCTAGCCCCAGTATCTGCCCCCCCGCCTGGTATCTGCCAGCCCTCCCTAGCCCCAGTATCTGCCAGCCCTCCCTAGCCCCAGTATCTGCCCCCCGCCTGGTATCTGCCAGCCCTCCCTAGCCCCAGTATCTGCCCCCCGCCTGGTAACTGCCAGCCCTCCCTAGCCCCAGTATCTGCCCCCTGCCTGGTATCTGCCAGCCCTCCCTAGCCCCAGTATCTGCCCCCCGCCTGGTATCTGCCCCCCACCTCCCTAGCCCCAGTATCTGCCCCCTGCCTGGTATCTGCCAGCCCTCCCTAGCCCCAGTATCTGCCCCCCGCCTGGTAACTGCCAGCCCTCCCTAGACCCAGTATCTGCCCCCCGCCTGGTAACTGCCCCCCACCTCCCTACCCCCATTATCTGCCCCCTGCCTGGTAACTGCCAGCCCTCCCTAGCCCCAGTATCTGCCCCCCGCCTGGTATCTGCCCCCCGCCTGGTAACTGCCAGCCATCCCTAGCCCCAGCATCTGCCCCCCGCCTGGTATCTGCCAGCCCTCCCTAGCCCCAGTATCTGCCCCCGCCTGGTATCTGCCCCCCACCTCCCTAGCCTCAGTATCTGCCCCCTGCCTGGTATCTGCCAGCCCTCCCTAGCCCCAGTATCTGCCCCCCGCCTGGTAACTGCCAGCCCTCCCTTGCCCCAGTATCTGCCCCCCGCCTGGTAACTGCCCCCCACCTCCCTAGCCCCATTATCTGCCCCCTGCCTGGTATCTGCCAGCCCTCCCTAGCCCCATTATCTGCCCCCTGCCTGGTATCTGCCAGCCCTCCCTAGCCCCAGTAGCTGCCCCCCGCCTGGTATCTGCCAGCCCTCCCTAGCCCCATTATCTGCCCCCCGCCAGGTATCTGCCCTCCACCTCCCTAGCCCCAGTATCTGCCCCCCCACCTCCCTAGCCCCAGTATCTACCCCCGCCAGGTATCTGCCCCCCACCTCCCTAGCCCCAGTAACTGTCCCCCGCCTGGTATCTGCCCCCTGCCTGGTATCTGCCAGCCCTCCCTAGCCCCAGTATCTGTCCCCCGCCTGGTATCTGCCCTACACCTCCCTAGCCCCAGTATCTGCCCCCTGCCTGGTATCTGCCCCCCGCCTGGTATCTGCCCTACTCCTTCCTAGCCCCAGTATCTGCCCCCCGCCTGGTATCTGCCCTACACCTCCCTAGCCCCATTATCTGCCCCCCGCCTGGTATCTGCCCCCTCGTGTACTGACACTTGCTTCCTTCCAGGAGAGCTGTGACTTGTTCTGCTGCTTGTACCGCTCCTGGTGTCATAGTCCGGTGGCTACCGTGTCTCTCTGCTTCCTCACCCAGAATTACCGGCACGCTTATCACCTCATCCAGAAGTTGTATCCTTTTTTGCTCTGCGAGGGGGGGTCCAGATGTTCCTGGGGGGCTGTGATGAATGGCCACTCTTTTTTATAGTTGGGGTGCAGGCGGGGAGGCGTTTTGATCTCATGATCCTATTCCTTGACCCTCCGCCTGCAGTGGGGACCTGGAGGTCACGGTGGATTTCCTGACTGAAGTGGACAAGTTGGTGCAGCTGATAGAATGTCCGATCTTCACATGTGAGTGCGTCCAGCGTCAGTCGCGTACACAGCACCCCCAGTGCTCAGCGGGAAATAGAGCAGAAGTGATGAGACGCTGCACGGGGTGGGGGGATTCTGAGGAGTGCAAGTCAGGATAGCGCTGCATCACATGGAGGGTGGGGATGCACAGCGAGGTGTTTGGGGTCATCCTAGAGGCGGTGCAGCAGCAGCAGGTGCCATCGGTGCTGACCGGTCTCTTTCCTGTAGATCTGCGGCTGCAGCTCCTGGATGTGGAGAATCACCCATACCTGATCCGCGCGCTCTACGGCCTCCTCATGCTGCTGCCCCAGAGCAGTGCCTTCCAGCTGCTGTCACACCGGCTGCAGTGCGTCCCCAACCCACAGCTGATGAGGTCAGGGTAAGTGTAAGTAGGACGCATGTGCACCCCTCCTGAGCCAGAGCGCATTAACACTGGTGGGATCTGTTCTCCCCACAGGCGCAGTGGGTCGGCGCCCCTCAGCTCCCCGCCGGCAGGCACGGAGAGAATAGACTACATGGAGCTGCTGCAGCACTTTGAGAAAGTTCAGAACAAGCACCTTGAAGTGAGACACCAGCGCGCTGGGGACATTGTGGACCGTCGTTTGGGGCAGTGACGCCCTCCAGGGGGCGCTGGTGTCTGCCCCCCGTGTATGTGGTTCATCCCTGCTCCCTCACAGGCCGGACCCTAACCTTTAGTAGTCACCATGGACCTCGCGCTGTGTGTAGGGTCCTGTAGAAGCACAAGGCTGTGGGGAGGACAGAGGTGTCGGGGTCTGCCCGGGTTTTCTCCCTCGTTGAGATGGCAGCACGTAGCATGACGCCCCCCACAGGGGCGTAACTGTGATTGGCTGGATGGCATCAGGTGGTCTCAGGCGCCATCTCCATAGCAGGCTCCCTCCACTTGCATTTTGTATGATTAAAGTCTGAGCAGTGTCTTGTGTGTCTTCCTCTCGGACCCCTCACCCCCCACAGAACACAAGTTATTGGAGCAGGATCTAGGTTCCTATCGTCTGTCATCTGATGAGCCGCCTCTGGCAGGAGCAGCAGTGCCCGCGTTACATTGTACCCTCTCCACTAATCCAGAACGCGAGCGTCCCGTGCCGGATTACAGGTTGTTATTGTGCGTATCCGAGGTGCAGGGACTGGCGGCCGGAGCATCCTCCTGGGTTCCATGGTAGATGGTAAGAGGCGAGGACAGCGGGGTCAGGATGGGGGAGGGAGAGCTGGTTCCCACGGCTCAGAGACGGTTCTCACGGCTCCCGGCTTTGTGCTGGGACATGGTCATTGTGCGCCTGTATTTATGTAACCGCACAGCTGCAATTAACCCCTCATTTGCTGCTGCGGACCACCTAACTAGCTCCTGCCAGATATGTGAATTTTGGGTGTATCTTCAACAGTAGCACACAAGTGGCTTGCAAAAGTATTCACCCCTTTGGCATTTGACATATTTTGTGTGTGCGATGCATCAGCATGGAATAGTCTAAGTTGGTGAAGAGAAGTGAGAAAAATGTCAGCATAAATTGAATTTATGGGATCAAATAACTAACAATTGTCATGTGGATATGTATTCACCCCTTGTGCTAGGAAGCCGCCTGGTGCAAGCAAGTTCCATGCTTAGTGACAGGATGCCCCCTATGTGCAAAGTATCACGTCTGTCAGTATATACAATTTATCTTTTCTGAAAGGTCATAGAGGCTGAAACACCATTAACAAGAAGCACCACCAACCAAACACCACCATGAAGACCAAGGGGATCTCCAAACACCACCAGGAAGACCAAGGAGATCTCCAACCAACACCAGGAAGACCAAGGGGATCTCCAAACACCACCAGGAAGACCAAGGAGATCTCCAACCACCACCAGGAAGACCAAGGGGATCTTCAACCACCACCAGGAAGACTAAGGGGATCTCCAAACACCACCAGGAAGATCAAGGGGATCTTCAACCACCACCCGGAAGACCAAGGGGATCTCCAACCACCACCAGGAAGACCCAAGGGGATCTCCAACCACCACCAGGAAGACCCAAGGGGATCTCCAACCACCACCAGGAAGACCCAAGGGGATCTCCAACCACCACCAGGAAGACCCAAGGGGATCTCCAACATACAAGTCAGGGTTGGGTTATAAAAAAGGATCCCAACCTCTGATGATCCCCCAGAGCACCATCAAATGGAAAGAACATGGTACCACAACAAACCTGCCAATAGAGGACCACCCACCAAAACACTCAGCATGAGCAAGGAGGACAATAATGAGAGAGGGAGCACAGAGACCAAAGGTAACCCTGAAGGAGCAGCAGAGCTCCCAAGCAGTGATTGGAGTATCTGGCCGTAGGTCCACCATAAGCTGTACACTCCCTAGAGATGGCCTTTCAGATAAATGCCTTTACTTACACACAAATAGATATGTTGGAGACTATCCAAATGTATAGAGGCAGATGCAGTGGTCAGAGGAGACCAAAATTGAACTTTTAAGCCACCAAGGTAAACGCCATGACTAGCATCAAATCCACACAGGTGCTAGCATCATGCTGTTGGGATGTTTTTCGGCAGCAGGGACAGGGAAAATGGTCCGAGTCGAGCAGAAGATGGATGGTGTGAAATCCAGGGATATTCTGGAGCAAAATCTGTTTCAGTCTGTCAGTGATTTGAGACTGGAACAACAAAACAATGACCCAAAGCATACTGCTAAAGCAACACTCGAGTGGTTTAAGGGTAAAGGTTTTGGAGCGGTCAAGTCAGCTGTGAAGATCGCCGTTTACCAGAGGAAACCATCGAACGTCAAGGAGCTGGAGCAGTTTTACCTTGAGGAATGGGCAAAGAATCCCAGTGGTCAGATGTGGAATGCTCATAGAGACTTATCCAAAGCGACTGCGCAAAAGGAGGCTCTACAAAGTACTGACTGTAGGGGGGTGAATAGTTATGCACACTGAATGTTTCAGTTATTTTGTCCTATTTGTTGTTTTTTTGTTATTGTGAAGCAATGTTCACAGCTGTCGGCATGTTCTTTACATGACTGATACAAACCCTAAAATAAATGGAATTTCAGGTTGTGAGGAAGCAAAACCTCCAAAATACCAAGGGGGTGAATACTTTTGTAATCCACTGTATGGGGTGACACAAACCCCTCATTTACTAATGGGAAAAGGGTCACGTAAAGCCTCAAAAGGCCACCCCTAAGTGTCCGAACTGGAGGGCTGCCATTCACTGTATGTAAGTCGTCAGTCACTTTATGCAGGGGGCTGTCACTGTATATAAGGGAGGTCAGTTACTGACAGTATGTGGGAGGGCCGTCTCACTGTATATGAAGGAGGGTGAGTCACATATAGGGAGCTGCGGGAGGGGTCACTAACGATATATACAGTGACTGGCAGCCTCCTCTGTAATGGAGGTGGGGGGCTGCCACTCACTGTATGCTGGGGGGGTCACTCACAGTATATGGGGGGCTGCCACTCTCTGTATACAGGGGGGGTCAGTCACTGACAGTATATTCGGGGCTCCTACTCACTGTATATAAAGGGGTCAGTCACTGACAGTATATGGAGGGCTCCTACTCACTGTATACTGGGGGTCAGTTACTGACAGTATATGGGGGGCTCCTACTCACTGCATACTGGGGGGGTCAGTCACTGACAGTATATGGGGGGCTCCTACTCGCTGTATACTGGGGGGTCAGTCACAGTATATGGGGGACGGCCACTATATAAGGGGGTGTCATTGACTTTACATGGGGGGGGACGGCCACTCTATATAAGGAGGGGGTCGGTTATTGACAGTATGGTATATGGGGGCTGTCAGTCACCGAATAGCGGGGGGGGGGCACAAAGATAGAGAATGTGAAGGTGGCGTCTGACAGGTCCTTGAGAAGATGCCTCCCAACAAGCCTAAAGGCCCCGTCACACTAAGCGTTATCGCTAGCAATATCGCTATAACGTCGCTGGTTTTGTGACGTAGCATCGATATTGCTAGCGATATCGCTATGTCTGATACTTACCTCCGACCGCTCCCCCATTGGTTATCGCTGATTGGGCGAGAACGGCCTGGGCCGTTTCTTGACAGCTTCCTGCGGCTCCGACGCGTGGACGCGGGCGGGAAGACGTCAGGATCGCCGCGTCTGACAGGTAAGTAGCGACCCCCAACCCCTGCAATGTCGCTGGTGAGTTCTGCCTGTGTGGCAGCTCACTAGCGACCACTTAGGCCTCTTTCACACTTCCGTTTTTTACAATCAGTCACAATCCGCCAGGTTTTGAAAAAAAACGGATCCTCAAATTTTTTTTGAGGATCCGTTTTTTTCCCATTGACTTGCATTAATGGCGGATTGTGACGGATTGCTGTCCGTTGCATCCGTTTTTTGTGAGGATCCGCCAAAAGTTGCTGTCCGTCACCATCCTCAAAAATTTCAAAACGGAGCTTGTAACGTTTTTTTCTCTGGCGGATCCTGCAAACACTGATTTAACCCGAATTTCTTTCTGGGTGCCGGACAAAAAAAAAAATATCTCTCTCTCTCTCTCTCTCTCTCCCTCTCCCTCTCCCTCTCTCTCCTTCCCGGCCAGCGATTCCTTTAAATTTCTTCATTTTCAGGATCCGTCTGAAAACGGATCCTGTGCCATCCGTTCACATCAGTTGAGAACGGATCCGCTTGTCCGCCTTTTTGGCGGATTATAACTGATGCAAAAAACTGAAGTGTGAAAGAGGCCTTAGCGATGCACCAGCGATCCATATCGTTGTCGGAATCGCTGGTGCATCGCTTAGTGTGACAGTACCCTAAGTCTCCAGATGTGACATGAAGACTTAGGCCTGTATCACACTTCTGTTTTTTGACGTCAGTCAAAAGCCGCCAATTTTTAAAAAAAACGGATCCGCCAAAAAAGGGGATCCTAATTTTGCTAATCTCTCTGGAGACAAAAGTACAAATTACAGCATAAGGTCAAGGTAGGCATTATATAAATGACTGTAAGCAATAACATGTAGAGATGAGAGGTAATACAGGCCAAGACCAGAGTCCGAAAAAATATACATACCCAGAGTCCAGGGGCTCAACTGTGTCCCCTCTCCACACCCCGTCCAGTCACTCTCCTGTCCCTCCACACCCCGTCCAGTCACTCTCCTCCTGTCCCTCCACACCCCGTCCAGTCACTCTCCTCCTGTCCCTCCACACCCCGTCCAGTCACTCTCCTCCTGTCCCTCCACATCGTCCAGTCACTCTCCTGTCCCTCCACATCGTCCAGTCACTCTCCTCCTGTCCCTCCACACCCCGTCCAGTCACTCCTCGTGTCCCTCCACACCATCCAGTCACTCTCCTCCTGTCCCTCCACACCCCGTCCAGTCACTCCTCGTGTCCCTCCACACCATCCAGTCACTCTCCTCCTGTCCCTCCACACCCCGTCCAGTCACTATGCTCCTGTCCCTCCACACCGTCCAGTCACTCCTCATGTCCCTCCACACCATCCAGTCACTCCTCGTGTCCCTCCACACCCTGTCCAGTCACTCTCCTCCTGTCCCTCCACACCGTCCAGTCACTCTCCTGTCCCTCCACACACTGTCCAGTCATTCTCGTGTCCCTCCACACACCGTCCAGTCACTCTCCTCGTGTCCCCTCCACACCGTCCAGTCACTCTCCTCGTGTCCCCTCCACACCGTCCAGTCACTCTCCTCGTGTCCCCTCTAAACCGTCCAGTCACTCTCCTCGTGTCCTCCACACACCGTCCAGTCACTCTCTTCATGTCCCCTCCACACGGTCCATTCACTCTCCTCGTGTCCCTCCACACACCGTCCAGTCACTCTCCTCGTGTCTCCTCCACACACCGTCCAGTCACTCTCCTCGTGTCTCCTCCACACATCGTCCAGTCACTCTCCTCGTGTCCCCTCCACACACCATCCAGTCACTCTCCTAGTGTCCCCTCCACACGGTCCAGTCACTCTCCTCGTGTCTCCTCCACATACGGTCCAGTCACTCTCCTCGTGTCTCCTCCACATACGGTCCAGTCACTCTCCTCGTGTCCCTCCTCACACAGTCAAGTCACTCTCATGTCCCTCCACACACCGTCCAGTCACTCTTCTCATGTCTCCTCCACACATCACCCAGTCACTCTCCTCGTGTCCTCCACACACCATCCAGTCACTCTCCTAGTGTCCCCTCCACACGGTCCAGTCACTCTCCTCGTGTCCGCTCCACACACCGTCCAGTCACTCTCCTCGTGTCCCTCTACACACCGTCCAGTCACTCTCATATCCCTCCACACACCATCCACTCACTCTCCTCGTGTCCCTCCACACCGTCCAGTCACTCTCCTCGTGTCCCCTCCACACACCGTCCAGTCACTCTCCTCGTGTCCCCTCCACACACCGTCCAGTCACTCCTCGTGACCCTCCACACACCATCCAGTCACTCTCCTTGTGTCCTCCACACGGTCCAGTCACTCTCCTCGTATCCCCTCCACACGCCGTCCAGTCACTCTCCCCGTGTCCCTCCACACACCGTCCAGTCACTCTCCTCATGTCCCTCCTCACACAGTAAAGTCACTCTTGTGTCCCTCCACACACCGTCCAGTCACTCTCCTCGTGTCTCCACATATCGTCCAGTCACTCTCCTCGTGTCCCCTCCACACACCATCCAGTCACTCTCCTAGTGTCCCCTCCACACGGTCCAGTCACTCTCCTCGTGTCTCCACACACCGTCCAGTCACTCTCCTCATGTCCCTCCTCACACAGTCAAGTCACTTTCGTGTCCCTCCACACACCGTCCAGTCACTCTCCTCGTGTCTCCTCCACACACCGTCCAGTCACTCTCCTCGTGTCTCCTCCACACATCGTCCAGTCACTCCTCGTGTCTCCTCCACACACCATCCAGTCACTCTCCTAGTGTCCCCTCCACACGGTCCAGTCACTCTCCTCGTGTCTCTCTACACACCTTCCAGTCACTCATATCCCTCCACACACCATCCACTCACTCTCCTCGTGTCCCTCCACACCGTCCTGTCACTCCTCGTGTCCCCTCCACACACCGTCCAGTCACTCTCCTCGTGTCCGCTCCACACACCGTCCAGTCACTCTCCTCGTGTCCCTCTACACACCGTCCAGTCACTCTCATATCCCTCCACACACCATCCACTCACTCTCCTCGTGTCCCTCCACACCGTCCAGTCACTCTCCTCGTGTCCCCTCCACACACCGTCCAGTCACTCTCCTCGTGTCCCCTCCACACACCGTCCAGTCACTCCTCGTGACCCTCCACACACCATCCAGTCACTCTCCTTGTGTCCCTCCACACACCGTCCAGTCACTCCTCGTGTCCACACACGGTCCAGTCACTCTCCTCGTATCCCCTCCACACGCCGTCCAGTCACTCTCCCCGTGTCCCTCCACACACCGTCCAGTCACTCTCCTCATGTCCCTCCTCACACAGTCAAGTCACTCTTGTGTCCCTCCACACACCGTCCAGTCACTCTCCTCGTGTCTCCACATATCGTCCAGTCACTCTCCTCGTGTCCCCTACACACACCATCCAGTCACTCTCCTAGTGTCCCCTCCACACGGTCCAGTCACTCTCCTCGTGTCTCCACACACCGTCCAGTCACTCTCCTCATGTCCCTCCTCACACAGTCAAGTCACTCTCGTGTCTCCTCCACACACCGTCCAGTCACTCTCCTCGTGTCTCCTCCACACACCGTCCAGTCACTCTCCTCGTGTCTCCTCCACACACCGTCCAGTCACTCTCCTCGTGTCTCCTCCACACACCGTCCAGTCACTCTCCTCGTGTCTCCTCCACACATCGTCCAGTCACTCCTCGTGTCTCCTCCACACACCATCCAGTCACTCTCCTAGTGTCCCCTCCACACGGTCCAGTCACTCTCCTCGTGTCCGCTCCACACACCGTCCAGTCACTCTCCTCGTGTCCCTCTACACACCTTCCAGTCACTCATATCCCTCCACACACCATCCACTCACTCTCCTCGTGTCCCTCCACACCGTCCTGTCACTCCTCGTGTCCCCTCCACACACCGTCCAGTCACTCTCCTCGTGTCCGCTCCACACACCGTCCAGTCACTCTCCTCGTGTCCCTCTACACACCGTCCAGTCACTCTCATATCCCTCCACACACCATCCACTCACTCTCCTCGTGTCCCTCCACACCGTCCAGTCACTCTCCTCGTGTCCCCTCCACACACCGTCCAGTCACTCTCCTCGTGTCCCCTCCACACACCGTCCAGTCACTCTCCTCGTGTCCCCTCCACACACCGTCCAGTCACTCCTCGTGACCCTCCACACACCATCCAGTCACTCTCCTTGTGTCCCTCCACACACCGTCCAGTCACTCCTCGTGTCCTCCACACACGGTCCAGTCACTCTCCTCGTATCCCCTCCACACGCCGTCCAGTCACTCTCCCCGTGTCCCTCCACACACCGTCCAGTCACTCTCCTCATGTCCCTCCTCACACAGTCAAGTCACTCTTGTGTCCCTCCACACACCGTCCAGTCACTCTCCTCGTGTCTCCACATATCGTCCAGTCACTCTCCTCGTGTCCCCTCCACACACCATCCAGTCACTCTCCTAGTGTCCCCTCCACACGGTCCAGTCAATCTCCTCGTGTCTCCACACACCGTCCAGTCACTCTCCTCATGTCCCTCCTCACACAGTCAAGTCACTCTCGTGTCCCTCCACACACCGTCCAGTCACTCTCCTCGTGTCTCCTCCACACACCGTCCAGTCACTCTCCTCGTGTCTCCACACATCGTCCAGTCACTCCTCGTGTCTCCTCCACACGGTCCAGTCACTCTCCTCGTGTCCGCTCCACACACCGTCCAGTCACTCTCCTCGTGTCCCTCTACACACCTTCCAGTCACTCATATCCCTCCACACACCATCCACTCACTCTCCTCGTGTCCCTCCACACCGTCCTGTCACTCCTCGTGTCCCCTCCACACACCGTCCAGTCACTCTCCTCGTGACCCTCCACACACCATCCAGTCATTCTCCTTGTGTCCCTCCACACACCGTCCAGTCACTCTCCTCGTGTCCTCCACACACCGTCCAGTCACTCTCCTTGTATCCCCTCCACACGGTCCAATCACTCTCGTATCCCCTCCACACGCCGTCCAGTCACTCTCCTCGTGTCCCTCCACACGCCGTCCAGTCACTCTCCTCGTGTCCCTCCACACGCCGTCCAGTCACTCTCCTCGTGTCCCTCCACACGCCGTCCAGTCACTCTCCTCGTGTCTCTTCACTCCGTCCAGTCACTCTCTTCGTGTCCCCTCCACACACCGTCCAGTCACTCTCCTCGTGTCCGCTCCACACCATCCAGTCACTCTCCTCGTGTCCCTGGGTCGCCCTCCCAGGGCTGTGGGGTACTCGGTACCGGGCCGGTGTCAGCGGGATGTGTCACAGCAGCGGTGACCCGGTCCGTGGCCCTGGGCGCCCAAGAAATGGGGGAATGTAGTTAATGGAATGGAATAGTTCGTGACGACACCTGTGGTGTTCGGCAAGTGAGATGTTAAGCCGACGCTGCATGCAGCCCTGCCACTTACTGCATAGGCAATAACAGTATAGGAGACCCAATGTCTAATAATGGGACAACAAAGCATCGCCGGCTGATGGCTCTCTAACAATAGTAAAGGCCACCTGATGGCCCTATAAAAATAGGCTTTGTGACTTTCAGAGTCCCTCCTTCATAAATGAAACAGGATGTGTCTGATGATGTGTCACACACCACATGGCCAGCTAAGGTTGGAAACTGTGAAAATGACATTTCTCAGTGAATGCATTTGTATTGGTTGAAAGCCATGCTAAAGTTCAAAAACGCTACCTGTGAACATAGCTCAAGGTGTGGAGGGGCATTTTTAAAATTTTTTTTTTTTGGGGGGGGGGTATTTATTTTGCCTTACATACAAATCGTTACCTTGGAAAGGATGTTCCTTAACATATTTCCCAGGAAAATCCATTTTGGTTTCGTTTTTGTATGTTTTATTGTGCGCCTGGAGAAGTGGCGTCACACTCTGACAACGTTGTTCACAGCAGTGACCTGTGAGTCATGCTTCCAAGGGTCTTCCCCGTGTTGTTCCCGTGTCATTTGAGCACTGTTCCCATCGATTTCTGACGTTTTTAGGCCCTAAAAGGACCCCCGGGGAGATCACTGCAAAAATGCTCGGGTTTCCCATAGACTTACATTGGGCTCGTTGCTTGGGTCAAGTACCCGGGCATTCCAATTTGCTCAACCCGAGCAACAAGTGCTTTAGTGCTCACACATCACTTCTCACATCCTATCAGTATGTCTTTGGAAGTGGAGCTGCTCATACTCAGTCTCATAAAGAATGAATGGAGCACTCTGAGCTCTATTATTTCCAGACAGTCCCATAGACAATGAAGGCAGTGGAGGATAAGCCCGCGCACCTCTGCTCCATTCATTGTTTATGGGACTATCTGGGAAAGCAGAGCTCTATTATTTCCAGACAGTCCCGTAGATAATGAATGCAGTGGAGGATAAGCCCGTGCACCTCTGCTCCATTCAAGAATGGGATGGATCTAGGACACTTGTGCACCGAGCTCTGGAGACCATATCATGGAGATTATTACCTGATGTTTTCTACTACGTGGACGGGTCAGAAATGTCACACAGTGAACGGCCGCCCTCGCCGGTCTCTTGTCTGAGGACTCGGAGACTAAAAGCTTTTTGGTCCCATCCCATAGATCAGTGCACAGCCTGCTGGTGCTGGTGGTGAAGCTCCCACGGGGCAGCATGGTGACACTGGGACTTCAGCTCTGACCAAGAACAATGAGATTCCTCCTCTCAGACCCATCTCCGAAAATGAAATCAGTGACCACAAGGGAACCTGCTCTTCCTTCTCATGACCTGTCGGTGGGCACTGATAGACGTATTGATGACCTGGCCATCAGGTAATGCTATGGTGGCTCAGTGGTTAGCTTGATTACCTTTTAACGCTTGGGTCCTTAGTTCAATTCTGACTGAGGTCGGAGTAATTCTACCGCTCAGTTGTTCTTTAGAAATTGCACATGGAGCTGCTCTAGTTTTTCCTGATCTTCCCATTGGAGCTGCGAGTCATCAATGATTTTGCCGGTGCTTCTCTTGTGAGCAGCACGGTGGCTCAGTGGAAAGTGCTGGTGATCTGCAGCATGGGAGTCCAGGGTTCAAATCCCACCATGGATGACATCTGCACGGAGCTTGAATGTTCTCCCTGACTGAGCTGCCACCTGTGCTCCAAAGCCAAACAGGTAGATGCCAGTGATGGTGTTACCTGTATTCTGAGGGTTGGAGGAACATTTGCATCTAGGGACATGAGGGGGCTAAAATTTTACTAAGTCCAAAAACTCCTTTTCACAGCTCAGGCACCGCTGAGCCGCATATATACAAGACAATTGCTTGTATCAGGACATTCATCCAATAAGGACTGACACCACTCAGGCTACTTGCCCAATGAAGGGGGCAGACAAGCAGCCCTCCTGGATGCTGCACAGGTAACACCACCACTGTATGTCTTTGGAGCATGGGTGGCAGCTCAGTCAGGGAGAACATACAAGCTCCTTGCAGATGTCATCCATGGTGGGATTTGAACCCTGGACTCCCATGCTGCAGATCACCAGCACTTTCCACTGAGCCACCGTGCTGCTCACAAGAGAACCACCGGCAACATCATTGATGACTTGCAGCTCCAATGGGAAGATCAGGAAAAACTAGAGGAGCTCCATGTGCAATTTGTAAAGAAGACCTGAGAGGAGGAATTACTCCGACCTCCGTCAGAGTAGAACTAAGGACCCAAGCGTTAAAAGGTAATCGAGCTAACCACTGAGCCACCGTTGAATTACCTGCTGGCCAGGTCATCAATAGCCAGAATAGAACTAAGGACCCACTCACCTCAGTGGTTAGCTTGATCACCTTTTAACGTTTGGTTCGATTCTGACTGAGGTCGGAGTAATTCCTCTTCACAGATCTTCTTTAGAAATTTCACATGGAGCTGCTCTAGTTTTTCCTGATCTTCCCATTGGAGCTGCGAGTCATCAATGATGTTGCCGGTGGTTCTCTTGTGAGCAGCACAGTGGCTCAGTGGAAAGTGCTGGTGATCTGCAGCATGGGAGTCCAGGGTTCAAATCCCACCATGGATGACATCTGCAAGGACCCTGTATGTTCTCCTGCTGCCCCCCTTGCTCCAAAGACAGGGGGCAGTGAAGGTGTTACCTGTATTCTGAGGGTTGGAGGAACATTTGCATCTAGGGACATGAGGGGGCCAAAATTTTACTAAGTCCAAAAACTCCTTTTCACAGCTCAGGCACCGCTGAGCCGCATATATACAAGACAACTTCTTGTATCAGGACATTCATCCAATAAGGACTGACACCACTCAGGCTACTTGCCCAATGAAGGGGACAGGCAAGCAGCCCTCCTGGATGCTGCACAGGTAACACCACCACTGTATGTCTATGGAGCATGGGTGGCTCAGTCAGGGAGAACATACAAGCTCCTTGCAGATGTCATCCATGGTGGGATTTGAACCCTGGACTCCAATGCTGCAGATCACCAGCACTTTCCACTGAGCCACCGTGCTGCTCACAAGAGAAGCACCGGCAAAATCATTGATGACTCGCAGCTCCAATGGGAAGATCAGGAAAAACTAGAGGAGCTCCATGTGCAACTTCTAAAGAAGACCTGAGAGGAGGAATTACTCCGACCTCCGTCAGAGTAGAACTAAGGACCCAAGCGTTAAAAGGTAATCGAGCTAACCACTAAGCCACCGTAGAATTACCTGCTGGCCAGGTCATCAATAGCCAGAATAGAACTAAGGACCCAAGCGTTAAAAGGTAAGGGAGCTAACCACCGACCCACCATAGCATTACCTGATGGCCAGGTCATCAATATGTCTATCAGTGCCCACCGACAGGTCATGAGAAGGAAGAGCAGGTTCCTTTGTGGTCACTGATTTCATTTTCAGAGATGGGTCTGAGAGGAGGAATCTCATTGTTCTTGGTCAGAGCTGAAAGTCCCAGTGTCACCATGCTGCCCCATGGGGGCTTCACCACCAGCACCAGCAGGCTGTGCACCGATCTATGAGATGGGAACAAAAGGCTTTTAGTCTCTGAGTCCACAGACAAGAGACCGGCGAGGGCGGCCGTTCACTGTGTGACATTTCTGACCCGTCCACGTACTAGAAAACATCAGCTAATAATCTCCATGACACGGTCTCCAGAGCTCGGTGCACAAGTGTCCTAGACCCATCCCATTCTTGAATGGAGCAGAAGTGCGCAGGCTTATCCTCCACTGCATTCATTGTCTACGGGACTGTCTGGAAATAATGGAGCTCTGCTTTCCCAGATGGTCCCATAAACAATGAATGGAGCAGAGTATGAGCAGCTCCACTTCCAAAGATATACTGATAGGATGTGAGTCCTGACAGGGCAATAATGTCTGTAAAGTGAGACCGTTCTTGTGAAGCAGAATAAATAAGCATATTGACGGTACAGCACCCATCACACACTAGCGTATGGAGGAGCTGCGGAGGGATGCAGACTTCCTCTGTGAAGCTCCGCCCACGGCCGCACCTCCTCCGCTCAGCTCCGCCTCGGTGTACGCAGGGCGCATGCCGACGATCTTTAGCATTGGGTACACAGGCCATGCCGATGAATGCAGATGCCTCCGCATGAGTCGTTTTGACGATGCGGCGACTGCACCAAAATCCAACACGTTGTGTTAAGCGCAGGTCGCACCGTCAAAACGACTCATGCGGAGGAATCTGCATTCATCGGCATGGCCTGTGTACCCAATGCTAAAGATAGGGTATGCAGGCTGCATGCTGATGGAGGCGGAGCTGACCGGAGGAGGTGCGGCCATGGGTGGAGCTGACCGGAGGAGGTGTGGCCGTGGGCGGAGCTTCACAGAGGAAGTCCGCATCCCTCCGCAGCTCCTCCATTCGCTAGTGTGAAACTAGAATAAGTGATACATTTCCTGTAGTAAAATGGTGACATCAGGCTTTTAATCATTAATATGATACAATAATGAAGCCATTTAGATAGAGCAATAAATATACTGGAATACAACTTAGAATAAAACACTTCTGCATATTTACAATTTATTATACTCTGTGCAGTAAGTGGAAAAAAAACAACAGTTTTCAACAAAACCGTCCTGAATAACGTGTGTGCAGTCTACCATAGCAGATAGAAGTCAGCGTGGAGAATGACCGCGCTGCTGTGGAAATCACAGTCCCAGTATATGGATACAAAATTGGTATTTTATACACTAAGCTCACATAACTTCTTCCTCAGGAGATGATATTGTGAATTGGTCACGTGACCTGTGGATCTGCGGCAGCTGTCGGCTCTGATGAGTCCTATGGGCTTTTACAACATGGAAGGCTAGGCGAGTACAAAAGGGTATTTATTTTGAAACGATCATCAGATAAGACCCTATTTGCACTTTTCTCTCCTAGAGTGGTTCCGTGTTTGTGCAGTGTATGAATTTGTTCTGAGGAATAGTATCGCCTCCATCAGATGCTCCTTCATAGATGACCTCACATCTGACCTCATTATTTTAAGGCCAGAGAACAACCTCTCTACAGTAAAGGCCCCGTCACACTAAGCGATATCGCTATAACGTCACTGGTTTTGTGACGTAGCAGCGATATTGCTAGTGATATCGCTATGTGTGATACTTACCTCCGACCGCTCCCCCTCTGGTTATCGCTGATCGCGCAAGAAGGTCCTGAGCTGTTTCTCGTCATCAGCTTCCTGCTGTGGAGACGCGTGGACGCGGGCGGGAGGACGTCAGGATCGCCTCGTCTGACAGGTACGTAGCGACCCCCGACCCCTGCGATGTCGCTGGTGAGGTCTACCAGTGTGGCAGCTCACTAGTGACCACTTAGCGATGCACCAGCAATCCACATCGTTGTCGAGATCGCTGGTGCATCGCTAAGTGTGACAGTACCTTAACTTGTGCTGGTGGTAAAGCAGTAACCACATGGGAACATCTCTAAAAATGTCAGGGTGTAGAGGAATTGCCTCGTGCACAGTCAGTTTTGATGAACGATTGAACTAGTCTACTTCTTTGAGAGCAAGTGAAAAATGTTGCTGAAATATGGTCTGTCACGTACCCGCTTCTCAGCACGTGACTCGGGGTTGCGCCTGCAAGGGTTAATCTATCTCCTCTCACTCAGTCCAGCATTCACCCTCTGTCCTATGCTGCAGTGGGAGCATAAATCACACCCCGACACAGACCACACACCCCGCTCCTACACGCTACTACCACTCACCGAACACACAGGCGATGAGTCCCGGAAATACTACTACTACTGTCCGCCAATCTCCAGGAGCGCACACTCTAAGGCTGTGGATTCTTTAGAGCAACAAGGTTCAGACTTACTAAAGTTTTAGGCTTTAATAGAAAAGGTACAGAGCTTACAATAAAAAGGATATAAGAATATGGGAATAAAAAGTGACATACAAATATGCAAACACAGTGATAAAATAAAAGGGAGAAAACTTACAGAAATATTTAAACTTTGCAGTCTGGCATTCTGCTCCCGGAGTGGGGGATGAATATGGAATGGAACACACCAGCTTGGCTGCCCCTCAGTCTGTGCACATCTTTCTTTGTGTAAAAGCCTAATTTATAGATTTAACCTGGAGATCAGATTTCTAGACCAGCCTCTCAGGTTAATATTCTAATTCCTGGTTTGTGACTGGACTATGGCTACTTAGCCAATGAATACATTACTTTTCACTGAACGCTGTTTGTATAACTTTTCTTTCTCATAGTAAATAGTGTCAGGCTGCAATTTGGCATCTCCCCATCAAAGACACTAGGAAGTGTAAAATGTTTCCAATTCTGTGTTTTCTCAGGAAGGCCCCCTGGGGGTCGGGGACCAGGAACATGTCTACTCAGGATAACATAGGTTGTGACCTTTGTGAAGAGCTGCAGCCTGGAAACATATGCTATCACCATTATGAGACCTGCAGCCTAGAACAGATGTTAATTACTGCTGTCATACAACGCTTTGCCTGCTCCATGTCGTCCAAATACTTGTCGAAGTCAAACTCCTCATCTGATGAGGATGAAGAAACGGCAGCACTGGCAGGACCAGAGTCCTCCTGCTCTTGGCCGTCCTGTAGGCCACTCATCCTAACTGCTACCTCAGTCAGAGCTTCTTTTCCTTTAGTAAGCTGTTGATCATCCAGTAGTATACGATGACTCGGGTCCACATAAACAGCTGCCAGAAGAAGTTTATTTTCTAATAGCAATGTCTCTCTCCGCTTCATTGAAGCAGTAATGCCATCTGCGATTAAACTTCCTCTTTGGGACAGACAAAATAGCAAGTTCTTCACTCCTTTATAAAAATGCCAGGAGTTAAATCCTCAGCTTGTAACTTTTTAGTCACTGTAAATGGGTGATGAAGCAATTCCTTCAATTCAGCCACCTGTGTCCATTGTGTTACCGGAGGCTCGGCCATATCTACAAGGAAGGGTTTCAGCTCAAGCAATCGCTCAATCATTAAATAGGTGCTGCCCCACTGAGTGGCTTCATCCACAATTGCCCCTTTTCCAGCACGTCTCTTCAGGATGGAATCAATCTTCGAGGTCCTGGCAGCAATAGCCAATTTCCTCACTTTGCTAATCAGAGTTCCAGCATGTCCCTCTTGCAGACTATCTCTTATTGCAGAAGGAGGACAGCAAAATTAATAAAGGGGATGGGGGAACTACAATACCCAGAGAGATTAGCAAAATTAGGATTATTTAGTCTAGAAAAAAGACAACTGAGGAGCGATCTAATAACCATGTATAAGTATATAAGGGGACAATACAAATATCTCTCCGAGGATCTGTTTATACCAAGGAACGTTACGGTCACAAGGGGGCATTCTCTGCGTCTGGAGGAGAGAAGATTTTCCCACCAACATAGAAGAGGATTCTTTACTGTTAGGGCAGTATTCATCCCGGAGTGGGGGATGAATATGGAATGGAACACACCAGCTTGGCTGCCCCTCAGTCTGTGCACATCTTTCTTTGTGTAAAAGCCTAATTTATAGATTTAACCTGGAGATCAGATTTCTAGACCAGCCTCTCAGGTTAATATTCTAATTCCTGGTTTGTGACTGGACTATGGCTACTTAGCCAATGAATACATTACTTTTCACTGAACGCTGTTTGTATAACTTTTCTTTCTCATAGTAAATAGTGTCAGGCTGCAATTTGGCATCTCCCCATCAAAGACACTAGGAAGTGTAAAATGTTTCCAATTCTGTGTTTTCTCAGGAAGGCCCCCTGGGGGTCGGGGACCAGGAACATGTCTACTCAGGATAACATAGGTTGTGACCTTTGTGAAGAGCTGCAGCCTGGAAACATATGCTATCACCATTATGAGACCTGCAGCCTAGAACAGATGTTAATTACTGCTGTCATACAACGCTTTGCCTGCTCCATGTCGTCCAAATACTTGTCGAAGTCAAACTCCTCATCTGATGAGGATGAAGAAACGGCAGCACTGGCAGGACCAGAGTCCTCCTGCTCTTGGCCGTCCTGTAGGCCACTCATCCTAACTGCTACCTCAGTCAGAGCTTCTTTTCCTTTAGTAAGCTGTTGATCATCCAGTAGTATACGATGACTCGGGTCCACATAAACAGCTGCCAGAAGAAGTTTATTTTCTAATAGCAATGTCTCTCTCCGCTTCATTGAAGCAGTAATGCCATCTGCGATTAAACTTCCTCTTTGGGACAGACAAAATAGCAAGTTCTTCACTCCTTTATAAAAATGCCAGGAGTTAAATCCTCAGCTTGTAACTTTTTAGTCACTGTAAATGGGTGATGAAGCAATTCCTTCAATTCAGCCACCTGTGTCCATTGTGTTACCGGAGGCTCGGCCATATCTACAAGGAAGGGTTTCAGCTCAAGCAATCGCTCAATCATTAAATAGGTGCTGCCCCACTGAGTGGCTTCATCCACAATTGCCCCTTTTCCAGCACGTCTCTTCAGGATGGAATCAATCTTCGAGGTCCTGGCAGCAATAGCCAATTTCCTCACTTTGCTAATCAGAGTTCCAGCATGTCCCTCTTGCAGACTATCTCTTATTGCAGAAGGAGGACAGCAAAATTAATAAAGGGGATGGGGGAACTACAATACCCAGAGAGATTAGCAAAATTAGGATTATTTAGTCTAGAAAAAAGACAACTGAGGAGCGATCTAATAACCATGTATAAGTATATAAGGGGACAATACAAATATCTCTCCGAGGATCTGTTTATACCAAGGAACGTTACGGTCACAAGGGGGCATTCTCTGCGTCTGGAGGAGAGAAGGTTTTCCCACCAACATAGAAGAGGATTCTTTACTGTTAGGGCAGTGAGAATCTGGAATTCCCTGCCTGAGGAGGTGGTGATGGTGAACTCAGAAGAGAGAAGAGGGGATCAAGAGAGGCCTGGATGTCTTCCTGGAGTGTAACAATATTGTATCTTACTGTTATTGTTAGGTTCTTTAGAAGGACGTCGATCTGGGGATTTATTCTGACAGAGTTTTATAGGCTGAACTGGATGGACACATGGCTTTTTTCGGCCTAACTAACTACAGCATGTTACTGTTACTATGAATAGGAAAGAGGTGTGAAGCAGCTTCAACAAGATCATCTCCATCAGTCGTGTTCATGCCCAGCGGTGCCCAGAGAAGCAAAGAGAAACTGGTATAAATGTATGTGGGAGAAAGAGGGACGAAGCGGCCCCGAGAGACGACAGTCAGGTCCTCTGCAGCCGCACTGTGCTCTGTAACATGGATGGCTGATAGATGATGGAGATGGGTGATGGAAGCATTATGGATAGATAGGATTGAAGCAGAGATTATAGAAGAAAGCTACCGAACTTTTGATATCACAATAATTACATGATTACATGGGTATTCCTTCCCAGTTTACAATCTTTGCCACATTTATGTCAAGTAATCCAGTCCTGAAAACGCATATGTATGATGCCATATACAAAGCGCTGTGCCCTGCGGCCACCTGTCACGATATGTAGCGACCCTACAGGGGGTAGCTCCGCAGACTGCATGACATACACACAAAGGGATGGAAATGGGGAGAGGAAGGCCCTACTGATAGGGATATGAGGGATGGACTCAAACCTGAGACTGACCCTGCACTCCCCTAACACCCTAAGTGGGTCCTTCCCCCCACCGCCGTCAGGAACCTCGCCCATCGCTGTCACCTAGCACTGCCCTGGATAATGCTGTGGCCAGCAAGGGTGCTAGCTTCATCACTGCAGATGGAACGACACAGAGAACAGTGACAAACACGAGACAGATGAGGACAAAAAAAAGACACCAAACTTAGCTTAATAGCCTTCTCTGCTGCAAAGCACCGCACTGCAGAAGAAAGGCACCCAGACCACAAAACCAGCTGAGACACCACAGCAGCCAGAGAGCTCCTTCCTCCAGGCTTGGTCACTATAGAATGCTCTATCACCGACAGCCAGCTGATGCATCAGGTGACTATGGAAAGGATGGTGGAGCGGTCACCACTTACATCAGCTGACCTAGACACTCTGCAGTTGCAGCAGGGTTCCAGCAGGGGAAAATGACATCAACCCCCACTGGTCCTGAAAAGGAAAAAAGCTCCATTTAAATGAAAGTGGAACCCGAGCTGCCACAAATCCAAAAATGGATGGTGACACCGCCTTATCCTGGCACTGTGTCAGTGGACGGTTCACCACCGGGTCCGGCCGGTCCCATATCTTTATTCTCCAGTGCAGGTTTGTATGTGAGCTGCGGTTATATACTACATATTGTTATAGTAGATAATTTTCTGGACTGCAGGAGAGTTTAGATCTCGACCTCATATAAATATCATACCTCAAAAAAAAAATTGTCTACATTTAGATTGTTGATAATTGTTATCATTGTGCAAAGAGGAGACGATCACATCAGCTGCATGACCGGCTCCAGGATGAGCATAAACTACAGAGAAGAAAAATCAGAAGATCCACCATGCTCAACCAGTATGGGGTGGTACAAACAACGAGCCGCAATGTAGCTTCATTCTTCACTTAAGGTTATTGTCACTAATGGATGAACATCCAGCCAGAGAGAGGAGAACCCGAAATGTCAGTGTCACTATCATATATCCCAAGAATCAGTGTGTAATTATTCTGTTCCATAATTGTCAGCATCATTACTCCCTATTGAAGGTATCAGTGTCATTACCCTGTACCCAAAGTGTCAGTGTCATTATGCTGTAACCCAAGTGTCAGTGTCATTATGTACTGTTTGGAGGAGGGAGAATGAAGCATACACTGAAAGGAACACCCTGCCTTCAGTGAAGCATGGCAGGGGGCTTGAGGATGTCTACAGTGAAGCATAGTGGGAGCTTATTGATTCCTACAGTGATGCATGGTGGTGGCTTGGTGATGCTTATAGTGTAGCACAGTGGCAGTTGCTGGGTAATACAGTGGCTGTTACCAGCTAGTACAGTGGCTCAGCGGTTAGCAATGGAGTGATTGGTTCAACTCTGACCAACAATAATGAGATTCCACCTCTCAGGAACACTTCAGAAATTAAAATCAATTAACTGATTGGATGCCTTGGGCACCTAACTTTCTCTTTCATGATCTTGCCATTGCTGCTGGTAGTCATATTGATAACCTACCTATAAATAATCTCCTGGGCAGCATGGTGGCTCAGTGGTTAGTAGTGTTGTTGAAGTCATGGGTTCAGCTTGGACAGAGCACGCTGAGATTCCACCTCTCAGGCACACTAATAATTGAAGTGAGCGGCTGCAATGGGAACTAGTTTCTCTCCTCACACCCTTCTCATAGGTGTTGGAAGTCATTTTCATGACTTAGCCAGTGAGCAGCTCTTGGACAGCACGGTGGCTGGGTGGTTATGTTGGCAGTGGATTCATCTGTGTACAGTCCAGCTGTTCAACAGTGTAGATATATTTATTCATGGACACAGATAAGGCAGCTTACAACTGGTATTTCTTACAGCTCGGGATCTTAGCATCTCATCTGCTGCCAGCTTGTAAAGCGAGAGCAGAATGTGCTCCAGCTACACACAGTGTGAACAGTGAGCGGGACGTCCTGGGGTCTTATTTTTTTTTTTTAGACACTGTATTATTGACAGATACTATTTCCTTGCTCTGCCTCCTTTAGTGTTCTTAATGTTTTATTTATAGTAATCCAGTGGTACTGCTATATTACCACCCAGAAGCAATGGTATTGCCACACTGTTATATGTGTTACCATTTCCTGTAAATATGTTGTGTTCCATTGTATAATGCTATGTTTTAGATAGGGAAAGTGTAGTGCACCCTTTGGACACTTCAGGGGGTCACTTTAGTATATAGAGCTTTTAGTAGGATAGGGTTAAGTGTAGGAGGGGCTGCCAGGAGGTAAGGCTAGGTTAGAAGGAAGTTAGTTCAGATGGGGCCAGGGTACCCAAAGTGTCCGCATGGGCTACAGGCCCAGGAAGACTCAGAAGCCAGGCAACGTTAAAGGGAATCTGTCACCCTTTTTTTTGGCCTTGCTGCCAGCATAGACATCGGGGGCTTATCTTCAGCATTCTGTTATGCATTCTGTAATGCTGTAGATAAGCCCCCGATGTAACCTGAAAGAGAAGAAAAACACGTTATGATATACTCACCGAGGTGGGTGGTCCGGTCCGATGGGTGTCGCCGTCCCGTCTGGCGCCTCCCTTCTTCATGCGATGACATCCTCTTCTCACGTCCTGTAATGGCTCCGGCGCAGGCGCACTGCTCTGCCCTATTGAGGGCAGAGCAGAGTCCTGCAGTGCGCAAGCGTCGGGAGAGGTCTGGTGCCTGCGCACTGCAGAATTCTGCTCTGCCCGTTAAGGGCAGAGCAATGCGCCTGTGCCAAAGCCATTTCTGGACGGGAGAAGAGGACGTCATCGCATGAAGAAGGAAGGCGTCAGACCGGACCGCCCACCCCAGTGAGTATAATCTAATTAGATTTTCTTATCTTTCAGGTTATATCGGGGGCTTGTCTACAGCATTCTGTAATGCTGTAGATAAGCCCCCCGATGTCTATGCCAGCAGCTAATAGGGCAAAAAAATGGTGACAGATTCCCTTTAAGTAGCAGAAGTCCAAGTTATCCACGGCTATTGGAAACCAGCACAGTGAGCCAGAACAGTAGAGAAGATGTGGTGACTGGTAGCCTGGGCGGATGCTCTGAGGGCTGGAGTCGGACGGAATGAGGAACAGAAGGATACTGTAGCTTCACAGGGAGCAGTACAGATGGCTTGGATGCTTTTCCAGAGGCAACCAAACCAGGTGGTGGATGATTTTGAGTCTGGGGCTAAACAGACAGAAGGAATTGTCATCATGGCAAGGTTAGGCCAGGAAGAAGCTGGGAAGCAGTCTACGGTCTGGGTATGTGCCGTATAGAAGTGTCAGCAAAGTAAGGAAAGCTGAGGAAGCAAGTAAAGACGAATGTGTTATCAATGATGTGCCAACTGTGGATATATTGTGTGAAGTTATCAGTAAAGAAACCGTTCAAGTTACTATGGAGTGTGTCTCGGTTACTGGGAGTCGCCTCGGAGAGGGACCATCGTCGCTTGGGAAGTGGCCAGGGGGACCCGAACCTGGAGACGCATGTACGCCGAACAGTGGATTGAACTTTTCTGTGAGGGAAGGCCTGGACACTGATGCTTTAGTGTCTCTGGCCATGTATAGTCCTGGCCGAACCTTACAGCACTATTGTTGGAGACAGAAACTCCTGCCCCAATAAACAGTAGCACATAGTAGCTGTAATATATGCAGTAATAAACATTATTCCGACAGGTTAGCATTGTAGGTATCCACTGCTCGGGTTATTGGTTCAGTCTAACCAAGGACAATCATTCTCCACCAGGTACGGACTGGGGCTGAGATTCAGTCCTGGCATCTGAAATCCCACATGAACCAGATAATAATAATAATAATAATAATCTTTATTTATATAGCGCCAACATATTCCGCAGCGCTTTACAGTTTAACAGTTTCAAAACACAAGTCATAAGTAACAACGCTAACAATACAATAATTAAAGCAAAATAAGACGAAATAAGACGACCCTGCTCGTGAGAGCGTACAATCTACAATGAGGTGAGGGAGATACAGAGTACAGGTGTGTATTTACAATGGTGTATTTACAATGAAGGTCCAGCCATCTTGCAGGAGTGAAGGATGGATGGAGATAGTGAATGGGCTACGCACGCACACTTACACAGAGAATGACTTTGATTAGTGAATGTGATAGGCCGCTCTGAACAGGTGTGTTTTGAGGGAGCGCCTAAAACTATGCAAATTGTGGATAGTCCTGATTTCTTGGGGTAGAGCATTCCAGAGGATAGGAGCAGCACGGGAGAAGTCTTGGAGTTGGGAGTGGGAGGTACGGATTAGGGCAGAGGTTAGTCGAAAGTCGTTTGCAGAGCGCAGCGATCGGCTAGGCCGATAGACAGAAATGAGAGAAGAGATGTAAGGGGGTGCCGCACTGTGGAGAGCTTTGTGGGTGAGAACAAGTACTTTGAATTGGATCCTATAATGAATGGGCAGCCAATGTAAGGACAGGCGAAGAGCGGACGCGTCCGAGTACCGATTACCCAGATGGACGATCCTGGCTGCTGCATGGAGATATCACTAATGTTACCCTGGATGGAGGAAAGCAAGATTTACTACAAGACCAATATTTCTAATGATATCAGGGCTGTTGGAGTGACGGAGTCAGCGACTTTGTGCTCCATCACAATTCTTAGCAGTAGGAGTGTCCTGAGAACATCGATTCTGTTAACAACATAGCAGACAAGGCGGCCCATGACCAGACAGGCCCTTCTGGTATTTTCCAGAATTGCCAGATGGCCAGTCCGGCCCTGCCGTCCAGTTACTCTCCTCGTGTCCCTCCATACACCGTCCAGTTACTCTCCTCGTGTCCCTCCACACACCGTCCAGTTACTCTCCTTGTGTCCCTCCACACACCGTCCAGTTACTCTCCTCGTGTCCCTCCACACACCGTCCAGTTACTCTCCTCGTGTCCCTCCACACACTGTCCAGTTACTCTCCTCGTGTCCCTACACACACCGTCCAGTTACTCTTCTCGTGTCCCTCCACACACCGTCCAGTTACTCTCCTCGTGTCCTTCCACACCCCGTCCAGTTACTCTCCTCGTGTCCCTCCACTCACCGTCCTTTTACTCTCCTCGTGTCCCTCCACACAGTCCAGTTACTCTCCTCGTGTCCCTCCACACACCGTCCAGTTACTCTCCTCGTGTCCCTCCACACACCGTCCAGTTACTCTCCTCGTGTCCCTCCACACACCGTCCAGTTACTCTCCTCGTGTCCCTCCACACACCGTCCAGTTACTCTCCTCGTGTCACTCTACACAGTCCAGTTACTCTCCTCGTGTCCCTCCACACACCGTCCAGTTACTCTCCTCGTGTCCCTCCACACACCGTCCAGTTACTCTCCTCGTGTCCCTCCACACACCGTCCAGTTACTCTCCTCGTGTCCCTCCACACAGTCCAGTTACTCTCCTCGTGTCCCTCCACACACCGTCTAGTTACTCTCCTCGTGTCCCTCCACACACCGTCCAGTTACTCTCCTCGTGTCCCTCTACACAGTCCAGTTACTCTCCTCGTGTCCCTCCACACACCGTCCAGTTACTCTCCTCGTGTCCCTCCACACACCGTCCAGTTACTCTCCTCGTGTCCCTCCACACAGTCCAGTTACTCTCCTCATGTCCCTCCACACACTGTCCAGTTACTCTCTTTGTGTCCCTCTACATACCGTCCAGTTACTCTCCTCGTGTCCCTCCACACACCGTCCAGTTACTCTCTTTGTGTCCCTCTACATACCGTCCAGTTACTATCCTTGTGTCCCTCCACACACCGTCCAGTTACTCTCCTCGTGTCCCTCCACACAGTCCAGTTACTCTCCTCGTGTCCCTCCACACACCGTCTAGTTACTCTCCTCGTGTCCCTCCACACACCGTCCAGTTACTCTCCTCGTGTCCCTCTACACAGTCCAGTTACTCTCCTCGTGTCCCTCCACACACCGTCCAGTTACTCTCCTCGTGTCCCTCCACACACCGTCCAGTTACTCTCCTCGTGTCCCTCCACACAGTCCAGTTACTCTCCTCGTGTCCCTCCACACACCGTCCAGTTACTCTCCTCGTGTCCCTCCACACAGTCCAGTTACTCTCCTCGTGTCCCTCCACACACCGTCCAGTTACTCTCCTCGTGTCCCTCCACACACTGTCCAGTTACTCTCTTTGTGTCCCTCTACATACCGTCCAGTTACTATCCTTGTGTCCTGTCTGCACTTTACCAGGATTTTATTTCTCTCAAGCTCACAATTCTGTGCATTTGTCATTCTATTGAGTCTATCCTGCAGGGTGTTGTTTTGGATGCAAAATATCAGAGTCAACTTATTAATATGCTAAAGTTTCAGCCCAAAAGGGTGTCTGATGATATACCCTGGGACGTCCAAATACAAAGTGAGTGCAGCTCTAGAGGATAATACAGGACAAAACTTTTTTAATTAAAGAAAACCCCACAATGGTGACAGAAATAACTTGAATCTGACAAAAGTAATAATAAATCAAAAATCTATGAAAATGAACAAATGAAAGTCAGACATTGCTTTCCAGCCATATAAAGAATAACACTCATGAAATCGGCCTGGACAGAAATGATGGTGTCCCTGAAAATAATGTGACAATGGGACATGTTAGATGGCGGTGTGTCCACTAATCATCATCACAGGGGTCTACAGTCCTGGAGTCAGTGAGCGGCCGGTATAGAGGGGGCTACAGATCCTCACTGTGCTGTGTATCACACTCAGCATGGACCAGAGGGAGCGAAGAAAAGAGTTGTCTCAGGAGATTAGAAAGAAAATTATAGACAAACATGTTACAGGTGAAAGTTATAAGACCATTGTGGTTTGCAGGTACGCAGGATGCAGTGACGAGTCGCGAGACAATTTGGTGCTTTCTATAATAATGTTTATAAGACTAGAGGGAACTTTCCTCAGTCCCGGCCTGATCACCGAAAGGGGTAACACGGGTTGCCCTCACAGGGGCTCTAAACAAGCAAACACAAACGGGTAGAACACGACTACTTCCGGCACTAGCCGGTCACTATAGGGCCGCAGTATGGCCGACTACGGGTCCTTAATTATATAGTCAACTTAGCCGTCCAGACGTCCCTCGTCGTTCGGGATGGTGGTCTTTCGGCGTAGTAGTTGCTGGGCCCAGTTGCTGAGGCGCTGATGAAGTCTTCGAGTGCTCCGACGCGCTGATGACACTGGAGCCTCACAGGCCCCGCGGAGTCCTTGGACAGATGGGCCGCAGCCCCCGGGCTGGGGCAAGCGGCAGCGATGTGTGGTGGCGAATGACAGGCCACCTGCGCAGCTAACAGCTGCGACGGGGAGTCCGCGGTCAGCAGAGGCCCGGCCCATGCTGCGGACCGGGACAGTGGTGGCCACTTATGGCACTGTACTTGCCGTGCCACTGGTGAGAGCAGGGTGGCTGCAGGTGGCGGAGAACAGGCCGCAGCCGCGGGCTGGAGCGAGACGGCGGCGGCTGCGGGTAGGCCGCAATCACGGGCTGAGGGGAGGCGGCAGCGGCCGCGGGTTGAACTGGGGCCGCAGTGGCCGCGGGCTGGAGCGGGGCAGCAAGTCTCTGATGATCGCCTTGGCACCGTCCTTCTGGAGTCCTCGGTGAGCATCTTCCCTGGCACTGGTAAGTCGTTCTAGCTTTCAGTCGCTCCCACGGTCTCCTGCTGCCTCTGTCCCTGTCTGCTCACTCATCGTCCCGGGAATTCCTCGCTTCCTGTATACTGGTCCCTCCCCTAGTCCATCTGTCTGTCACAACAGTCTGTCCCCGAATTCTGTCCCCCGGGGACAGTTTCCCCCGGAACCGAGATGACGGCTCCCTTGGTTCCGGCCCGGACACCTGACGGGGGCCATTCCTCCCACACTATCTCAAAGCAGCTCGATGTTCCTGTGACTAAAGTACATATCATTCAGAAATGTAAGCTCCATGGGACCGTAGCCAACCTCCCTGGACGTGGCCGCA
Organism: Dendrobates tinctorius; assembly: GCF_039654945.1. NCBI lineage: Eukaryota > Metazoa > Chordata > Amphibia > Anura > Dendrobatidae > Dendrobates > Dendrobates tinctorius. The sequence continues at coordinate 1,475,108 of NW_027362112.1, forward strand.
GGAAGAAAACTGATGACAAATCAAAGAGACGGATAATACGAATGGTAACAAAAGAGCCCAGAAAAACATCTAAACAGATTAAAGGTGAACTTCAAGCTAAAGGAACATTAGTTTCAGATCGCACCATCCGTCGTTTTATGAGCCAAAGTGGACTTCACAGGAGACGACCAAGGAGGACACCATTGCTGAAAAAAAAATCATAAAAAAGCCAGACTGGAATTTGCCAAACTACATGTTGACAAGCCACAAAGCTTCTGAGAGAATGTCCTATGTACAGATGAGACAAAAATGGAACTTTTTGGCAAGGCACATCAGCTCTATGTTCGCAGACGGAAAAATGAAGCATATCAAGAAAAGAACACTGTCCCTATTGTGAAACATGGAGGAGGCTCTGTTATATTCTGGGGCTGCTTTGCTGCATCAGGCACAGGGTGTCTAGAATCTGTGCAGGGTACAAAGAACTCTCAAGACTGTCAAGGGATTCTAGAGAGAAATGTTCTGCCCAGTGTCAGAAAGCTTGGTCTCACAGGTCATGGGTCTTGCAACAGGATAATGACCCAAACCACACAGCTAAAAACACCCAAGAATGGCTAAGTGGAAAACATTGGGCTATTCTGAAGTGGCCTTCTATGAGCCCTGACCTGAATCCTATTGAGCATCATTGGAAAGAGCTTATAACATGCCGTCTGGAAAAGGCAACATTCAAACACGAGACACCTTGAGCAGTTTCCTCTTGAGGAGTGGCCAAAATACCTGTGAGAGGTGCAGAAGTCTCATTGACAGCTACATGAATCGGTTGATTGCAGTGATTGCCTCAAAAGGTTGTGCAACAAAATATTAATTCAAGGGAACCATCATTTCTGTCCAGGCCGATTTCCCGAGTTTTACTTTTTGTAAAAAATTCTGTGGAAGCATGGCTGAAAAGCAATGTAACTTTCATTTGTTAATTTTCATAGATTTTCTTTTATGTATTATTATTTTTGTCAGATTCAAGTTATTACTGTCATCATTGTGAGTTTTTCTGTCATTAAAAGAGGGGTGCCAACAATTTTGACCACATTTGTACACAGTGACTGCACCAGCAGAATAGTGAGTGCAGCTCTGGAGTATAATACAGGATGTAACTCAGGATCAGTAATGTAATGTACATACACAGTGACAGCACCAGCAGAATAGTGAGTGCAGCTCTGGGGTATAATACAGGATGTAACTCAGGATCAGTAATGTAATGTATGTACACAGTGACTGCACCAGCAGAATAGTGAGTGCAGCTCTGGAGTATAATACAGGAGGTAACTCAGGATCAGTAATGTAATGTATGTACTCAGTGACTGCACGAGCAGAATAGTGAGTGCAGCTCTGGGGTATAATACAGGAGGTAACTCAGGATCAGTAATGTAATGTATGTACACAGTGACTGCATCAGCAGAATAGTGAGTGCAGCTCTGGAGGATAATACAGGATGTAACTCAGGATCAGTAATGTAATGTATGTTGTTGTGAATTAATTTTCTGGTCTACCAGTTGTGAGTTCTCCTTCCAGGCTCCCTCTGGTGGTAACAGGATGTAGTGAGGCTGATTTAATCAGTGGAGATCTGCCACCTGATAAGGAGGATGACGATTGGACCTCAGTAATCTCAGACTGGATTTAAGACAGCCGACGCCCTATTCTGGTGCTGGTGATTCCTTCTGGCTTGTCAGGTCTTGGTTCTCAGCTCTGTTCCAGTCAGCTCAAGATAAGCTTTTCTGCTAATGTTCACACTTGATTTTGTTGGTCTATTCAGTTTTTTGTGTGGTCAGCCAGCCCCGGCTGTGCTGAATTTCCACTCTTATTTATCTGTATTTGCCAATTGGCTTTTTGTCCCTTATTAGATTGGCCTCTTTTTGCTCTGTCTCAGAATATTTCAGAGTGCTGACAGAGTGGGAGATGTCTAGTGACTTCAGGGTTAATTTTGTTATCAGATGTGTTGGACATTATTTTTGTAGGGTTTTTGGCAGATTGCAGACAGTGTCTTTCCTTTCCTATCCTTTCCAGTTAGTTTGGGCCCATCGTTTGCTCAGGCTATTTTCCTGCCTGTGTTTGTGTTTTCATCTTGTTTCACCGTCCATACATGTTGGGGGCTGTCTTTCCTTTGGGGTCTGCTCTGGGGCAGTTAGTTTTCCCCTTTTCTTGCTTTAGGCTTATTTAGTCCTCCGGCTGTGACGAAGCGTCTAGGTTCATCGTAGGAACGCTCCACGGCAGCTGCTAGTTGTGTGGTTAGGATCAGGGATCTGCAATCTGCATAGTTACCAATCTCTCTGGTTTTCTGTGACTTAGCTTGTTTTGTTTTTTCCTCCTCGGTCACCCATTCATAACAGTATGTACACAGTGACTGCACCAGCAGAATAGTGAGTGCAGCTCTGGGGTATAATACAGGATGTAACTCAGGATCAGTAACGTAATGATTGTACACAGTGACTGCACCAGCAGAATAGTGAGTGCAGCTCTGGAGTATAATACAGGATGTAACTCAGGCTCAGTAATGTAATGTATGTACACAGTGACTGCACCAGCAGAATAGTGAGTGCAGCTCTGGAGTATAATACAGGATGTAACTCAGGCTCAGTAATGCATGTACACAGTGACTGCACCAGCAGAATAGTGAGTGCAGCTCTCGGGTATAATACAGGATGTAATTCAGGATCAGTAATGTAATGTATGTACATAGTGACTGCACCAGCAGAATAGTAGTTTAGCTTAGGCTATGGTACAGATCTGGAGCTGTCCAAACGGTGGGTTTACAGCAAAAACCTCTGCTTCAGTGATTAAGAGAATGTTGGGGTATGCTACAGTGCTGGGGTATATCCATTTGTTGTGATGTCACTGGGGCAAGTCGGGGTTTATCCATTCGCTGTGATGTCACTGGCGCAGGTCGGGGTATATCCATTTGTTGTGACGTCCCTGGGGCAGGTCGGGGTATATCCATTCGTTGTGATGTCACTGGGGAAGGTCGGGGTATATCCATTCGTTGTGACGTCACTGGGGCAGGTCGGGGTATAGCCATTCGTTGTGACGTCACTGGGGCAGGTCGGGGTATAGCCATTCGTTGTGACGTCACTGGGGCAGGTCGGGGTATAGCCATTCGTTGTGACGTCACTGGGGCAGGTCGGGGTATATCCATTCGTTGTGATGTCACTGGGGCAGGTCGGGGTATATCCATTCGTTGTGATGTCACTGGGGCAGGTCGGGGTATATCCATTTGTTGTGACGTCCCTGGGGCAGGTCGGGGTATATCCATTTGTTGTGACATCCCTGGGGCAGGTCGGGGTATATCCATTCGTTGTGATGTCACTGGGGAAGGTCAGGGTATATCCATTCGTTGTGATGTCACTGGGGCAGGTCGGGGTATATCCATTCGCTGTGACGTCACTGGGGCAGGTCGGGGTATAGCCATTCGTTGTGACGTCACTGGGGCAGGTCGGGGTATATCCATTCGTTGTGATGTCACTGGGGCAGGTCGAGGTATATCCATTCGTTGTGATGTCACTGGGGCAGGTCGGGGTATATCCATTCGTTGTGACGTCCCTGGGGCAGGTCGGGGTATATCCATTCGTTGTGACGTCCCTGGGGCAGGTCGGGGTATATCCATTCGTTGTGATGTCACTGGGGCAGGTCGGGGTATATCCATTCGTTGTGACGTCACTGGGGCAGGTCGGGGTATATCCATTTGTTGTGACGTCCCTGGGGCAGGTCGGGGTATATCCATTCGTTGTGATGTCACTGGGGAAGGTCGGGGTATATCCATTCGTTGTGACGTCACTGGGGCAGGTCGGGGTATAGCCATTCGTTGTGACGTCACTGGGGCAGGTCGGGGTATATCCATTCGTTGTGATGTCACTGGGGCAGGTCGGGGTATAGCCATTCGTTGTGACGTCACTGGGGCAGGTCGGGGTATATCCATTCGTTGTGACGTCACTGGGGCAGGTCGGGGTATATCCATTCGTTGTGATGTCACTGGGGCAGGTCGGGGTATATCCATTTGTTGTGACGTCCCTGGGGCAGGTCGGGGTATAGCCATTCGTTGTGATGTCACTGGGGCAAGTCGGGGTATATCCATTTGTTGTGATGTCACTGGGGCAGGTCGGGGTATATCCATTCGTTGTGACGTCCCTGGGGCAGGTTGGGGTATATCCATTCGTTGTGATGTCACTGGGGCAGGTCGGGGTATATCCATTCGTTGTGACGTCACTGGGGCAGGTCGGGGTATAGCCATTCGTTGTGATGTCACTGGGGCAGGTTGGGGTATATCCATTGATGTGATGTCACTGGGGCAGGTCGGGGTATATCCATTCGTTGTGATGTCACTGGGGCAGGTCGGGGTATATCCATTCGTTGTGATGTCACTGGGGCAGGTCGGGGTATATCCATTCGCTGTGACGTCACTGGGGCAGGTCGGGGTATAGCCATTCGTTGTGATGTCACTGGGGCAGGTCGGGGTATATCCATTCGTTGTGATGTCACTGGGGCAGGTTGGGGTATATCCATTTGTTGTGACGTCCCTGGGGCAGGTCGGGGTATATCCATTTGTTGTGACGTCCCTGGGGCAGGTCGGGGTATATCCATTCGTTGTAATGTCACTGGGGCAGGTCGGGGTATATCCATTCGTTGTGACGTCACTGGGGCAGGTCGGGGTATATCCATTTGTTGTGACGTCCCTGGGGCAGGTCGGGGTATATCCATTCGTTGTGATGTCACTGGGGCAGGTCGGGGTATATCCATTCGTTGTGACGTCACTGGGGCAGGTCGGGGTATAGCCATTCGTTGTGATGTCACTGGGGCAGGTCGGGGTATATCCATTCGTTGTGATGTCACTGGGGCAGGTCGGGGTATATCCATTCGTTGTGACGTCACTGGGGCAGGTCGGGGTATATCCATTCGTTGTGATGTCACTGGAGCAGGTCGGGGTATATCCATTCGTTGTGACGTCCCTGGGGCAGGTCGGGGTATATCCATTCGTTGTGACGTCACTGGGGCAGGTCGGGGTATATCCATTCGTTGTGATGTCACTGGGGCAGGTCGGGGTATATCCATTCGTTGTGATGTCACTGGGGCAGGTCGGGGTATATCCATTTGTTGTGACGTCCCTGGGGCAGGTCGGGGTATATCCATTCGTTGTGATGTCACTGGGGCAGGTCGGGGTATATCCATTGCTGTGACGTCACTGGGGCAGGTCGGGGTATATCCTTTCGTTGTGACGTCACTGGGGCAGGTCGGGGTATATCCATTCGTCGTGATGTCACTGGGGCAGGTCGGGGTATATCCATTCGCTGTGACGTCACTGGAGCAGGTCGGGGTATATCCATTCGTTGCAATGTCACTGGGGCAGGTCGGGGTATATCCATTCGTTGCGATGTCACTGGGGCAGGTCGGGGTATATCCATTCGTTGTGATGTCACTGGGGCAGGTCGGGGTATATCCATTCGTTGTGATGTCACTGGGGCAGGTCGGGGTATATCCATTCGTTGTGATGTCACTGGGGCAGGTCGGGGTATATCCATTCGTTGTGACGTCACTGGGGCAGGTCGGGGTATATCCATTCGTTGTGATGTCACTGGGGCAGGTCGGGGTATATCCATTCGTTGTGATGTCACTGGGGCAGGTCGGGGTATATCCATTCGTTGTGATGTCACTGGGGCAGGTCGGGGTATAGCCATTCGTTGTGACGTCACTGGGGCAGGTCGGGGTATATCCATTCGTTGTGACGTCACTGGGGCAGGCCGGGGTATATCCATTCGTTGTGATGTCACTGGGGCAGGTCGGGGTATATCCATTCGTTGTGATGTCACTGGGGCAGGTCGGGGTATATCCATTCGTTGTGATGTCACTGGGGCAGGTCGGGGTATATCCATTCGTTGTGATGTCACTGGAGCAGGTCGGGGTATATCCATTCGTTGTGACGTCACTGGGGCAGGTCGGGGTATATCCATTCGTTGTGACGTCACTGGGGCAGGTCGGGGTATATCCATTCGTTGTGATGTCACTGGGGCAGGTCGGGGTATATCCATTCGTTGTGATGTCACTGGGGCAGGTCGGGGTATATCCATTCGTTGTGACGTCACTGGGGCAGGTCGGGGTATATCCATTCGTTGTGATGTCACTGGGGCAGGTCGGGGTATATCCATTCGTTGCGATGTCACTGGGGCAGGTCGGGGTATATCCATTCGTTGTGAGGTCACTGGGGCAGGTCGGGGTATATCCATTCGTTGTGATGTCACTGGGGCAGGTCGGGGTATATCCATTCGTTGTGACGTCACTGGGGCAGGTCGGGGTATATCCATTCGTTGTGACGTCACTGGGGCAGGTCGGGGTATATCCATTCGTTGTGATGTCACTGGGGCAGGTCGGGGTATATCCATTCGTTGTGATGTCACTGGGGCAGGTCGGGGTATATCCATTCGTTGTGACGTCACTGGGGCAGGTCGGGGTATATCCATTCGTTGTGACGTCACTGGGGCAGGTCGGGGTATATCCATTCGTTGTGATGTCACTGGGGCAGGTCGGGGTATATCCATTCGTTGTGATGTCACTGGGGCAGGTCGGGGTATATCCATTCGTTGTGACGTCACTGGGGCAGGTCGGGGTATATCCATTCGTTGTGAGGTCACTGGGGCAGGTCGGGGTATATCCATTCGTTGTGATGTCACTGGGGCAGGTCGGGGTATATCCATTCGTTGTGATGTCACTGGGGCAGGTCGGGGTATATCCATTCGTTGTGACGTCACTGGGGCAGGTCGGGGTATATCCATTCGTTGTGACGTCACTGGGGCAGGTCGGGGTATATCCATTCGTTGTGATGTCACTGGGGCAGGTCGGGGTATATCCATTCGTTGTGATGTCACTGGGGCAGGTCGGGGTATATCCATTCGTTGTGACGTCACTGGGGCAGGTCGGGGTATATCCATTCGTTGTGAGGTCACTGGGGCAGGTCGGGGTATATCCATTCGTTGTGATGTCACTGGGGCAGGTCGGGGTATATCCATTCGTTGTGACGTCACTGGGGCAGGTCGGGGTATATCCATTCGTTGTGATGTCACTGGGGCAGGTCGGGGTATATCCATTCGTTGTGATGTCACTGGGGCAGGTCGGGGTATATCCATTCGCTGTGATGTCACTGGCGCAGGTCGGGGTATATCCATTCGTTGTGACGTCACTGGGGCAGGTCGGGGTATATCCATTCGTTGTGATGTCACTGGGGCAGGTCGGGGTATATCCATTCGTTGTGATGTCACTGGGGCAGGTCGGGGTATAGCCATTCGTTGTGATGTCACTGGGGCAGGTCGGGGTATATCCATTCGTTGTGAGGTCACTGGGGCAGGTCGGGGTATATCCATTCGTTGTGACGTCACTGGGGCAGGTCGGGGTATAGCCATTCGTTGTGACGTCACTGGGGCAGGTCGGGGTATATCCATTCGTTGTGACGTCACTGGGGCAGGTCGGGGTATATCCATTCGTTGTGATGTCACTGGGGCAGGTCGGGGTATATCCATTCGTTGTGATGTCACTGGGGCAGGTCGGGGTATATCCATTCGTTGTGATGTCACTGGGGCAGGTCGGGGTATATCCATTCGCTGTGATGTCACTGGCGCAGGTCGGGGTATATCCATTCGTTGTGACGTCACTGGGGCAGGTCGGGGTATAGCCATTCGTTGTGACGTCACTGGGGCAGGTCGGGGTATATCCATTCGTTGTGACGTCACTGGGGCAGGTCGGGGTATATCCATTCGTTGTGACGTCACTGGGGCAGGTCGGGGTATATCCATTCGTTGTGATGTCACTGGGGCAGGTCGGGGTATATCCATTCGTTGTGACGTCACTGGGGCAGGTCGGGGTATATCCATTCGTTGTGACGTCACTGGGGCAGGTCGGGGTATAGCCATTCGTTGTGACGTCACTGGGGCAGGTCGGGGTATATCCATTCGTTGTGATGTCACTGGGGCAGGTCGGGGTATATCCATTCGTTGTGACGTCACTGGGGCAGGTCGGGGTATATCCATTCGTTGTGATGTCACTGGGGCAGGTCGGGGTATATCCATTCGTTGTGATGTCACTGGGGCAGGTCGGGGTATATCCATTCGTTGTGACGTCACTGGGGCAGGTCGGGGTATATCCATTGCTGTGACGTCACTGGGGCAGGTCGGGGTATATCCATTCGTTGTGATGTCACTGGGGCAGGTCGGGGTATATCCATTCGTTGTGATGTCACTGGGGCAGGTCGGGGTATATCCATTCGTTGTGACGTCACTGGGGCAGGTCGGGGTATATCCATTCGTTGTGACGTCACTGGGGCAGGTCGGGGTATAGCCCTTGCTGTTAGTCCCGGTGTCCGGGGATGATCCGCGGACTGAGCTCGGATCCCCCCATGGTACAGACAGCGCCCCCTCCCTTCGGCTGTGACAGCTCCGTCCCTCCTCCTCCCGCTCCCCCTCCCGCTCCCCAGTCTGCAGTGCAGGCAGCAGCAGGCAGATCGCTGCAGAGCCCGGTGCTCCCGTTTCTGGCCGGGGATGCTGGGCGGCCATGGGGCATCTGACTGCGGCCACTGACTGATCGCGGCCACTGCCGGGACTCTCCGCTCCAGAGCCGCGTCTGCTGTCACCCTCCGGGACCCCGACATCTGCGGAGCATGGAGGCGGTGGACAAGGAGTGCGGGGCGCTGGGGGGGCTCTTCCAGGCCATCATCAATGACATGAAGGTACCGGGGTCCCGCACTCGTCTCCCGGGGTCTGTCATCTCCCGGCAGTGGGGGAGGGGCTGCCATCTTTGTGCTAGTTCCAGGAGGCTGGGCTGCTGCAGAGCATCTCACCCCTGCATTACCAGGGTGTCACCAGGGATCGTGTCACCCGCTGCCCCCCGCACCTGGCAGCGGCCATCCTGCGGCACCGAGATCCGCTCCATCTCATCAGCATGGTACTAGCACCAGGGGACCATCACGCCCATCAGCCTCCATCCATGGCGACGATCCTTCATGTCCTGGGCAATAGCACATATCTCATCTGGCGCAGACCACAAACGTCTGGACCTGAAGGTCAAAATGATGGAGAGAAAAGGGTCGGGGGTCAGAGCCGCCGCTAGAAACGGGCCGGGGGTCAGAGCCGCCGAGAGAACGGGGCCGGGGGTGAGAGCCGCCGAGAGAACGGGGCCGGGGGTGAGAGCCGCCGAGAGAACGGGGCCGGGGGTGAGAGCCGCCGAGAGAACGGGGCCGGGGGTGAGAGCCGCCGAGAGAACGGGGCCGGGGGTGAGAGCCGCCAAGAGAAACGGGCCGGGGGTCAGAGCCGCCGAGAGAAAGGGGCCGGGGGTGAGAGCCGCCGAGAGAACGGGGCCGGGGGTGAGAGCCGCCGCTAGAAACGGGCCGGGGGTCAGAGCCGCTGAGAGAACGGGGCCGGGGGTGAGAACCGCCGCTAGAAACAAGCCGGGGGTGAGAACCGCCGCTAGAAACGAGCCGGGGGTGAGAGCCGCCAAGAGAAACGGGCCGGTGGTCAGAGCCGCCGAGAGAAAGGGGCCGGGGGTGAGAGCCGCCGCTAGAAACGGGCCGGGGGTGAGAGACGCCGAGAGAAAGGGGCCGGGGGTGAGAGCCGCCGCTAGAAACGGGCCGGGGGTGAGAGCCGCCAAGAGAAAGGGGCCGGGGGTCAGAGCCGCCGAGAGAACGGGGCCGGGGGTGAGAGCCGCCGCTAGAAACGGGCCGGGGGTGAGAGCCGCCAAGAGAAACGGGCCGGCGGTCAGAGCCGCCGAGAGAAAGGGGCCGGGGGTGAGAGCTGCCGAGAGAACAGGGCCGGGGGTGAGAGCCGCCGCTAGAAACGGGCCGGGGGTGAGAGCCGCCAAGAGAAACGGGTCGGGGGTCAGAGCCGCTGCTAGAAAGGGGCCGGGGGGTGAGAGACGCCGAGAAAAAGGGGCCGGGGGGTGAGAGCCGCCGCTAAAAAAGGGCTGGGGGTGAGAGCCGCCGCTAGAAACGGGCCGGGGGTCAGAGCCACCGAGAGAAAGGGGCCGGGGGTGAGAGCCGCCGAGAGAACGGGGCCGGGGGTGAGAGCCGCCGCTAGAAACGGGCCGGGGGTGAGAGACGCCGAGAGAAAGGGGCCGGGGGTCAGAGCCGCCGAGAGAAAGGGGCCGGGGGTGAGAGCCGCCGCTAGAAACGGGCCGGGGGTGAGAGACGCCGAGAGAAAGGGGCCGGGGGTCAGAGCCGCCGAGAGAACGGGGCCGGGGGTGAGAGCCGCCGCTAGAAACGGGCCGGGGGTGAGAGCCGCCAAGAGAAACGGGCCGGCGGTCAGAGCCGCCGAGAGAAAGGGGCCGGGGGTGATAGCCGCCGCTAGAAACGGGCCGGGGGTGAGAGACGCCGAGAGAAAGGGGCCGGGGGTCAGAGCCGCCGAGAGAAAGGGGCCGGGGGTGAGAGCCGCCGCTAGAAACGGGCCGGGGGTGAGAGCCGCCAAGAGAAACGGGCCGGGGGGTCAGAGCCGCCGAGAGAAAGGGGCCGGGGGTGAGAGCCGCCGAGAGAACGGGGCCGGGGGTGAGAGCCGCCGCTAGAAACGGGCCGGGGGTGAGAACCGCCAAGAGAAACGGGCCGGCGGTCAGAGCCGCCGAGAGAAAGGGGCCGGGGGTGATAGCCGCCGCTAGAAACGGGCCGGGGGTGAGAGACGCCGAGAGAAAGGGGCCGGGGGTCAGAGCCGCCGAGAGAAAGGGGCCGGGGGTGAGAGCCGCCGCTAGAAACGGGCCGGGGGTCAGAGCCGCCGAGAGAAAGGGGCCGGGGGGTCAGAGCCGCCGAGAGAAAGGGGCCGGGGGTGAGAGCCGCCGAGAGAACGGGGCCGGGGGTGAGAGCCGCCGCTAGAAACGGGCCGGGGGTCAGAGCCGCCGAGAGAACGGGGCCGGGGGTGAGAGCCGCCGCTAGAAACGGGCCGGGGGTGAGAGCCGCCAAGAGAAACGGGCCGGGGGTCAGAGCCGCCGAGAGAAAGGGGCCGGGGGTGAGAGCCGCCGCTAGAAACGGGCCGGGGGTGAGAGACGCCGAGAGAAAGGGGCCGGGGGTCAGAGCCGCCGAGAGAAAGGGGCCGGGGGTGAGAGCTGCCGCTAGAAACGGGCCAGGGGTGAGAGCCGCCAAGAGAAACGGGCCGGGGGTCAGAGCCGCCGAGAGAAAGGGGCCGGGGGTGAGAGCCGCCGAGAGAACGGGGCCGGGGGTGAGAACCGCCGAGAGAAAGGGGCCGGGGGTGAGAGCCGCCGAGAGAACGGGGCCGGGGGTGAGAGCCGCCGCTAGAAACGGGCCGGGGGTGAGAGCCGCCAAGAGAAACGGGCCGGGGTCAGAGCCGCTGCTAGAAAGGGGCCGGGGGGTGAGAGAAGCCGAGAAAAAGGGGCCGGGGGTTGAGAGCCGCCGCTAGAAACGGGCCGGGGGTCAGAGCCGCCGAGAGAAAGGGGCCGGGGGTCAGAGCCGCTGAGAGAACGGGGCCGGGGGTGAGAGCCGCCGAGAGAACGGGGCCGGGGGTGAGAGCCGCCGAGAGAACGGGGCCGGGGGTGAGAGCCGCCGCTAGAAACGCGCCGGGGGTCAGAGCCGCCGAGAGAACGGGGCCGGGGGTGAGAGCCGCCGCTAGAAACGGGCCGGGGGTGAGAGCCGCCAAGAGAAACGGGCCGGCGGTCAGAGCCGCCGAGAGAAAGGGGCCGGGGGTGAGAGACGCCGAGAGAAAGGGGCCGGGGGTCAGAGCCGCCGAGAGAAAGGGGCCGGGGGTCAGAGCCGCCGCTAGAAACGGGCCGGGGGTGAGAGCCGCCAAGAGAAACGGGCCGGGGGTCAGAGCCGCCGAGAGAAAGGGGCCGGGGGTGAGAGCCGCCGAGAGAACGGGGCCGGGGGTGAGAGCCGCCGAGAGAACGGGGCCGGGGGTGAGAGCCGCCGAGAGAACGGGGCCGGGGGTGAGAGCCGCCGAGAGAACGGGGCCGGGGGTGAGAGCCACCACTAGAAACGCGCCGGGGGTCAGAGCCGCCGAGAGAACGGGGCCGGGGGTGAGAGCCGCCGCTAGAAACGGGCCGGGGGTGAGAGCCGCCAAGAGAAACGGGCCGGGGGTGAGAGCCGCCGAGAGAACGGGGCCGGGGGTGAGAGCCGCCGAGAGAACGGGGCCGGGGGTGAGAGCCGCCGAGAGAAAGGGGCCGGGGGTGAGAGCCGCCGCTAGAAACGGGCCGGGGGTGAGAGCCGCCAAGAGAAACGGGCCGGCGGTCAGAGCCGCCGAGAGAAAGGGGCCGGGGGTGAGAGCCGCCGAGAGAACGGGGCCGGGGGTGAGAGCCGCCGCTAGAAACGGGCCGGGGGTCAGAGCCGCCGAGAGAACGGGGCCGGGGGTGAGAACCGCCAAGAGAAACGGGCCGGGGGTGAGAACCGCCGCTAGAAACGAGCCGGGGGTGAGAGCCGCCAAGAGAAACGGGCCGGCGGTCAGAGCCGCCGAGAGAAAGGGGCCGGGGGTGAGAGCCGCCGCTAGAAACGGGCCGGGGGTGAGAGACGCCGAGAGAAAGGGGCCGGGGGTCAGAGCCGCCGAGAGAAAGGGGCCGGGGGTGAGAGCCTCCGCTAGAAACGGGCCGGGGGTGAGAGCCGCCAAAAGAAACGGGCCGGGGGTCAGAGCCGCCGAGAGAAAGGGGCCGGGGGTGAGAGCCGCCGAGAGAACGGGGCCGGGGGTGAGAGCCGCCGAGAGAAAGGGGCCGGGGGTGAGAGCCGCCAAGAGAAACGGGCCGGGGTCAGAGCCGCTGCTAGAAAGGGGCCGGGGGGTGAGAGACGCCGAGAAAAAGGGGCCGGGGGTTGAGAGCCGCCGCTAGAAACGGGCCGGGGGTCAGAGCCGCCGAGAGAAAGGGGCCGGGGGTCAGAGCCGCCGAGAGAAAGGGGCCGGGGGTGAGAGCCGCTGAGAGAACGGGGCCGGGGGTGAGAGCCGCCGCTATAAACGGGCCGGGGGTGAGAGCCGCCGCTAGAAACGGGCCGGGGGTCAGAGCCGCCGAGAGAAAGGGGCCGGGGGTGAGAGCTGCCGAGAGAACAGGGCCGGGGGTGAGAGCCGCCGCTAGAAACGGGCCGGGGGTGAGAGCCGCCAAGAGAAACGGGTCGGGGGTCAGAGCCGCTGCTAGAAAGGGGCCGGGGGGTGAGAGACGCCGAGAAAAAGGGGCCGGGGGGTGAGAGCCGCCGCTAGAAAAGGGCTGGGGGTGAGAGCCGCCGCTAGAAACGGGCCGGGGTCAGAGCCGCCGAGAGAAAGGGGCCGGGGGTGAGAGCCGCCGAGAGAACGGGGCCGGGGGTGAGAGCCGCCGCTAGAAAGGGGCCGGGGGTGAGAGACGCCGAGAGAAAGGGTCCGGGTGTCAGAGCCGCCGAGAGAAAGGGGCCGGGGGTGAGAGCCGCCGCTAGAAACGGGTCGGGGGTGAGAGACGCCGAGAGAAAGGGGCCGGGGGTCCGAGCCGCGGAGAGAACGGGGCCGGGGATGAGAGCCGCCGCTAGAAACGGGTCGGGGGTGAGAGCCGCCAAGAGAAACGGGCCGGCGGTCAGAGCCGCCGAGAGAAAGGGGCCGGGGGTGATAGCCGCCGCTAGAAACGGGCCGGGGGTGAGAGACGCCGAGAGAAAGGGGCCGGGGGTCAGAGCCGCCGAGAGAAAGGGGCCGGGGGTCAGAGCCGCCGCTAGAAACGGGCCGGGGGTGAGAGCCGCCAAGAGAAACGGGCCGGGGGGTCAGAGCCGCCGAGAGAAAGGGGCCGGGGGTGAGAGCCGCCGAGAGAACGGGGCCGGGGGTGAGAGCCGCCGCTAGAAATGGGCCGGGGGTGAGAGCCGCCAAGAGAAACGGGCCGGCGGTCAGAGCCGCCGAGAGAAAGGGGCCGGGGGTGATAGCCGCCGCTAGAAACGGGCCGGGGGTGAGAGACGCCGAGAGAAAGGGGCCGGGGGTCAGAGCCGCCGAGAGAAAGGGGCCGGGGGTGAGAGCCGCCGCTAGAAACGGGCCGGGGGTGAGAGCCGCCAAGAGAAACGGGCCGGGGGGTCAGAGCCGCCGAGAGAAAGGGGCCGGGGGTGAGAGCCGCCGAGAGAACGGGGCCGGGGGTGAGAGCCGCCGCTAGAAACGGGCCGGGGGTCAGAGCCGCCGAGAGAACGGGGCCGGGGGTGAGAGCCGCCGCTAGAAACGGGCCGGGGGTGAGAGCCGCCAAGAGAAACGGGCCGGGGGTCAGAGCCGCCGAGAGAAAGGGGCCGGGGGTGAGAGCCGCCGCTAGAAACGGGCCGGGGGTGAGAGACGCCGAGAGAAAGGGGCCGGGGGTCAGAGCCGCCGAGAGAAAGGGGCCGGGGGTGAGAGCCGCCGCTAGAAACGGGCCGGGGGTGAGAGCCGCCAAGAGAAACGGGCCGGGGGTCAGAGCCGCTGAGAGAAAGGGGCCGGGGGTGAGAGCCGCCGAGAGAACGGGGCCGGGGGTGAGAGCCGCCGAGAGAAAGGGGCCGGGGGTGAGAGCCGCCGCTAGAAACGGGCCGGGGGTGAGAGCCGCCAAGAGAAACGGGCCGGGGTCAGAGCCGCTGCTAGAAAGGGGCCGGGGGGTGAGAGACGCCGAGAAAAAGGGGCCGGGGGTTGAGAGCCGCCGCTAGAAACGGGCCGGGGGTCAGAGCCGCCGAGAGAAAGGGGCCGGGGGTGAGAGCCGCTGAGAGAACGGGGCCGGGGGTGAGAGCCGCCGCTAGAAACGGGCCGGGGGTGAGAGCCGCCAAGAGAAACGGGCCGGGGGTCAGAGCCGCCGAGAGAAAGGGGCCGGGGGTGAGAGCCGCCGAGAGAACGGGGCCGGGGGTGAGAGCCGCCGCTAGAAACAGGCCGGGGGTGAGAGCCGCCAAGAGAAACGGGCCGGGGGTCAGAGCCGCTGCTAGAAAGGGGCCAGGGGGTGAGAGACGCCGAGAAAAAGGGGCCGGGGGGTGAGAGCCGCCGCTAGAAACGGGCCGGGGGTCAGAGCTGCCGAGAGAAAGGGGCCGGGGGTGAGAGCAGCCGCTAGAAACGGGCCGGGGGTCAGAGCCGCCGAGAGAAAGGGGCCGGGGGTGAGAGCCGCCGAGAGAACAGGGCCGGGGGTGAGAGCCGCCGCTAGAAACGGGCCGGGGGTGAGAGCCGCCAAGAGAAACGGGTCGGGGGGTCAGAGCCGCTGCTAGAAAGGGGCCGGGGGGTGAGAGACGCCGATAAAAAGGGGCCGGGGGGTGAGAGCCGCCGCTAGAAAAGGGCTGGGGGTGAGAGCCGCCGCTAGAAACGGGCCGGGGGTCAGAGCCGCCGAGAGAAAGGGGCCGGGGGTGAGAGCCGCCGAGAGAACGGGGCCGGGGGTGAGAGCCGCCGCTAGAAACGGGCCGGGGGTGAGAGCCGCCAAGAGAAACGGGCCGGGGGTCAGAGCCGCTGCTAGAAAGGGGCCGGGGGGTGAGAGACGCAGAGAAAAAGGGGCCGGGGGGTGAGAGCCGCCGCTAGAAAAGGGCTGGGGGTGAGAGCCGCCGCTAGAAACGGGCCGGGGGTGAGAGCCGCCGCTAGAAAGGTGCCGGGGGTGAGAGACGCCGAGAAAAAGGGGCCGGGGGGTGAGAGCCGCCGCTAGAAAAGGGCTGGGGGTGAGAGCCGCCGCTAGAAACGGGCCGGGGGTCAGAGCCGCCGAGAGAAAGGGGCCGGGGGTGAGAGCCGCCACTACAAAAGGGAGGGGGGTCAGAGCCGCCGCTAGAAAAGGGTCGGGGGTGAGAGCCGCCGCTAGAAAAGGGTCGGGGGTGAGAGCCGCCGCTAGAAAAGGGCCGGGGGTGAGAGCCGCCGCTAGAAAAGGGTCGGGGGTGAGAGCCGCCGCTAGAAAAGGGTCGGGGGTGAGAGCCGCCACTACAAAAGGGAGGGGGATGAGAGCCGCCGCTAGAAAAGGGACGGGGGTGAGAGCCGCCGCTAGAAAAGGGTCGGGGGTGAGAGCTGCCACTACAAAAGGGAGGGGGGTGAGAGCCGCCGCTAGAAAGGGGCCGGGGGTCAGAGCCGCTAAGAGAAGGGATCAGAGTCACCAATAGAAAGGGGCCGGGTGTCAGAGCCACCGCTAGAAATGGGCTGGGGGGTCAGAGCCGCCAAGAGAAAGCATCAGAATCACCGATAGAAAGGGGCCGGGGGTCAGAGCCACCGATAGAAAGGGACAGGTAGTCAGAGCCGCCAATAGAAAGGGGCCGGGGGCCAGAACCGCCGATAGAAAGGGCCCAGGGGAGAGAGCCGCCGAGAGAAGGGATCAGAGTCACATATAGAAGGACCAGGGGTGAGAGCCACCAATACAAAGGGACAGGGGGTCAGAGCAGCCGAGAGAAAGGGGCCGGGGGACAGAGCTACCGAGAGAAGGGATCAGAGTCACCGATAGAAAGGGACCGGGGGTGAGAGCCGCCGATAGAAAGGGACAGGGGGTCAGAGCCACCGAGAGAAGGGACTGGGGGTCAGAGCCACCGCTAGAAAGGGGCCGGGGGTCAGAGAAACCGCTAGAAAGGGGCTGGGGATCAGAGCCACCGAGTGGTTTCAGAGCCACTGCTAGAAAGGGGCCAGGGATCAGAGCCGCCGAGAGAAGGAGTCGGAGTCACTGATAGAAAGGGGCCGGGGGTCAGAGCCACCGCTAGAAAGGGTCAAAGCCACCACTAGAAAGGGACCGAGCCACCGCTAGAATGGGGCCGGGGATCAGAGCCGCCGAGAGAAGGTGTCAGAGTCACCGATAGAGAGGGGCTGGGGTGTCAGAGCCACCGAGAGAAGGGGCTGGGGTGTCAGAGCCACCGAGAGAAGGGGCTGGGGGTGTCAGAACCACCGAGAGAAGGGGCTGGGGGTGTCAGAGCCACCGAGAAATGAGGCCGGAGTTCAGGGCAATGGGGATATAGGTTCAGCCGCTCATGGGTTCAGAGCAATGAAGACAAGTGCCCAGGGGTTCAGAGCAATACAAAGAGGGGTCCAGGGGTTAAGAGCCAGGGAGACAAGGAGTCAGAGCTGCTGAGAGAAGGGGCCAGGGTGTCAGAGCCATTGGGGGCCCGGGTTCAGAACAATGGAGACACGGCCCAGGGGTTCAGAGCAACTGAGAAATGAAGACGAGGGTCAGCGAAATGGAGTCAGGGGCCAGGGGTCAGAGCCACAGAAACAAGTGACTGGGGATCAGAGCAGAGGCAAGGGGTGAAAGTCATTGAGTCAAGGGGTCATTGCCACTGAGACAAGGAGCCAGATGTCAGAGCTACCGAGACAAGGAGCCGGGTTTCAAAGCCACTGAGACAAAGAGCTAGAGGTCAGAGTCACTGAGTAAAGGGGCCGGGGGTCAGAGCCACCGAGAGAAGGTGCCGTGGGTCAGAGCACAGAGAAAAGGTGCCGTGGGTCAGAGCCACAGAGAGAAGGTGCCGTGGGTCAGAGCCACAGAGAGAAGGTGCCGTGGGTCAGAGCCACAGAGAGAAGGTGCCGTGGGTCAGAGCCACAGAGAGAAAGGGCTAGGGGTCAGAGCCACATTGACAAAGGGCCGGGGATTAGAGCCTCAGAGACAAGGGACCAGGGTTCAGAGCGACGGAGACAATGGAACGGGGGTCAGAGTCACTGACAAAGGCTGTGGGTCCGCGCAAGTGGTCAGAGCCACGGAGATGAGAGGCCGGGGGTCAAAGCCACAGAGACAATGGGCCGGGAGTCAGACCAACACTCCAATAGCCACAGACACCAGTCCTATATCCACAAACACTGCACAGACACAGTGAAACCAGTCGTGTCTCCACAAAGACAGACAAGGTGTCAGGAACACCGCACTGCACTTGCTCACTGAGCCAGTGCGCGTGTCCTGAGTACAGAAACAGTGCTAAAAGATACCTGTGGAGCAGGGCAGCAGCGGTGACAATGCGTGCTTCAAACTATCGGTGTCAGGATCCTGTCAGCGCCGGAAAGTAAAGAGGCACAGGACCTGTGGACGCTGAAGTTAGCAAGCTGGCACAGGACCTATGGTCAGGTGACTGCAAGGGGAGGGGCTTAGCGTCCTGCTTTCAGAGATGACAGGACACCATACAACAACTCAGAGTCAGACAAAATGGAGGTCACACACAGTACGAGCAAACGAGGCACAGGAGGGACAAACAGACGGGTGGTCAGACAAAGCCAAGGGTCATACACAAGAGGGCGACGTGGTACCAAGGGGACGAGCAGAGAGAAGTCGGGTCACAGGCGGAGAGTCATACACGAGAGGTAGCGCAGTACAAGAGGGACAGGCAGAACTCGTAACAGGGACAGAACCGGATCAAAACCAAACAAGCAACAAGTAATCAGGCACAAGGCACACATACGCACAAGGTCAACTAACTCAGCCGAGGGCAGGAGTATAACTGACACCGGACCTAGGTCCAGTGAGCATTATTAAATAGCCGCCCTCTGCCAGAGAGAGGCAGAACAATTAACCCCCAGTCTGATCAGGACGGGCCAAAGCGAAACCCTGTCCTGGATCATGACAGTACCCTCTTCTCAATGGGGGGCCACCGGACCCCCAGGTCTCTCAGGGTACTTGGCGTGAAAGGCCCGGACCAACCGATCCGCATGGACCGATCGAGCAGGAACCCACGACCGTTCTTCAGGACCGTAGCCTTTCCAATGTACCAGATATAGAAGGGCGCGATAGACCAACCTGGAGTCGACAATTCGTTCCACCTCGTACTCCGACTGCCCGTCTACCAAAACCGGTGGCGGGGAAGCTGATGATCCCTCCCCACCGGACCTCACAGGTTTCAAAAGGGCCCTATGGAAAACATTTGGGATCTGCAGAGATGGCGGGAGACGCAGCCGAAAAGCCACCGGGTTAACTGCTTCGGTAATTTCATAGGGACCTATAAACTTGGGTCCAAGCTTCGCAGAGGGGACCTTGAGCCTTATATTCTTGGTGGACAACCATACCTTATCCCCAATCTGCAACACCGGTCCCGCGGATCGTTTTTTGTCCGCAAAAAAATTAAATTTGTCCTTGACCTTCGTAATGTTACTCTGGACCTCCCGCCATACCTCCCCCAACCGCTGGATCGTCTCATCCGCCCCAGGACACCCAGAATTCAAACGGGAAAATTCTCCAAAATGAGGATGAAACCCATAATTGCAGAAAAAGGGAGATGTACCCGTAGACTGGTTAATGCGGCTGTTAAATGCAAACTCGGCCAACGGTGACACAGAACACCAATCATCCTGTCGGGCTGAGGTCAAGCAGCGCAGAATTTGCTCCAGAGACTGATTGGTCCGTTCGGTCTGCCCATTATTCTCAGGATGATAGGCGGATGAAAAGGACAGACCAATACCCAACCTCTTACAAAAAGCCCTCCAAAATCTGGAAACAAACTGCACTCCTCTATCAGATACCACATTCAAGGGTACCCCATGCAACCGCACCACATGCTCTACGAACAATCTGGACAATGTTTCCGCATTAGGTAGAGCTGCCAAAGGTACAAAATGTGCCTGCTTACTAAACCTGTCCACCACAACCCAAACGACAGTATTACCCTTGGAGGGGGGAAGGTTGGTGATGAAATCCATGGACAAATGAGTCCATGGTCTCTCAGGAATTGGCAGTGGTACCAATTCCCCGGCCGGCCGGTTATGGGGGGCTTTTGCAGGGGCACAAACATCACAAGCAGACACATATTCCCCTAACATCAGAGGCTAAAGCAGACCACCAGAATACTCTAGCAATGGCCTTCCGGGTAGCCGAGATCCCTGGATGTCCACCCAGAACTGAGTCATGGAACTCCTGGAGGACCTTGAGGCGAAACTGAGCTGGCACGAAAAGTTTATCCACCGGCTTAGTCGGAGGTGCAAGAGACTGAGCTTCCCGAATCTCCTGTTCCAACATATTAGAAATATCTGCCACCCCCACCCCAAGGCTGGAGGATGGAGGTTCCGGGGGGGACACCGGATCTAGACTGCGTGACGACAAGGCATCCGCTCTGACATTTTTAGATCCTGGCCGAAAAGTGATCGAGAAGTTGAATCGGGAAAAAAAAAGTGACCATCTAGCCTGTCTGGGAGTCAGCCTTTTGGCTGACTCAATGTAAGCTAGGTTTTTGTGGTCCGTAATTACGGTTATAGGATGGACAGCCCCCTCCAAAAAATGCCTCCATTCTTCAAAGGCCAACTTTACAGCCAGAAGTTCTCGATTCCCCACATCATAGTTTCTTTCCGCAGGGGAGAACTTCTTCGAGAAAAAGGCGCAAGGTCTCAAATTGGTCAAAGTGGTGGGTCCCTGGGACAATACCTCCCCCACCCCCACCTCTGAGGCATCTACCTCAACAATAAATGGTTGAGACGGGTCCGGTTGAATAAGAACCGGGGCAGACATGAAACATTTTTTTAAAAACTTAAACGCCGCTACCGCTGCGGTTGACCAATTCTTGATATAGGCCCCCTTTTGAGTCATGTTTGTGAGGGGTTTAACCACCTGTGAGAACACCCTTATAAATTTACGGTAGTAATTGGCGAATCCTAGGAAATGCTGCAGAGCCTTCAAATCACAAGGTTGAACCCACTTGACAATGGCCTGCACCTTATTAGGATCCATGCGATACCCTTCAGCAGACACAATGAACCCCAGAAAAGACAGTTCTTGGACGAAAAATAAGCATTTTTCTAATTTAGCAAAGAGACAGTTCTCCCGGAGCCTTTGGAGAACTGCCCGAACATGAACAATGTGAGCCTGTTTATCAGGAGAGTAGATCAATATGTCATCCAAATATACCACCATAAAACGTCCAATGAAATCAGAGAACACATGATTAATGAAATTTTGGAAAACCGCTGGAGCATTGGTCAGGCCGAAAGGCATGACCAAATTTTCAAACAACCCTTCAGTAGTGAGAAAAGCGGTTTTCCACTCATCTCCGTCCCGGACTCGGATAAGGTTATACGCTCCCCGTAGATCTAACTTTGAAAACCACTTGGCTCCGGACAACTGGTTGTATAAATCAGGAATAAGTGGAAGGGGATATGTATTCCTCACAGTTATCTTATTTAACTCACGAAAATCGAGGCATGGGCGTAAACCACCGTCTTTTTTCTTTACAAAAAAGAATCCCGCCGCCACAGGAGAAACAGAAGGACGAATGTGTCCCTTACGGAGACTCGGAAATATATTCTTTCATCGCAGCCCGTTCTGGACCCGAAAGGTTATATAAGCGGGCTTTGGGCAATTTAGCACCTGGAACCAGGTCAACGGCACAATCAATTGGGCGGTGTGGTGGTAAAACCTCAGCCTTTTTTTTGGAGAAAACGTCCATATAGTCTTTCAGGCACTCCGGAATACCTTCCAGACCCACGGACGACACAGACACAGTAACCAGACAGTTTTCAGAACAATAGGGACCCCATTTAACAATGTCCCGAGATTCCCAGTTAATTACAGGATTATGCAATTGTAACCAGGGGAACCCCAACACCAGTCCCGCAGGCAGGTTGTCCATCACAAAACATGAAATGTGTTCCTGGCGTAAGGAACTCACTTTAAGGAGAAACTCTTCAGTACGAAACATAACGTTATTCTTAACCAGTGGTGTTTTGTCAATGGCAACAATGTGAATAGGAGTCTCCAACCTAACTGTCCCTAACTTACACCTGGCCACCAAGTCAGAGTCAATAAAGTTCAATGATGATCCGCAATCCACTAAGGCAGAAGTGCATGTAGAGACACTCCCACAACAAAGTTCCACTTGCAACAACATTTTTGAAAAGGCAGAAAAGGGTACCTGAGAGCCTGGGTGACCTCCACGACAATCACCCGGGCTCAGACGCTTGTTGGTCAGTGGACGGGAGAGGCAATCCTTTTTCCAATGTCTAGCATCGCCACAGTGAAAACAACATTTTCCCACGCGCCGTTGTCTCCTTTCGTTCCCTTTGAGGTCGATGGTTCCCATCTCCATGGTTTCCAATGTAGGACAGGCTCCCCTTCTTTGGGAAAATAACGGTGTCTCAATTTGCATCACTCCCCTCGCCCGTAGTCTGCGATCCATTCAGACAGCCTGTGTCATAGCCTCTTCCAGGGAATCAGGCGGAGGGTGGAGAGCCAAGACATCTTTCAGATATTCAAACAGGCCTCTACGGAACAAACCCTGGAGGGCGGCATCATTCCAGCAAACCTCAGCAGCCCAGCGCCTGAACTCTGAACAAAACCACTCGGCTGAGTGCTTCCCCTGGCACACACTCATCACCATGTCCTCAGCCATACGCATCTGATCAGGCTCATCATAAATAAGCCCCAGGGCCTCAAAAAATGCATCCACAGTTATACGCTCAGGGGCCATGGTAGGAAGGGAGAAAGCCCAAGCTTGGGGGGCTCCCCTTAACAGAGACATAATGACCCCCACTCTCTGACCTTCATCCCCAGAAGAGTGTGGTCTCAATGAAAAAAAAAAGCTTACAGCCCTCCTTGAAAACTCTGAACTTCTTTTTATCTCCAGAAAAGGTATCCGGTAACTTAACCGGAGACTCAAGGGAAACTAATGTAACATCCCGAGCCCCCGATGAGAATACCCCCTGCAGTGTCAGCGATCAGCTGCTGAGACTGAGCCAGGACTAGTTGTTCTCCAAGGAGTTTCTGAGACATCTGGGTCAGGTGCCTTACCTGCTCAGAAAGAGCGTGCATAGGATCCATCACATACACAGGAGAAGGGGAGCAGAGAAAAAAAAAATGGTAATGGTCAGTTATAATGTCAGGAACACGGCACTACACTCACTCACTGAGCCAGTGCGCGTGTCCTGAGTACAGAAACAGTGCTAAAAGATACCTGTGGAGCAGGGCAGCAGAGGTGACAATGCGTGCTTCAAACTATTAGTGTCAGGATCCAGTCAGCGCCGGAAAGTAAAGAGGCACAGGACCTGCGGACACTGAAGTTAGCAAGCTGGCACAGGACCTATGGTCATGTGACTGCAAGGGGGCGGGGCTTATCGTCCTGCTTTCAGAGATGATAGGACACCATGCAACAACTCAGAGTCAGGCAAAACGGAGGTCACACAGTACGGGCAAACGAGGCACAGGAGGGACAAACAGACGGGTAGTCAGACAAAGCCAAAGGTCATACACAAGAGGGCAACGCGGTACCAAGGGGAGGAGCAGAGAGAAGTCAGGTCACAAGCAGAGAGTCATACACGAGAGGTAGCGCAGTACAAGAGGGACAGGCAGAACTCGAAACAGGGACAGAACCGGATCAAAACCAAACAAGCAAGAAAGATATCAGGCACAAGGCACACGTACGCACAAGGTCAACTAACTCACTGGAGCTAGGTCCAGTGAGCATTAAATAGCCGCCCTCTGCCAGAGAGAGGCAGAACAATTAACCCCCAGTCTGATCAGGACGGGCCAAAGCGAAACCCCGTCCTGGATCATGACACAAGGGTTCAGAGCCACTGAACACGGAGCTGGGGGTCACAGTCACTGAGCGAAGGGGATGCCGGTCAGAGCCACTGAGCAAAGAGGCCGGGGGGTCAGAGCCTCTGATAGCAGGAGCCGGGGGTCAGACCCATGGAGACAAGGAGCTGGGGGTCAGAGTGTTTGAGAGGTGGGCCGGGATTCAGAGCAATAGAGAAAAAGAGCCAGGGATCAGAGCCTCGGAGACAAGGGACCAGGGTTCAGAGTGTTGGAGACAAAAGGCCGGGGGTCAGAGCAACTGAGAGAAGGGGCTGGGGGTAATAGCCATGGAGATGAAGGGCTGAAGGTCATTCGTAGTCTCACCGGCGTGTTTTATGGGTTCACTATCTCCACAAATTCAGACACAGAGTGGCACCAATCCCATCTCCACAAACACTGGATCTGTATTATTCTGCATATATACAGTGGCATGGAAACGTTTTGGGCACCTCTGGTCAAATGATTGTGAACAGTTAAACAAGTTGAAGATTAAATGATCTCTAAAAGGCCTGCAGTTAATCATGACACATTTCCTTTGTATTTTAGGCAAACAAAAAAAATATTGTCTTTTTTACATTTTAAAATGACAAAAAGGAAAATGTTCCAGTGCGAAAGTTTGGGCACCCTTCAAGATTTGTGTGCACAGATAATGTTGACCAAGGCTTCTGACCTTAATTATCCTGTTAAGGTTATGGCTTGCTCACTATCATCATTAGGAAAGGTTCGGTGATGCAAATTTCCCAGCTTTATAAAAACCCAGCCTCCTCTAATCTTGTGCCAGAAAACAGCAGCCATAGGTTAGGGTTATCACAGCTGCCGAGCACTTTGAAAATGAAAATGGTGGAGGCCCACAAAGCAGGAGAAGGCTATAAGAAGATAGCAAAGCGTTTCCAAGTTGTTCTTTCCTCAGTTCGAAATGTAATTAAGAAATGGTCATTACCAGGAAGAGTGGAGGTCAAGATAAGGTCTGGAAGACCAAGCAAAATTTCACTGAGAGCTGCTGGTAAGATAGCTAGAGAGGCAAATATGAAACCCCGCTTGACCTCAAAAGATCTTCAGAAAGATTTAACAGACTCTGAAGTTATGGTACATTGCTCTACTGTTCAGAGACACCTATACAAATATGGCCTTCATGGAAGACTCATCAGAAGAAAACCTCTCCTGCGTCCTCATCATAAAATTCAGTGTCAAAAGAAAATGTAAACAAGCCTGATGCATTTGGGAAACAAGTCCTGTGGACCGATGAGATTAACATAGAACTCTGTGGCCACAACAATCAAAGGTATGTGTGGAAAAAAATGGCACAGAATCTCAGGAAAAGAACAATTCGCTAACCATTAAGGCGGATCAATCACGCTTTGAGGTTGTGTTAAAGCCAATGACTCGGGGAACATTTCACACAGGTAGAGGGAAGAATGAAGTAAATGAAATTTGAACAAATTCTTGATGCAAGGATACCACCATCCATAACAAAGATGAAGGGGAAAATAAGAAGAGGAGGAGGATGGCTGCTATAAGTGAATAATGATCCTACACACGTCACAATCCACAATAGACGACCTCAAAAGGGGCAAGCTGAAGATTTTACAATGGCCCTCACATCCCCTGATCTGAGCATCATGGACCATCTGTGGTGAGACCTCAAAACAGCAGAGGATGCGAGAGACCCAGGAATCTCACAGAATGGGAGGAATTCTCCAAGGAAGAATGGAGGAAAATGCCTCAGACAAGAACTGAAAGACTCTGGATTGGCTACAAAAAGTGCTTACAAGATGTGATACTTGCAAAAGGGGATTAGGTACTAACCATGCAGGGTGCACAAACTTTCTCATCAGCCCATTTTCCTCTCAGGCATTTTTACAATGTAAAAGATGAATTTATACGCTTCACAGTATCACTCCTCCTGTATATACACACTGCACAGTACCACTCCTGTATATACACACTGCACAGTACCACTCCTCCTGTATATACTGTATATATATATATATATACATACACACACACACTGCACAGTCCCACTCCTCCTGTATATATAATTATACACTGCACAGTACCACTCCTCCTGTATATATACACTGCACAGTACCACTCCTCCTGTGTATATACACTGCACAGTACCACTCCTGTATATATGCACTGCACAGTACCACTCCTCCTGTATATACACACTGCACAGGACCACTCCTCCTGTATATATACACTGCACAGCACCACTCCTCCTGTATATACACGCTGCACAGTACCGCTCCACCTGTCCTGTATATACACTGCACAGTACACCTCCTCCTGTATATACACACTGCACAGCACCACTCCTCCTGTATATATACACTGCACAGTACACCTCCTCCTGTATATATACACTGCACAGTACACCTCCTCCTGTATATATACACTGCACAGTACACCTCCTCCTGTATATACACACTGCACAGTACCGCTCCTCCTGTATATATACACGGCACAGTGCCGCTCCTCCTGTATATATACACGGCACAGCACCACTCCTCCTGTATATATACACTGCACAGTACCGCTCCTCCTGTATATATACACTGCACAGTACCGCTCCTCCTGTATATACACTGCACAGTACCGCTCCTCCTGTATATATATACTGCACAGTACCGCTCCTCCTGTATATACACTGCACAGTACCACTCCTCCTGTATATATACACTGCACAGTACACCTCCTCCTGTATATATACACTGCACAGTACACCTCCTCCTGTATATATACACTGCACAGTACACCTCCTCCTGTATATATACACTGCACAGTACACCTCCTCCTGTATATACACACTGCACAGTACCGCTCCTCCTGTATATATACACGGCACAGTACCGCTCCTCCTGTATATATACACGGCACAGCACCACTCCTCCTGTATATATACACTGCACAGTACCGCTCCTCCTGTATATATACACTGCACAGTACCGCTCCTCCTGTATATACACTGCACAGTACACCTCCTCCTGTATATACACTGCACAGTACACCTCCTCCTGTATATACACTGCACAGTACCGCTCCACCTGTCCTGTATATACACTGCACAGTACACCTCCTCCTGTATATACACACTGCACAGCACCACTCCTCCTGTATATACACACTGCACAGTACCACTTCTGTATACACACTGCACAGTACCCCTTTTCTTGTCTTGGGCTTAGTTTGGACCTGTCAGTCAGGGTTCTCTGTGCTGTCTGTGGCAAGTATAATGTGTTATTTCCCAGCCTCTCCTCCATTGACGGGATTTCTGACATTTGTCAGGCTGCTCCTTGGCAGACGAGGAGTTAGACGTGTTGACGCTCCGTCTGGCGGAGTTGGCGGGCAAGGGGGCCACATATGTTCAGATGTTTATTATGTGGTAATGGATTCAGAGCTCTGCATTCGCAGTTAGCTCTCAGATCCTTGTCGCGCAGTCTCAGTCACTGTGCAGCGCACCCACGATCATTAGATACCCCACAATGCAAAAGAAAAAAAACGCCACCGTTTTCCGTGGCTTCATTATTTTATCACAAGTTCTAATTTCCCCATTGCTTATGGTCAGTGATCAGGAACAATCAGGTGTTTTTGTATTTTCATCTTCAGTGCAGACACTCCTTTGTGAGCTAAGCACAGCAGCTGCGTGAAGGCGCCTTCAGTGGTAGCAAAAGGCTCTGTCCACTGGAGCATCAGCTGGGAGAGATCTCTTACCGCTGGGCAGCCGAGACGATGTCAACTACTTGATGAGAATAATGATTGCTGACTGTTTCCATTCGAGCTGCAGATGTGACACAGTCACAGAGCAACATGTAGAGTTACCCGGAAACATGGAAACGGTTATGTGACATAACGGGAGCAGAGAACAATGATCCTTCCTGCGCATCTGTTATAGTCAGCAGCTCCGGAGAGACACAGAGGACATGTACGAAACGGCCATCCTATCACTACGACCTGCTCCAGTATTTACCGCACTGCTTCGCCTCATTATTTCCGCATCTTCCGTAGATGTATTCTAGAGTGAAGACTGAAAGAGGCGACCATAGTGCAGGACCCCAAGGGGCGGACCAGAGCCGCAATCTGATGCAAAGTACATGCACTGCTGTATGTGAACCATCCACACACAGAACTCATCCAGAATGTCACTTCATAATCAGCGGAGTCACCATCTGCATACATTACTGACCCTGTACTGATCCTGAGCTACCTCCTGTATTATACTCCAGAGCTGCACTCACTATTCTGCTGGTGCTGTCACTGAGTATATACATTACATTACTGATCCTGAGTTACATCCTGTATTATACCCCAGAGCTGCACTCACTATTCTGCTGGTGCAGTCACTGTGTACATACATTACATTACTGATCCTGAGTTACCTCCTGTATTATACTCCAGAGCTGCACTCACTATTCTGCTGGTGCTGTCACTGAGTACATACATGATACATTACATTACTGATCTTGAGTTACCTCCTGTATAATACTCCAGAGGTGCACTCACTATTCTGCTGGTGCTGTCACTGAGTATATACATTACATTACTGATCCTGAGTTACATCCTGTATTATACCCCAGAGCTGCACTCACTATTCTGCTGGTGCAGTTACTGTGTACATACATTACATCACTGATCCTGAGTTACATCCTGTATTATACCCCAGAGCTGCACTCACTATTCTGCTGGTGCAGTCACTGTGTACATACATTACATTACTGATCCTGAGTTACATCCTGTATTATTCTCCAGAGCTGCACTCACTATCCTGCTGGTGCAGTCACTGTGTGCATACATTACATTACTGATCCTGAGTTACCTCCTGTATTATACCCCAGAGCTGCACTCACTATTCTGCTGGTGCAGTCACTGTGTACATACATTACATTACTGATCCTGACCTGAGTTACATCCTGTATTATACTCCAGAGCTGCACTCACTATTCTGCTGGTGCAGTCACTGTGTACATACATTACCAATTCCGTGTTGTAGTCCAGAGCTGCACTCACTTTTGTACTTTGCACATCCCAGGTGTCAGGAAATCTGAAGTATTTCTTATTGTTTTAATTACACATACCTTACTTTCTGCTGCATCTCGTTGGTTTGTAAGAGGACATGCTGTCCTTTCCCCTTTTCCGTTTCTCCAGGCACACTGCTGCAGTCTTTTTCTGCCTGTGTGTAATTCCCTCCCCCCCTCGCAGCTGCACTCTCTTCACCCTCTCCCTCTAGCTACTTTGTGTAATGAGAGACCCTGGTATGGCCGGCTCAAGCCGGAAGTGGTAGGTTAGAAGCACATGTTTTTGGAAGTTCCTTCAGGATTGAATATAATAACGCAGATTAGGCATAGAAGCAGGAAACCTTTGTTTTTGAAATCTACATCGTAAAAGCTATCCAAAGGCGGGTTTTGAAACTTTGGCGACCACCAGAATCCGAGAAACTGATTTCTACCCGACTGAGCCACACAGCCACGGCATGTTTAGACTTAAATGAAAGGTAATTTCACAATAAGAAAACTGATAACCCTGTTGTCTTGTTGCGAGGTTTCCACCCAGAGTTATGACAAATAGTAGTTTCTTAAGAACTTTCTAAAGGGCAGTGCATTCCATAGCTCCACCCACCCAGTGAGGTCTGCGAAGAGAAAGTATAAGATTAGGATGCCCAATTAGGAATTTGTCATTTGCCTGGGGTTCACCATTTTCTGTTGGGGAAGCCGCCCCTCCTTCACATGGCATGCCATTGACTGAGATCTGTAAGTTTCATATTTTAATCCATGTTATTTTGTATCTATCTGTATATAATGTATCTGTCTCGTTTGTAACATCTTTTATATTTTTGCAAACACTGCCTACATTTTCTGGAGTAAATCTATAACAATTTACTAGGTTTGTTGTCCTTGCTTTATAATGTACCGCCACATCCTTCATGCTAAATTTACGCTACATAGGGGATTGGCTCCTGACCCGATATTTATTTTTTATGTAGAATGAGGAGCTGGTGGCAGCAAAGTGTTCTGGGGTATTTGTGAGATTCTGGCAGTGAAGGAACTGAGGTTTTATGTGTGTGTTACCCGCCCTGGGGACATACATACCGCCCTCACTGCAGAGTGCCCAATAGCCAGTACACAGCAAGGCAAACCTTCTGGCGACCACTTATTGTAGGTGTAGTTCCCTGACTGACCTGAGGGTAAGGGGGGCACCAGAGAGCTGAAAGTTCCAAACCAGAACTGGAAAGTGGGATATAATAAATCCCTGACAACTGGGGGGCAACCACACCCCCAGCTCATGACACCAGGGTTTATCATCAGACACCCTTTTTCAGTACTCAACCTTATGTTATAGCAGCAGTACGTGTTTCACATGATCTCGGATTATTTACTTAATTTCTTCCTTTCTGCAGAGTTCTTACCCGATCTGGGAAGATTTCAGCACTAAAGCCACTAAACTCCACTCCCAGCTCAGGTAAGTGTCAGGTAAGTGATGGTAGGTGGGGGGGGGTCACGTTTTCTCTGATAGTGTCAGTCATTTTTCGTGGGGCAGAGCTGCTGCAGAACCTTCTCTTTACTTGACATTAACAGAACTTTGATTATTGTCCACATATTAAAGGGCCATTGCGTTCTCTACAGACCACTTCACCATTTTACACTGTGTGCAGGTTCTTATCCGCTGCTTTAACAAATATTTATACCCCGTGAAGTTTTCAATTTTTTATTTTGTTTGATACCAACACAAAGTAGCAAATATTTGTGATGTGTAAAGGAGACATGAGTGTTTCTAAATATTTAAATAATACAAATCTGAAAATTGTGAGGTGCATTTGAATTGAGCCCACCTGAGTCAGTACTTTGTAGGACCATCTTTCTCTGCTGCAGTCTTTTGGGGTTGGTCTCCACCAGATTTGCGCATCTAGAGGTGACATTTTGCCCTTTCTTCGCACACTCGCTCTGTGGATCGGATGGAGACATTTGTGATCAGCAATTTTCACGTCTTGTCACAGATTCTCTGGGATTTGGGTCTGGACTGTGACTGGGGCATTCACACTCATAAATATGCTTTGATCTAAACCACATACGTCAATCTCCGCAGGGTAAGTACATTTGGCCCGCAATGCCAGGCTTGTCACCAGCTTGGCATCGCAAACTATATCGGCATCCTAGGTTCTAATACATTTGAAAGAAATGGTAGAGTAGGGAGCGTAAGCGGATGCTCCCTCTCCCATCATTCTACGTCTGATGTCGTTACAACGCACCCACTGTACCGATATGTGCAGAGGATCTGAGGACACCGGAGAAGTAGGGGAACGGTCAGAGGTGAGTATTTATGTTTTTAATGTGGGGTCATTATACTGTATGGAGCACTATGTGAGGCCATTATACTGTATGGAGGACTATGTGGGGTCATTATACTCTATGGAGGGCTACAGTGCCTTGCGAAAGTATTCGGCCCCCTGGAACTTTTCAACCTTTTCCCACATATCGTGCTTCAAACATAAAGATACCAAATGTAAATTTTTGGTGAAGAATCAACAACAAGTGGGACACAATTGTG
Organism: Dendrobates tinctorius; assembly: GCF_039654945.1. Lineage (NCBI taxonomy): Eukaryota > Metazoa > Chordata > Amphibia > Anura > Dendrobatidae > Dendrobates > Dendrobates tinctorius. Next base: position 1,505,990 of record NW_027362112.1, read on the forward strand.
AAGTTGAACGAAATTTATTGGTTATTTTAAATTTTTATGGAAATCCAAAAACTGAAAAGTGGGGCGTGCAATATTATTCGGCCCCTGTAACTCAATACTTTGTTGCGCCTCCTTTTGCTGTGATTACAGCTGCAGTTGCTTGGGGTATGTCTCTATCAGTTCTGTACATCGAGAGACTGAAATTCTCGCCCATTCTTCCTTGGCAAACAGCTCGAGCTCAGTGAGGTTGGATGGAGATCGTTTGTGAACAGCAGTTTTCAGCTCTTTCCACAGAGTCGCGATTGGATTCAGGTCTGGACTGTGACTTGGCCATTCTAACACCTGGAGACGTTTATTTGTGAACCATTCCATTGTAGATTTTGCTTTATGTTTGGGATCATTGTCTTGTTGGAAGACAAATCTTCGTCCCAGTCTCAGGTCTTTTGCAGACTAACAGGTTTTCTTCAAGAATAACATACATAACATAGTAACATAGTTAGTAAGGCCGAAAAAAGACATTAGTCCATCCAGTTCAGCCTATAAAATTCTGTCAGAATAAATTCCCAGATCTCCGTCCTTCTAAAGAACCTAACAATAACTGTAAGATACAATATTGTTACACTCCAGGAAGACATCCAGGCCTCTCCTGATCCCCTCGGCTGAGTTCGCCATCACCCCCTCTCAGGCAGGGAATTCCAGATTCTCACTGCCCTAACAGTAAAGAATCCTCTTCTATGTTGGTGGAGAAACCTTCTCTCCTCCAGACGCAGAGAATGCCCCATTGTGACCGTCACCTTCCTCGGTATAAACAGATCCTGGGAGAGATATTTGTATTGTCCCCTTATATACTTATACATGGTTATTAGATCGCCCCTCAGTCGCCTTTTATCTAGACTAAATAATCCTAATTTTGCTAATCTCTCTGGGTATTGTACTTCCCCCATCCCCTTTATTAATTTTGTTGCCCTCCTTTGTACTCGCTCTAGTTCCATTATATCCTTCCTGAGCACCTCTGCCCAAAACTGTACACAGTCCTCCATGTGCGATCTAACCAGGGATTTGTACAGAGGCAGTATAATGCTCTCATCATGTGTATCCAGACCTCATTTAATGCACCCCATGATCCTGTTTGCCTTGACAGCCGCTGCCTGGCACTGGCTGCTCCAGGTAAGTTTATCATTAACTACTGTAGGATCCCCAAGTCCTTCTCCAGGTCAGATTTACCCAGTGGTTTACTGTTCAGTGTGTAATGGTGATATTGATTCCTTCTTCCCATGTGTATAACCTTACATTTATCATTGTTAAACTGCATCTGTCACCTTTCGGCCCAAGTTCCCAACTTATCCAGATCCATCTGTAGCAGAATACTATCTTCTCTTGTATTGACGGCTTTACATAGTTTTGTATTATCTGCAAATATCGATATTTTACTGTGCAAACCTTCTACCAGATCGTTAATAAATATCTTGAAGAGAAGAGGTCCCAACACCGACCCCTGCGGTCCCCACTGGTCACAGCGACCCAGTTAGAGAATATACCATTTATAACCCCCCCTCTGCTTTCTATCACTAAGCCAGTTACTTACCCATTTCCACACATTTCCCTGTTGTGAGTTCATTTTCCCCTTCGTCACTGAGGTCTGGTGAACTCCCTATTCTGGTAAAGGAAGGTAATGAGCCTAATGAGGATGACTGGCTGAGTGGAGTCACGGACTGGATATAAGGCTGCCGACGCCCTTCTGCCCTGCGGGTGATTTCTCTGTGGACTTCTAGGACACCAGTCTGATTCCTGCTCCTCTAAAGCTAAGTTTTCTGCTTTGCCTGTTAGCATTTATGTTTTGTTTTTGTTTTCCTTGCTTTTCTGGATTCTGCCATTCCCTGCTGGGGTGAGCTGAATCTCCTTTTGCCTGTAGCTCTGTCTTCAGAATATTCCTGAGTACTGACATAGCTTTTTTGAAGCCTAGCGTCTTCAGGGCCTTTTTCACTGTCAGTCTGTTGGCTCTTATTTTCATAGGGTTTTTCACGGATTGCAGACAGCAGCCTTCCTGTCCTTTTCTATCTAGTTAGCTTTGGCCCCGTCTTTGCTCAGTCTATCTTTCTGCCTGTGTTAGTGTTTTCCTCTTGCTTCACCGTCATTATATGTTGGGGGCTGCCTATTGCTTTGGGGTCTGCTCTGGGGCAGTTTAGATTTCCCCTTTCTTTCTTTAGGCCTATTTAATGCTCCGGCTGTGATCGAGGGGTCTAGGGCATCGTAGGAACCCCCCACGGCTACTGCTAGTTGTGTTGATAGGTTCAGGGGTCTGCAATCCGATAGCTGCCAACTTCTCTGGTTTTCTGGACTTAGCTAGCATTTCTGTTTTTGCCTCCTACGGTGACTCAATCATAACAGAATCACCCGACATACCGCAGATCCTAGGGTACTCAATAGCAGGAAAGAATTGTGTTTAAAAAAAAAAAAAAAAAGGTGTGTGTATATTCTTTCCTCTTTATCTCTGAGGCCGTAGGGGGAATTTTTTTTTTCTCTCAATGGAGATAAAGCAATTGTCTGATCGTGTGGAGCAGCTTGCTGCGGAAGTGCGGGGAATTTCCGCCTACCTTGCTCGTTCGCATGCTGTTGAACCAAAGATCCCTACACCTGATGTATTTTTTGGGGATCGATCTAAATTTTTGAGTTTCAAAAATAATTGTAAATTATTTTTTGCCTTGAAGCCTAACTCGTCAGGGAGCTCCGCGCAGCAGGTTAAAATTGTCATCTCTTTGCTGCGTGGCGATCCCCAGGATTGGGCGTTTTCTTTGAAACCAGATGATCCTATTCTGACTAATGTGAACGCATTCTTTCAAGCTTTGGGGTTGTGGTATGACGAACCTAATGCTATTGATCAGGCTGAAAAGACCCTGTTGGCATTGAACCAGGGTTGAGATTCTGCAGAGTTGTACTGTCAAAAGTTCCGAAAGTGGGCGGTCCTTACTACCTGGAATGATAATGCCTTGGCTGCTCTCTTTCGGAAGGGTTTGTCAGAAGCCGTAAAAGATACTATGGTGGTATTTCCTGTTCCCTCTGGTCTGGACGATTCTATGTCATTAGCCATTCAGGTTGATCGACGTTTACGTGAACGCAGGATTGCACGAGAGGTGTTGCCACCGGTTGAACAGACGTCTGAACCTATGCAATGTGATAGTTTTGTCTAAGGCACAACGTCAGGAGTTCAGAAGGTGTAATAAGCAGTGTTTTTTCTGTGGAGATGCCTCGCATATTATTTCTGTTTGTCCTAAACGAGAGAAACGCTTTGCACACACGTTTTCTGTTGGTGGTGTTCCACCTAAGTTTCTTCTGGCAATTACTCTGATCTGCTCCCTGTCCACATTTTCCGCCAAGGCTTTTGTGGATTCGGGAGCAGCGCTAAACCTAATGGACTTGGATTTTGCTAAACGTTGTGGATTTCCGATGACACCTCTGCAGACGCCTATCCCTTTGAGGGGGATTGATGCTACTCCTTTGGCTAAAAATAAACCTCAGTTTTGGACCCAGGTGGTCATGCGGGTCGCCCCAGACCATCAAGAAAATTGCAGATTTTTGGTGTTGCATGGTCTGCATGATGCCGTTGTTCTGGGGTTTCCCTGGTTGCAAATTCATAATCCAGTTTTGGATTGGAAATCTGTGTCTGTGGTGAGTTGGGGTTGTCGGTGTGCCTTTAGTGAGGCTCCGGTTTTTTCCACCTCTCCTCAGTCGCATGATGTTCCTGACTATTTGGCGGACTTTTATGATGTATTTAGTGAGAATGAGTCTGCGTCCTTGCCTCCTCATAGGAGTTATGACTGTGCAATTGAAATAAGCCCGGGGTGTAAATTTCCCAAGGGTCGGCTCTTCAATTTATCTGTACCCGAGCACGAGGCTATGCGGTCCTATATTAAGGAGGCGTTGGAGAAGGGTCATATTAGACCATCCTCTTCACCCTTAGGTGCCGTTTTTTTTTTGTGGCCAAAAAGGATGGTTCTTTAAGGCCTTGTATTGATTATCGTGCCCTCAATAAAATTACTATTAAATATCAGTATCCGTTACCCCTGATTTCGGATCTATTCTCTAGAGTTAGAGGTGCTTGCTGGTTTACCAAGCTTGACCTCAGGGGGGCGTATAATCTTATCCGCATTAAGCAGGGGGATGAATGGAAGACGGCGTTTAATACTCCGGAGGGACATTTTGAGTACCTGGTGATGCCTTTTGGGCTCACTAATGCCCCTTCTGTCTTCCAGTGCTTCATGAACGATATTTTCCGAGACTTTGTCGATAAATTTTTGATTATATATCTGGATGATATTTTGATCTTCTCCAAGGATTGGGATTCTCATGTGGAACATATTCGGACTGTGTTCCGGATCTTGAGGGAGAATTCCCTGTATGTCAAAGGATCGAAATGCCTTTTTGGAGTACAGAGGATTTAATTTTTGGGATTTATTTTGTCTCCGTCAACTATTGAAATGGACCCGGCCAAGGTACAGGCCATTTATGATTGGGTTCAGCCCACTTCTTTGAAGGCCCTCCAGAAGTTTTTGGGTTTTGCTAATTTTTATCGGAAATTTATAGCAAAATTTTCTAGTATTGCCAAGCCATTGACTGATCTGACTAAGAAGGGTGCTGATGTGTTGAATTGGTCTCCGGAGGCTGTTGCTTCCTTTCAGGAGCTGAAGCGAAGATTTACCTCCGCCCCGGTTTTGCGGCAACCTGATATCTCACTCCCGTTCCAGGTAGAGGTGGATGCTTCTGAGATTGGTGCAGGAGCTGTTTTGTCCCAAAGGGATCCTGTAACATCTAAAATGAATCCCTGTGCTTTCTTTTCCCGAAAGTTCTCTCCATCTGAACGTAACTATGATGTGGGGAATCGGGAACTGTTGGCCATGAAATGGGCATTTGAGGAGTGGAGACATTGGTTGGAGGGAGCTAAACATCAAGTTGTGGTCCTCACTGACCACAAGAATTTGATTTACCTAGAGTCAGCTAAACGCTTGAACCCTAGACAGGCTAGGTGGGCCTTGTTTTTTTACACGTTTTGATTTTGTGGTCTCTTTTCTTCCTGGAACTAAGAATGTCAAGGCAGACGCCCTCTCTAGGAGTTTCTTTGCTGATTCTCCTGTGGTGACCAAGCCTGCTACCATCTTAGGCGAAGGGGGTAGTTCTTTCTGCCATCTCGCCCGATTTGAGACTTGCTCTGCAAGAGTTCCAGGAGGACAAACCTGAGCGTTGTCCCAGTGGAAAGTTGTATGTTCCTGACCAGTGGAAGAAGAGAGTGATGTCTGAAGTTCATTGCTCTGCATTGGCTGGTCATCCAGGTATTTTTGGTACTAGAGATCTGGTGAGTCGTTCTTTTTGGTGGCCCACCTTGTCTCATGATGTCAGGAATTTTGTGCAGTCCTGTGGGACTTGCTCCCGGTCTAAATCTTGTTCTCGCTCTAGTGGGTTGTTGATGCCTTTGCCGGTCCCCAGGAGGCCATGGACCCATATTTCAATGGATTTCATCTCTGATATGCCGGTCTCTCAAAGAATGACTGTTATTTGGGTGACTTGTGATAGGTTCTCTAAGATTGTTCATCTTGTACCACTCCCTAAGTTGCCATCTTCCTCTGAGTTGGTGCCCCTGTTTTTGCAACAGGTGGTTCGCTTACACGGGATTCCTGAGAACATTGTATCTGACAGAGGAGTTCAGTTTGTGTCTAGATTTTGGAGGACTTTCTGTTCCAAGCTGGGATTTCAGTTGTCCTTCTCCTCTGCTTTTCACCCTCAGACCAATGGGCAGACAGAGAGAACAAACCAGACCTTGGAGTCGTATTTGAGATGTTTTATTTCCGCCGATCAGGATGATTTGGTTTCATTTTTGCCCTTGGCCGAATTTGCTTTAAATAATAGAGCTAGTTCTGCCACTTTGATGTCACCTCTTTTTTGTAACTTTGGGTTTCATCCTCGATTTTCTTCAGGGCAGGTGGAGCCTTCTGCCTGCCCAGGTGTTGACACTGTGGTGGAGAGAATGCACCAGATCTGGGACCAAGTGGTGGATAAGTTATCTCTCTCCCAGGAAAAGGCCCAGCGGTTTTCCAATCGACATAAGACCATTGGTCCCCAGTTTAAGATTGGTGATATGGTGTGGTTATCATCAAAAAATATTGCTATGAAGGTGGCTTCTCCTAAGTTTAAGCCTAGATTTATTGGACCTTACAAGATTTTGGAGATTATTAATCCGGTCTCTTTTCGTTTGGCTCTTCCTGTCACATTTAAAATCCATAATGTGTTCCATAAGTCCTTGTTGAAGAGGTTTGTTGAACCAGTTGTTCCTGGGGTGGCACCTCCAGACCCTGTATTGGTTGAAGGTAACATGGAATATGAGGTAGAGAAAATACTGGCTTCCCGTCTGGCTAGACGGAGACTCCAGTATTTGGTTAAGTGGAAGGGTTATGGTCAGGAGGATAATTCCTGGGTCTCTGCCTCTGATATTCATGCCAAAAGATTGGTGCGTGCCTTTCATCGGGCTCACCCTGATCGCCCTGGTGGCGTGGTTGAGGGTTCGGTGACCCCTCCTCAAGGGGCAGGTACTGTTGTGAGTTTATTTTCCCCTTCGTCACTGAGGTCTGGTGAACTCCCTATTCTGGTAAAGGAAGGTAATGAGCCTGATTATCAGGCACCTGAGCCTAATGAGGATGACTGGCTGAGTGGAGTCACGGACTGGATATAAGGCTGCCGACGCCCTTCTGCCCTGCGGGTGATTTCTCTGTGGACTTCTAGGACACCAGTCTGATTCCTGCTCCTCTAAAGCTAAGTTTTCTGCTTTGCCTGTTAGCATTTATGTTTTGTTTTTGTTTTCCTTGCTTTTCTGGATTCTGCCATTCCCTGCTGGGGTGAGCTGAATCTCCTTTTGCCTGTAGCTCTGTCTTCAGAATATTCCTGAATACTGACATAGCTTTTTTGAAGCCTAGCGTCTTCAGGGCCTTTTTCACTGTCAGTCTGTTGGCTCTTATTTTCATAGGGTTTTTCACGGATTGCAGACAGCAGCCTTCCTGTCCTTTTCTGTCTAGTTAGCTTGGGCCCCGTCTTTGCTCAGTCTATCTTTCTGCCTGTGTTAGTGTTTTCCTCTTGCTTCACCGTCATTATATGTTGGGGGCTGCCTATTGCTTTGGGGTCTGCTCTGGGGCAGTTTAGATTTCCCCTTTCTTTCTTTAGGCCTATTTAATGCTCCGGCTGTGATCGAGGGGTCTAGGGCATCGTAGGAACCCCCCACGGCTACTGCTAGTTGTGTTGATAGGTTCAGGGGTCTGCAATCCGATAGCTGCCAACTTCTCTGGTTTTCTGGACTTAGCTAGCATTTCTGTTTTTGCCTCCTACGGTGACTCAATCATAACATTTCCCCCAGACCCGGTATTCTCATTTTGTGTACCAACCTCTTGTGTGGCACGGTATCAAACGCTTTGGAAAAATCAAGATATACCACGTCCAATGACTCACCTTGGTCCAGTCTATAGCTTACCTCTTCATAAAAGCTGATTAGATTGGTGTGACAGGAGCGATTCCTCATAAACCCATGCTGATATGGAGTTAAACAGTTATTCTCATTGAGATAATCCAGAATAACATCCCTCAGAAACCCTTCACATATCTCACCAACAATAGAGGTTAGACTTACTCGCCTATAATTTCCAGGTTCACTTTTAGAGCCCTTTTTGAATATTGGTACCACATTTGCTATGCGCCAGTCATGTGGATTAGACCCTGTTGCTATAGAGTCTCTAAATATAAGAAATAATGGTTTGTCTATTACATTACGTAGTTCTCTTAGTACTCGTGGGTGTATGCCATCCGGACCCCGAGATTTAACTATTTTAATCTTTTAGCCGGTTTTGCCCCTCTTCTTGGGTTAGATTGGTGACGCTTAATATAGGGTTTTATTTGTCTCTCGGCATTTCACCTAGCATTTCATTTTCCACCGTGAATACCGTAGAGAAGAAGGTGTTTAATATATTAGCTTTTTCCTCATAATCTACAACCATACTTTCCTCACAATTTTTTAATGGGCCTACACTGTATTTGGCTCCATCCATCTTCCCATCATTTTTAACCATCTTCCCTGTCCCTGCTGAAGAAAAGCAGGCCCAAACCATGATGCTGCCACCACCATGTTTGACAGTGGGGATGGTGTGTTCAGGGTAATGAGCTGTGTTGCCTTTACGCCAAACATATAGTTTGGCATTGTTGCCAAAAAGTTCAATTTTGGTTTCATCTGACCAGAGCACCTTCTTCCACATGTTTGGTGCGTCTCCCAGGTGGCTTGAACGAAATAAATTTCGTTCAACTTCACAATTGTGTCCCACTTGTTGTTGATTCTTCACCAAAAATTTACATTTGGTATCTTTATGTTTGAAACATAATATGTGGGAAAAGGTCGAAAAGTTCCGGGGGGTCGAATACTTTCGCAAGGCGCTGTATGTGGGGCCATTATACTGTATGGAGGACTATGTGGGGCCATTATACTGTATGGAGCACTATGTGAGGCAATTATACTTAATGGAGGACTATGTGGGGCCATTATAATGTATGGAGCACTATGTAAGGCCATTATACTGTATGGAGGACTATGTCAGGCCATTATAATATATGGAGGACTATGTGGGGTCCATTATATTGTACACTATGTGTGGATTACAGTTGAAGAGCAATACTGTCATGTGATTTAATTTTGTCCTTCTGTGTATTTTAGTTTGACATCCCACCCATTGTAGCTCTGGCAGGATATTTATGGTCGTTACCCTGTTGGAAGGTGAACTTACGCCGCAGTCTATAGTTTTTTGTGGCCTCTAACTGGTTTTGCTCGAGAATTACGTGCTCCATCCATCCAACTTTGTCCAGCTTCCCTGCCCCTACTGAAGAGTAGAGAAGCTTCTCCACAGCATGATGCTGCCACCACCATGTGTGACGGTGGGGATGGTCTTTTCAGGGTGATGTGCAGTGTTAGCATCTTGCATTTGGCCCAGAAAGTTTTCATTTGTTCTTATCTGATCATAGCCCCTTCTTCCACGTGCTCACTGTTTCCCCTTCATGGGACTTCTTATGGCTTTCTTCTTGACACTCTTCCATAAAGGCCAGATTTTTCGAGTATAGGACTATTAGTTGTCGTGTGGACAGATTCTCCCACCTGAACTGCAGATCTGCAGCTCCTCCTTAGTGACCATGCGCCTCTTCGCAGCTTACCCTAATTAGTTCTCTCCTTGGTTGGGATGTCAGGTTTGGTGAATGGCCATGTCTTGGTTTGCAATTGTGCCTTACTTCTTCCATTTTTGGATGATGAATTGAACAGTACTTGGTGAGATGTTCAGAGCTTGTGCTATTTTTTTATAATCTATCCCTGCTTTCCTCTTCTCCACAACTTTATCTATGACCTGTCTAGTGAGCTCCTTTTCATAATGCTGTTTGATCCCTAATATTCTCACACAAACCTCTGAGGCCTTCACAGAACAGCTGTAGTTATACTGAGGATAAATCACACCTAGGTCTACACAATGTCCTAATTATGTGACTTCTGGAGGCGATTGTTCACTCAGAATTTTATTCAGGGGCATCAGACTACAAAGGGCTGAATACAAATACTCCTCACAATTTTAAGATATATATTTTTACAATAATTAAAACCCATGTATCATTTCCTTTACATGTCACAAATACTCACTATCTAGATTTTGCACCACATAAAAGCCCCCAAAAAAACATTTAATTTTTTGGGTGTAACTTGAAAAATGTGGAAAAGATCATGGTTTATGAAAACTTTTTAATTGCACTTCATACTGTGAGGAGCAGTTCTTCCCCATTCTCCAGATCTACCACTTGCTGTCCTTTATCATATACTGTGGAAGTCGTAGGTGCAGGAGAGTACGCTGGCCCTTTAATGCCTAGTGACTGTACAGTACATAATGTCACTTACCCTGTTAGTCGCAGGGCATTCAAGCAATGTGTCTCGGTGGTGCATTGCTATAACCGGTGTGACCATTAGTTTCATGGATTAAACCTGGAATAAAAACAGATGGTGACTTCAGATACCCACAAAATACTGCTATAATACAGCCCCCACATAATAGAGCTATAATACTGCACGCACATAATACAGCTATAATACAGCCCCCACATAATACAGCTATAATACAGCCCCCATAATAGAGCTATAATACTGCACGCACATAATACAGCCCCCACATAATACAGCTATAATACTGCACGCACATAATACAGCTATAATACAGCCCCCACATAATACAGCTATAATACTGCACCCACATAAAACAGCTATAATACTGCACGCACATAATACAGCTATAATACAGCCCCCACATAATACAGCTATAATACTGCACGCACATAATACAGCTATAATACAGCCTCCACATAATACAGCTATAATACTGCAAGCACATAATACAGCTATAATACAGCACCCTCATAATACAGCTATAATACAGCCCCCACATAATACAGCTATAATACTGCACGCACATAATACAACTATAATACAGCCCCCACATAATAGAGCTATAATACTGCACGCACATAATACAGCTATAATACAGCCCCCACATAATACAGCTATTAAACTGCACGCACATAATACAGCTATAATACAGCTATAATACAGCCCCCACATAATACAGCTATAATACTGCACGCACATAATACAGCTATAATACAGCACCCTCATAATACAGCTATAATACTGGACCCACATAATACAGCGCCCATATAATACTGCTATAATACAGCCCCCACATAATACAGCTATAATACAGCCCCCACATAATACAGCTATATTACAGCACCCACATAATACAGCTATAATACTGCACCCACATAATACAGCTATAATACAGCCCCCACATAAATACTGCTATAATACAGCGCCCACATAATACAGCTATAATACTGCACCCACATAACATCTGTAATACAGCTCCCACATAATACTGCTATAATACAGCCCCCACATAATACAGCTATAATACTGCACGCACATAATACAGCTATAATACTGCACCCACATAACAACTGTAATACAGCCCCCACATAATACAGCTATAATACAGCCCCCACATAATACAGCTATAATACTGCACACACATAATAGAGCTATAATACTGCACCCACATAATACAGCTATAATACTCCCACATAATACTGCTATAATACAGCCCCCACATAATACAGCTATAATACTGCACCCACATAACATCTGTAATACAGCCCCCACATAATACAGCTATAATACTGCACGCACATAATACAGCTATAATACTGCACGCACATAATACAGCTATAATACTGCACCCACATAACATATGTAATACAGCCCCCACATAATACAGCTATAATACTGCATGCACATAATACAGCTATAATACTGCACCCACATAACATCTGTAATACAGCCCCCACATAATACAGCTATAATACTGCACGCATATAATACAGCTATAATACAGCCCCCACATAATACAGCTATAATACTGCACACACATAATACAGCTATAATACTGCACCCACATAACATCTGTAATACAGCCCCCACATAATACAGCTATAATACAGCCCCCACATAATACAGCTATAATACTGCACGCACATAATACAGCTATAATACTGCACCCACATAACATCTGTAATACAGCCCCCACATAATACAGCTATAATACTGCACGCACATAATACAGCTATAATACTGCACCCACATAACATCTGTAATACAGCCCCCACATAATACAGCTATAATACTGCACGCACATACTACAGCTATAATACTGCACTTACATAACATCTGTAATACAGCCCCCACATAATACAGCTATAATACAGCCCCCACATAATACAGCTATAATACTGCACGCACATAATACAGCTATAATACTGCACCCACATAACATCTGTAATACAGCCCCCACATAATACAGCTATAATACTGCACGCACATAATACAGCTATAATACTGCACCCACATAACATCTGTAATACAGCCCCCACATAATACAGCTATAATACTGCAACCACATAACATCTGTAATACAGCCCCCACATAATACAGCTATAATACTGCACGCACATAATACAGCTATAATACTGCACCCACATAACATCTGTAATACAGCCCCCACATAATACAGCTATAATACTGCACGCACATAATACTGCACCCACATAACATCTGTAATACAGCCCCCACATAATACAGCTATAATACAGCCCCCACATAATACAGCTATAATACTGCACGCACATAATACAGCTATAATACTGCACCCACATAACATCTGTAATACAGCCCCCACATAATACAGCTATAATACTGCACGCACATAATACTGCACCCACATAACATCTGTAATACAGCCCCCACATAATACAGCTATAATACAGCCCCCACATAATACAGCTATAATACTGCACGCACATAATACAGCTATAATACTGCACCCACATAACATCTGTAATACAGCACCCACATAATACAGCTATAATACAGCTCCCACATAATACAGCTATAATACAGCCCCCACGAAATACAGCTATAATACAGCGCCCACATTATACAGCTATAATACAGCGCCCACATTATACAGCTATAATACAGCCCCCACATAACATCTGTAATACAGCCCTCACATAATACAGCTAAAATACTGCACCCACATAACATCTGTAATACAGCCCCCACATAATACAGCTATAATACTGCATGCACATAATACAGCTATACTGCACCCACATAACATCTGTAATACAGCCCCCACATAATCCAGCTATAATACTGCACCCACATAATACAGCTATAATACTGCACCCACATAATACAGCTATAATACAGCCCCCACATTATACAGCTATAATACAGCCCCCACATAACATCTGTAATACAGCCCACACATAATACAGATAAAATACTGCACCCACATAACATCTGTAATACAGCCCCCACATAATACAGCTATAATACTGCACGCACATAATACAGCTATAATACTGCACCCACATAACATCTGTAATACAGCCCCCACATAATACAGTTATAATACAGCCCCCACATAATACAGTTATAATACAGCCCCCACATAATACAGCTATAATACTGCACGCACATAATACAGCTATAATACAGCACCCACATAATACAGCTATAATAATGCACCCACATAACATCTGTAATACAGCCCCCACATGTTACAGCTATAATACAGCGCCCACATAATACAGCTATAATACAGCCCCCACATAATACTGCTATAATACAGCCCCCACATAATACAGCTATAATACTGCACGCACATAATACAGCTATAATAGTGCACCCACATAACATCTGTAATACATCACCCACATAATACAGCTATAATACAGCACCCACATAATACAGCTATAATAAAGCGCCCACATAATACAGCTATAATACAGTGCTCACATAATACAGCTATAATACAGCACCCACATAATAAAGCTATAATACAGCGCCCACGTAATACTGCTATAATACAGCGCCCACACAATACTGCTATAATACTGCACGCACATAATACAGCTATAATACTGCGCCCACATAACATCTGTAATACAGCCCCCACATAATACAGCTATAATACTGCACGCACATAATACAGCTATAATACTGCACGCACATAATACAGCTATAATACTGCACCCACATAACATCTGTAATACAGCCCCCACATAATACAGCTATAATACTGCACGCACATAATACAACTATAATACTGCACCCACATAACATCTGTAATACAGCCCCCACATAATACAGCTATAATACTGCACCCACATAACATCTGTAATACAGCCCCCACATAATACAGCTATAATACTGCACGCACATAATACAGCTATAATACTGCACCCACATAACATCTGTAATACAGCCCCCACATAATACAGCTATAATACTGCACCCACATAACATCTGTAATACAGCCCCCACATAATACAGCTATAATACTGCACGCACATAATACAGCTATAATACAGCACCCACATAACATCTGTAATACAGCTCCCACATAATACAGCTATAATACTGCACCCACATAACATCTGTAATACAGCCCCCACATAATACAGCTATAATACTGCACGCACATAATACAGTTATAATACTGCACCCACATAACCTCTGTAATACAGCCCCCACATAATACAGTTATAATACAGCCCCCACATAATACAGCTATAATACTGCACGCACATAATACAGCTATAATACAGGCCCCACATGTTACAGCTATAATACTGCACCCACATAATACAGCTATAATACTGCACCCACATAACATCTGTAATACAGCCCCCCACATAATACAGCTATAATACTGCACCCACATAACATCTGTAATACAGCCCCCACATAATACTGCTATAATACTGCACCCACATAACATCTGTAATACAGCCCCCACATAATACAGCTATAATACTGCACCCACATAACATCTGTAATACAGCCCCCACATAATACAGCTATAATACTGCACGCACATAATACAGCTATAATACAGCCCCCACATATTACAGCTATAATACTGCACCCACATAATACAGCTATAATACTGCACCCACATAACATCTGTAATACAGCCCCCACATAATACAGCTATAATACTGCACGCACATAATACAGCTATAATACTGTACCCACATAATACAGCTATAATACAGCCCCCACATAATACAGCTATAATACTGCACGCACATAATACAGCTATAATACAGCCCCCACATAATACAGCTATAATACTGCACCCACAAATTACAGCTATAATACAGCACCCACATAATACAGCTATAATACTGCACGCACATAATACAGCTATAATACAGCCCCCACATATTACAGCTATAATACTGCACCCACATAATACAGCTATAATACTGCACCCACATAATACAGCTATAATACTGCACGCACATAATACAGCTATAATACTGCACCCACATAACATCTGTAATACATCGCCCACATAATACAGCTATAATACAGCACCCACATAATACAGCTATAATACAGCGCCCACATAATACAGCTATAATACAGTGCTCACATAATACAGCTATAATACAGCACCCACATAATACAGCTAGAATACAGCGCCCACGTAATACTGCTATAATACAGCGCCCACACAATACTGCTATAATACTGCACGCACATAATACAGCTATAATACTGCACCCACATAATACAGCTATAATACAGCACCCACATAATACAGCTATAATACAGCGCCCACATATTACAGCTATATACAGGCCCCACATAATACAGCTATAATACTGCACGCACATAATACAGCTATAATACTGCACCCACATAGCATCTGTAATACAGCCCCCACATAATACAGCTATAATACTGCACGCACATAATACAGCTATAATACTGCACCCACATAACATCTGTAATACAGCCCCCACATAATACAGCTATAATACTGCACGCACATAATACAGCTATAATACAGCCCCCACATAATACAGCTATAATACTGTACCCACATAACATCTGTAATACAGCTCCCACATAATACAGTTATAATACAGCCCCCACATAATACAGCTATAATACTGCACGCACATAACATCTGTAATACAGCCCCCACATAATACAGCTATAATACTGCACTCACATAACATCTGTAATACAGCCCCCACATAATACAGCTATAATACTGCACCCACATGACATCTGTAATACAGCCCCCACATAATACAGCTATAATACTGCACGCAAATAATGCAGCTATAATACTGCACCCACATAACATCTGTAATACAGCCCCCACATAATACAGC
This sequence comes from Dendrobates tinctorius, assembly GCF_039654945.1. Taxonomy (NCBI): domain Eukaryota; kingdom Metazoa; phylum Chordata; class Amphibia; order Anura; family Dendrobatidae; genus Dendrobates; species Dendrobates tinctorius. The sequence continues at coordinate 1,521,830 of NW_027362112.1, forward strand.
CCCCACATATTACAGCTATAATACTGCACCCACATAATACTGCTATAATACTGCACCCACATAACATCTGTAATACAGCCCCCACATAATATAGCTATAATACTGCACGCACAAAATACAGCTATAATACTGCACCCACATAATACAGCTATAATACAGCCCCCACATAATACAGCTATAATACTGCACGCACATAATACAGCTATAATACAGCCCCTACATAATACAGCTATAATACAGCCCCCACATATTACAGCTATAATACAGCACCCACATAATACAGCTATAATACTGCACGCACATAATACAGCTATAATACAGCCCCCACATATAACAGCTATAATACTGCACCCACATAATACAGCTATAATACAGCACCCACATAATACAGCTATAATACAGCACCCACATAATACAGCTATAATACAGCGCCCACATTATACAGCTATAATACAGCGCCCACATATTACAGCTATATACAGCCCCCACATATTACAGCTATATACAGCCCCCACATAATACAGCTATAATACTGCACGCACATAATACAGCTATAATACTGCACCCACATAACATCTGTAATACAGCCCCCACATAATACAGCTATAATACTGCACGCACATAATACAGCTATAATACTGCACCCACATAACATCTGTAATACAGCCCCCACATAATACAGCTATAATACTGCACGCACATAATACAGCTATAATACAGCCCCCACATAATACAGCTATAATACTGCACCCACATAACATCTGTAATACAGCTCCCACATAATACAGTTATAATACAGCCCCCACATAATACAGCTATAATACTGCACGCACATAATACAGCTATAATACTGCACCCACATAACATCTGTAATACAGCCCCCACATAATACAGCTATAATACTGCACCCACATAACATCTGTAATACAGCCCCCACATAATACTGCTATAATACTGCACCCACATAACATCTGTAATACAGCCCCCACATAATACAGCTATAATACTGCACCCACATAACATCTGTAATACAGCCCCCACATAATACAGCTATAATACTGCACGCAAATAATGCAGCTATAATACTGCACCCACATAACATCTGTAATACAGCCCCCACATAATACAGCTATAATACAGCCCCCACATATTACAGCTATAATACTGCACCCACATAATACAGCTATAATACTGCACCCACATAACATCTGTAATACAGCCCCCACATAATACAGCTATAATACTGCACGCACATAATACAGCTATAATACTGCACCCACATAATACAGCTATAATACAGCCCCCACATAATACAGCTATAATACTGCACGCACATAATACAGCTATAATACAGCCCCCACATAATACAGCTATAATACAGCCCCCACATATTACAGCTATAATACAGCACCCAAATAATACAGCTATAATACTGCACGCACATAATACAGCTATAATACAGCCCCCACATATTACAGCTATAATACTGCACCCACATAATACAGCTATAATACAGCACCCACATAATACAGCTATAATACAGCGCCCACATAACATCTGTAATACAGCCCCCACATAATACAGCTATAACACTGCACGCACATAATACAGCTATAATACAGCCCCCACATATTACAGCTATAATACTGCACCCACATAATACAGCTATAATACAGCACCCACATAATACAGCTATAATACAGCGCCCACATAACATCTGTAATACAGCCCCCACATAATACAGCTATAACACTGCACGCACATAATACAGCTATAATACAGCCCCCACATATTACAGCTATAATACTGCACCCACATAATACAGCTATAATACAGCACCCACATAATACAGCTATAATACTGTACCCACATAACATCTGTAATACAGCCCCCACATAATACAGCTATAATACTGCACGCACATAATACAGCTATAATACAGCACCCACATAATACAGCTATAATACAGCCCCCACATAATACAGCTATAATACAGCACCCACATTATACAAACAGTTTGCAATAATTGCGCCTACTGATGTACGCTACATCTTGCTGCCAATGTGTGTCTGTGTAAGGAGAAGCCTTCTTCTTGTGTATTATTGCCCCCTCATGCTGGGCTTTCTCTGTCTCCCTAGGACCACAGTGCTGGCTGCTGTTGCTTTCCTTGATGCTTTTCAGAAAGTAGCAGATATGGCGACTAATACCCGAGGTGAGCCGCCACTGTCATGTCCGCTCGTCACCAACTCCTCATGCAGTACCACTCTCTGTGACTAACGCTTGGTTTTACAGGAGCCACACGTGACATTGGATCGGCCCTCACCCGCATGTGTATGCGGCACCGGAGCATTGAGAGCAAGCTCAGACACTTCACCAAGTAAGAACCCCCAAGGGAGGCGCCACTCATCACCAGTAATGTCAATGAGCAAAGGCACAGGAGGAAAGAGGAGAAAGAAGAAAGGGCCATGGGGGGGGGGGGAAGAAGAAAAGAGGGGTCTTGGACAAAGAGAAGAAGGAGGAGTCCTGGGGACAGAGAGGTGGGAGGGTCCAGGAGAGAGAAGGAGGAGAATTCCTGAGAGAGAGAAGGAGGAGAGGGAGAGAGAAGGAGGAGAGTGTGAGAGAGAGAAGGAGGCGAGAGAGAGAAAGAGGGAGAAGGAGGACAGAGAGAGAGAAAGAGGAGGAGAGAGAGAAAGAGGGACGGAGAAGGAGGAGAGAGAGAAGGAAGAGGGAGCGAGAAGGAGGAGCGAGAGAGAGGGATTCCTGGGAAAGAGAGAAGGAGGGGAAGTCCTTGGAGAGAGAGATGGAGGGGGAGTCTGGGGAGAGAGAGAGAGAGAAGGAGGAGAGAGAGAAGGAGAGGAATTCCTTGGAAAGAGAGAAGGAGGGGAAGTCCTTGGAGAGAGAGAGAGATGGAGGGGGGAGTCTGAGGTGAGAGAAGGAGGAGAGAGAGAGAAGGAGAGAGAGAGAGAAGGAGGAGAGAGAGAGACAGAGAAGGAGGAGAGAGAGAAGGAGAGGGATTCCTGGGAAAGAGAGAAGTAGGGGAAGTCCTTGGAGAGAGAGATGGAGGGGGAGTCTGGGGAGAGAGAGAGAAGGAGTGGGAGTCCTGGAAAAGAGAGAAGGAGGGGGAGTCCTGGGAGAGAGAGAAGGAGGGGGAGTCCTGGGAGAGAGAGAAGGAGGGGGAGTCCTGGGAGAGTGTCAGGGATTTATTTGTCTATCCCACCGCTGACCCCAATATGTCAGGGATCTGGACGGGGGGTAGTTTTCCCCCCAGTGGTCAGGAATTTAAATATTGTATGATGGTCGGGTGATATATAAATCCCTACAACTTGTTTTACCACTTTCCAGTTCCGGTTGGGAACTTGCAGGCCTCTGGCACCCCCTTACCCTCAGGTCAGCCAGGGAACTGCACCTAGGATAAGTAGTTGCTGGAAAGGCTGCCTTGTCGTGTACTGGCTATCGGGCACCGGAGCATTGAGAGCAAGCTCAGACACTTCACCAAGTAAGAACCCCCAGGGGAGGCGCCACTCATCACCAGTAATGTCAATGAGCAAAGGCACAGGAGGAAAGAGAAGAAAGAAGAAAGGGCCATGGGGGGAGAGAAAAGAAGAAAAGAGGGGTCTTGGACAAAGAGAAGAAGGAGGAGTCCTGGGGACAGAGAGGTGGGAGGGTCCAGGTGAGAGAAGGAGGAGAAATCTTGAGAGAGAGAGAGAAGGAGGAGAGAGATAGAAGGAGGAGAGGGAGAGAGAAGGAGGAGAGGGAGATAGAAGGAGGAGTGGGATAGAGAAGGAGGAGAGGGAGAGAAAGAGGGAGAAGGAGGAGAGAGAGAAGGAACAGGGAGCGAGAAGGAGGAGAGAGAGAGAGGAGGAGAGAGAGAGGAGAAGAATTCCTGGGAATGAGAGAAGGAGGGGAAGTCCTTGGAGAGAGAGAGAAGGAGGCGAGAGAGGGAGAGGAATTCCTGGGAAAGAGAGAAGGAGGGGAAGTCCTTGGAGAGAGAGAGAGAGATGGAGGGGGGAGTCTGGGGAGAGAGAAGGAGGAGAGAGAGAGAAGGAGGAGAGAAAAGGAGAGGGATTCCTGGGAAAGAGAGAAGGAGGGGAAGTCATTGGAGAGAGAGTTGGAGGGGGAGTCTGGGGAGAGAGAGAGAGAAGGAGTGGGAGTCCTGGGAGAGAGAGAGAAGGAGGGGGAGTCCTGGAAAAGAGAAGGAGTGTGAGTCCTTGGAGAGTGTCAGGGATTTATTTGTCTATCCCACCGCTGGCCCCAATATGTCAGGGATCTGGACGGGGGGTAGTTTGCCCCCCAGTGGTCAGGAATTTAAATATTGTATGATGGTCGGTGATATATAAATCCCTACAACTTGTGTTACCACTTTCCAGTTCTGGCTGGGAACTTGCAGCCCTCTGGCACCCCCCTTACCCTCAGGTCAGCCAGGGAACTGCACCTAGGATAAGTAGTTGCTGGAAAGGCTGCCTTGTCGTGTACTGGCTATCGGGCACCGGAGCATTGAGAGCAAGCTCAGACACTTCACCAAGTAAGAACCCCCAGGGGAGGCGCCACTCTTCACCAGTACTGTCAATGAGCAAAGGCACAGGAGGAAAGAGGAGAAAGAAGAAAGGGCCATGGGGGGAGAGAAAAGAAGAAAAGAGGGGTCTTGGACAAAGAGAAGAAGGAGGAGTCCTGGGGACAGAGAGGTGGGAGGGTCCAGGTGAGAGAAGGAGGAGAAATCTTGAGAGAGAGAGAAGGAGGAGAGAGAAGGAGGAGAGGGAGAGAGAAGTAGGAGAGGAGAAGGAAGAGAAGGAGAAGGAAAAGAGAAGGAAGAGAGAGAAGAAGGAGGAGAGAGAGAAAGAGGGACGGAGAAGGAGGAGAGAGAGAGAGGAGGAGAGAGAGAAGGAGGAGAGGGAGAGAGAAGTAGGAGAGGAGAAGGAAGAGAAGGAGAAGGAAAAGAGAAGGAAGAGAGAGAAGAAGGAGGAGAGAGAGAAGAAGGAGGAGAGAGAGAAAGAGGGACGGAGAAGGAGGAGAGAGAGAAGGAAGAGGGAGCGAGAAGGAGGAGAGAGAGAGAAGGAGGAGAGAGAGAGAAGGAGAGGAATTCCTGGGAAAGAGAGAAGGAGGGGAAGTCCTTGGAGAGAGCGAGAGATGGAGGGGGGAGTCTGGGGAGAGAGAAGGAGGAGAGAGAGAGAGAGAGAGAAGGAGGAGAGAGAAGGAGGAGAGAGAGGAGGAGAGAGAAGGAGGAAAGAGAGAGAGAGAGACAGGAGGAGTGAGAAGGAGAGGGATTCCTGGGAAAGAGAGAAGGAGGGGAAGTCCTTGGAGAGAGAGAGATGGAGGGGGAGTCTGGGGAGAGAGAGAGAGAGAGAAGGAGTGGGAGTCCTGGGAGAGAGAGAAGGAGGGGGAGTCCTGGGAGAGAGAGAAGGAGGGGGAGTCCTGGGAGAGAGAGAAGGAGGGGGAGTCCTGGGAGAGTGTCAGGGATTTATTTGTCTATCCCACCGCTGACCCCAATATGTCAGGGATCTGGACGGGGGGGTAGTTTGCCCCCCAGTGGTCAGGAATTTAAATATTGTATGATGGTCGGGTGATATATAAATCCCTACAACTTGTGTTACCACTTTCCAGTTCCGGTTGGGAACTTGCAGCCCTCTGGCACCCCCCTTACCCTCAGGTCAGCCAGGGAACTGGACCTAGGATAAGTAGTTGCTGGAAAGGCTGCCTTGTCGTGTACTGGCTATCAGGCACCGGAGCATTGAGGGCAAGCTCAGACACTTCACCAAGTAAGAACCCCCAGGCGAGGCGCCACTCATCACCAGTAATGTCAATGAGCAAAGGCACAGGAGGAAAGAGGAGAAAGAAGAAAGGGCCATGGGGGGGAGAAAAGAAGAAAAGAGGGGTCTTGGACAAAGAGTAGAAGGATGAGTCCTGGGGACAGAGAGGTGGGAGGGTCCAGGTGAGAGAAGGAGGAGAAATCCTGAGAGAGAGAAGGAGGAGAGAGAGAAGGAGGAGAGGTAGAGAGAGAAGGAGGAGAGGGAGAGAGTGAGGGACAGAGAGGTGGGAGGGTCCAGGTGAGAGAAGGAGGAGAAATCCTGAGAGAGAAGGAGGAGAGAGAGAGGGAAGGAGGAGTGGGGGGGAGAGAAGGAGGAGAGGGAGAGAAGGAGGCGAGGGAGAGAAGGAGGAGAGAGAGAGAAGGAGGAGAGGGAGAGGAGGAGAGAGAGAGAAGGAAGAGAGAGAGAGAGAGAAGGAGGATAGGGAGAGAGTGAGAGAGAGAAGGAGGAGAGAGAGAGAAAGAGGGACGGAGAAGGAGGATAAGTAGGATGCTGGAAAGGCTGCCTTGTCGTGTACTGGCAGGAAACAAAATACAGTATATACAGACAGATATAAAATAAAAGGGATTAAAATATGAAACTTGCAACATCTCAATCACTGGTATGACATGTCGATGAGGGAGGAGAACCTTCCCAGGGAAAATGGTTCAGCAGCACAGCCTCTTGGCTGGTTCTCCTGGCATGTGACAACCCCCAAATGAGTTTTTGAACTTTATGTTTTTTTCTCTTGCTGACCTCACTGTGGGCTGAGTCAGAGAATGTATGCCCCTTTTTTGAATAGTTATTAAAAACCTTCTACTCGCCTTATCTCTGGCTGTGGGGCTCACAGAGTCATGCCATGGGTATCATATTTCTCTTACGAAATTATCTTTCTTTTGAGACCAAATATGATATGTCTGTGGGCTACGGCGTCGCAGAAACTGTTTTTCCGGTTTCTGATGACCCTAGAAGTTGCAAAATGTTGCGGTGTGTAGCCTAAATTCTACCGATTCTGAAAATATGTGATTGCTGTCTTTAGGATAAATGTGCGTTATACAATTTGAGTTTGAACAGACAAAGGACCATGTGACTGGAACAAAACCGCATTTGACTGGTCAGGAGCAATAAAAGGAGACCAACAGCTGAAAGGAAGGGGAGAGGGGGGGGAGGTAGATAGTATTTCACACAGGCGGGGGGGGCATTGTTTGTGAAGCTTGTCATTCACAAACCAAAGAACGGCAACAGACAGCCCTGGATGGGTACTTAGGTTATTTAGGAAATACTCATATTTTGCGGACACCTCCCCCTTTTGGACTGCGCTACGGAGGCAGGTCCCCTCGGTAATCCTCCATGCACACCTCTGCAGGCTTGCCCTACCGGGATAACCGGTGTGTATTGCCATGCGCGCTGCCCTTTTTGTGTTCGATGGTAAAGTCGTACTGCTGGAGGGCAAGTCTGTTATGAATGGGTCACCGAGGAGAAAAAGGCAAAACAAGCTAAGTCACAGAAAACCAGAGAGGTTGGTAACTATGCAGATTGCAGATCCCTGATCTTGCCACACAATTAGCAGTAGCCGTGGAGCATGCCTACGATGTTCCTAGACGCCTCGTCACGGCCGGAGGACTAAATAAGCCTAAAGCAAGAAAAGGGAAAACTAACTGCCCTAGAGCAGACCCCAAAGGAATAGATAGCCCCCACACATGTATTGACGGTGAAACAAGATGAAGGCACAAACACAGGCAGGAAAATAGGCTGAGCAAATGATGGGGCCTAGACAGGAAAGGAAAAGAGAGACACTGTCTGCAACCTGCAAAAAACCCTACAAAAATCATGTCCAACACTTCTGATAGCAAAATTAACCCTGAAGTCACTAGACTTCTCTGTTATGAATGAGTCACCGTAGGAGGCAAAAACAGAAATACTAGCTAAGTCCAGAAAACCAGAGAAGTTGGCAGCTATCGGATTGCAGACCCCTGAACCTAACAACAACAACTAGCAGTAGCCGTGGGGGGTTCCTACGGTGCCCTAGACCCCTCGATCACAGCCGGAGAACTACATAGCCTAAAGACAGAAAGGGAAATCTAAACTGCCCCAGAGCAGACTCCAAAGCAATAGGCAGCCCCCAACATATAATGACGATGAAGCAAGATGAAAAAACACTCACACAGATAGAAAGATAGGCTGAGCAAATGATGGGGCCCAAGCTAACTAAATAGGACAGAATAGAAAAGCTGCTGTCTGCAATCCGCCAAAACCCTCTCAAAAACAAGAGCCAACAGACTGATAGGGAAAAAAGCCCTGAAGACGCTAGGCTTCAAAAAGACTATATCAGTACTCAGGTATTATCTGAAGACAGAGCAAAAAGGAATTCAGTTCACCCAGCAGGGAAAGGCAGAAATCCAGAAAAACAAGGCAAAACAAAAACAAAACCAAAACACAAATGCAAAAAGTAGAGCAGAAAACTTTTCTTTTGAGGAGCAGGAATCAGACTGGTCTCCAAGAATCCCTCAGAGTAATCACCCGCAAGGCAGAAGGGCGTCGGCTGCCTTATATCCAGTCAGCAATCCGAGTCACCCAGTCATCATCATTCTGCTCAGGTGCTTTGTAATCAGCCTCTCTACCTTCCTTCACCAGAAGAGGGAGTTCATCAGACCTCAATGGTGAAGGGGAAAATGAACTCACAACAGTACCTCCCCCTTGATGAGGGGTCACTGAACCCTCATCCACGCCACCAGGGCGATCAGGGTGAGCCCGATGAAAGGCACGCACCAATCTTTTGGCATGAATATCAGAGGCAGAGACCCAGGAATTATCCTCCTGACCAGAACCCTTCCACTCAACCAAATACTGGAGTCTCCGTCTAGCCAGACGGGAATCCAGTATCTTCTCTATCTCATATTCCATGTTACCTTCAACTAATACAGGGTCCGGAGGTGCCACCCCAGGAACAACTGGTTCAACAAACCTCTTCAACAAGGACTTATGAAACACATTATGAATTTTAAATGTGACAGGAAGAGCCAAACGAAAAGAGACCGGATTAATAATCTCCAAAATCTTGTAAGGTCCAATAAATCTAGGCTTAAACTTAGGAGAAGCCACCTTCATAGCGATATTTTTTGATGATAACCAAACCATATCACCAACCTTAAACTGGGGACCAATGGTCCTATGTCGGTTGGAAAACCGCTGGGCCTTTTCCTGGGAGAGAGATAACTTATCCACCACTTGGTCCCAGATCTGGTGCATTCTCTCCACCACAGTGTCAACACCTGGGCAGGCAGAAGGCTCCACCTGCCCTGAAGAAAATCGAGGATGAAACCCAAAGTTACAAAAAAAGGTGACATCAAAGTGGCAGGACTAGCTCTATTATTTAAAGCATTTTCGGCCAAGGGCAAAAATGAAACCCAATCATCCTGATCGGCGGAAATAAAACATCTCAAATACGACTCCAAGGTCTGGTTTGTTCTCTCCGTCTGCCCATTGGTCTGAGGGGGAAAAGCAGAGGAGAAGGACAACTGAATTCCCAGCTTGGAACAGAAAGTCCTCCAAAATCTGGACACAAATTGAACTCCTCTGTCAGATACAATGTTCTCAGGAATCTCGTGCAAGCGAACCACCTGTTGCAAAAACAGGGGCACCAACTCAGAGGAAGATGGCAACTTAGGGAGTGGTACAAGATGAACCATCTTAGCGAACCTATCACAAATCACCCAAATAACAGTCATTCTCTGAGAGACAGGCATATCAGAGATGAAATCCATTGAAATATGGGTCCATGGCCTCCTGGGGACCGGCAAAGGCATCAACAACCCACTAGAGCGAGAACAAGGTTTAGACCGGGAGCAAGTCCCACAGGACTGCACAAAATTCCTGACATCATGAGACAAGGCGGGCCATCAAAAAGACCGACTCACCAGATCTCTAGTACCAAAAATACCTGGATGACCAGCTAATGCAGAGCAACGAACTTCAGACATCACTCTCTTCTTCCACTGGTCAGGAACATACAACTTTCCACTGGGACAACGCTCAGGTTTGTCCTCCTGGAACTCTTCCAGAGCACGTCTCAAATCGGGCGAGATGGCAGAAAGAACTACCCCTTCGCCTAAGATGGTAGCAGTCTTGGTCACCACAGGAGAATCAGCAAAGAAGCTCCTAGAGAGGGCGTCTGCCTTGACATTCCTAGTGCCAGGAAGAAAAGAGACCACAAAATCAAAACGTGTAAAAAACAAGGCCCACCTAGCCTGTCTAGGGTTCAAGCATTTGGCCGACTCCAGGTAAATCAAATTCTTGTGGTCAGTGAGGACCACGACTTGGTGTTTAGCTCCCTCCAACCAATGTCTCCACTCCTCAAATGCCCATTTCATGGCTAACAGTTCCCGATTCCCCACATCATAGTTATGTTCAGATGAAGAGAACTTTCGGGAAAAGAAAGCACAGGGATTCATTTTAGATGTTACAGGATCCTTTTGGGACAAAACAGCTTCTGCACCAATCTCAGAAGCGTCCACCTCTACCTGGAACGGGAGTGAAACATCAGGTTGCCGCAAAACCGGGGCAGAAGTGAATCTTCGCTTCAGCTGCTGATAGGAAGAAACAGCCTCCGGAGACCAATTCAACACATCAGCACCCTTTTTAGTCAGATCAGTCAATGGCTTGGCAATACTAGAAAATTTTGCTATAAATTTCCGATAAAAATTAGCAAAACCCAAAAACTTCTGGAGGGCATTCAAAGAAGTGGGCTGAACCCAATCATAAATGGCCTGTACCTTGGCCGGGTCCATTTCAATAGTTGACGGAGACAAAATAAATCCCAAAAATGAAATCCTCTGTACCCCAAAAAGGCATTTCGATCCTTTGACATACAGGGAATTCTCCCTCAAGATCCGGAACACAGTCCGAACATGTTCCACATGAGAATCCCAATCCTTGGAGAAGATCAAAATATCATCCAGATAGATAATCAAAAATGTATCCACAAAGTCTCGGAAAATGTCGTTCATGAAGCACTGGAAGACAGAAGGGGCATTAGTGAGCCCAAAAGGCATCACCAGGTACTCAAAATGTCCCTCCGGAGTATTAAATGCCGTCTTCCATTCATCCCCATGCTTAATGCGGATAAGATTATACGCCCCCCTGAGGTCAAGCTTGGTAAACCAGCAAGCACCTTTAACTCTGGAGAATAGATCCGAAATCAGCGGTAACGGATACTGATATTTAATAGTAATTTTGTTGAGGGCACGATAATCAATACAAGGCCTTAATGAACCATCCTTTTTGGCCACAAAAAAAACCCACGGCACCTAAGGGTGAAGAGGATGGTCTAATATGACCCTTCTCCAACACCTCCTTAATATAGGATTGCATAGCCTCGTGCTCGGGTACAGATAAATTGAAGAGCCGACCCTTAGGAAATTTACACCCCGGGCTCAGTTCAATTGCACAGTCATAACTCCTATGAGGAGGCAAAGACGCAGACTCATTCTCACTAAATACATCATAAAAGTCCGCCAAATAGTCAGGAACATCATGCGACTGAGGAGAGGTGGAAAAAAAACGGAACCTCACTAAGGGCACACCGACAACCCCAACTCACCACAGACACAGATTTCCAATCCAAAACTGGATTATGAATTTGCAACCAGGGAAACCCCAGAACAATGGTATCATGCAAATTATGCAACACCAAAAATCTGCAATTTTCTTGATGGTCTGGGGCGACCCGCATTACCACCTGGGTCCAAAACTGAGGTTTATTTTTCGCCAAAGGAGTAGCATCAATCCCCCTCATAGGGATAGGCGTCCGCAGGTGTCATCGGAAATCCACAACTTTTAGCAAAATCCAGGTCCATTAGATTCAGGTCTGCTCCCGAATCCACAAAAGCCTTGGCGGAAAATGTGGACAGGGAGCAGATCAGAGTAATTGCCAGAAGAAACTTAGGTTGAACACCACCCACAGAAAACGTGTGTGCAAAACGTTTCTCTCGTTTAGGACAGACAGAAATAATATGCGAGGCATCTGCACAAAAAAAACACAGCTTATTACGCCTTCTGAACTCCTGACGTTGCTCCCTGGCCAAAACTATCACATTGCATAGGTTCAGACACTTGTTCAACAGGTGGCAACACCTCTCGTGCAGTCCTGCGTTCACATAAACGCCGATTAACCTGAATGGCTAATGACATAGAATCGTCAAGACCAGAGGGAACAGGAAATCCCACCATAGTATCTTTTACAGCTTCTGACAAACCCTTCCTAAAGAGAGCTGCCAAGGCATTATCATTCCAGGTAGTAAGGACCGCCCACTTTCTGAATTTTTGACAGTACAATTCTGTAGAATCTCGACCCTGGCTCAATGCCAACAGGGTCTTTTCAGCCTGATCAATAGCATTAGGTTCGTCATACAACAACCCCAAGGCTTGAAAAAATGCGTTCACATTAGTCAGAATAGGATCATCTGGTTTCAAAGAAAACGCCCAATCCTGGGGATCGCCATGCAGCAAGGAGATGACAATTTTAACCTGCTGCGCGGAGCTCCATGACGAGTTAGGCTTCAAGGCAAAAAATAATTTACAATTATTTTTGAAATTCAAAAATTTAGACCGATCCCCAAAAAACACATCAGGAGTAGGGATCTTTGGTTCAGCAGCATGTGAATGAGCAAGGTAAGCGGAAATTCCCCGCACTTCCGCAGCGAGCTGCTCCACACGATCAGACAATTGCTTTATCTCCATTGAGAGAAAAAAAAATTCCCCCTACGGCCTCAGAGATATAGAGGAAAAAATATGCACACTTTTTTTTTTTTTAACAATTCTTTCCTGCCATTGAGTACCCTAGGATCTGCGGTAGGGCGGGTGATTCTGTTATGAATGAGTCACCGTAGGAGGCAAAAACAGAAATACCAGCTAAGTCCAGAAAACCAGAGAAGTTGGCAACTATCAGATTGCAGACCCCTGAACCTATCAACACAACTAGCAGTAGCCGTGGGGGGGTTCCTACGATGCCCTAGACCCCTCGATCACAGCCGGAGAACTACATAGCCTAAAGACAGAAAGGGAAATCTAAACTGCCCCAGAGCAGACCCCAAAGCAATAGGCAGCCCCCAACATATAATGACGGTGAAGCAAGATGAAAAAACACACACAGATAGAAAGATAGGCTGAGCAAATGATGGGGCCCAAGCTAACTAAATAGGACAGAATAGAAAAGCTGCTGTCTGCAATCCGCCAAAACCCTCTCAAAAACAAGAGCCAACAGACTGATAGGGAAAAAAGCCCTGAAGACGCTAGGCTTCAAAAAGACTATATCAGTACTCAGGTATTATCTGAAGACAGAGCAAAAAGGAATTCAGCTCACCCAGCAGGGAAAGGCAGAAATCCAGAAAAACAAGGCAAAAACAAAACCAAAACACAAATGCAAAAAGTAGAGCAGAAAACAGCTTTTGAGGAGCAGGAATCAGACTGGTCTCCAATAATCCCTCAGAGCAATCACCCGCAAGGCAGAAGGGCGTCGGCTGCCTTATATCCAGTCAGCAATCCCAGTCACCCAGTCATCATCATTCTGCTCAGGTGCTTTGTAATCAGCCTCACTACCTTCCTTCACCAGAAGAGGGAGTTCATCAGACCTCAATGGTGAAGGGGAAAATGAACTCACAACACTTCTCCCACTATATCAGTACTCTGAAATATTCTGAGACAGAGCAAAAAGAGACCGAACTAGTAAGGGACAAAAAGCCAATTGGCAAAATACTGATAAATAAGAGTGGAAATTCAGCACAGCCCCCTGCAGGGGCTGGCTGACCACACCAAAGAACTGAATAGACCAACAAAATCAAGTGTGAACATTAGCAGAAAAACTTAGCTTTAGATGACTAGAACAGAGGTGAAAACCAAGAGCTGACAAGCCAGAAGGCATCACCAGCAACTGAATAGGGCGTCGGCTGTCTTAAATCCAATCTGAGACTCCTGAGATCCAGTCGTCGTCCTCATTCTCAGGTGGCAGATCTCCACCGATCAAATCAGCCTCTCTACCTCCTGTTACCACCAGAGGGAGTCTGGAAGGAGAACTCAGAACTGGTGAACCAGAGAATGAACTCACAACAGTACCCCCCCCCTTGAGGAGGGGTCACCGAACCCTCATCCACGCCACCAGGCCGATCAGGATGGGCCCGGTGAAAAGCACAAACCAATCTATTGGCATGAATATCGGAGGCAGAGACCCAAGAATTATCCTCCTGACCATAACCCTTCCATTTGACCAAATACTGGAGTCTCCGTCTAACCAAACGAGAATCCAATATTTTCTCTACCTCATATTCCACATTGCCTTCAACCAACACAGGGTCAGGAGGTGCTGCCATGGGAACCACTGGCTCAACAAACCTCTTCAACAGGGATTTGTGAAATACGTTATGGATCTTGAACGTAACTGGAAGAGCCAATCGAAACGAAACAGGATTAAGAACTACCAAAATCTTATAAGGACCAATAAATCTTGGCTTAAATTTAGGAGATGCAACCTTCATAGGAATATTCTAGACAACAACCAAACCATATCACCCACTTTAAACCGGGGATCAATGGTCCTATGCCGGTTGGAAAATCGCTGGGCCTTTTCCTGAGAGAGTGACAACTTATCCACCACTTGGTCCCATATCTTCTGCATTCTCTTAACCACAGTGTCCACACCTGGGCAGGACGAAGATTCCACTTGCCCTGAAGAGAATCGAGGATGAAACCCAAAATTACAGAAAAAGGGTGACCTCAAAGTGGCAGAACTAGCTCTATTGTTCAGCGTGAATTAGGCCAAGGGCAAAAATGAGACCCAATCTTCCTGATCAGCAGATATAAAACATCTCAAATAAGACTCCAAGGTCTGGTTTGTTCTCTCAGTCTGTCCATTGGTCTGGGGATGAAACGCGGAGGAGAAGGATAACTGAATTCCCAGATTGGAACAAAAGGCTTTCCAGAATCTGGAAACAAACTGGACTTCTCTGTCGGACACAATATTCTCAGGAATCCCATGTAACCGAACCACCTGTTGTAAAAACAAGGGCACCAACTCAGCGGAAGATGGCAACTTTGGGAGTGGTACAAGATGGACCATCTTCAAAAATCTATCACAAATCACCCAGATAACAGTCATTCTCTGAGAGACAGGAAGATCAGAAATAAAATCCATTGAGATATGGGTCCATGGCCTCTTGGGCACCAGCAAGGGCATCAGCAACCCACTAGAACGAGAACAGGGTTTAGACCGAGAACAAGTCCCATAGGACTGTACAAAATTCCTGACGTCACGAGATAAGGCAGGCCACCAGAAGGACCGACTCACCAAATCTCTGGTACCAAAAATACCTGGATGACCAGCCAATGCGGAGCAATGAATTTCAGACATCACTCTCTTTCTCCACTGGTCAGGAACATACAATTTTCCCATAGGGCAACGTTCAGGTTTATCCTCCTGAAATTTCTCCAGGGCGCGTCTCAAATCGGGTGAAATGGCAGAAAGAACTACCCCCTCACCTAGGATGGTAGTAGGCTCGGTCACACTAAGAGAATCGGCAAAGAAACTCCTAGAAAGGGCGTCTGCCTTAACATTCTTAGTGCCCGGAAGAAAAGAGACCACAAAATTAAAACGTGTGAAAAACAAGGCCCATCTAGCCTGTCTAGGATTCAAGCTTTTGGCCGACTCCAGATAAATCAAATTCTTGTGATCGGTGAGGACCACAACTTGATGTCTAGCTCCCTCCAACCAATGTCTCCACTCATCAAATTCCCACTTCATGGCCAACAATTCCCGATTCCCCACGTCATAGTTGCGTTCAGATGGGGAGAACTTTTGATAAAAAAGGCACAGGGATTCATCTTAGAAGTCACAGGGTCTTTTTGGGACAAAACAGCTCCTGCACCAATCTCAGAAGCATCTACCTCCACCTGAAATGGAAGTGAGACATCAGGTTGCCGTAAAACTGGTGCTGAAATAAATCTCTGCTTAAGCTCCTGAAATGCTGAGATAGACTCAGGAGACCAATTCAGCACATCAGCGCCCTTCTTGGTCAGATCAGTCAGTGGTTTGACAATACCAGAAAAATTACCTATAAATTTACAATAGAAATTAGCAAAACCCAAAAACTTCTGGAGATCCTTCAAAGAAGTAGGCTGAACCCAATCATAAATGGCCTGTACCTTGGCCGGGTCCATTTCAATAGTCGATGGAGATAAGATAAATCCCAAAAATGAAATCCTCTGTACACCAAAGAGGCATTTTGATCCCTTAACAAACAGGGAATTCTCCCTCAAAATCCGGAACACAGTCCGGACGTGTTCCACATGAGAATCCCAATCACTAGAAAAGATCAAAATATCATCCAGATAAATGATCAAAAACTTATCCACAAAGTCACGGAAAATATCATTCATAAAGGACTGGAAGACAAGGGGCATTAGTGAGCCCAAAAGGCATCACCAGGTACTCAAAATGTCCCTCCGGAGTATTAAACGCCGTCTTCCATTCATCCCCGTGCTTGATGCGAATAAGATTATACGCCCCCTGAGGTCAAGCTTTGTAAACCAGCAGGCACCTCTAACGCTGGAGAATAAATCAGACATCAGAGGTAACGGGTACTGATATTTAACAGCCATCTTGTTAAGGGAACGATTATCAATACACGGTCTTAATGAACCATCTTTCTTGGCCACAAAAATAAAACCAGCACCTAAAGGGGACGAGGATGGTCTAATATGACCCTTCTCCAACGACTCCAAAATATAGGATCGCATAGCATCATGTTCAGGTACAGATAAGTTGAAAAGCCGACTCTTGGGAAATTTACACCCAGGCATCAACTCAATTGCACAGTCATAACTCCTATGAGGAGGCAAAGACGCAGACTTACTCTCACTAAATACATCAGAGAAATCAGCCAGATAATCAGGAATATCATAAGACTGAGGAGAGGTGGAGAAAACAGGAGCGTCACCAAGAGCACACCGACAACCCCAACTCACCACAGACACAGATTTCCAATCCAAAACTGGATTATGAGTTTGCAACCAGGGAAAACCCAGAACAATAGTATCATGCAGATTATGCAGCACCAAAAAGTTACAATTTTCTTGGTGGTCAGGGGCAACTCGCATTGTCACCTGGGTCCAAAACTGAGGTTTATTCTCCGCCAAA
Source organism: Dendrobates tinctorius (assembly GCF_039654945.1). NCBI lineage: Eukaryota > Metazoa > Chordata > Amphibia > Anura > Dendrobatidae > Dendrobates > Dendrobates tinctorius. The sequence continues at coordinate 1,538,795 of NW_027362112.1, forward strand.
GGAGTGTCATCAATACCTCTCAAATGAATAGGCGTCCGCAGCGGCGTCATGGAAAAACCACAACGTTTAGCAAAGTCCAAATCCATCAGATTCAACGCTGCTCCTGAATCCACAAAAGTCTTCGTGGAAAACGTTGATAAGGAGCAGATCAGAGTAATTGCCAAAAGGAACTTTGGTTGTATACTGCCCACAACAAATGTGTGTGCAAAACGTTTCTCTCATTTAGGGCAGACAGAAATAGTATGAGAGGCGTCTCCACAGAAAAAACACAGCTTATTACGCCTTCCAAACTCCTGATGTTGCGCCCTAGACAACACCCCATCACATTGCATAGGTTCAGACATTTGTTCAAAAGGTGGCAGCGCCTCCCGTGTAGTTTTACGTTCACGTAAACGCCGATCAACTTGAATGGCTAATGACATAGAATCATCCAGAACAGAGGGAACAGGAAATCCCACCATAACATCTTTTACGGTCTCTGATAAACCCTTCCGAAAGAGAGCTGCCAATGCACTATCATTCCATGTAGTAAGGACCGCCCACTTTCGGAATTTTTGACAGTATAACTCTGCAGAATCCTGACCCTGGCTTATTGCCAAGAGGGTTCTCTCAGCTTGATCAACAGCATTAGGTTCATCATACAACAACCCCAAGGCTTGAAAAAATGCATCCACATTAGTCAGAATAGGATTTTCAGGTGTCAGAGAAAAAGCCCAATCCTGGGGATCGCCGCGCAGCAAGGGGATGACAATTTTACCCTGCTGCACAAAGCTCCCCAATGAGTTAGGCTTCAAAGCCAGAAATAATTTACAATTCTAAAAATTCAGAAATTTAGACCGATCCCCAGAAAACACATCAGGAGTAGGGATCTTAGGTTCAGCAGCATGTGACTGAATGAGGTAGGTGGAAATTCCCCACACTTCAGCAGCCAGCTGCTCCACACGATCAGACAATTTCTTAATCTCCATTAGGAAAAAGAAAAAAAAATCCTCCTACGGCCCCAAAGAAAAAAAGAGGAAAAAATATATAAAAAAAAAAAAAAAAATTCTGACACTTTTTTTTTTTTAAACAACTTTTTCCTGCTTTTGAGTACCCTAGAATCTGCGGTATGGCTGGTGATTCTGTTATGAATGGGTCACCGAGGAGAAAAAGGCAAAACAAGCTAAGTCACAGAAAACCAGAGAGGTTGGTAACTATGCAGATTGCAGATCCCTGATCTTACCACACAACTAGCAGTAGCCGTGGAGCGTGCCTACGATGTCCCTAGACGCCTCGTCACGGCCGGAGGACTAAATAAGCTTAAAGCAAGAAAAGGGAAAACTAACTGCCCCAGAGCAGACCCCAAATGAATAGATAGCCCCCACACATGTATTGATGGTGAAACAAGATGAAGGCACAAACACAGGCAGGAAAATAGGCTGAGCAAATGATGGGGCCCAAACTAACTAGACAGGAAAGGAAAGGAGAGACACTGTCTCTAGACTTCTCCCACTATATCAGCACTCTGAAATATTCTGAGACAGAGCAAAAAGAGACCAAACTGGTAAGGGACAAAAAGCCAATTGACAAAATACTGATAAATAAGAGTGGAAATTCAGCACAGCCCCCAGCAGGGGGTGGCTGACCACACCAAATAACTGAATAGACCAACAAAATCAAGTGTGAACATTAGCAGAAAAACTTAGCTTTAGATGACTGGAACAGAGCTGAAAGCCAAGAGCTGACAAGCCAGAAGGAATCACCAGCAAATGAATAGGGCGTCGGCTGTCTTAAATCCAATCTGAGACTCCTGAGATCCAATCGTCATCCTCATTCTCAGGTGGCAGATCTCCACCGATCAAATCAGCCTCTCTACCTCCTGTTACCACCAGAGGGAGTCTGGAAGGAGAACTCACAACTGGTGAACCAGAGAATGAACTCACAACACAAGTCCAAGAGGAGGCCAGCATGTCCAAGAGGAGGTCTTCCTCCCCATCCTTGGGCCGGTTGCAGACCGGTAGGACACAGACTCCACTTTCTTGATGAGCCTTCATCATATTAACGTGGAAGGCCTTGCGCCTACCCCGAGCGTGGTCAAGAGTGACCATGTAGGTGACTGGTTTGAGCTGTTGGTGTATGACGTACGGGCCTTCCCAGGCCGCCTGAAGCTTATCTTTTGGTACGGGGACCAGCACCCCCACACCTTCTGACCCACCTGATAGGTCCGTTCCCCGGGCGTTCTGGTCGTACCACTGCTTTTGGTCAGCCTGGGCCTGCTCCATGCTGTCTTGCACCAGATGCGTCAAAGTCTACATCTTGTCACAGAAGCGCATGACATACTCCACTAGGGACACTTCTGGAGGGTTCGGCTCTTCTTCCCAGGATTCCCTTACCAACCCAAGGGGTCCCTGGACTTGCCTGCCATACAGGAGCTCGAAGGGGGAAAACTTTGTTGAGGCCTGCGGAACCTCACGGTAAGCAAAAAGCAGGTGTGGGAGATACCACTTCCAGTCGTATCCCTGGGTCTCAATGAGCATTTGTAGGATCTGTTTGAAGGTACCATTGAAGCACTCACACAAACCATTGGTTTGGGGGTGATACGCACTCGATACCAGACGCTTCACCTGTGTTTTCTTACAGAGAGCCTCCATTAGGCGAGACATGAATTGAGTCCCCTGGTCGGTAAGCATCTCCCTGGGAAATCCTGCTCTTGAAAAGCTGTCCAACAGGGCATCCGCCACCTTATCCGCCCTAGTTGAGGACAGAGCCACTGCCTCCGGGTACCATAGTCTACCACAGTAATGATGTATCACTTTCTAGAGCTGCTAGGTATGGCCAGTGGTCCCACATTGTCCACAGCAATCCTCTGGAAAGGCTCCTCTATCACTGGCAAAGAGATCAGGGGAGCCTTGGGAGCAGGCCCTAACTTCCCCACTCTTTGACACGTGATGCAGGAGCGGCAGTAGTTGGTTACATCTGTCCCCAATTTGGGCCAATAGAAGTGTTGAGACAGCCGGACCTTATTTTTGCTGATCCCCAAGTGTCCAGCGAGAGGAATCTCATGGCCAGTCTGTAACAACTCACCCCTAAATTGGTAGGGTACAACCAGCTGTCTTTCCCTCAACCACTCCTTTTGGAATTTACCGGGAACCATCTCCTGGTACAACCTCCCTTGTTCCCAGAAAACCCTCTCATCAGTCTCGGAGGTGGGCTTCTCAGCGAGGTTTCTCAAGGTCTCCAGGCGAGCATCTGAGTGCAGAGCAGCCTGGAACTCCTGTCTGGAGGCAGCCAGAATTGACGTCAAGGTCCCCTCCTCACGGGGACCCTCTGGGACCTGCTCTGGGTCCACTTCTGGTTCAGTCACTCCTGTGGAGGAGGTTAATGTCCCTCCCTTGTGGGGACCCTCTGTTACCTGCTCTGGGTCTGTCTCTGATTCAGTCATCCCTCTGACTGAGGAGGGTCTAGAAGGCAGGGCGTTACCTGCAATCTGGGCACTCTGACTGCGGGTGACCGGGGTTACCACAGTCCCATCAGCCTGCTCGGCTATGGGCACTACTCCCCCATCCTCCCTATTACCTCAGGAGCAATTCTATATATAGAGCAGTTACCTTCGGTCAGGACACCTTCCTGTGTGGCACTTGTCAGTTTGCCGGCATCACTTTCTTCATGGTTCCCGTGCCTCTCCCCATTTCCCTTAGCACTGTTGTTTGCTCCTGTTAGGGGTTCCTCAGCTAGATCACGCCTCAGTGTGAGGTGGCCGAGTACTCCTGTACTTTTAGATACATCATCATTATCAGGTAACACATGCATATTCACATCATTAGAATTAGCATTACCCTCAGTATGAAATCGGGGAGTGGTGTCAGGGACATAATATGCAAACATCCTCCCCAAATAAGTTCCCAACAAAACCTGTGTGGGCAAGTTTTCGGACACCCCCACTTCCTTCACCCCGCTCTCGGCACCCCAATTTATAAAAACCCGGGCCATCGGCAAGGGACAGCGGACGCCCCCAATCCCTGTGATAGTCGGGGTTTTCCCTGGAATAATCTTTTCAGGGTCCATCAGTTTGGGTCGGATGAGGGTTCAATCGGCCCCAGTGTCCTTGAGGCCTATAACGACTTTGTTCCCCACGGTGACGTGCTGCTAGTTTTCACAGGCCCTCCCAACCGCCCAGGGCTGCCACTAGGAATTTTGGGGCCCCATACTGGTAAAATTTTTGGGGCCCCCTTGAGACTCCGTCCAGGCTCCACCCCAGCCCCGCCTCCACCCCTCGAACTGTCCACAGCCCCACCGCTCTCTCTTGGAGAAACTCCACTTCTCACCAACCACACATTAACAGTTCCCATCACCAGATTACACATATAGCCAGCAGCTTTTGTTTTGGCCAAAAGATTTTTGAAGCCGCCACCATAACACGGTAGATTCTTTTGGCCGTGCCCTAATCTACTGTAACCTATTAAATATTTGTTAAAATATGTGATACAATTTAAATATATTATTATTTTTCAATTTTTAAAATGACCAATATCATCACATACAACGGAAAAATACCACTGCACCATGTCCAGACCACATAGTGACCTATAATACCACACAGAAGGACCAAATACCGCCAGACCATGACCAGACCACATATTACCACCACAGTGACCGAATATCACCACATACAAGGAACAAATACCACCGCACCATGACCAGACCACATATTACCACCACAGTGACTGAATACTACAATACTGATCAGTAATAAAAAAAAGCACGATACTTTCACCATAAGTGCCATCATACATAGGAGATCTGTACTTGGTATGCAGTGTCTGTGTTTATTTAATACAGTGATCAATGACATTATACACAGGGCCTCTATACAGTGTATAGTGTCAGTGTATAGGTAACACACTAACTCACCAGTGACGTCTCTAGGTGAAGTCCTTCATCTTTGCTTTTCATCCAGCACAGATCGCCATCACGTCTTCCAACCAGGGCTCGTCTCTGCAGGAAATAACACAGTTACCTAGAGCTCCGCTTGCAGAACACAATACTTATTTTTCCCAACTTCTACATTACATCACATGAAAAAAAAGGCGACATAGTATCGCTCTACACAGCAACAGTACCGCCCCACCCCCATTTAAAACAGTATACTCAAAAAATAAGATAAATGCATCACTACATTAATAATATCCCTTAATTAGACCCTGTGGTAATAATATCCCCATCATAGCCCCCGTGTGTCTCATTCCTGGCTTCAGCCATACGTTCTCCCATCCCACCCTCATGAGTTTCGATTCTGCCCCATACGATCTCTCCATCCTGCCCCATCTGTCTCCATTCTGTCCATCCTGCCCCATGATCCTGCACGATCTGTCTCCAACCCTGCCCCCAGTGTCTCCAGTCATGCCCCCATTTCTTTGATCCTACCCCCTGTGTCTCCAATCATGCCCCGTATCTCCATTCTGCCCCGTGTCTCCAATCATGCCCGTATCTCATTCTGCCCCTTTCCGTGTCTCACTGTCACATTCTGCCCCCATAGTGTCCAGCATTCTGCCCCCATCATGACCAGCAATCTGCCCCATCGTGCCCAGCATTCTGCCCCATCATCACCAGCATTCTGCCCCATCGTGTCCAGCATTCTGCCCCATCGTGTCCAGCATTCTGCCCTATTGTGTCCAGCATTCTGCCCCCATAGTGTGTCCAGCATTCTGCCCCCATAGTGTGTCCAGCATTCTGCCCCCATAGTGTGTCCAGCATTCTGCCCCATCGTGTCCAGCATTCTGCCCCATCGTGTCCAGCATTCTGCCCTATTGTGTCCAGCATTCTGCCCCCATAGTGTGTCCAGCATTCTGCCCCCATAGTGTGTCCAGCTTCTGCCCCCATAGTGTGTCCAGCATTCTGCCCCCATAGTGTGTCCAGCATTCTGCCCCATCGTGTCCAGCATTCTGCCCCCATAGTGTGTCCAGCATTCTGCCCCATAGTGTATCCAGCATTCTGCCCCCATAGTGTGTCCAGCATTCTGCCCCCATAGTGTCCAGCATTCTGCCCCCATAGTGTCCAGCATTCTGCCCCCATAGTGTCCAGCATTCTGCCCCATCACCACCAGCATTCTGCCCCCATTGTCACCAGCATTCTGCTCCCATAGTGTCCAACTTTCTGCCCCAGCCATCATCACCAGCATTCTTCCCCCATAGTGTCCAGCATTCTGCCCCAGCCATTGCCACCAGCATTCTGCCCCCATAGTGTCCAGCATTCTGCCCCCATAGTGTGTCCAGCATTCTACCCCCATAGTGTGTCCAGCATTCTACCCCCATAGTGTGTCCAGCATTCTGCCCCATAGTGTATCCAGCATTTTGCCCCCATAGTGTGTCCAGCATTCTGCCCCCATAGTGTCCAGCATTCTGCCCCCATAGTGTCCAGCATTCTGCCCCCATAGTGTCCAGCATTCTGCCCCATCACCACCAGCATTCTGCCCCCATTGTCACCAGCATTCTGCTCCCATAGTGTCCAACTTTCTGCCCCAGCCATCATCACCAGCATTCTTCCCCCATAGTGTCCAGCATTCTGCCCCAGCCATTGCCACCAGCATTCTGCCCCCATAGTGTCCAGCATTCTGCCCCCATAGTGTGTCCAGCATTCTACCCCCATAGTGTGTCCAGCATTCTACCCCCATAGTGTGTCCAGCATTCTACCCCCATAGTGTGTCCAGCATTCTGCCCCCATAGTGTGTCCAGCATTCTGCCCCCATAGTGTGTCCAGCATTCTGCCCCCATAGTGTGTCCAGCATTCTGCCCCCATAGTGTGTCCAGCATTCTGCCCCATCGTGTCCAGCATTCTGCCCCATCGTGTCCAGCATTCTGCCCCCATAGTGTCCAGCATTCTGCCCCCATAGTGTCCAGCATTCTGCCCCATCACCACCAGCATTCTGCCCCCATTGTCACCAGCATTCTGCTCCCATAGTGTCCAACTTTCTGCCCCAGCCATCATCACCAGCATTCTTCCCCCATAGTGTCCAGCATTCTGCCCCAGCCATTGCCACCAGCATTCTGCCCCCATAGTGTCCAGCATTCTTCCCCCATAGTGTGTCCAGCATTCTACCCCCATAGTGTGTCCAGCATTCTACCCCCATAGTGTGTCCAGCATTCTGCCCCATAGTGTGTCCAGCATTCTGCCCCCATAGTGTGTCCAGCATTCTGCCCCCATAGTGTGTCCAGCATTCTGTCCCATCGTGTTCAGCATTCTGCCCCATCGTGTCCAGCATTCTGCCCCATCGTGTCCAGCATTCTGCCCCCATAGTGTGTCCAGCATTCTGCCCCCATAGTGTGTCCAGCATTCTGCCCCCATAGTGTGTCCAGCATTCTGCCCCATCGTGTCCAGCATTCTGGCCCCATAGTGTCCAGCATTCTGCCCCATCATCACCAGCATTCTGCCCCCATTGTCACCAGCATTCTGCCCCATCGTCACCTGCATTCTGCCCACATAGTGTGTCCAGCATTCTGCCCCATCGTGTCCAGCATTCTGCCGCCATAGTGTCCAGAATTCTGCCCCATCGTGTCCAGCATTCTGCCCCATCGTGTCCAGCATTCTGCCCCATCGTGTCCAGCATTCTGCCCCCATAGTGTGTCCAGCATTCTGCCCCCATAGTGTGTCCAGCATTCTGCCCCATCGTGTCCAGCATTCTGCCCCATCGTGTCTAGCATTCTGCCCCATATTGTCCAGCATTCTGCCCCAGCCATCGTTACCAGCATTCTGCCCCATCGTCACCAGCATTCTGCCCCCATAGTGTCCAGCATTCTGCCCCATCGTCACCAGCATTCTGCCCCCATAGTGTCCAGCATTCTGCCCCATCCTCACCAGCATTCTGCCCCCATAGTGTCCAGCATTCTGCCCCCATAGTGTCCAGCATTCTGCCCCATGGTCACCAGCATTCTGCCCCCATAGTGTCCAGCATTCTGCCATCTGCCCCGGGCTCCCCGCTCTCAATGAATAAAAAGAAAAAAAAACACAACCTCTTCTTACCTGGCAACGGTCCAGCGGCAAAGCTCCGGGCGTCCCTCCATGCAGAAGCGCGCGCTTGCTGGCGACTGAAAATGACATCAGACGCCGGCGAGGTGCGCACTGCGGCGGATGTCAGCTTCCAGCCTCCGATTGGCTGGCCGCTGGCGGCTGTTAACTATTGACGTGCAGGTGTGGGCCCGCATGTCAATAGCTATCATCTGCCGCAGCGCTGAGGGCCCGGTTTAGCATGCCGGTAGGGCCTGGTGAGCAGAGGAGACCGGGCCCGATGCGGGCCCCCTCTTCCCACCGGGCCCCATACGCCAGTCAGGGCAGTAATGCCCTGATGGCGACCCTACAACCGCCCCACCCACCAAAAGAACTGGAAGGATTGGGCCCTGAGGCCTTGGCTGGGGGGCTCTTCTTCTGCTTCTCCGGACAAGTGGCGCTGTGAGGTCTTGTCCGATTGCAGAAATAACACTTGTGGGGATCAGCTGTAGGCCTGGCGTTGACAAAGGGGCCAGGGCTTCCGGTGGGTCGGCCGACAGTGGTACTGGGGTTGGTTGATGGCTTACCCCCTTTCCAGCTGGCGTTGACAATCTCCCGCACCTCTGGTTTACAGTTGGCCTCATAGGTATCGGCGATCTGCTCTGCTTTGTCCGCGTCTTTTGGCTCACGGTCCATCACGAACTGTCCTACCTCAGCCGGACAAAGATGTAGGAACTGGTGTTTTACCGTTAGGTCCTTCAGCTGGTCAAATGTGGTCACTGACAGTCCTTGGACCCACTGGTCAAAATGGGTTCTGAGTCCATGCACCACATCACAGTAGCTGTCGTGTGGGCCACATTGGAGGTTCCAGAACTTCTTATGGTAAACCTCAGAAGTCAGTTGGTACTTCTTTATCAGGGCCTGCTTGATGGCCTCATAGTCTCCATCTTGAGGGAGTGAAGCAAATGCCTCCAGAGCTTTTCATTTGAGCCCTGGGGTTATATATTGGGCACACTGGGTCTCAAGCAGCCGATACTGTCCTTTTCCATCACAGGAAAATGTTCTGGCCGGGGTCACTGCTGGGCTGGGAAGACCTCTGCCCCTGGATTTGGGCTAACTCCAGCTGGTACTCCCGCTCGGCTGTCTCTTGGTATTGCTGGATTGGCTGCAGACATCTCTTATTCGTCTGTAGGGCATTGTTGGAGGGCCATTTGCAGATAGAGGTCCATGCTACCCTGGTTGCAAGTAGGGGCGGCTTGCACCAGTTGGACCTCTGATTCGGTAACGTCCATACTTGAGCTGACCCCTGCCTCCACTGGGATCTGGGCATGATCTTGATCTGCTTCAAGTTGCACCAGTTCTGCGACCATTTGGCCTTTGGTTTTGCCCTGGGGATTGATGCCTTGGTACGTACATATTGCAGCGAGAGCGTCCTTTTTCTGCTAGGTGTACCAGGGTTCTCCCCTTGCAGCAATAATTGCCAAATAACAGATAGGACAGAAAAACCAATAGAAGGGGAGGGGATAATTGCTGTACACACTGTATTGTCTCAGATCTAGTAAACACACAGTTCGATCTATAAAACTTTTTGCGCAGAGTCCTCGCAAGAACCGTGCAAGTTTTTAGTGAGAGGAATGATTGCTCAAAGCAGATCACTAATGCTCTATGATCCCACTGCTTCCACCAATATGTCAGGGATTAATTTCTCTATCCCACCCCTGACACCAAAATGTCAGGGATTTGGGGGGGGGAGTTTGCCCCCCAGTGGTCAGGAATTGATACATTGTATATATGGTCGGGTGACATATAAATCCCCACAACTTGTGTAACCACTTTAGAGTACCGGTTCGGAACTTGCAACCCTCTGGCCCCCTTTTACCCTCAGGTCAGTCAGGGGACTGCACTTAGGATAAGAAGTAGTTGCCAAAAAGGCTACCTTGTCACGTACTGTGTATCGGGCACTCTGCAGTCAGGGCGGTATGAGTATCACCAGTCCCAGGCAGGGAATACGCACATAAACCTCTGATACGTCACTGCCAGGGTTGCCCAATACCACCAGGACCCTGTGCTGCCACCAGTTCCTGTTTGACACTAAACTTATATCGGGTCAGGAACCAACCCAAACGGTAGTGTGTTTTGGCATGGAGTATGTGTCGATTCAATCATAGAGCAAAAAAGAACGAAGCTAGTAAATTTATAAGTTTACTCCAAAATTATAGGCAGTGTTTACAAAAATACAAAAGATATCACAATAGGAGACAAAATACAGTATATACAGACAGTTATAAAATAAAAGGGATTAAAATATAAAACTTACTATATCTGTCACTGGTATAACATGTCGATGAGGGGAGGAGAACCTTCCCAGGGAAAATGGTTCAGCAGCACAGCCTCTTGGCTGGTTCTCCTGGCATGTGACAACCCCCCCAAATGAGCATCTGAACTTTGTTTTTTCTCCTGCTGACCTCACTGTGGGCTGAGTCAGAGAATGTATGCCCCTTTTTGAAGAGTTATTAAAAACCTTCTACTCGCCTTATCTCTGGCTGTGGGGCTCACAGAGTGACACCAGGGGTATAATATTTTCTCTTTAGAGATCAAATATGATATGTCTGTGGGCTGCGGTGTGGAAGAAACTCTTTTTCCGGTTTCTGATGACCCTAGAAGTTGCAAAATGTTGCGGTGTGTAGCCTAAACTCTACCAGTTCTGAAAATATGTGTTTGCTGTCTCTAGGATAAATGTGCATTACACAATTTGAGTTTGAACAGACAAAGGACCATGTGGCTGGAACAAAACCGCATTTGACTGGTCAGGAGCAATAAATGGAGACCAACAGCTGAAAGGAAGGGGAGAGAGGGGGAAGGTGGATAGTATTTCACACAGGCGGGGGGGGGGATAGAAGCTGTGAGGGGGGGGCATTGTTTGTGAGCTTGTCATTCACAAACCAAGGAAAGGCAACATGCAGCTCTTCGGTAATTTAGGAAATACTCATTTTCCTGAGAGAGAGAGAAGGAGGTGGAGTCCTGGGAGAGAGAGAATGAGGGGGAGTCCTGGGAGAGAGAGAGAAGGAGGTGGAGTCCTGAGAGAGACGGATGGGGAGTCCTGGGGAAGAGAGAAGTAGAAGGAGTCCTGGGGAAGAGAGAAGTAGAAGGAGTCCTGGTAGAGAGAGAAGGAGAGGGATTCCTTGAGTGGAAAGAAGGGGGCAGTCTTGGGGTAGAGTTAAGGAGGGGGAGTCCAGGGGAAGAGAGAAGGAGGGGAAGTCCTGAGAGAGAGAGAAGGAAGGGGATTCCTGTAAAAAAAGAGAGGAGGGGAAGTCCTGGGGAAGAGAGAAGGAGGGGGATTTCTTGGAGAGAGAGAGAGAAGGTGGGGAAGTCCTAGGAGAGAGCAAATGAAGGGGAGTCCTGAGAGAGAAGGAGGGGGATTCCTGGGGAAGAGAGAACAAGGGGGAGTACTGGGGGAGAGAGAAGGAGGGGAGTCCTGGGGAAAAGAGAAAGAGGAATCCAGGGAAAGACAGAAGGAGGGCGAGTCCTGAGAGAAAGACAAAGGAGGGGAAGTCCTCATAAAGAGAGAGAAGGAGGAGGATTCCTGGGGAGCAGAGAAGGAGGGAAAGGGCAGCACGGTGGCTCATTGAATAGCATTGCAGCGCTGGAGTCCTGGGTTCGAATCCCACCAAGGACAACATCTGCAAGGAGTTTGTATGTTCTCCCCATGTTTGTGTGGGTTTCCTCCGGGTACTCCGGTTTCCTCCCACATTCCAAAGACATACTGATAGGGAATTTAGATTGTGAGCCCCATCGGGGACAGTGATGATAATGTGTGCAAACTGTAAAGCGCTGTGGAATATGTTAGCGCTATATAAAAAATAAAGATTATTATTATTAAGTCCTGGGAGAGCGAGAAGGAGAAGGATTCCTGGGGAAGACAGAAGGAGAGGGCACCCTGGGAGAGAGAGAAGGAGCGGGATTCCTGGGATAGAGAAAAGGAGGGAGAGTCCTTGGGAAGAGAGAAGGGAGGGTAAGTCTTGAGATATAGAGAATGAGGGGAATTCAAGGGAGAGAGAGAAGGAGGGGAATTCCTGGGAGAGAGAGAGAGAAGGAGGGAGAGTTCTGATAGAGATGGATGGGGGTAACAACTTGGGGGTACACTTGATGGTAGTGAGGCCCAAGTCCCCGTCCTCCCTATCTCCTGTTTAGCCCTGAGCTAAACACCCAACCCCCTCCCCAGGAGGTGAGACAGAATAAAGTGAACTGCACCAATAACACAAAAGGAAATATAAAACAGACACCATGGGGTTAAAACAACTAAAAACCAAAACTTAGCTTTATCTGCTGCCAATGCTCCCAGCAGCAGAGTAAGGCACCCGATCAGCATCCAGCAGCATCACCACTGCTCCAGATACGCTGAACCCCCTCTGCGCCAGGTAGGTCCAGTCTTCACCAAGGTTGGTTAGCAAATGACCAGTATTACCAACAGTGAATTGCAGCACCAGGTGGCCTTATAAAGGGAAGTGGGAGTAGTCACCATCTGCTGACTAACTAAATCCCCATACATCACCTGCACAGCACCGCCACACATCACCCTTACCCTAGTAACACCAGCGGCCGCTGGGGGGGAAACTCAGCAGCCGACCAACTACTGTTGTAGTAACATCAGTGGCCACCAGGGGGCAAAAACCCATATTAACCCCCAAGGGCCAAAAAGGAAAAAGGTTTATATAAGAGAGTCCAGACTCTGACACAGATCCAAACCTGGATTGTGACAGGGAGAAGTCCTGGGGAAATTAATACTACTGGACTTTGCTTTCTCTCTGCAGCGCCCTTATGGAGAGTTTAATAACTCCTCTACAGGAAAGAATCGAAGACTGGAAGAAAACGGCAAATACATTGGACAAGGAGCATGCACGAGGTAAGACCCACATATCACTACCACATCACCTGCACAGCTCCCCACACATCAGCAATGTATCGCCCACACCGTGTCCTCACACATCACAAATATATCACTCGCACAGAGCACCAATGCGTCACCCTCACAGCACCCCCACACATCACCAATACATCACCTGTACAGCACCCCAATACATCACCTGCACAGCACCCCCACAAATCACCAATACATAACCTGCACAGCACCCCCACACATCACCAATACGTCACCTGCACAGCACCCTCACACATCACCAATACATCACCCCCACACATCACCAATACATCACCTGTACAGCACCCCCTTACATCACCAATACATCATCTGCACAGCACCCCCTTACATCACCAATACATCACCCGCACAGCACCCCCACAATTCACCAATACATCACCCGTACAGCACCCCCACAATTCACCAATGCATCACCCGCACAGCGCCCCCACAATTCACCAATACATCACCTGCACAGCACCCCCACACATCACCAATACATCACCTGTACAGCACCCCCTTACATCACCAATACATCACCTGCACAGCACCCCCTTACATCACCAATACATCACCCGCACAGCACCCCCACAATTCACCAATACATCACCCGCACAGCACCCCCACAATTCACCAATGCATCACCCGCACAGCGCCCCCACAATTCACCAATACATCACCTGCACAGCGCCCCAACAATTCACCAATACATCACCTGCACAGCACCCCAATACATCACCTGCACAGCACCCCCACAAATCACCAATACATCACCTGCACAGCACCCCCACAATTCACCAATACATCACCTGCACGGCACCCCCACAATTCACCAATGCATCACCCGCACAGCGCCCCCACAATTCACCAATACATCACCCGCACAGCACCCCCACAATTCACCAATGCATCACCCGCACAGCACCCCCACAATTCACCAATGCATCACCCGCACAGCGCCCCCACAATTCACCAATACATCACCTGCACAGCGCCCCAACAATTCACCAATACATCACCTGCACAGCACCCCCACAATTCACCAATACATCACCTGCACGGCACCCCCACATTTCACCAATGCATCACCCGCACAGCGCCCCCACAATTCACCAATACATCACCTGCACAGCGCCCCCCACAATTCACCAATACATCACCTGCACAGCGCCCCAACAATTCACCAATACATCACCTGCACAGTGCCCCCACAATTCACCAATACATCACCTGCACGGCGCCCCCACAATTCACCAATACATCACCTGCACAGCGCCCCAACAATTCACCAATACATCACCTGAACAGCACCCCCACAATTCACCAATACATAACCTGCACGGCGCCCCCACAATTCACCAATACATCACCTGCACAGCGCCTTCACACCTCTGATAAAATGCCAGGTTTTTGTCATGTATAAGAATCATTCCTGGAATGTTTTCCACTTTAATGTCGCCCATTGTCTGAAGAAATCCACTGAGAAACAAACTGATAATTTTTTAGTTGGAAAAAGTAAAATAAAGTAAAATAATATGGTTGCATAAATCTACACACCCTTATACTAATACTTTGCTGCACTAACATGTGAATTTCTGGTAGTATTCAGGAAAGATGTATATCTTTGTACCGTGTTAGCCAGTAGATAGAAAAATATTCAGGATTGAGAGTCCTCAGTAGTTGATACCTTTTAATGGCTAACTGAAAAGATGGTAACACATTGCAGCTTTCCAGACTCCTCAGGTCTCTTCATCAGGCTAGACTAATACAAAATCTGAAGTCACATATTTATGCACAATACAGCCTAGAAAAAATGCAATGGATAAGACAAGTGACGTGCAGCAGAACTATCAATATGGGAGAGGGAGAAACATAAATATAAACATTGGACCAGTTCATAGATAAGGAGTCTGGATGTTTTATGGTCCTCTGATTGGGGTCTAGTTCTGTGTTGTGATGCCTCCACACGGTTTTAAAAGGAAATTCCTTAATTGATGTAAAAAGACATAAATCCATGCGACACATTCATTCCAGCACTGAGAGTGTCAAAGTTCGTCATAAATTTGTACTCCCAAACTCGTCTCTCTCTCTGAGATGTGAAGTTACCTTTCAATACCAGTAATTTCATATCCATGCTGCTGTGATCAGGGATACAGAAATGTTTTGCCACAGGTAGATCCATTCTTTTTTCTCTTATTGTGTGACGATGAGCATTCATCCTTGTTCTAAGCTTTTGCCCTGTCTCCCCCACATACAGACCCCCAGTTGGACATTTAGTACAAATAATTAAGTACACCACATTAGATGTAATGCAAGTGAAAGTACCTGGGATCTTGTAGTCCTGATGTGAGTTGGGGATCTTTATCTTGTGCGTGGTCATTATAAATAGACAGGTTTTACATTGTTTCTGGTTGCAAGGAAAGGTTCCTGCAGCTGTTGGAGAGGACAGGGAGCTTCTGACAATGATGCTTCTTAAATTTGGGGGCTGCCTAAAACACAGCAGTGGGGGGTCTGGAAAAATGGATTTTAATCGGGCATCTTTTTGTAGTAAAGGTTGTAATTTCCGTGCAGCTCCCCTTAGCACCTCCAGATTTGGGTTGTAGGTGACTACTAGAGGCACTCGGTTATTTTCTTCTTTAGCTTTGTAATGTAGCAGGTGATTCCTTGACAATCTGGTGGTTCTTGTAATTTGGTTTTCAATTGTTCTTGGATGGTAACCCTGATTCAAAAAGGTCTTTTTGAGGCGACCAAGGTGTTTGTCTCTATCCATGGGGTTGGAACATATACGATTGTATCTGATGGCTTGGCTATAGATAATAGAGTTCACAGCTATGGGAAGTAAAATGGCTCCACAGTATGCAAATCTTTTCATGGCAAAGCTTGAAAGGGACTTTATGTCCTCATGCCCCATCAGGCCCCTGGCCTACTACCGCTTCATTGATGATATTTTAATCATCTGGACGGAGTCTGAGCAACAGCTAAAGACGTTCCACGAACAGTTTAATCAATTTCATCCCACCATCAATTTAACACTCAACTACTCCATTACTGAGATTAATTTTTTGGACACCATCATTAAGCTAAAAAACAATGAAATAGAGACATCCCTGTATCAGAAGCCAATCGACCGTCCAACATACCTTAAATGGGACAGTTTCCATCCAAATCACATTAAGAACTCTATTATCTATAGCCAAGCCATCAGATACAATCGTATATGTTCCAACCCCATGGATAGAGACAAACACCTTGGTCGCCTCAAAAAGACCTTTTTGAATCAGGGTTACCATCCAAGAACAATTGAAAACCAAATTACAAGAGCCACCAGATTGTCAAGGAATCACCTGCTAAATTACAAAGCTAAAGAAGAAAATAACCGAGTGCCTCTAGTAGTCACCTACAACCCAAATCTGGAGGTGCTAAGGGGAGCTGCATGGAAATTACAACCTTTACTACAAAAAGATGCCCGATTAAAATCCATTTTTCCAGACCCCCCACTGCTGTGTTTTAGGCAGCCCCCAAATTTAAGAAGCATCATTGTCAGAAGCTCCCTGTCCTCTCCAACAGCTGCAGGAACCTTTCCTTGCAACCAGAAAAAATGTAAAACCTGTCCATTTATAATGACCACGGACAAGATAAAGATCCCCAACTCACATCAGGACTACAAGATCGCAGGTACTTTCACCTGCATTACATCTAATGGGGTGTACTTAATTATTTGTACTAAATGTCCAACTGGGGGTCTGTATGTGGGGGAGACAGGGCAAAAGCTTAGAACAAGGATGAATGCTCATTGTCACACAATAAGAGAAAAAAGAATGGATCTACCTGTGGCAAAACATTTCTGTATCCCTGATCACAGCAGCATGGATATGAAATTACTGGTATTGAAAGGTAACTTCACATCTCAGAGAGAGAGACGAGTTTGGGAGTACAAATTTATGACGAACTTTGACACTCTCAGTGCTGGAATGAATGTGTCGCATGGATTTATGTCTTTTTACATCAATTAAGGAATTTCCTTTTAAAACCGTGTGGAGGCATCACAACACAGAACTAGACCCCAATCAGAGGACCATAAAACATCCGGACTCCTTATCTATGAACTGGTCCAATGTTTATATTTATGTTTCTCCCTCTCCCATATTGATAGTTCTGCTGCACGTCACTTGTCTTATCCATTGCATTTTTTCTAGGCTGTATTGTGCATAAATATGTGACTTCAGATTTTGTATTAGTCTATGCCTGATGAAGAGACCTGAGTAGTCTCGAAAGCTTGCAATGTGTTACCATCTTTTCAGTTAGCCATTAAAAGGTATCAACCACTGAGGACTCTCAATTCTGAATATTTTGGTAGTATTCAGTTTTTTTGGATTGGCGTCTATCAGCAGACACATCTAGAATAGGCCATCTTTGCCAGCTCCTCCTTGCAGCAGCTTCACATGTGTCAGATTGCAAATTACAAAATCTTTCTTAATCATTTGACAGGTAAACATAATTTTAGATATAACTATTGTGATAAAACGCTCCGGGATCGCCTTTGCTGGGGTCAAAGGTCACGTGCGTTCAGCATGAAACTCAGGCGCAGAGCTGGGATTCGGGTGTAACTGACCGTGGGTCAGGTTTATTAAAGGTGAAAGCAATGCAAAAGGAAATAAAACATAAAACAAATCCTTGCCTGTCCGGCACTAACTAAACAAGGTACAACCTAACTACCAACTGTCGGGCTTCTCCCGTCCAGCCAAACCACAGTTGCAGTGGGCACTGCTTCCACTCACGTGTGTCTCTCACACAGACAGGCTCTCTGTGTTCCCAGGCTGAGACACTCACACAACTACCTTGCATCCTTTTATATCCACCTCCCATTATCCATTAGTAAGCAGGTGCGATACTGACCAGACTAGGCCACATAGGAAAGGAATCTGGGCGAGATATACCTGCCCTCATCCACTATTCCCACATGATTCTCACATATCCCCCCCCTCTGCTCAGACCACTCCGGTCGAGCAATGACACCCGCCAAACAGTGCACTCGGGACAGGGCATCTGCATTTCCCATCTGTACCCCTGGGCGGTGCTCCACCGTAAAAGTGTAGGCCTGCAGGGCAAGGAACCACCGGGTCACCCGGCTATTCCGTTCCTTGTTCAAGTGCATCCACTTGAGAGGGGCATGGTCAGTGATCAGCCTGAACTTTCGGCCCACCAGGTAATATTTGAGGGCCTCTAGAGCCCACTTAATGGCGAGGCACTCTTTTTCTACGACTGCATACCTTTGCTCGTGTTTATTCAGCTTCCTGCTGAGATAGAGGACTGGGTGTTCCACTCCGTCCCTCACTTGTGAGAGTACGGCCCCGATACCGGTATCAGAGGCATCCGTTTGTACCACAAACTCACTGCGGAAGTCCGGAGTCACCAGTACGGGCTGAGAGCAAAGTGCCCGTTTTAGGCTATGGAAGACTTCTTCAGCCGCTAAACTCCATTTAATCATGACGGAGTCTTTCCCTTTTGTAAGATCCGTCAGGGGGGTGGCGATGGCTGCAAAATTGGGTATGAACCGGCGATAATAGCCGGCGATCCCCAGGAAGGCTTGCACCTGCTTCTTGTTGACAGGTTGTGGCCAGTCCTGAATCTTATCAACCTGGGGTTTAACAACACCCCTCCCAATTACATACCCCAAATACCGGGCTTCTTCTAGCCCGATGTGACATTTCTTGGGGTTCGCGGTTAGACCTGCCTCCCACAGGTCGTCAATCACAGCTTGTACTTTCTGGAGATGAGTCTCCCAGTCCAAGCTGTAAATGACAATGTCATCCAAATAGGACGAAGCGTACCGCCTATGTGGCCTCAAGACTCGATCCATCAGTCTCTGGAAGGTCGCCGGTGCCCCGTGCAGTCCAAACGGCATATACACATACTGAAATAAACCTTCCGGCGTGGCAAATGCCGTCTTTTCTCTGGCAGCCTCCGCCAGAGGGATCTGCCAATACCCCTTTGTTAGGTCTAGGGTCGTAATATACCAGGCTTTTCCTAACCGATCTATTAATTCGTCGACCCGGGGCATAGGGTAGGCATCAAATTTTGAGACCGCATTCAGTTTCCTGAAGTCATTGCAGAACCGGATGGTGCCGTCCGGTTTAGGAATTAGCACAATCGGGCTGGACCAGGCACTGTGCGATTCCTCAATGACTCCTAACTCTAACATTGCCTTCACTTCTCGGGAAACGGCTTCACGGCGCGCTTCCGGAATTCTGTAGGGTTTCACGTGAACTGTGACACCAGGTTCCGTTACGATGTCATGTTTCATTAGCGTAGTCTGCCCGGGTTTTTCTGAGAAAAACTTTTGGTTGTGAAGTAGAAACTGCCTGACCTCAGTCTTTTGCCGCTCCGAGAGAGTCTCTGCAACCCGTACCTCCGGTACGGTATGCGAGCAGACGAGACGGGCCAGCTCCGCTGACAAGGCAGACCGATCTTTCCAGGGTTTTATCAGATTTACATGATAAATCTGTTCAGGTTTCCGCTTACCTGCCTGGTATACTTTGTAGTTTACTTCACCAACTCTTTCCTTAATCTCAAAGGGGCCCTGACACTTTGCCAGGAACTTACTGTCCACCGTGGGGACCAGGATCAACACCCTATCTCCGGGTGCAAACGTACGGATCTTGGCGCCCCTATCATAGATTCTTTTTTGGGCTCCTTGAGCCTGTATCATGTGTTCTTTGACGATAGGCATAACAGCCGCAATACGGTCCTGCATTTGTGTGACGTGATCTATCACCGTTTTAAACGGAGTGACCTGACCCTCCCAGGTTTCTTTTGCAACGTCTAACAGTCCGCGAGGACGTCGGGCGTACAATAACTCGAAAGGCGAGAACCCCGTGGAAGACTGGGGTACTTCCCTGATGGCAAAAAGCAAATACGGAAGTAAATAGTCCCAGTTCTTCCCATCCTTGTCTATCACCTTTCTCAGCATCTGCTACAGAGTTTTATTGAACCGTTCGACCAACCCGTCTGTTTGAGGGTGATACACGGATGTGCGTAACGGTTCGATTTGTAACAATCGGCAGAGCTCCTTCATTACCCTGGACATAAAGGGGGTCCCCTGGTCGGTGAGTATCTGTTTTGGTATACCGACCCGACTAAACACATGCACCAGTTCCTTGGCAATCGTCTTGGTGGCCGTGTTACGCAAAGGGATGGCCTCCGGGTAACGAGTGGCATAATCCAAGATGAACAGGATATGTTGGTGTCCACGTGCAGACCGTGGAAGGGGCCCAACTAAATCCATCCCAATCCTCTCAAACGGGACTTCAATAATAGGTAGGGGTACCAAAGGGCTACAGAACCGGGGCTTAGGTGCAGAGGCTTGACAGTCAGGACAAGACTCACAATATACACGAATATCGTGATGCATGCCTGGCCAAACAAAACAGTGTAATATCCTTTCGGTGGTTTTCTGGACTCCCAGGTGACCTCCAATCACATGTCCGTGGGCCAGGTCCAGCACCTGCCGCCGGTAGGGTTTTGGCACGACTAATAGTTGCACCGTATCTTCCCCCTTTTTCTCTATCTGATAGAGTAAATCATTCTCCAGAACCATGTAAGGATATGCCAGCCTAGAGCCAGGTTCTACGGGTACCCCATTTATCACTTTTACATTTGTCCTAGCCTGAGAAAGGGTAGGATCCTTTATTTGCTCGCTTTGGAAGTCATCTTTCTGAACTTCTAAATCCGGCAAACGGGGAGGTGGACGGCTGTCGGCCTCCTCCTCTTCCCCGGTCTCCTCCGTATCACCCGCCATGACTGAAAACGGGAACGGCAGGTCATTTCCCGCAGACTCTTCCCCAGAGTCTTCCGGGGAGACCTCTTCCAGGGGTTCGGGACCCACACGCGCCCTGGGAGAAGAATCATGTACATTATTACCCTGGGGTATCAACTGATTCTCCCACAATTGCCAGAAGTGGAGAAAATCCCGGCCCAGGATAACATAATGCAATAACGCCGGGACGAGTCCCACTTTATGTTGCACAGACCCATAGGAAGTAGTAATGCATATGACCGTGGTGAGGTACGAATAGGTGTCTCCATGCACACATGTTACAGAAAATTTGTCTGATGGTCCAGTCGGGGCTGACACCAGACTGGCCTTCACCAGAGTCACCACACTTCCCGAGTCTAACAATGCCACCACATTTTTGCCATCAACAGTTAAATCACACAAGTGTTTTTCCACATCCTTTTGACCGGCATTCACACTCACCACCCGTGCAACCATAGACATGCGGTTTTTAGAGTCTGACGTCGCACTGCATGGGTTCAGTAGTGACCGGACAGTTCGCAGCAATATGTCCCATCTCTTGGCAGCGGAAACACCTAACGGGCCCCTTGCTTAGACCATAGTTCGTTACTCTCGGCCTCGCAGTGCGGGCAGTCCCGTTTTCCTCCCCCACTGTCTTAGGGATTTTTCCATCTCCCCTACTCCCTGGAACAGTCTTACCGGTTCCACGTGGAGATGATGAAGAACGAGGTGGGGTAACGTCGTCTCGGAGTCCTTCCGCCACGGAGTAACGTTCAACCAGATCCACCAGTTGATCTGCCGTCGTAGGATTTCCATGGCTTACCCACTTCCTCAGGGCTGGCGGTAGAGCTCTCAGGTACTTGTCCATGACGACTCTCTGGATTATCTCTGGCGCTGTCAACACCTCGGGTTGTAGCCACTTCTTCGTCACGTGGATCAGGTAGAACATCTGTGACCGCGGTGGTTTATCCGGCTGATAAGTCCATTGATGCACTCTCTGTGCACAGACAGCGGTCGTCACTCCCAGCCGGGCCAAGATCTCGACTTTCAGTTTGTCAAAGTCCTGCGCAGCTTCAGGTTCCAAGTCATAATACGCCTTTTGGGCCTCACCGGAAAGAAACGGGGCAATCAGGCCGGCCCATCGTGCCTTCGGCCATTTTTCTCGCACCGCCGTCCGTTCAAACGTGGTCAGGTATGCCTCGACGTCATCTTCGGTCGTCATCTTCTGCCAGTACCGACTCACGTGAATCACTCTCGACTCTGCTTCCAGGTTAACCTCAGGTAAGCTTGCCAGGCGCTGCGCCACCTGCTGGAGAAGCGATCGATCGGTAGTTGTCATGTCCACCAACTCCTTCAGCTGGGCCATCATCACCCGATTAGCTTCTTGCTGGACGGCGGTGGACTGTACCAGCGCTTTCACCACGTCCTCCATGCTCATGCTTGCAACGTGATGCCCGCATTCTCCACCACAATGTGATAAAACACTCCGGGATCGCCTTTGCTGGGGTCAAAGGTCACGTGCATTCAGCATGAAACTCAGGCGCAGAGCTGGGATTCGGGTGTAACTGACCCTGGGTCAGGTTTATTAACGGTGAAAGCAATGCAAAAGAAATAAAACATAAAAGAAATCCTTGCCTGTCCGGCACTAACTAAACAAAGTACAACCTAACTACCAACTGGCGGGCTTCTCCCGTCCAGCCAAACCACAGTTGCAGTGGGCACTGCTTCCACTCACGTGTGTCTCTCACACAGACAGGCTCTCTGTGTTCCCAGGCTGAGACACTCACACAACCACCTGGCATCCTTTTATATCCACCTCCCATTATTCATTAGTAAGCAGGTGCGATACTGACCAGACTAGGCCACATAGGAAAGGAATCTGGGCGAGATATACCTGCCCTCATCCACTATTCCCACATGATTCTCACACTATATATTATGCGAAAAAGAAGGGAAAGGGCAGGAGTGCTGACATCAGATTAATATACCGTATATTACCATTAATAACTCCATTACATCTCTATGACCACAGTGTGTGGTGTGAATGATCGCCTGCTGTCCCATCTCATGTTACTATATTATCAGTGGATGAAGCAATTATCTTCTCTGATAAACAATTATCCACCAGTGCCACAATCTCAGTTAATGATGGACATTTGGGGCTTTTCCAATATCCTGTGATTTTAATTCTAGTAGCTATGAGGATGTGTGTAATCTCTGTCCTGACCTCATGCGGGATTAGATCCAGGTCAATGGCCAGGAGCGCCTGCTCTCTCCCAATCTTCATTGGGATGCCATAATCTGAGACACTAGATGGGAGATTGTGTCCCAGAGTTGGTTCACATTATGGCACCTCCACCAGACAGGTAACATATCTGCGCTAGCGTCTCCGCACCTCCAGCACACATCTGGGGAGCTGCGCTAGATCTGGGGCAATCTGTATGATGTGAAGTACCACCTGTACAGCAGCTTTCTGGCGTTCTCCAGGTGATTGGTGCACTTATAATGTGTCCCTATCATTGAGAAGGACATCCGCCATTGCCCCGGCCATGATATGTGAGTAGAAAAACGATGCAACATTTGTGGACATTATGAGATGTCTCTCGATTTCTATCCAATGTCTGTCCTACCTCTGTTATTGGGATGTATAATACGTCTGCTCTATAATATCTCACCACTGAGGGGCAGCCCAGTCCTCCCTCTGGTATTGGGATGTATAATATGGCTGCTCTATAATATCTCACCACTGAGGGGCAGCCCAGTCTTCCCTCTGTTATTGGGATGTATAATATGGCTGCTCAATAATATCTCACCACTGAGGAGTAGCCCAGTGCTCCCTCTGTTATTGGGATGTATAATATGGCTGCTCTATAGTATCTCACCACTGAGGGGCAGCCCAGTCCTCCCTCTGTTATTGGGATGTATAATATGGCTGCTGTATAATATCTCACCACTGAGGGGCAGCCCAGTCCTCCCTCTGGTATTGGGATGTATAATATGACTGCTCTATAATATCTCACCACTGAGGGGCAGC